>NC_092396.1:10867569-11523819 GCF_030028105.1 Mobula birostris
AATGTATAAATGTATTCCAACAAAAGTAAATAGTGACATTGTAATTTCAGTGGATGACAGTGCAACGTGGTACATCTTGGCCCAATTAAGCACTTGCCCCAATTAGTCAAAGTTTCATGGAAATAGTTAAAAAAGTGTAAAAAAAAGACAAACTGAGTGACAAATTATGTATGTATTTCAATGAAATGCAGAGCAAATTTAACAATACCAATACTAGTATAGTACGATCAAGTTGTTTGTTAGTTGCTCAGTTATTGACTGAGAAATTCAGAATGGCTACAAGGTGGAGGGAATCAATTGGGGCCCTTTAAATGGCCGACGGATTGGATGAGGACAACCAGTCAGGAGGGCTGGAATACAGGAGTATAAATACCACCGGAATAGACATACCCAGGCATCACCACTGATGAAGATGGCAGAATTTGTCATTGGAACATCAGTTATAATTGACACCTGCGCCTGGCTAGAAGCCCGAGAAGAGTTTATTAGTCATTGTAGTTATTGAAAGTGTACTGATTCACCAGCTGTTTATATTTGTACTTATGTTTACATAAACTCGATATGCTTTGAGTTCACCACAGAATGTCTCTCTGGTGTTTCGCGATCCCTCCCCCTTCCCTTCCCCTTTTCCCAATCGTGATTCCCCTCTCCCTGCTCCCTTCCCACTCTCAGTGCACAGCAGAGACCCACATCAGAATCAGATTTATCAGAAGTCAAGAATTTTGTTTGCAGCAGTACAGTGCAATACATGAAATTACTACAGTGCCATGCAAAAGTCTTAGGCACCCTATATACATGTGCCTAAGACTTTTATTATAGTACTGTAAATTCACATTGCTTCTTTGAAAGGAGTCCCTCCCCTCCCGAATCTGAGATTATCACTTGTAAAGAAAGAGCTAAATTTGATTCCTCCTTGGTCGCTGCTCAAATGTACAATACAAAATGGGTGTTTCTAAGACAAAATGGTGTTAGTTTAGAATGTGGGAATGTTTTGAGAAAGTACAAGAAACCAGTCCACAGCAGTGTTTGGAGAGTTTAGTGTGAGCACTAGTGGGCACTAGTCTATAATGCTGAGAGCAGATGATGGTAGAAAACGTCTTTGTCTGGAAAGGGGAAGATTCTGCAGGTGCAGATGTGGCCTGGCATTTTTGCATTTTCTTGAAGGATATAAAAAGGGGCAATTCTGTTGTGCAAGTGGGAATCTTAAGATGGGTTGTGCCTTTTCCAAGAGCTGGATATAGAGACAAGGACAACAAGAGGGAGAGAGAGGGAGACTGAAAAAGCTGTTGGACACTTGTAGTGCCCTCCATCACTACGTTGTGTGGTTTGGATCAGTGATTGGTTTTGTCTCTTTTACTACTTTAATAATCATTAATAATGACCATTAAGTAAACCTTTTAATACATTGTTCATTACATGACATAGGAGCTCTATTTTTACAAAATAACAAAGGCTGAAAATGTAGCGCAAATTTATTTTATGACATAAACATAGATAATATGTAACATTGAGCATTGAACCATTGTGTAGAATAGATGTTATGAAATGGAAGATTAATGTAGGACTCCATCAACAGGAAGGAAAATTAAATACCAATTACACTGGACAACAAAGATATTGCTTCCTCAATATTTTATGATGTATCTTATGGATTTTGGGCTGCTGATCATGAAAACCACCACAAAGTTTCCCTATTATGCACCATTTTCTAAAAAATCGACCACATTTGTCATTTTAATTCATAATTCAAGTCAGAATAACTGATACCAATATTAAGGAAGGCATTATTTGTCGGTCCACAAATTAAACAGGTCACCAATGACAGGCAATTTGAAGAACCTCTAGCGGAACCGAAGAAAATCACCTGGAATGCATTCAAGCATGTTGAAAATTTCCTTAGCAACTACAGAGCACCAGACTATGCAGCTGGTTGACAACTTGCTTCAAGCATACAAAACCATGAAATGTAACGTGTCACTCAATTCATTTTCTGCATTTGCATTTACACTTCTTCCTTGCAAACCTTGTTCTGGTCAGTAATGATCATGGGGAAAGGTTTCACCGGGACATTGCAGTCATGGAGAAACGGTATCAGGGCACTGGAATCCATCAATGCTGGCTGATCATTGTTG
The DNA here is from genome assembly GCF_030028105.1 of Mobula birostris. Classification (NCBI taxonomy): domain Eukaryota; kingdom Metazoa; phylum Chordata; class Chondrichthyes; order Myliobatiformes; family Myliobatidae; genus Mobula; species Mobula birostris. The sequence continues at coordinate 10,869,702 of NC_092396.1, forward strand.
GACACTTCAGCAAGAAACCTCAGACACTGCGTACAAATGCAAATAGTCAATAAAATGGTTTTAGCTGAGTCAAACTAATGCAAAGCGTCAGCACTGTTCTGCGATAAAACAGATTATATTCAATAAATGCTAGTTTCTTGTTTAGCCAAATTCCTACATGATACAAGTAGTCTGAATTTATATTTGTTTTCAGCTTCAAGCAGTCAATCATAAACAGAAATAAAAATAAAAATTCTGAAGAAGTAACACTTCCAAAAAAATTTGTTGTCCAGTATAAACTGAGAGGGCCTCCAAGAAAACAACATGCTTCAAGCACGCAAAGAGTGCTTGTGGGTTAACGGAGGCAAATGCTTAGATAGCATCAGTTAACACTAATGCCACATTTCACTTTCTGTTTTCATGTAAATTGCCCTGCAACTTTCTGCAGTTTTATTTAGATAATGGCCTTTTATTTTGTTCTACCTTCCAAAATGAAGTTCACTATTCCTAATTATACTGCCTTTCACAATTTCTATATAAACTCTTTCTATCCATATTGCATATGATTCATTAATGAATCCAATCTGATGAATAAAGACTTTTAAATATCAACCAGGTTCAGTCTCACAGAGCCTCATTTCAGCGGTTACAGCATGTGATTGCAGGGGAAAGTACCAGGAGAAGAGGGACATTTGGTGGAGATTGAAGAGTGAATCAGGGAGTCACAGAGTAAACAGCCCCTGATGAATTCTGAAAGAGGAGAAGAAGGTCTATCTGATGGTTACAACATGTGGAAAGTGGTGGACGTTACAGACCGTTATCCATTGAATGTGAAGGGTAGGGATTTATCTGCAGTGCTTCTGATGGGCTGGCTTTGAGCAGAAGTCACCCACAGACTGATCGATAGTCCTGAAACCTGGACTGAATGTTTTAATCTGTGGAAATAGGGTTAGTTTGAGTGTTGTTTCATTGTATTCAGTATTGACAGCTGGATATTGCTTCCACATTCACTCAGCTTGGTCTCATCAAAAACTCAGTGACTAGATCCTAGTTCACAACATCTTATTCACCCTCTGTCAGTAGGTATCCATCTAGTACCTACAGTGCTCTGCAATTGTCTTAGGTACATGTATACATCTAGGGTGCCTAAGACTTTAGCACAGCACTGTATTTGTCAACGTGGAGTAGAAAACGTATTTGTTAATCTGGCAGGAGCAAAGTATGTTGGGAATGGTGATGGTGTTGCGCTGCAGGAGGGGTGTGGAACACAGGGCAGAGAAGGACTGCTGGGGTGGAGGATGTTGCAGGTGCAGACTTGTCCAGCCCTGAGAAATCAAGCAAGGTCATTTGATTCCAAACAATTTGTTTATTGATTATTACAGAAGTCTTTATGGTGCTTCCTGCTCCCTGTCCTCTCCCTTCCCCTTTTCCCAACCATGATTCCCCTCTCCTTGCCTGTGCAATACATAAAATTGCCAAAGTAGTAGGCAAATATCTCAGGCACTCTAGCTATATATATGTGCCTTAGACCTTTGCACAATATGTTCAGCAGTGATTGAAAGTTTGTGCACCCTTAAGAATTCTTTCTATTTCTGCATAAATATGATATAAAATGTAATCAGATCTTCACGTAAGTCCTAATACTAGATAACATGAACCCACTTAAGTAAATAACATAAAATCATTAGACTTGTTCATTTACTTGTTGAGAAAAATGATCCAATATTACATGTATTTGTTGGAAAAAGTATGTGAACCTTTGCTTTCAATAACGAGTGTGACCCCCTTGTACAGCAGTAACTTCAGCCAAACGTTTCCATTTACTGTTGATCAGCCTGCGCATCAGGTTGGAGGAATTTTAGAACATTCTTCCATACAAAGCGATTTCAGTTCATCAATATTTCCGGGATACCTTAGTGAAATCCCTCTTCTGGTCGTGCCACAAACATCTCAATTGGGTTAAGATCTGGACTCTGACTTGGCCATTTCAAAACATGAATTTTCTTCTTTTTAAACCACTCCAGTGTTGATTTACTCTTGTGTTTTGAATCATTGTTTTGTTGCATCATCCAACTTCTATTGAGCTTCAGGTGACAGGCCACTACCTTAACATTCTGTAAAATGTCTTGATACAATTTGGAATTCATTGTTCCCTCAACAATTGCGAGCTGTCCAGGCCCTGAGGCAGCAAAGCAACCTCAAACCATGATGCTCCTTCCACCATGTTTCACAGTTGTTAAGAGGTTTTGGTGATGGTATGCAGTATACTTTTTCCACTAAACATAGCAGTGTGTATTTCTGCCAAAGAGTTCAACTTTTGTCTCATCTGTCCATAGAATATTGTCCCAGAAGCATTGTGGAACATCCAGGTGGTCTTTGCAAACTTGAGGCGTGCAGCAATGTTTTTTTTGGAGAGCAGTGGTTTCCTCCATGGTGTCTTTCCATGAACACAGTTGTTTTTCAGTGTTTTTCTTATAGTGGACACATGAACAGAGAGTTTAGCAAGTTGTAGAGATTTCTGCAGATCTTTTGTTGTTACCCTTGGGTTCTTTTTCACCTCCTTCACCATTGCCCGTTGTACTCTTGTGATCTTTGCAGGATGCCCACTCCTAGGGAGAGTAGCAAGTGTACTGAACTTCCTCCATTTGCAGACAATTTCTCTTACTGTGGACTGATAAGCATTCAGGTCTTTAGAAATGCTTTTGTAGCCTTTTCCAGCTTCATGCATCTCTACAATTCTTCTAAAGTCATCTGAAAGTTGTTTTGACCGAGGCATGGTGCACATAAAGAAATCTTTCTTGAGAAGTCCAGGATCTGTCAGTAACCTGACTTTGTGTGTCTTTTTTTTATACCTGTACAACCCACACCTTCAATCTCATCTCATTGATTGGAACACTTGACTCGAAATAGCTTTGTAGAGGGCATTACCCGAGACATCGCATACTTTTTTGAACCTCAACTGTGATTATTTAAATGGTGTACTCAGTATGACGAGAAGATGTAGAATTGTTTGAGTGTTATTAGTTTAGGCAGTTTGTGTTTGTCTTTTATTGTCACTTAGATTAAAATCAGATCACATTTTGTGAGTAATTAATGCATAAAACCAGGTAATTGCAGTGTTCACAAACATTTTCTTGCAACCGTATGTAGCTATCCATTTAGCCACTTTATGAGGTACTGTACACCTGCTCATTGATGCAAATATCTAATCAGACAATCATGGCTTTGACTCAGTGCATTAAAGCATGCAGACATAGTCATGAAGTTAATTGTTCTTCAAAGCAAACATCAGGATGAGGAAGAAGTTTGATCTGAGTGACTTTAACCATGGAATGAATGTTAGTACCAGATGTGGTCTGAGTATCTCAGAAACTGCTGATCTCCACACAACAGTCTTTTAGAGTTTACAGAGAATGGTACAGAAACAAAAAACACCCAGTGAGTGGCATTTCGGTGAGTGTAAACACCTTGTTAATGAGAGAAATCAGAGGGGAAACATCAGACTGGTCCAAGCTGACAGGAAGGTGACAGTAACTCAAATAATGGCAGATTGTAACAGTGAATTGCAAAAGGGCTACAGCAGCAGAAGATCACAAACATACATTCAGTGGCCACTTTATTGCTAAGTACATTGATGAAGGAAGAGTAGTAGATGTTGTATATATGGATTTCAGCAAGCATTTGATAAGGTACCCCATGCAAGGCTTATTGAGAAAGTAAGGAGGCATGCGATCCAAGGGGACATTGCTTTGTGGATCCAGAACTAGCTTGCCCACAGAAGGCAAAGAGTGGTTGTTGACGGGCCATATTCTGCATGGAGGTTGGTCACCAGTGGAGTGCCTCAGAGATCTGTTCTGGGACCCTTACTCTTCGTGGTTTTTATAAATGACCTGGATGAGGAAGTGGAGCGATGGGTTAGTAAGTTTGCTGATGACACAAAGGTTGTGGGTGTTGTGGATAGTGTGGAGGGCTGTAGGAGGTTACAGCGGGACATTGATAGGATGCAAAACTGGGCTGAGAAGTGGCAGATGGAGTTCAACCCAGATAAGTGTGAAGTGGTTCATTTTGGTAGGTCAAATATGATGGCAGAATATAGTATTAATGATAAGACTCTTGGCAGTGTGGAGGATCAGAGGGATCTTGGGGTCCGAGTCCATAGGGCACTCAAAGCAGCTGCGCAGGTTGACTCTATGGTTAAGAAGGCATACGGTGTATTGGCCTTCATCAATCGTGGAATTGAATTTAGGAGCTGAGAGGTAATGTTACAGCTATATAGGACCCTGGTCAGACCCCACTTGGGAATAGTGTGCTCAGTTCTGGTTGCCTCACTACAGGAAGGATGTGGAAAACATAGAAAGGGTGCAGAGGAGATTTACAAGAATGTTACTTGGATTGAGGAGCATGCCTTATGAAAACAGGTTGAATGAACTCAGCCTTTTCACCTTGGAGCGACGAAGGAGGAGAGGTGTACCAGATGATGAGAGATATTGATCATGTGGATAGTCAAAGGCTTTTTCCCAGGGCTGAAATGGTTGCTACAAGAGGGCACAGGGTTAATGTGCTTGGGAGTGGGTACAGAGAGATGTCAGGGGGTAAGTTTTTTACACAGAGAGTGGTGAGTGCATGGAATGGACTGCCAGCAATGGTGGTGGAGGCGGATATGGTAAGGTCTTTTAAGAGACATTTGGATAGGTACACGGAGCTTAGAAAAATAGAAGGCTATGGGTAACCCTAGTAATTTCTAAGGAAGGGACATGTTTGGGACAACTTTGTGGGCTGAAGGGCCTGTATTGTAGGTTTTCTATGTTTCTATGTATCTAATAAAGTGTTGCTGTCCATCCAGCTAGCTACCTATGTAGCTATTTTTATAGTTACTTACACTAATATTTCATGTCTTCAACTTTTGCCACAAAACAACAAATTTCACAACAGATGTTAGTGGTAATGAGCCTGATCCTGGTTCTGAAGTCTGCTCCTGGTGCTGAAGTCTGCTCCCTCCATGATTCCTTCTCCTTGTGTCCCACCCCACTATTTTTCCTCCTGGCACTTATCCCAGAAAGCAGCCAAAGTGCTCCACCTGCTCATTCACCTTCTCCCTCACCTCCATTCAAGCCCCAAACAGTCATTCCAGGTGAAGCAACACTTCACCTACGAAACTGCTGGGGTCATCTATTGTGTCCAGTGTTCCCAATGCGGACTCCTCTATATTGGTGAGACCTGACTTAAATTGGGGACCGTTTTGTTGAGCACCTCTGCTCCATCCACCATAAGTGGAATTTCCCGGTGGCCAACCACTTCAATTCCTATTCCCATTCCCGTTCAATGACTCCTCATTTACTACAGTGAGGCCACTGTCATGGTGGAGGAGCAGCACCTCATATTCCATCCTGTTTGCCTCCAATCTGATGGAATGAACATCGATTTCCTTCTCTGGTAAAATGCTTTTCTCTCCCCCTCCCTCTTCTTCTATTCCCCACTCTGGCCTCTTATCATCTGCCCATCACTTCTCCACGGTGCTCTTTTCTCACATGGTCCAGGTTTTCTCCTTTCAGATTCTTTCTTTCTCAGTCCTTTGCCTTTCCCACCTACCTGGCTTCACTTATCACTTTCTAACTAGTCCTCCATCCCCCTTCGCCACCTTTTTATTCCAGCATCTTCCCCCTTCCTTTCAAGTCCTGCTGAAGGGTCTTGGTCCAAAAAGTCAATTGTTTATTCATTTCCCTTTCAGATTTTTTTTGATTCAATGCCACCTCCGTCCAAGAGGGGGAGCAGGTGTCCATGGAAAAGATTCACATTGCTGCACAACATTCTGCAATCTCCTTCACTACTTGTGGTGTTGCTGATTGACCTGAACATTGACTTTCTGATGTGAGGAAAGATGATTGATGAAGCAGCCCAGGACACTCTGCTGAAATTGTCCGGCACTGCTGATCTGAGACACGTTGTTGACCTCAACATCCAAAACCATTTTCCTCTCTCTGCTTCGAGATTGATAACATTCTTATTACCAAGAATGTGATGATAATAACATTTTTATTATCAAAGCAGATTTGAAAATGTAAACAACAGGAATTCTGCAGATGCTATAAATTTAAGCAACAAACATCAAAGTTGCTGGTGAACGCAACAGGCCAGACAGCATCTATAGAAAGAGGTACAGTCAACGTTTCAGGCCAAGACCCTTCGTCAGGACTAACTGAAGGAAGAGTTAGTAAGAGATTTGAAAGTGGGAGGGGGAGGGGGAGATCCAAAACGATAGGAGAAGACAGGAGGGGGAGGGATGGAGGGATACCATCAATCAGGGCCCCAAACAGTCCTTCCAGGTGAGGTGACACTTCACCTGTGAGTCGGCTGGGGTGATATACTGCGTCCGGTGCTCCCGATGTGGCCTCTTATATATTGGCGAGACCCGACGCAGACTGGGAGACCGCTTTGCTGAACACCTACGCTCTGTCCGCCAGAGAAAGCAGGATCTCCCAGTGGCCACACATTTTAATTCCACGTCCCATTCCCATTCTGACATGTATATCCACGGCCTCCTCTACTGTAAAGATGAAGCCACACTCAGGTTGGAGGAACAACACCTTATATTCCGTCTGGGTAGCCTCCAACCTGATGGCATGAACATCAACTTCTCTAACTTCCGCTAATGCCCCACCTCCCCCTCGTACCCCATCTGTTACTTATTTTTATACACACATTCTTTCTCTCACTCTCCTTTTTCTCCCTCTGTCCCTCTGAATATACCCCTTGCCCATGTTCTGGGTCCCCCCCCTCCGTCTTTCTTCCCGGACCTCCTGTCCCATGATCCTCTCGTATCCCCTTTTGCCAATCACCTGTCCAGCTCTTGGCTCCATCCCTCCCCCTCCTGTCTTCTCCTATCATTTTGGATCTCCCCCTCCCCCTCCAACTTTCAAATCCCTTATTCACTCTTCCTTCAGTTAGTCCTGACGAAGGGTCTCGGCCTGAAACGTCGACTGCACCTCTTCCTAGAGATGCTGCCTGGCATCATACTTGTTTGGGTATTTACAGAAAATGTCCTTTATTACTACAATAGCTTCTTGGACAACGTAGTTTACTTTTGTCTGAATGAGCTCAAGTAGCGTACTCACGCAGCGTTCTGATTGCTCAATTTTAATTGCACGTCATCCAATTGCACGCACAGCTCTTTATACAAAGTCATCATCTACTTCAGTGGCGTACTCCTTCAATTCTGCCAAAACCTGTGCAATGTTGGCTTGAGAAGCTAATCGAATCATAATATCCAGTTTTTGCAGTTTCACATATATTGGATCGTGGTATCTTTACAAAGAAAACCTTTGTTTCATGCTTAAGAACCTCAGAACTTTTCTGTACAATGAGGTTGATGTTCCGGCGGGCAACGTATTGGAATTCTGGTTCTACAGACAACAGCGTTACCAGTGGGGGAGCCAGTTTCTTCAGCAAAGTGCCATAGTAATCCAAGTCCTTTGAAAGCATTTCCATGAATTTCATCAGAACCTTTACAGCCAATAAAACAACAGCTGAGTTGGTGTGAGATAAACATGGCGTCACACACTCACAGATGCCTTGAGCTTCTCAGTCATCCTTTGGGCTATAATTGGCCAAACAGTCAAGGATAAATATCTGGCCCCATTCAGTACATTCATTTAAGGCTGTTAAAAGCTTGTTGATTGTCTGAAAATTGAGGTCTAACAAGTTGCTGTTTGGATGAGATTCCACAATCTCCAGCAGAGCAACCACAGCATTTGCAACGACCATTGGATTAGAGTCAGATATAAGATCCTTTAGAGTGTCCAGAAATCCCTGATCTTCCAACAGCTGAGCACTGATGTCATGTAGCTTGGCTACACATACAGCAGCAGTTTTTCATACGTAAGGGCCCTCATCCTTTAGACATTTTTGTAGGGGCTCACACAAGTACTCAGTAATTTTATCCACACAGATGCAACCTATTGTTCTCAAGGCCAGCGCTCTGATAAGTGGATTGGGATCTTCACAGTCCTTAACAAAAGTGTTGACAGCCATAATTGCCACATCTAATTGGCTCTTTGCATAGTTCATTATACAGAGGTACACTAGCTTCAACTCCAAATTGTCTGTCTGCATACAGTTTATGACATTAGGAAAGAGGGCACTGACATCTTTGCCACCGGTCATTGAAGTAATCTGTTACTAAGGAAACCAGCATGAAGTCAATAGAAATAAGGCAAACATGTAGTGAGGTCATGGAACCTATACAGATTGAAGAGGAGGAGGTGCTTGCTATCTTGAGGCAAATCAGAGTAGATAAATCCCCAGGACCTGACAGGGTATTCCCTCGGACCTTGAAGGAGACTAGTGCTGAAATTGCAGGGGCCCTGGCAGATATATTTAAAATGTCGGTATCCACGTGTGAAGTGCCAGAGGATTAGAGGATAGCTCATGTTGTTCCCTTGTTTTAAAAAGGCTCAAAAAGTAATCTGGCAAGTTATAGGCCAGTAAATTATTGGAAAGAGTACTAAGAGATGGGATCTACAAGTATTTGGATAGACAGGGACTTATTAGGGAGAGTCAACATGGCTTTGTGCGTGGTAGGTCATGTTTAACAAATCTATTCAAGTTTTTCAAGGAGGTTACCAGGAAAGTGGATGTAGGGAAGGCAGTGGATGTGGTCTATATGGATTTCAGTAAGGCCTTTGACAAGGTTCCGCATGGGGGGTTAGTTAGGAAGATTCAGTCGCTACGTATACATGGTGAGGTAGTAAATTGGATTAGACATTGGCTCAATGGGAGAAGCCAGAGAGTGGTAGTGCAGGATTGCTTCCTTGAGTGGAGGCCTGTGACTAGTGGTGTGCCACAGGGATCAGTGCTGGGTCCATTGTTATTTGTCATCTATATCAATGATCTGGATGATAATGTGGTAAATTGGATCAGCAAGTTTGTTGATGATACAAAAATTGGAGGAGTAGTAGACCGTGAGAAAGGTTTTCAAAGCTTGCAGAGGGATTTGGACCAGCAGGAAAAATGGGCTGAAAAATGGCAGATGGAGTTTAGTACAGACAAGTGTGAGGTATTGCACTTTGGAAGGACAAACCAAGGTAGAACATACAAGGTAAATGGTAGGGCACTGATGAGTGCAGTAGAACAGAGGGATCTGGGAATACAGATACAAAATTCCCTAAAAGTGGCATCACAGGTAGATCGGGTCCCAAAAGCTACATTGGCCTTTTATCAATCAATGTATTGAGTATAGGAGTTGGAATGTTATGGTGAGGTTGTACAAGACATTGGTGAAGCTGAATTTGGAGTATTGTGTGCAGTTTTACAGGAAGGATGTTAATAAGGTTGAAAGAGTGCAGAGAAGGTTTACAAGGATATTGCTGGGACTTGAGAAACTGAGTTACAGAGAAAGGTTGAATAGGTTAGGAATTTATTCCTTGGAGCATAGAAGAATGAGGGGAGATTTGATAGAGGTATATAAAATTATGATGGGTATAGATAGAGTGAATGCAAGCAGGCTTTTCCCACTGAGGCTAGGGGAGCAAAAAACCAGCAGACATGGGTTAAGGGGGAAGGGGGAAAAGTTGAAAGGGAACATTGGGGGGGCTTCTTCACACAGAGTGGTGGCAGTGTGGAATGAGCTGCCAGATGAAGTGATAAATGCGGGCTCACTTTTAACATTTAAGAAAAAGTTGGACAGGTATATGGATGAGAGGTGTATTGGGGGAGGATATGGTCCAGGTGCAGGTCAGAGGGACTAGGCAGAAGAATGGTTCAGCACAGCCAAGAAGGGCCAAAAGGCTGTTTCTGTGCTGTAATGTTTCTATGGTTTCTAATTACTTTCTTCACTGCTTTCTTTTTCTCCTGCTTCTCTCTGTTGAGTTCTGCTTTTTGAGTTGGAAGATTTCTCCTTTCTTGGTTGTTGTGAAATATTTAGAATCAGTCATGGTGAATGGTCCTCTCCACCGAGGTCTGAGTTTCCCTCGATCCCAGTTCTTGATCAGGACAAAATCTCCAGGCTCAATCTTGGTGTAGTCACCTTTAGGCTGGGTTTCGTCTTCCCGATAGTCCTGTTGTACTTATGAACGCAAGCTGTGGAAAGTTTCAGTTAATTTGCATTAATATTTTCCCATCTCCTCCCCCAAGGTCTGCATATCTAATTTTGCAGGTAAGCTTTTGGGGAGAAGCGACAAACAAGGTCGGGGTCCCCGTGGGGTTCTCAAAGGCTTCCCGTAGATAATTTCTGCAAGTGATAACCCCGTCTTACGTGATGGCGTGATTCTCATATGGAATAGGGCTAAGGGTAAAACCTTCAGCCAGGTCAGTCCAGTCAATTGTGTAAGTTTGGCCAACTTATCTTTCAAGGTACCATTGGCTCATTCCACTGTTCCAGCTGCTTTCTGATGATGGGTATAGTGGAACTGCTGTTTTATAGCAAGTTCTTTACAGACTTCCTCATTTATTTTGGCAAAAAAATGTGGCCCATTGTCCAAGCTTATCATTTCTGGAAGTCCATAGTGAGGAATTATTTCTTTTAGCAATATTTTCACAACAGTCACAGCAGTATTGTTAGTTGTAGGAACAGCTTCAATCCATCTGCTAAATACATCTACTATCACTAAGCAATGCTTATAACAATGCACTCTAGGTAATTCTATAAAATCAAGTTGCAAACAGGAAAAAGGTCCACCAGGCAAGGGGGTAGCTTCAGAAAGACAGGGCATCCCTTTTTCAGCATTCGTGTTTTCTACAAATTAAACATGCTGTGGCTCGCTTTCTGGAAATCAGGGTGTCACCAAGATTGTAATAATGTATTAACCATTCCCCCCTTGCCCAAGTGTGTACAATTATTTACATAATCTATCAAAATAAGTAAAAACACAGAGGGAACACAGACCTGTCCCGCAGGGGTCACCCATAAATTGGTCTGAGGTTCAGTGTGGCAACCCATTTGGGACCATTGTTTGTGCTCTCCTTAGGGGCATCCCCCTTTGAACGTATGTATTTCCCCCATATCTGGCATACCCGTCCTTAGATTTTGTCTAATAGGAGCTTGCTGGGTCCCCGAGGAGACTAAAAGTGTGGGATTCAAGGCTGACTGTTCAACTGCTACATCAGCCCTAGCATTGCCTTTAGATATCTCATCAGATTCCCCAGTATAGGCTGCACATCTAACAATATGCAAAACTCAAGGTAGCTGTAGAGCGGTGAGTAAGTTGTTTACAAAGGTAGCATTACTAATGTGGGGCGGGGGAGTCCAGAGGGAGTCAGGGATCCTCAAAATTTGGTAGTCAGTGTGTAATGGGAATCTGTGTAAATGTTTGCACTTCAGTCCGTTGCTAGGATACAGTAGCTCAGCTTCCTGGGCGGAGACAGCTGCTTCAAAGGAGACTCAATTACTTCACTGTCATCATTTATCGCATAGCCAGAACATTGTTTTCCTGCTGCATCGACAAAAGAGTTTCCATCCTCATAAGACGTTGCCTCAGGCTTGAGGGGGTATTGCCGAAGGGGTGGGAGAGTCCTTCTTTCACAGTGATCTGGATGGGGGGCAGTTGGTGCAGCCAACTTCGTGGCCTGAAATTGTCCAGAGATGGGGTACAACGTCTTGGGGTCGGTCAATATTAAAAATGTCTTAACGGATGTCCCGTCTTCACCTCTGACTCCTTCCAGTATTGGAGTTGGCCCGCGGCCAAGTCTTGCCAGTCTCCCTTGGTGCTGGAGGCTTGTTTCATCAAGATGTCAGCAAGGAACCCTAGGCTCTTTGGCTTGAACCCAGGGCAAACCTAACAGTGGTATGGGGAACCACCAGTCCTGTCAAAGGGAATCTGGAACTTCGGCCAGTAATACACTGCCCTCTCTTCCTTTAACCACTCCAATCACCGTGACTGGGAACTTCTGTCCCTCGAGGGGTGCATAATATTGGCTTTCCTCAGTGGCGCACCCCGTAGGGTCATAGCACAGGGTCACATGGGGGTCGACCGCTGGCAGTGGGAGCTTAAGCAAAGTGGAGTCCAGATTAAGTGCCCACCACTGGGGGGGGTCAGTAACTGGTGAAGCTGTCAGTTGTTCACTAGTCCCAGGGTGATACCATTGTCTGTGCTTAGAATCTCGGCTTCCAACGGACAGAGCTAGTCTCACTCTGCTAGATTACACCCCATACTGGTGGTGGCTGTAAAAGAAACCTCACACTGGGTCCCCCTGGAATTCCACGTGTGTTCCGTGCTTCGGTTCCCATTTATGATCCCCAGATATAGCCCGCTCACGTCCTCCTTCCCGCTGAACATATTCACCTTTACTACTAGTTCCCTACAACACACATAAAAGTTGCTGGTGAACGCAGCAGGCCAGGCAGCATCTCTAGGAAGCGGTGCAGTCGACGTTTCAGGCCGAGACCCTTCGTCAGGACTGCAGGCTACTAGTTCCCTCCTAGGTTGATCGGGATTCGAAAGCCGTGTCCCAGTAATATGTCAAAGCTCGTCGTATTCAATTTTGGTCATTGCCAGGCCAATCCATATTATTAGTTTTAATCATGTTGGCTAACTTAATTGGTAAGCATTGAAGCAGTAAGGCATTAAACTGGGGACCGGATTCCCATTATTAGAGGCTTGGTCTCCTGTGAAAGTGCCGTAGCAGGCCACAAAATCGCTCCTGATAGTCTGGTCCCGATTTCTCAGGCTTAGGTTTGCATTCAGGTATTTTAGTGATATTTACAGGTTGTTGGAGAGCCCTCTCCAAGGCTTGAATAGTCTGGTCTGTCTGTTCATTCTCATTACAGATTCCCACCTGTAACTTGTGATAGGTTTGGTATCTTAATTCTGCCTTCCATTTCCGCCCCTCATCAGCTGAGAGAATCATGTTGCAGAGACCGAATAAATCTTGTGGGGTCGCATTATACACTTGTAGAGTACAGCGGACATTTTGAGCAAACTGTGCTGATGGTTCTTTTCTATCTGGGGCCTGATTTATGATCATTATCAGTTCTTGAGGCTTCCAGGATGCATACGCAGGGACTACTGCGGGCTGTCCCTCCTCGGCTGCTCTTGAACTGGACAGCATTCGGGTGGGCAGTTGTCTCTGTGGAACCATTAACTCTGGGGTTTTATTGGATTCTTCCCTCCCTGTCTCGGAATAATTCCCTTCCTGGGTCTCGGCACCAAATGTAAACTTAAATTTGCCAGACCTGTGTACATACATCTATTGATGCTTCTGGACACATGTTCAGTGATGTTCCTGGAATCATCGGGTGTTTCGGGTCTTTCAACATCATACAACCTCCTCCAGGTGATCCAGCCGGGGCTGATCAGACCCCAGCTTGTGTCCAGATGGCTAGCTACTTATGACTCCATGGCTCCCTTCTTTTGAGCCACAGCCATCTTGAGGCCCTCTCTGCCGCATCGGTGGTACTGCGGATGGCTCTCCTCTTCCTCTCTCCCTCGATGCCCAAAATGCTGAAGGCTCTAACTAAAGAACGGGCTATGAATCCCCTACAACCAACCTCCACTGGGAGACACCTCGCTCTCCATCCAGCCTGCTGACAGTTGCTGACCAATCCTGCGTACTTGGAGAGCTTCCTTTCAAAGGCCTCCTCCAAGCTATCTTCCCATGGGACTGTCAGCTCCAGCAGCACCACTTGCTTAGTAGACTCAGACACCAGGACAATGTCTGGTCGCAGGGTGCCAAAGCAACTCTGAGAATTTATTGCTTCAGAATTTCCTGTCATCAATCAGCTACCTATGCTCACATACCTGTTGCCTACCTTATTGTGCAGCAAGAAGTATTGTATCAACGAGCTGGGAGATCTTGTAATGAAAGATTATCTTTACGCTGTCCACTGTCATTGTGGCATTTGACTCTGTTGTGGCATTTATGTACATTCTAATTCTGTTCCTTCCGTGATCCCCACGCCACCAGGTTCAGCAACAGTTATCACCCACCAATCGTTCTTGTGTTCTTATCAGGCTCCTGAGCCAGTGTAGACAACTTCCCTCATCCAAACACTGAAGTGATTCCACAAACGATGGACGCAGTTTCAAGGAGTCTACAACTCATATTCTCAATAGCTATTACTTTATTTATTATTACTTTTCTTTTTTTCATTTTTCTATTTCTACAATTTGAAATTTGAAGTTGGAAAAACTGTTATTAAATGCTTAGCAATACACACAAATTTCTGGAGGAACTCAGTAGGTCGGGCAGCATCTATGGAAACGAATAAACAGTCGACAGTTCAGGCTGCGATCCCACATCAGGACCAATACCAGGATGTTGTTATTTGCTGTCATGTTTTACAGATTGGTTATAGAAGAGTGAGGACTGGAAATCACAGACTGTCATCCAAAACTTCTCATTGTTGACGACATTGTTCACCATTGGATGGGGATCTCTAAACTTGCAATGTTATTCTCAGGTATGTAGTTGGTCCCATTCAAAGACCACTCACCAGATTAAAATATTATACTTCTACACAGTTAACTTTACATGTTTTCAGTAAAACCAATACGTAATTTTGATTGGTCAGGCAGTATCTGCTGAGAGGAAAATAAAATATACTGATAAATAACCCTGTCAGAGCTGAAAAGTGAGAAAGGAAAAGTGGGGTGGATGGGATGAAACACATGGAATGTCTGTGATAGGACGGAGTCCAAGGGGTTCAAGGTGGAAAAATGTGGCTCCAGCTTTCAACAATACAACAGCAGAGTCATTGTGGGTAGGTGAAGACTGTGTTCCAATTTCATTTCAGAATATTCAGTAACACTCATTCAGTGTGGGTGACTGTCACTATTGGAAACCCAGTGTAAATAGAAGAATCACACCATCCCACAAACTACTCACCCAGCCAGTCACACGCTCCACTGTGGTGGAGTCTGTGGAGTCGACATTTGCCTTATCAACCACCTCTGAACAGGTGGAACTGGAGTTTAAGCCAGTGATCTGCCAGAGAAATAGCAATTGAGCATCCTAGAGTTTGCTTTTTGATGTTTTTCCAGCATCTGCAGGTATTTGCTCGACAACCTGAAAAGTCAACTGTTTCTTTCCCTTAGATACTAACTGACTTGCTGAAAACTTTCAGCATTTTCTGTGTTCAAATAACTTTCAAGTACAACGACTTTAGCTGAGTAACTGTTACAGCTTATTTTCACTTAATTATCAATTAAATTCTGTACTCATCACAAAAATACCTTTCTGTAATTATCTAGACATTGAAATCTGCTAAGAAGTTGTCCTGACCGTTTGATGGAAAGCAGGAGTGTTCTTTTGATTGTAGTTGTAAATCTGTACTCCTTTGTGAGATAGAAACATAGAAAGATTGAAAACCTACAGCACAATACAGGCCCTTCAGCCCACAATGCTGTGCTGAACATGTACTTGCTTTAGAAATTACCTAGGGTTACCCATAGCCCTCTATTTTTCTAAGCTCCATATACCTATCCAGGAGTCTCTTAAAAGACCCTGTCATATCTGCCTCCACCACTGTGGCCGGCAGCCCATTCCATGCACTCACCACTCTCTATGTATAATAAAAAAAACAACTTGCCCCTGACATCTCTTCTGTACGTCCTTCCAAGCAGCTTAAACTGCCCCCTTATGTTAGCCATTTCAGCCCTGGGAAAAAGCATCTGACTATCCTCACGATCAATGCCTCTCATCATCTCAAACACCTCTATCAGGTCACCTCTCATCCTCCGTGGCTCCAAGGAGAAAAGGCCGAGTTCACTCAACCTATTCTCAGAAGGCATGCTCCCCAATCCAGGCAACATCCTTGTACATCTCCTCTGCAACCTTTCTATGTTTTCCATATCCTTCCTGTAGTGAGGCGACCAGAACAGAGCACAGTACTCCAAGTGGGGCCTGACCAGGATTCTATATAACTGCAACATTACCTCTCAGCTCCTAGCTCAATCCCACGGTTGATGAAGGCCAATGCACCATATGTCTTCTTAACCACAGAGTCAACCTGCGTAGCAGCTTTGAGTGCCCTATGGACTCTGACCCCAAGATCCCTCTGATCCTCCACACTGCCAAGAGCCTTACCATTAATACTATATTCTGCCATCATATTTGACCTACCAAAATGAACCACCTCTGGGTGGAACTCCATGTGCCACTTCTCAACCCATTTTTGCATCCTATCAATGTCCCGCTGTAATCTCTGACAGCCCTCCATGCTATCCACAACTCCCTCAATATTTGTGCCGTCAGCAAATTTGCTAACCCATCCCTCCACTTCCTCATCCAGGTCATTTATAAAAATCATGAAGAGAAGGGGTCCCAGAACAGATTCTTGACCACACCACTGGTCACCAACCTCCATGCAGAATATGACACACCTACAACTTTTTTTAAATTCAGATTTTTATTATTATTTATTTTTATTTTACAAAGCAGCACAGCATATCACAGAGCAGATACAGTACAGCATATTCACACAGCCATCCCATGACAGGAAAACAAATAAAACTTAGAGACAGAAAGAAGTTCTAATTTAAGTTTAAATTAACTTACAACCAAAATTGATCCCAAGTGTCTTGCACTTCTCTCTCACTGTTAATTCTTTCCTACATGTTACAACCATTATTTGCCTTCTGTGGGCAAGCCAGTTCTGGATCCACAAAGCAATGTCCCCTTGGATCCCATGCCCCCGTACTTTCTCAATAAGCCTTGCATGGGGTACCTTATCAAATGCCTTGCTGAACTACATCTACCGCTCTACCTTCATCAATGTGTTTAGTCACATCCTCAAAAAATTCAATCAGGCTCGTAAGGCACGACCTGCCTTTGACAAAGCTATACTGACTATTCCCGATCATATTATGCCTCTTCAAATGTTCATAAATCCTACCGCTCAGGATCTTTTCCATCAACTTACCAACCACTGAAGTGAGACTCACTGGTCTATAATTTCCTGGGCTATCTGCTCCCATTCTTGAATACACTTAATTTATGGATTACAGCAAAATAACTTTTAAAATAATCACCAGTAATGCTGTGTGATTTCAACAGGAAATATTTCTTCAGCACTATTAAAATCCCTCAATTTAACTATTTAGTTACAGGTTATCTGATCCTGATCCTGTCACTGGTGTTAATAGAAGCTTCACATGTAGATGATTGTACAGAATGGGAGTATAAACATAATGGTTTGTGCTGTCCATCGTGTGAAGCAGGTAAGCCATGCCTCTATCGTATAGAATCCCTACCACTATAAACTATAGATTTTTTAAAACTTAAAAATGCTTAAAGTATGGGTGGTTAAAATTAATAAATGATTCATTAGTGACATTTCCCTTTTAGTATGAGATAAAAGATTGCTCTTTCTCCTTTGGTTATAGAGAATTGAAGGTCTGTCTTTAATATTTCTGCAGAGTAATTGGTTTCTCATTCATGTATATGACCAGTTTCTGTGGGATCTGAAATTAACGTTGTTCACAGGCCTGTAACCCCAGCACTGGTCAGCTGGCTCTGATGGATGGGCCACGGTGTCGTAGGTAGGCACAACGCCAGCTTCCTGAAGCAATCCCTTCTGAGATTTGAGCAAAGTAATGTAACTGTTCTGAGATCATCAGCGTAGTGGAAGGTGGTCATCAACAGTGCAGCACCTACTCGGCAATAATCTGCTTACAGATGCCCAGTTTGGGTTCCGTCAAGGCCATTCAGCTGCTGACTTCATCACCTCCTTCGTCCAAACATGAACCAAAGAAATAAATACCAGAGGTGAAGTGAGTGATAGCCCTCAATATCAGGGTAGCATTTGACTGAGTATGCCATCAAGGTGCCCCAGCTAAAATGGAGTCAATGGAAACCCCTCTGCTGGTTGGAATCATACCTGACAGAAAGGAAGGTGGCTGTGGTCGTTGGAGGTCAATCATCTCATCCTCAGGACATCACTGCAGGAGTGACAGCTGACTCCCCAAACTCTGTCCACTATCTACAAGGCTCAGGTGAGGAGTGTAATGGAATACTCGCCACTCGCCTGGATGAGTGCAGCCCCAGCAACACTCAAGAAGCTTGATACCATCCAGTACATGGCAGCCCACTTGATTGGTGCCCCTTCCACAAGCACCCAATCCCTCCACTGCTGATGAACAGTTGCAGCAGTGTGTACTGTCTAAAGATGCACTGCAACAACACACCAAAGTTCCTAAGGCAGCTCCTTCCTGTCCCACGACCACTATCATCTAGAAGGAGGAGAACAGCAATATCTGGGAACACCACCACCTGGAAATCCCCTTCCAAGTCACTCACCATCCTGATTTCCTGGTGTCATGGATTCTTGATTACCTGACTGGCAGACCACGGTACGTGTGCTTGCAACACTGTGTGTCCGACAGAGTGATCAGCAGCACTGGAGCTCTACAGGGGACTGTCTTGTCTCCCTTTCTCTTCACCATTTACACCTCAGACTTCAACTACTGCACAGAGTTTTGTCATCTTCAGAAGTTTTCGGATGACTCTGCCATAGTTGGATGCATCAGCAAGGGAGATGAGGCTGAGTACAGGGCTACTGTAGGAAACTTTGTCACATGGTGTGAGCAGAATTATCTGCAGCTTAATGTGAAAAAGACTAAGGAGCTGGTGGTAGACCTGAGGAGAGCTAAGGTACCGGTGACCTCTGTTTTCATCCAGGGGGTCAGTGTGGACATGGTGGAGGATTACAAATACCTGGGGATACGTATTGACAATAAACTGGTCTGGTCAAAGAACACTGAGGCTGTCTACAAGAAGGGTCAGAGCCGTCTCTATTTCCTGAGGAGACTGAGGTCCTTTAACATCTGCCGGACGATGCTGAGGATGTTCTACGAGTCTGTGGTGGCCAGTGCGATCATGTTTGCTGTTGTGTGCTGGGGCAGCAGGCTGAGAGTAGCAGACACCAACAGAATCAACAAACTTATTCGTAAGGCCAGTGATGTTGTGGGGATGGAACTGGACTCTCTCACGGTGGTGTCTGAAAAGAGGATGCTGTTTAAGTTGCATGCCATCTTGGTCAATGTCTCCCATCCATGGGTGGGCACAGGAGTACATTCAGCCAGAGACTCATTCCTCCAAGATGCAGCACAGAGCGTCATAGGAAGTCATTCCTGCCTGTGGCCATCAAACTTTACAACTGCTCCCTTGGTCAGACACCCTGTGCCGATAGGCTGGTCCTGGACTTATTTCATAATTTACTGGCATACCTTACATATTACTATTTAACTATTTATGGTTCTATTACTATTTATTATTTATGGTGCAACTGTAACGAAAACCAATTTCCCCTGGGATCAATAAAGTATGACTATGACTATTTGGAAACATCATCATTTCTTCATTGTTGCTGGGTCAAAATCACGGAATTCTCTAAGAACACATTGGGTGTGCCTACACCTCAGGGACTGCAGTGGTTCAAGAAGGCAGCTCGTCATCACCTTCTCAATGGCAACTAGGGATGGGCAGTAAATGCTGGCTTAGCTGGTGACACCTACATCCCGTAAAGAAATAAATTTCAAAAAATTGAGGGGTATCCAAAGAGTGAATGCTTACAGGTTTTATCGCCTCAGGTTTGGTGAGACTAGAGTGCGTGCATGGAATGAGTTGCCAGGCAAAATGATAGATGTAAGTTCAATTGGATGGGAACATGGATGAGAGGTCTGGAAGGCAATGATTCTCCAAGGGTGGGGCTATGCAGAAGACCAGGTCAGCAAGGACTACATGGCTGAAGGGATTGTTTCTGTGCTATAGTGTCTTCTTATTCAACACCATAAGACCCTCCAGGCTCAACAAGAAGCTCAGTCCTCTGCCTTCACCCTGCCTGTGTAGCTGGATCCTGGACTTCTGCTGAAATCGCCAGCAGGTGGTAAGAGTGGGCTCCCTCACCTCTGCCTCTCTGACCCTCAACACAGGTGCCCTTCAGGGCTGTGTACTAAGCTTCCTCCTTTACTCCCTGTATACCCATGACTGTGTCGCCACCCACAGCTCAAATCCGCTAATGAAATTTGCTGACGGCATTACACTAATGGGCTGAATCTGAAATAATCAGGCAGCCTACAGAGAGGAAGTCATCACCCTGACACAGTGGTGTCAAGAAAACAACCTCTCCCTCAATGTCGCAAAAACAAAGGAGCTGGCTGTGGACTACAGGAGGAATGGAGACAGGCTAACCTCTATTGACATCAATGGATCTGGGGTTGACAGGGTGAACAGCTTTATGTTCCTTGGCGTAAACATTACCGAGGACCTCACATGGTCTGTACATACCGGCTGTGTGGTGAAAAAAGCACAAGTGTTTCTCTCACTTCAAATGGTTGAAGAAGTTCTGTATAGTCCCCAGAATTCTAAGCACTTTCTATAGGGGCACGATTGAGAGCATCTTGATGGGCCGTATGGGAACTGTACTTCCCTGAATTGCAGGACTCTGCAGAGAGTGGTCTGGACCGCCCAGAGTATCTGTAGATGTGAACTTCCCACTATTCAGGACACTTACAAATAAAGGTGTGTTTAAAAAAAAAATGCCCGAAGGATCATTGGGGACCTGAGTCACCACGACCACAAATTGTTCCAGCTGCTACCATCTGGGAAACGGTACCGCAGTATAAAAGCCAGGACCAACAGGCTCCAGGACAGCTTCTTCCACCAGGACATCAGACTGATTAATTCTGTGTTTCTGTATTTCTGTGTTATATTGACTATCCTGTTGTATATAACATTTGTTATAAATTACCATAATTGCATATTTGAATGGAAGCATAACGTAAAGATTTTTACTCCTCATGTTTATGAAGGATGTAAGTAATAAAAGTCAATTCAATTCAACTTGTTGGGAACAGACAGATAATAAAAGAATATTATCCTGTGTAAATAGAAGAATAAATGTGCCATCTCACAAACCTGCCCAGTCACACACTCCACTGTGGTGGAGACTGTGTAGCCCACATTGGCCTTATCAACCACCTCAAACCCACAGAGCTACAGTGTGAATATCAAAGAAAGACCTCAATTCCAATTTGCTAACACAAACCCCGTTATGTATCATAATGATCCTGAGTTAATGTTACTTGTTTAGTAACAATACCATTTCTCAGGTGAGGTTTTGTTTGAAATGAGCTGCATTGTAACTGGTTACCTGATTGCTTTGTAATCCCATGCCTGCCTTTTCCCATGCACACCTTGTCTTGTTGCAGGTTGGAGAGTATCTCAACACTGCACTCGTCAGATCAGCACAGAGTGTGAACAATGCCCAGATGGAGAATACTCTGACCGTTACACTGGATCGGAGAAATGTTTGGAGTGTAGATCATGTGATCAAGGTATGGATTGAGAATTTACACTCAGTGTCCAGTTTATTAGGTACACTCGTACACCTGCATTTTAATGCAAATATCAAATCAACCAATCATGTGGTGGCAACGCAATGGATAAAAGCATGTGGACATGGTCAGGGGGTTCAGTTGTTTTCAGACCAAACATCAGAATAGGGAAGAAGTGTGACCTAAGTGACTTTGACTGTGGAATAATTGTTGGTACCAGATAGGGTGGTTTGAGTATTAAGAAACTGCTGACCTGCGATTCCCCCCCCCCGCCCATACGTGCACACACAACAGTCTCTAGAGGTTAGAGAATGGAGTGAAAAACACAAACATCCAATGAGCAACGGTTCTGTGGGCAAAAAGGCCTAGTTAATGAGAGAGGTCAGAGGCGAATGGCCAGACTAGTTCAAACTGAGAGGAAGAGGACAGTAACTCAGATCACCAGACATTACAGCAGTGGTGTGCAGAAGAGTGTCCCCGAATGTACAACATGTGGAACCTTGAAGTGGATTTGCCTCAGCAGCAGAGGACCACGAATGTACACTCAGCGCCCACTTGAGTAAATACAGGAGGTACCTAATCAAATGGCCACTGAGTGTAGAAACCTGGAATTCAGCAGCTCGGCTGCTTC
Source organism: Mobula birostris (assembly GCF_030028105.1). Lineage (NCBI taxonomy): Eukaryota > Metazoa > Chordata > Chondrichthyes > Myliobatiformes > Myliobatidae > Mobula > Mobula birostris. The sequence goes on from NC_092396.1 coordinate 10,891,578, forward strand.
AATGGAGCAGCTTTTGATGCCTTCCCAGTGAGCAGTGGAGTGAAACGAGCTTCTGTCCTGGCACCTAGCTGGAATCTTCTTCTCCACACTGGTTCCCTCTGCTTTTGCAGACTGCACTGGTCTATCTTTACCCAGGAGCTGATGGTAAGCTGTTCAACATTGATTGCTTGCACTCCAAGGCCAAAGTTAGGACAGCCCTCATCCATGAGATGTTGTTTGCAGATGATGCAGCATTGACATCACACACTGAAGGCAGACTCCAACATCTGACTAACCGCTTTGCCCGTGCCTGCAAGGAGTTTGAGTTGACCATCAGTCTGAAGAAAATAAACGTCATGGCCCAGGGTGCAGAATCTCCCCCAAACATCACCCTTGATGGTTGCTCTCTCGATGTAGTCAACTCTTCGCCTATCTTAGGTCGACCATCACCAGCTGCTGTCCCTCAAAGCGGAGGAGAACAGGAGGATTGGCAAAGCTGCAGCTGTCATGGCCAGACTGAACAAGAGAGTGTGGAGCAACAGACAGCTGACAAAGACCAAGCTGAGTGTGTACCCGGTGTGTGTGCTCAGCACACTCCGCTACGCCAGCGAGGCTTGGACACCATACATCTGGCAAGATAAGACGCTAAACTCATTCCACCTACGCTTCCTCAGGTGCATCTTGCTCATCTCCTGGTAGGACAGAATCACCAACAGGTTCTACAATGGGCTGACACCTGTAGCATCCACGCACTCTCCAGCCACAGACGTCTCAGATAGTTGGGCCATGTCAAATGGGTGGACCAGGGTCACATTCCCAAGGACATGGTTTGTGGCGAGCATTACCTCCAAAAGGAAGACCGTGCCTCCGCTACAGGGACGTCTGCAGGTGTGACATGAAGCTGGCAGACATCGACCTCAGCACATGGGAGGAAACAGTTGAAGATCAGACAGCATGGAGGGCTGCAGTCAAAAGCAGTGGACAACGTGTTAAGGTAGCAAGGACCAAACTACTCATCAACAAGAGAGCCAGAAGAAAAGCTAGAGCTGTAGAACCCTCTTCCACCACCTGCAGCTGCTGTGAAAGAGACTGTCACCGTAGGGTTGGTCTGTACAGCCACTCAAGAAAATGCAAATAGTACCCCAGATCTACAGCCCCAAGAATCACCAGAAAAAGTGTCACACCATCATCTCTCATGGAATTCAGAACCTAGGATGGAGATTGAGAATTCTAGGCAGGAGACAGGGATTGGGAATTCAGGATTTAAGCCAGCATTCAGGAACATGGGATTGGAGAGTAAGGACCAGGCATTTAAAGCACAGGCAGCAAGCAGAGTTCAGAGGACCGGATAGTAATTAGGAATTCTGGGTTCCAGGAATCGGGAACCTAAAATTTGGACTTGAGGATTGAGAATAGAGACCCCCGGTAGACCGTAACTCACTAGGTTCAGAACGGGTAGCATAGTGACGTAGTGGTTAGTGTAACACTACAGCTCACCAGCTGTAAGATTGGAGTCGGATTCTCACTGCTGTCTGTAAGGAGTTTGTACGTTCTCCTCATGATCACATAGGTTTCCTTTGAATGCTCCAGTTTCCTCTCACATTCTAAAGACTTATCTCAACTGCCCTCGCAGTACGTTGTGTGCAAAGCTGGGCAAGGAGTTAAACACCTCAAGAATCTCCAGAGCCGGAAACGTTCTTCAGGGTTTTAATGAGAAAACTTTGTGAAACTGCAGAAAGTTACATGAAACATATTAGACTCAATACAGAATCATCGTGCACCTGAAAATACTAATTATTGATCGTTCTTACGATCAAGGTTGAACAAGGTAATACGTTAATGCAACATTTTTTAGCTATACCGTGGACAAGAATAAACTTATATCGAGTAAACTTCCATATAGGCTGGCTCCTTGCCCAGGGGCCAACGACTCTGTTGTTCATCAAACAAACAGGTATTACTTGTTGCATCTTGATTTAATTTCTGATCCTTCGGGTTCTTAAGGTAGTGATAAATCATTGATCTGCATGATGCACGATGAGAGTACCCAGCAGCAATCACTTTGATGTCCCACTGGTCAGAGGCCTCTAATCTGGAAAACAGTATTCCCCAGGCATCTTCACCCGGATTGTACGTGTTCTATTGATTATTATATGAAAGGAATGGACTGCCTTGAAGGTGAGGAATGGGATTCTGCTTTCGGATTTCAGAGGATGATCAACAAATTGACACGAAAAAGGCACGCAGAATACTAGACAAATTTGGTCAGAAGCAGAAAATGAGACCATAAAAGGTTAAGTTGTGAGAAAGAAAAATAGCAAATGAACATCTGGTTCATGTGCATTTTTTCTACTTGTCGACCCAACACACCAGAGCAAGTTCCTCATTCATGTAAATGTATGTGGTGAATAAAGTTGCTCCTTTTGATCCTTGAGACATGATAAATTGGTAAATAAGTAAGTGTTTGAGAAATTAATATTCTATGCCTGTCTTCAGAGAAGAAAATGCAGAAAGCTCCCAGAAATAGTGGTGAATCATTGGTCTGGGGACAATAGAGAGCTGAAATAAATTACTGCATTTCACATCATTAAAAAGTTTGTCTTTTGATGTACTGGATGGACTGGTTGTGACACAGACCAGTTAGCTCAGAATGAGTCAATCGAGAAATGTTAGAACCTGTTAAAAGGAAATGGTAACAGGAAGGAATAAAAGGACTGTATTGTCTCTCTCTCGACAGATCAGCTAATTCTGAAGATCAGAATCAGGTTTAATATCACTGGCATTTGTCGTGAAATTTGTTGTTATGTTGTTGCTTAATATTTATAGCAATTCCTGTTTTTATTTCAATTTTCCAACGTGTGCAATTTTTGCTTTTTGAGTGATATGTTCAGTTTGCTTCAGATACAAAGCAGGTGGCAGAGTAAGTTAATGGAAGGATATGAACCTGCTAAGTGAATGGGTGACATATGGTAAATGGAATATAAAATTCTTTATTCACTTTGAATAATAATGGGAAAATGGAGTATATTTTAAATGTTTGTGCAGCTCTTGTGAGACTGTACCTGGGATGTTGTGTACACATCTGGTGTCTTGATCTGAAGATAGACATATTTTTGATAGAGGAAACCCAACAAGAATTCCTGGGATAAGGAATTGTCTTATGAGGAAAGATTAACAGGGGCATGTTACTCTAGAGTTTAGAATGAGAGATGATCGTACAACACTTTAAAAAAAAAAGAAAATTAGTGGGATCGACAAGAATAACATCTTCCCTTGCTGGGGCATCTGGAACATTGGGTCACAGAGCACAGCTACTTTGAGAGGCTCACCAGTTATGTGTGTTTAAGACCAACATATATTTTTAGATTTTGAGTGATGTGGGGTTAGTGTAAGAGAAAGGTGCTGAGATCTTTTTGAATGGCGGAGCAGGCACGATCAGGCAAATCCTGATTCAGTTTCATATCTTCTTCTGTCTAACTTGAAACAGAAAGCAGTTTATTGTAATTCAATATCAACCTCATAAATGTTTCGTATTTACAGAGCCTGGACTACAAACTAAAGAAAACTGTACTGCCTTTCACAATACGATATGTGAGCCCAGGGAAGGGTATTATTGCATTGCTAATTGTCAGATGGTCAGAAAGCACACAGCATGCCCACCTGGTGAAGGAGTTAAAGAGAAAGGTAGGTCGATGGAGTGTCATTACTAAGTGCTGTGCCCTGGGCAGGACAGGGGAAATTGAAATCACTGGCACCAAATGGAGTTTGTTCTGAGGGTGGCTGCCTGAGACCCCCTAGTTTGAGTGTAGCTGGAATGGTCTTTGGATTTGTATCTTGATAAGCTAATTCATCCCACTTCCCATTTTACCCACCATTGGGCAGTCTTGACTTTCAGCCACTATTGTCCGTTTTTTATTTTTGCTTGAACCTGCACTCCTGATCACAGAAACCTGAGATTCCCCTGGATCTGCTCCAGTTCTTTGTTGAACAACTCAATATAAGATATAAGAGCAGAATTAGGCCATTTGGCCCATCAAGTCTGACCAGCACTGACATGGCAATATATTGTGTATGTACTGTAATTGCAACTAATCCATTAAGACCAGAAGACAATAAGATATAGAATTAGGATATTCGGACCATCAGGTCTGCTCCGCCATTTCATCAAGGCTGATTGATTATCACTTTTAATCCCTTGGCGTTCTCCTGCCTTCTCCATGTAACTTTTAGAAACCTAGAAAACCTACAGCACAATACAGGCCCTTCGGCCCACAATGCTGTGCCAAACATGTACTTAGAAATTACCTAGGGTTACTCATAGCCCTCTGTTTCTCTAAGCTCCTGCTACCTATCCAGGAGTCTCTTAAAAGACCCTATCGTATCCGCCTTCACCACTGTCACCGGCAGCCCATTCCACGCACTCACCACTCTCTGAGTTTAAAAAAAAAACACCCTAACATCACCTCAGTACCTATTTGCAAGCACCTTATAAATGTGCCTTTTCGTGCTAGCCACTTCAGCCCTGGGAAAAAGCCTCTGACTATCCACATGATCAATGCCTCTCATAATCGTATACACCTCTATCAGGTCACCTCTCATTCTCTGCCGCTCCAAGGAAAAAAAGGCCGAGTACACTCAACCTATTGTCATAAGGCATGCTCCCCAATCCAGGCAGCATCCTTGTAAGTCTCCTCTGCACCCTTTCTATAGTTTCCACTTCCTTCCTGTAGTGAGGTGACCAGAACAGTACTCCAAGTGGGGCCTGACCTGGTTTCTTTATAGCTGTAACACTACCTCACGGCTCCTAAACTCAATCCCATGGTTAATGAAGGCCAATGCACCGTATGCCACCTTAACCACAGAGTCAACCTGCACAGCAGCTTTGAATGTCCTATGGACTCAGACCCCAAGATCCCTCTGATTCTCCACACTGCCAAGAGTCTTACTATTAATACTGTATTCTGCATCATGTCTGGCCTACCAAAATGAACCACTTCACACTTATCTGGGTTGAACTCCATCTGCTACTTCTCAGTCCAGTTTTGCATCCTAGCGATGTCCCGCTGTAACCTCTGACAGCCCTACACACTATCCACAACACCCCCAACCTTTGTGTCATCAGCAAATTTACTAACTCATCCCTCCACTTCCTCATCCAGGTCATTTATAAAGATCATGAAGAGGAGGGGTCCCAGAACAGATCCCTGAGGCACACCACTGGTCACCGTCCTCCATGCAGAATATGACCCATCTACAACCACTCTTTGCCTTTTTTGAGCAAGCCAATTCTGGATCCACAAAGCAATGTTCCCTTGGATCCCATGCCTCCTTACTTTCTCAATAAGCCTTGCATGGCGTACCTTATCAAATGCCTTGCTGAAATCCATATATACGACATCTACTGCTCTAACTTCATCAATGTGTTTAGCCACATCCTCAAAAAATTCAATCCGGTTCATAAGGCATGACCTGCCTTTGACAAAGCCATGCTGACTATTCCTAACCATCTTATGACTCTCCAAATGTTCATAAATCCTGCCTCTTAGGATCTTTTCCATCAACTTATCAACCACTGAGGTAAGACCCACTGCACTATAATTTCCTGGGCTATCTCTACTTCTTGAAAAAGGGAACAACATCTGCAACTCTCCAACCCTCTGGAACCTCTCCCATCCCTATTGATGTAAAGATCATTTTCCGGAGGCTCCCTCGCCTCCCACAGTAGCCTGGGGTACATCTCATCCGGTCCTGGAGACTTATTCAACTTGATGCTTTCCAAAAGTTCCAGCACATCTTCTTTCTTAATGTCTATATATTCAAGCTTTTCAGTCCGCTGTAAGTCATCCCTACAAACACCGAGATCCTCTTCCGTAGTAAGTACTGAAGCAAAGTATCTCTGCTCTCCCCTCCGGTTCCATACACACTTTTCCACTGTTGCACTTGATTGGTCCTGTTCTCTCACATTATTTCTGCCGTACATTTCCCTGAGAACTTCTGTTCCCAATTTATGCTTCCAAGTTCCTGCCTGATAGCCTCATATTTCACCTTAATCCAATTTAATGCTTTTCTAAATTGTCTGTTCCTATCCCTCAAATGCTATGGTAAAGGAGATAGAATTGTGATCACTATCTCCAAAATGCTCTCCCATTGAGAGATCTGGCACCTGCCCAGGTTCATTTCCCAATACCAGATCAAGTACAGCCTCTCCTCTTGTAGGCTTATCTACATATTGTGTCAGGAAACCTTCCTGAATACACCTAACAAACTCCACCCCATCTAAACCCCTTGCTCTAGGGAGATGGCAATCAATATTTGGAAAATTAAAATCTCCCATCGCGATAACCCTGTTATTATTACACCTTCCCAGAATCTGTCTCCCTGTCTGCTCCTTGATGTCCCTGTTACTATTGGGTGGTCAATAAAAAACACCCAGTGGAGTTATTGACCCCTTCCGACTTCCACCCACAAAGACTCGATAGACAATCCCTCCATGACTTCCTCCTTTTCTGCACACTATCTCTGATCTGCAGTGCCACACTCGCACCCACTTTTGCCTCCCTCCCTGTCCTTTTTGAAACATCTATAGCCTGGCACTCTAATTAACCATTCCTGACCCTGAGCCATCCAAGTCTCTGTAATGGCCATATCTTCATAGCTCCAAGTACTGAACCACAGTCTAGGCTCAACCGCTTTGTTCATGATGCTCCTTGCATTAAAATAGACACATCTCAAACCATCAGCCTGAGCGCATCCCTTCTCTATCACCTGCCTATCCTCCCTCTGCACATTCTCCAGGATTTCTCTATTTCTGAGCCAACTGCCCCTTCCTCTATCTCTTCAGTTCAGTTTGTCGCCGTTACTAATCAAAAACCTGTCAACTTCCTCTTTATATATACTGAATGACTTGGCCTCCACGTCTGTCTGGCAAAGAATTCCCCAGATTCACCACCCTCTGGCAAGAAAAATCCCTGCTCAGCTCTAATATCATTACTTTGTTATTGCCTTATCTGCTCTCTTCTCTCACTGTTATTCCAAAGTCTGAGCATATTCTTCTCCTGACACAGAGGCTCACACACTGTTCCTCCATTAGGAAAGGAAAACACGATAGCCTGTTCCATTCCTGTGCTGCTCGGAGCTGGGAGTGTTATTTGTACAGTGGTGTGACCGAGAAGCATGGGTATATTTCTAGAGCTTAGTAACTGACTGAAGGTATTTGTGGATGTAAAAACAGATTCAAAAAATATTTGCTGCTAAACACTGAGAACTACTCAGTGAGGTGGATTCTTTGATATTTTCAACATGCTACAGGTGACAACTTCATCACGGTTGGAAGTGGAGGTGCAAAAATTTCTAGTTGATTCATTGTTAGACATTGTTCACATGTGAAGAAAATTAGCCATTTGAAGAGGAGTGTGGAAAGTAACAAGGTCTCTCTGACAGTGGTATGATAGACTCTACAAGTTACCCACAATGACATTGATTCTGTGTTTCAGGAACACCTTTCAAAGATACAGTGTGTGAGAAATGTCCTGACGGAACATTTTCAAGTGAAGCTTCAACAACTGAAGAGTGTAAGAACTGGACAGTGTAAGTACTTCAAACGCCTTGGTATCCATGTTCAGAAAGTACCACCTCTTTTCTGAATACCTCCTTTCCTTTTGTCCCAACCCATCAGGGAAGAGGCGACACAGCGACCATGCCGGGACCACTAGACTCAAGAACAGTTACTTCCCCCAAGCTGTCAGACTGATCAACACCCTCCCCCAATAATCTAACCCCCCACTCCCCACACTGCTACATACACATCACCCAGCAGCACTTCATGTACATATAATCAGTGTGTGTACAGTTAGTTGTACATTGTTTTCTATAGGATTGCTTGTGTATTTATATTTATTGTGCTTTTTTTTCATTGGGTTCTTTAAGAACACAAGACCTAGGAACAGAATTGGACAATTTGACCCATCAAGTCTGCTGTTCCATCATGGATGATTTATTATCCTCCCCAACCCCAACCCATTCTCTTGCCTTCTCCCCAGAACCTACTCCATGACCATAAGACATAGGAGCAGAGTTTATGTATACTTTGTTTTGTTTTATGCTCCATTGAATCTGGAGTAACTATCATTTCGTTCTCACACTTGTGCACTGAAGAATGACAATAAACCATTTTTATTTATTGAAATACAGCATGGTGTAGACCCTGCTGGCCCTTGGAGCTGTACTGCCCAACATCTCCCAATTTAATCCCAGCCTAAACATGGGAAAATTTACAATAACCAATGATCCTCCCAACCAGTAGGTCTTTGGACTGCGGGAGGAAACCAGAGCATGCGGAGGAAACCCCCGCAGTCACAGGAAAATTGAACAAACCTCCAACTGGCAGCATCAGGAATTGAACCTGCATTGCCCCAACCTCAATCTTGAATCTTTCACAATCTGCCTTTCAGAAAGTCATTTGTACTAATGTACAGTTAAGTTAGAACATTGTTGAAATCCTGTTCGTTGAAAACACTGTTCTGTGTTTCTGTGATCTGCCCAGTGATGTACATTTGGAAAGTATTCCCCTCTTTTTGCCTTGCCCTGGGTGGGAGATGTTTCAGTAATTTGTCTCATTGTCTGGATCTTCCTTTCCGTATCCCAAATGTCAGTCACTCACTTCAGGAATAACTAGGAGTTTTTGCATTTGGGCAGCAGTTTCCAGATGGAAAAATCATTTTGACAGTCTAATTTAATTTAGAGATTGTGGTGTTCCTTAGAGGTTTGCAAAGAACATGAAGTACTTTTTTTCATCCTTAAGGAACCACACTACAGAAACAATGCTAATCTGTCTTTGTTCTAATTGTGTCCTTTCCAGTAAAACCTGTGCGTAATGTGTTTAATTGATTTTTTTTTGTTGTGAATGTGGTGTCTCTGATGCTCCGTGCCTGTGATGCTGTTGCAAGTAAGTTTTACATTGTACTTGTCACAGACACTCAGTGGCGACTTTATTCCAGTACCTCTTGTGCCTAATGAAGAGGCCACTGAGTATCATCGTGTTCTTCTGCGGCTCTATCCACTTCAGAGTTGGACGTGTTGTGTATTCAGTGATGCTCCCTGCACATCACTGTTGTAAAACATGGCTAATTGAGTTACTGCCACCTTTCTGTCAGTTTGAACCAGTCTGGCCATTCTCCTTTGACCTCTCTCATAAGATGCTTTTTGCCCGCAGAACTGCCATGGAGTGGATGTGTTTTTTTTGTTTTTCCACACTATTCTCTATCAACTCTAGAGACTGCTGTGTATGAAAATCGTAAGAGATGAGCAGTTTCTGAGATTTCATACCACCCTGTCTGAGACCAACAATCATTCCACAGTCAAAGTCACTTAGATCACATTTCTTCCCCATTCTGATGTTTCGTCTGAACAACAACTGAACCTCTTGACCATGTCTGCATGCTTTTATGCATTGAGTTGCTGCTACTTGATTGGCTGATTAGATGTTTGCATTAATGAGCAGGTGTACAGGCGTAGCTAATGAAGGGCTTCTTAGTGTATGTTGCAATTGAGGTGATGAATCTCCACTGTGGGTATTTCTAAGAAAACCTCAAAATGAAAAATGTATTCAATCATGCGTTCTCTGCATAACTCGTGTAATCATAGTTTAAGCATAACTTTGTAAACTGATTTATAACTAAGACTTACAGAATTTCCTTAAATATATTTATACAGACATTCTACAGCAAGAAAAAATGTGTTGAGCAAAATGCTGGAGGAACTCAACAGATCAGGCAGCATCTATGAAGGGGAATAAACAGTCGATATTCTGGGGACGACACACTTCACCTGACTGGAAAGAGAAAAAAGCAGAAGGAGGGGGTATGATGTAAGAAGCTGAGGGGTGATAGGTGAAAGAGGTTTTATTTGAACTTACTCATTTACGGGATGTGGGTATTGACAGCTAAGCCAGCATCTATTGTCCATCCCTAGTTGCCCTTGAGAAGGTGGTGATGAGTTGCCTCCTTGAACCACTGCAGTACCTGAAGTGTAGGTACATCACAGTGCTGTTAGGGAGGGAATTCCATGATTTTGACCCAGCGACAATGAAGGAATAACCATCTGTTTCCAAGTCAGGATGGTGAGTGACTTGGGGGGGGGTGATTTCCAATTGGTGGTGTTCCCAAGTATCTGCTGTTCTTGTCCTTCTAGATGGTAGCAGTCGTGGGTCTGGAGGGTGCTGCCTTAGGAACTTCGGTGTGCTTTTGAAGTAGTTCTTGTGGATAGTACACATTGCTGCAACTGTTCTTTGGTGGAGGGATTGGATGCTTGTAGAAGGGGTACCAATCAAATGGAATGCCTTGTATGGGATGGTATCAAGCTTCTTGAGTGTTGATGGAGCTGCACCCATCCAGGTGAGTGGTGAGTATTCCATTACACTCCTGACCTGAGCCTTGTAGATGGTGGACAGGCTTTGGGGAGTCAGGAGGTGAGTTACACACCACAGGATTCCTAGCTTTTGACCTGCTCTGGTAGCCAGGGTGTTTATATGGCTAGACCATTCAGTTTCCTGGCAATGGTAACTCCCAGAATGTTGATAGTAAAAGGCTGACAAAGAAGGAATCTAACAGGAGAGGATAGTGGACCATGGAAGAAAGGGAAAGTGTAAGGAACCACCTTCCCCCTCACCTGACCTCAGCTATCACTAGCCAGCTTGTACTCCTGCCCTCCCCCTCAACCTTCCGTTGGCTTCTGCCCTCCATTTCCAGTCTTGATGAATGGTCTCGGCCCAAAATATCGACTGTTTATTCCCTTCCGTAGATGCTGCCTGACCCACTGCGTTTCTGCTGTATTTTGTGGCCATTGCTCGAGATTTCCAAAATCAGCAGATTTGTGTCTGTGTGTTGTGTTGTTTGTTGTGCACAGAGCCCGCTGCAGTTTTGATCAAGACCATGGGCAGAAGGGAATTGAAACATAGGCAGTCACTCAGCATTGAGATTGACTTGTTATCAAACTTCAGCTACCTCACTCCTCCTGTCTGTTTACATTCAGACTGGTCATTTTTAACTGCCGTCCCTCGCTTCCCTTCCCATTTATTTACATATTCGGGTCTTTTGGTTATTTCTCAACAGACCAGACTGGACAACATTATCTGAACTTTACAACATTACACAGACATTACTTTATCACAGCAGGCTTTCTGGGATGTTTTTACATTAACATTGTTATTCAGAATTCGACACTGGCACAATTGATGCACATTCTGTGAGTCAGAAGGTCGTGGATTCAAGTCCAATTTCTGACACTTGTGCCCCTGTGACGAGAATACACATAGATTAAGATGTTAGCTGGCCTGTGCTGGCACCAGTGGGATCAGCAGTTGGTCTGCCACCTGTCTTCAGGAGAGAGAGAGATAAGGAAAACAATGGAGCAGTATTTGGAGATGTTAATGAAGGGGAAGGAGAGCTGTCAAGATCGGCCCCCCCTTTGAACCCTGAACTGTTTGAAGTGATGGACAGGTGATACCCCAGCAGGGGAGACAGGTTCGCTAAGGCAGGACACACACGACACCCAAAGTAACGAGACCCTGGAAGCGGTGCGCCTCTCACAAGTCGGTGGGAAGCTTTTGGACGGCTGGTCGCGGAATCAAGCCGTAGACGCTCAGGGTGGAAAGGCACGATCGGTGGGAACCTGGTGTGTGTCCACCCTTGCCTGGGTGCCAGGTTCACCGCAGGGAAACAATGGCATCTGGAAACGGAGGGGTCACGGTCGGTGACCTCAGATGACATCACAAAGGACTCGCCTGAAAGCTGACTGCGAAGGTCTGTGTGGAAGCTGTGTTGAATATTCATTCGTTTTGCTCTCTCCCTCCTTCCCCCCACTGTCCATCGCCACGTCAGTGATTACTGCGAACTGAACTGAACTAAATTGAACTGAACTTTGCGTCACTTTGAAACTGGTCATTTACCCCTAGACAACCATAGAGCTTGATTGATCCTGTTATCTTAATTCTGTGTACATGTATGTTTATCATTGCTGAACTGTTGCATTCATTATCCTTTTGATTAGAGTACTGTGTTGCTTGTTTCTTTAATAAAACTTTCTTAGTTCTAGTAATCCAGACTCCAACTGAGTGATCCATTTCTGCTGGTTTGGCAACCCAGTTACGGGGTACGTAACATAAGTGGGGTTCTCGTCCGCGATTTTGAACGCTAAATTTGGGACGGACTAATTTGATTGGGTCAAAATCCCCGAAAGAAAGAAAAGACAAACAGCAGAAATGGAGGCTGAGGAAATCATAAAGGCGCCGACCTTGGAGGCATTAGAGGATGCCAGGAAATCGGAATTGGTAGCTGTGGCTAAACAGTTGAATCTTGCTAAGGGGAAGTCGACAATGAGGAGAGAGGAGATACACAGAGCTATCATAGAGCACTATGTATCTAAAGGTGTGTTTCCCCAAGGCGAGCTGGAGGTGGTGTCTATTGAAAAACCTGCCAGAGACACGGTACAGGTGCAGCTTGAAAAACTGAGACTCGAGCACAAGTTCCGGGTACGGCAGTATGGCGAGAAGAGAAGGAGAGAGAGTTAGAAAGGCAAGAGAGAGAGAGAGAGAGAGAGAGACAGGAGAGAGAGAGAGACAGCTGGAGCAAGAGGAGAAACAGAGGGAAAGGGAATTCGAGCTGGAGAAGTTAAGGATAAGGGCAGAGCAGGGGCCCGTGCCGAACCAAGGTGGAGGGTTCCGGGCGACCCAGGAGGTTAGGCTGGTTCCCCCATTTGACGATACCGACGTGGATCGGTACTTTCTCCATTTCGAAAAAGTGGCTATGAGTTAGGACTGGCCGAGGGATAAGTGGGTTGTTTTGCTTCAAAGTGTACTGAAAGGGAAAGCCCAAGAAGCTTACTCCGCTTTGTCCGCGGAAAATGCCCAGAGGTATGAGGTGGTGAAAGAGGCCATCCTCAGGATTTATGAGTTGGTCCCGGAGGCATACCAGCAGAGGTTCCGGAATGCGAGGAAGCAGTGGGACCGCATGTATTTGGAGTTTGCCCGTGAGATGCAGACATATTGTGAGCGTTGGTGCGCCTCAAAGGGGGTAGAGGGGGATTATGACAGACTGCTACAGCTGATCCTGATTGAGCAGTTTAAAGGTTGTGTCCCTGAGGGTATGAGACCCTACCTAGATGAGAAAGAGGCAGCCATGTTAGCCGCAACTGCTAAGTTAGCGAATGAGTATGCGTTGACGCATAAAATGAAGTTTGCCCCGAGTAAAGGCTACCAGAAGGGTAGTCAGGACGGCGGGGAGAGTCCGCCAGAAAAGTCAGAAAGTAAGCCAGGGACTAGTGAGAAGGATAAGGTAGACCGGGAGCAGTCTGGTAGGAAGTCTCCTGGGGTCGTCTGTTATAATTGCGGGAAAGTCGGACACTTTGCGTCCAGGTACTTTGCCCCAAAGAAGGAGACGGGAAAAGGAAAAACGGCGATTTTGACTGGCTGTATCGAGCTGGTAAACGAACCGCTGGGGGAGGACAGGTCTGCCAAAGTTCAGGAAGGGCGCGAGAGGTTTATCTCGGCCGGATTGGTGTCGGTGAAGGAGTGGTTAAAACCAGTTCCAGTGGTAGATCTGGAGAGACACGGGAGCGTGTCAGTCACTAATACTGAAGAGTGTATTAGAGTTTAGCTCAGAGACCCAGACTGGGGAGGTCAAGGTCAAAGGTGTTGGGGAAGGGACAGAGTCAGTCTCTTTGCACCAGATACACTTACAAAGCAACCTGGTCTCTGGACTAGTCACGACCGAGGTGAAGTCCGAATTACCGATGAAAGGTGTGGAAGTCTTGCTCGGTAATGACCTCGCCGGGGGAATCGTGTTCAAAGCAGTGAGATTGACAGGTCAGCCTGCCAGCATTGAGGCCCCGCCCATGGACTCACAGGTTCATCACGGGACTGCGGTAGTAAATTCAGCTGAGACGTTTCTGCCAGCCTTGTACGAGAAGGGGGTAGAAAGTGAAAAGAAGGAGTGTAGTGAAACAGGAGGTAGTGAGGGAGCTGAGACAGACTTAGCATTAGCCAGGAAAGAATGTGTGCAGGCACAGGAGCGAGACGATGGGCTGATGGTTTTGGCAGAGACAGCTCTCTCTGACACAGAATTAACCAGGGAACTAGTAGGCTATTGTGTGGAGGAGGAAGTGCTAAGGAAGAAAGGGAGACCAAGTACCGTACCTGCAGATGAGGAATGGGGGGTGGTGCAAAAGAGTTATGGGGATGAGATTTCTAACCTGGCCCACAAAGTACCCCCCGGTGGACATTTTGCGGTGCTGGAGGAAACAGTTGGTGGAATCATGAAAGAGATTTACCGGCTGCCCAGGAGGAAGGATGTTATTGATTATGGCCGACGCGAACTGAGACGGTCACAGGCTTCTGATATGCTAACAAACCTAGTCAGTGTTAGCGCGGAAATCAATGAAGCTAGGGTCCCCCTGATAAGAGAAAAAAATCATTTTGAAAAGATGAGTATGGTATCGACCAGATGGGAGAAGGCTATTGTTTTGGCCAGCTCTGCTGATAAGGTCTCTCCCTTAATCCCCGAACAAAGCGACTCTTTAAGAGAAGTAATTAAACGACTCGCACACGTGTGTTTGATTGTCCCGAGGTGATGCAAAGAACTGGGACGTTGGGTGGTGCTTGTTACACTAGGTCAGCCTAGCGAGCAAAAGCCCTATAGCATGAGTAATTCAGTGACTAAAGGGCTGACGAACACAGAGGTGTGTATTGGCGATGTAATATGGCTGTCTAAAGCCAGCTTGATAGTGAACCTTGAAAAAAATGAGTTCAGCCACACGAAGGTCACTTACCTGGGAATTGGGGTGACACAGGGGCAGCTGGCAGCGATGCAAGCTACAGTGCAGGCTATCTCTGACATCCCAACCCCGACAGACAAGAGGGCCCTCAGAAGGCTCTTGGAGATGGTGGGGTACTGTAGGAAGTTTTGCAATAACTCTGCGGTTACTACCCCTCCCCCTCCTACTAAGCCCTTGCGAGAGAAAACTAAGTTGGAATGGGACGACCCTTGTTATTGTGGTCCGGGACGAAACCCAATGAGAGGTTACATTGATTGCAATTCATCAGTGTTTTTGGCCACTATGAAGTTTGCTAAGTTGGAGCCTGGTCTAAGGGATTATTAATAACACATATAAAAGGAACAGAAAATGTGATGGCTGACTGTCTGTCAGGTGTTGACAACTTCAAACTCGCTGTATTAGCCAAGTAGCTGATAAAGATGTATATTTGTGTGTATCAAATAATGTATTCATGTTTGTAATTTTTACCCCCCGGTAAAAATCCTTAAAGGGGGGAAGTGTGACGAGAATACACATAGATTAAGATGTTAGCTGGCCTGTGCTGGCACCAGTGGGATCAGCAGTTGGTCTGCCACCTGTCTTCAGGACAGAGAGAGATAAGGAAAACAATGGAGCAGCATTTGGAGATGTTAATAAAGGGGAAGGAGAGCTGTCAAGATCGGCTCCCCCTTTGAACCCTGAACTGTTTGAAGTGATGGACAGGCGATACCCCAGCAGGGGGATTAAAAGGGACAGGTTCGCTAAGGCAGGACACACACGACACCCGAGGTAACGAGACCCTGGAAGCGGTGCGCCTCTCACAAGTCGGTGGGAAGCTTTTGGACGGCTGGTCGCGGGATCAAGCCATAGACGCTCAGGGTGGAAAGGCATGATCGGTGGGAACCTGATGTGTGTCCACCCTTGCCTGGGTGCCGGGTTCACCGCAGGGAAACGATCGTATCTGGAAACGGAGGGGTCACGGTCGGTGACCTCAGATGACATCACAAAGGGCTCGCATGAAAGCTGACTGCGAAGGTCTGTGTGGAAGCCGTTTTGAATATTCATTCGTTTTTGCTCTCTCTCTCCTTCCCCCCACTGTCCATCGCCACGGCAGCGATTACTGCGAACTGAACTGAACTTTGTGTCACTTTGAAACTGGTCATTTACCCCTAGACAACGATAGAGCTTGATTGATCCTGTTATCTTAATTCTGTGTACATGTATGTTTATCATTGCTGAACTGTTGCATTCATTATCCTTTTGATTAGAGTACTGTGTTGCTTGTTTCTTTAATAAAACTTTCTTAGTTCTAGTAATCCAGACTCCAACTGAGTGATCCATTTCTGCTGGTTTGGCAACCCAGTTACGGGGTACGTAACACCCCGAATCTAGGCTGACATTCCAGTGCAGTGTCTCGGGAGAGATGATAAACCAAGGCCTTGTCTGCCCACTCAGATGGAAGTGAAAGATCCTGTAGGTCATTCACAGTTGACCTCTTCCTGATCGACCTGGGATACAGTGACATTTCAATAACAGATCAATTGTAACAGACTTATTATAATTAAACTTCGAGCAACTATCGCAGGTACTTGTATGGATTTATGTTTTTCTGTCTTCCCCAGATGTGAAACACTCAAACAAGTTGAACCAGGGAGCGCTGAAGCTGACGTGAGGTGTGAAGCAGAGGACAACTGGAAAGTTGCTGTTATTATTGTTGTGACTATTGCTTTGGTTGGAATTCTGCTTAGTATCGTGGCATATGTTTTGAGGAAGAAACACAAATGTAAACCAGGTATGTGATTGTGTTCCTGTGTGCGTAGAACATAGAATATTACAGCACAGTACAGGCCCTTCAGCCCATGATGTTATGCCGACCTTTTAACCTACTCGAAAATCAATCTAACCCTTCCCTCCCCCATAGCACTTGTTTTTTCTTCAGATTCTGATTCTGATTTATTTCTTTATCACAGGTACACTCAAACATACCTTGAAATGCGTTGTTTGCGTTAACAAGGGTGTGCTGGGGGCAGCCTGCAAGTGGCACCACACATTCCAACGCCAGTGCAGCTTGCCCATCACCATCAGCACAACCACAACATAACACACGATACAGAACAACACAAACAAAAACAACAACAGAACAAAACAAGAACAACAAAAGAAGCCGCTTTCCCAACCTCGCGCTGTCTAACACACGTAGGCCTGCAACCCCAGAACAGGCCCCCTCCAGGCCCCCAGGTTTTGGCTCCGATTCTCAAACTCTCAGATATCGGACTTCTCACCTCCAGACTCTGGCTCAGACTTCCAGACTTGCAGACGTCAGGTCTCTGACCCCCAATCTCTGGCCTGGACTCGCCGTCTACCTCCTAACTCGCTGAGCTCTGGACTTCAGTCTTCAGCTTTCATCTCTGAACCACTGACCTCTGGGTATCAACTCCAGGACTTGCCAGTCACAGGTTTGACCTTTGGGCCTCAACTGACGCAATCTCTGGGATCGTTGACTTTCAACAGAAGAGTGTCTCCAGCCTTGACTTCTGACCTCACATGAATCTCTAGGGGACCTCTGACCATGGAGCATTCCAACTTGAATTCGGAAAACAGGCTCGTGCCCTTGACTCTCCATTCTCCCTCAGCCCTGTCCCTAAATCCAGACCGGACCCCTAAATCCCCATGCCCATCCCCTAACCATCCATATGAACCCAAAAAAAAAGCAACTGTCTGACCTGCGACATCGATGGACATCTCATCTTGCAGCAACTTGACTCAAACACCAGCTCCTACCCCTGACTCTTCATTTACTGTGCCTGAGATCCAACCCTGTCCATGTCCCTCAACCCTAACCTGACCCCTAGCTCCTCACACTATCCCCAAATCCACTGCTACAGACCTACATAGACATTGTAGCTTGGCACCATCTTGACCGGAAGATGTCAACTCATCCTCTGCTGAAATCTTTAGTTACCCCTTTGCTACTTTTACACCTGTCTGATCCGCTGACCTACTTGCTGATTAGCATTAAATCCTGGCACAAGTGCTCTTCAAGTTTTAGACCTTAATACCATTTTCAAGTCTTTCCCTGACCTTGGACAACCGCTATTCCTTCCCTTCAACCTTATGCAAACCTGCAATCTCAAAATTCCTGATCATCCCTGAATTTACCATCCACCAGTCCTCTAATCTCAGGAATTTACTTCCTGAATCATTCTTTCTTTGAGGCTATCCAACAGATTTACCTCTGATCCTGCTGATATATGTGAATCATTGTTAAAAGTATCAGTGTGTTATAGAACTCATTGTCTAATTTGCCAGTATTTTTGCCAACGCTCCTATTAAATTCTTCAGAATTTCATTCCCAGTAAATTCATTGGGATAGCATTCCTGCTCTGATTAATTGGATGTTAATTCTGGTGCATATGGAGAAAGTGGTTCCAAGTTTAAAAGGAGTGGGATGAGATGGGAATGTTGTGCCAAGCTCCAAACCAGGTTGAACATGGAGAGAGTCCGTGAAGGTGAACATATACCAAGCTGAACAGCTGAGTCTCATCGACAGAAGTTCTGAGGGTTTCCCTTCATACCCTGATGGATGCATTTCCTAGAGTCGGGATAAATGCTGGAATTTTGCTTACTGCTGTGGTTCTGTCTTCAGACATTGCAGACTTTGTGGAAACCTCTCGAACATTTTGTATATCACAGTATTAACATGATCAGAACGTAGCTGTCCATTTTAAAATGGGTCCCATCGGGCGGCGCTGGAATCTTTCATCAAACTGAAATGAGACAAAGGTAACCATTGTGATGGCAACACTCCAGCTTCAGGCTGGTGATGTCACTTTGGAAAAACAACCTCAGACACACCATTCTTCTAGATTGATGCTAGAATGTAATTTGCTACTTAAACTCCATTAATTTTAGGTGAAATATGGTAGAGTACAGTAGAAATTAGGTAAATTAATTTCACAGTACTTTTTGTGGAAACCTCTGTGTTTGTGTTTTTGATAGGTAACCGGAACTTTGGAGACACCAGGGTAAGTACATAATATCTCTCCAATATTTAAAGGACACGTGCAATAAATTGTAATTCCTGCAGAATTAATATTGACAACAGAATGCAAACAGACTGCAATTTAATTCAAATAATGTCATGTTATGTTTTCCCTGCACATTTTTTTTATCTTGAAACTGAATAATTTCACCAGTTGTAAACCATGTTGAAGGGTAATATCAGCTGATAGTACCTGAAGTGTTAAGTGATTAAGTACCGAGGTTACTAATAAGGCCATAAGACATGGGGCTGAATTAGGCCATTCAGCTCATTGAGTCTGCTTCACCATTCACTATCGTTGACTTATTTTCCATCTCATTGGAAGATTGTGAACATTTTTGGTCCCCAAATCTCAGAAAACATCCAGGGTTGAAAGGATTAACATGTGAGGTGAGTTTGATGGCTCTGGACTGTGCTTTCTGGAGTTTAGAAGAATGAGGGGAGATCTCATTGAAAGTTACTGAATGTTGAAAGGCCTAGACAGAGTGGATGTGGAGAAAATGCTTCCTATAATGGGGGAGTGGAAGACCAGAGGGTAAGGCCTGAGACTGTTTGGATGTCCCTTCAACAGAGATGAGGAGAAATTTCTTTAGCCAGAGTGTAGTGAATCTGTAGAGGCAAGTCATTGGAGATATTTAAAATGAAGGTTGATAGGTTCTTGATTAGTAAGGACATCAAATGTTATAGAGAGAAGGCAGGAGAATGGGGTTGAGAGGGAAAATAAATCAGCCATGATCAAAAGCTTGATGGACATAGGAAATTCTGTTCCTGTGTCTCATGGTCTTGTAGACACTAGCTGAGATGATGTGACGTGTCTGGTGTGGTGGGGAGGAGTAATGACCTGGTGTAATGTTGGGGGGCCAGTGCTGCACAGTGTGGTTGGCAGGACCAGGGCTGATGAGGAAGAGTATGGATGATAAGACAGGATGCTTTCAGGTAAGATGTCATTGGTGATATTGATTGATAGATATTTCTGTTTTGGGCTGGTGAAGTCCCAGATATACATGATGAGAATGTGGAATGTGGGACAACACCGGGTGTCTAATGTGAAGATGGAGAGTGACATGGAAGGTGATTTGAGATGATCATGGAAGTTGTTTCGACTGTCAGCTGCTTCAGGAGTGTTTGTCTCTACTAATGGAGCAACAATCAATATCATGGTAATTGAAGCTGATTTAACAATGATATCCATGAAGAAATATTTCTCATAGTTCAGCTGATGGAGGAAGGCAGAGATGGTACCATCCAATGGGCCTGCAGGTGACCGAAGATGAAATGATGAGAGTTCTGCCCACGCTGGGAACCACAGAGTCCTTGTGCCATTTATGATAATGATGAGAGTCAGTGTCGGACATCATAAAGGAAATATCATGTTGCATTCATTGTCATAGACAGAGTGACAAAACAATGACAAATCAAATAACGCTTACAGAATGTGATTTTCTAAACTGATGATTATAATAATTTGTTTATATCTGCAGAATCACAATGGAGATAAGCTGCTGACTGAGTCTTCGACTGAGCTCAATGCTAAGGGAGGTGCATAGCGTAAAGTGGGAGAAGTGAGTACGTTCAAGCAACCTCTCAAATACTTCACACAGCACATTTGGTATTTTTTTGCAGTTTTTATATTGTATCTGACTCATGTCAGCTTGCAGTGGCTGCAGTAAGTCTGTATCTCAACTGAAATTTTCACATACAAGAAAGTAATTTTTGACCAGCTGGTCTACTGGAAAAGAAGGTGCTAAGAACATTACTGAGCTCAGTCATTTCCTCTGTTACAAGTTCTCTCCCTGTTGAAAAGCTGAATAATTCATCCAAATAGCAATGTGGTTACAATTTCACTTTAATTAATGCGAGGACTTCCGGTAGAGCTCATGGAGTGAAGTCGTGTTCTTGACTCGCTCCATTACCTCTGAGTTTTTTTTCTTATGATCAGCTATATTTTAACTAACCATTAAGGCATCGGCTTTTACAATACTTTGAAACAAATTGGGCTCTTCGATAATCGGATGTTTTTAAGGTCTGCTATGTCTAAGAATGGAAAAAATGGGAAAGACGGCAAACCTCCGGTTAGACCGGAAGGTACCGATCTTCCTCCGACTGAACCACCGGTGACTTTGAAAGCTATATCGGATCTAATTCAAAGGGAAATCTCAACCTCTATTACGGAACTGATTCGTTCAGAAATTTCAATTAATTTCCAGAAAATTGCCGATTCAATCGATAAGATACAATTATCTATTACGGAACATCAGTCGGCTATATCTAATCTTCAAAAATCCACGCAACAAAATGAACTCAAGATGGGGAAAATTGAAGAAACAATTACTAAAATGAAGAAAAAACTTGACTTTCTGACCTTTAAAAACTCTGACTTAGAATCCAGAATGCGACGGCAGAATCTTCGAATGATTGGTGTACGTGAAGCTGTGGAATCTGACAAACCTATGAAGTTTTTTTCTCAACTTTTAAAAGATGCATTTCCTACTGTATTTCCTGACCAACCACCGTTATTGGATCGGGCTCACAGAGTTCCATCATACTCGCCTAAGTCAGATAAACCTCGACATGTCATCTTACGTTTTCATTACTTTCAAGACAAGGAGAAACTGTTTCGATTCGTTCGATCTAAAGGTTACATTGATTTTTCAGATTTTAATTTCCGGTTCGTGGAGGATTTCAGTAAACCAATTCGAGATCAACGGGTTCGTTACAGATCTGTGATGTCGGAACTCTACAAGATGGATTTAAAACCAGCGCTGCTCTACCCAGCACGTCTAAGGATCCATACGTTGGATGGAGCCCTCCGTTTTTTTGAATCTCCATCGGATGCCCAGAGTTATCTGGATCAATTTTCACCTTCAACATCTTAATCGTAATTTTTAATTATCTCCATTTGATCAGAGGTTGTGAATCTGTCGGCCTTAATTTTTTTTTTGCCTTATATGGGCAGAAAAGTTTATTTTGGATTAATTAATATGGCTGCTAAACTTCCTTTCTATCTGCGTCATTCCTTTCTTTTTCCCAGGGAATTCTGGGTGGTTATTCCCTCAACATCATTCCACGTATTTCCTTTGAGGCCTTAAATTTTGTAGTTTTTAAATCTACTTTTTTTTGTAGGTTTTCATAGCTAGTTTATGTTAATATTTTCATTTCTTTTTTTGTTTATTCATTGGGTCTGGGGTTTGTTGCATTTTTTTTCTATATTTTCTGGCTTTTTCTTTGTTATATTAAGTGTTTGTTTTAATTGATTTACTTTTTTATTCTTTTACTGTTTTATAACTAGCTGATCTTTTTTATATTTACACTTTTTTTTAGGGAGCGTCTATCGGAAGTCATGGGGGTAGTTTTAATGCTTGCTTCTTTCTGGCTGGTCTGTTTTAGATTTAGCCTTGGAATCATGGGGTAGGGGGTGGTGGGAGGGGCTTCACGTTTTAGTTTCTTTCTTCTTGGGCTATGTACACTATTGAAGTATTGGTTGCGTTCTCCTTCCCGGTATCTCTTATTTGTTCTGTTCCCTTTCCGGGTTCGTGGGTCGAGCCTATCATCAATCCTCCTTTTTGTGGGTTGACTTTAGGGTTTATGGAGTCTATTATTAATTTTGTCTCCTGGAATACTAATGGTCTTAACCATCCTATTAAAAGGAAAAAAGTTTTTAAAGTGTTTCGGAGACTTAAAGCACAAATTCTATTTTTACAAGAGACCCATGTGCGGAGGGGGGACAGACTACGTTTTTTTAAATTCTGGAAGGATCAACAGTTTCATTCGAACTCTAACGCTAATATTCGAGGCGTCTCTATTTTTATAGACTCCTCAGTTACTTTTATACAACATGATATTATTTCTGATCCGAATGGTAGATTTCTACTGGTTAGTGGTCTACTATTTAATAAAAAGGTAGTTTTGGTTAATGTTTATGCTCCCAATATGGACTATGCGGAATTTTATAAATCATTATTCAATCAGTTCCCGAGTATGAATGAGTTTTCATGGATCTGGGGCGGAGATCTTAATACCTGTTTATCTCCAGCTTTGGACCGTTCGGCTCCTCTACGGACCTTACCTAATAAATCTGCAACTTTGATTAATTCATTCCTCTCTGATTCTGGGTCGACGGACATTTGGCACTTTTTGCATCCTGAGGAAAAAAGATTTTTCTTTTTTTTCACATGTTCACCATTCCTATTCAAGAATTGATTATTTTTTTATTGACTCTCATCTTAGTTCTTCAGTGATTAAATGTGATTATGACTCTATAACCATTTCGGATCATGCTCCACTTAAGCTTTCTATTAAAATTCAGGCCAATACACAAAATAATAGACAATGGCATTTTAATTCGCTGTTGCTTCAGGATTCGGACTTTGTTAAATTTATGAATGAACAGATTGATCTTTTTTTTACAATCAACTATACAGAGGATATCTCTGTGAACATTCTTTGGGATACATTTAAAGCTTATATCCGTGGTCAGATTATCTCGTATTCTGCTGCTTTGAGGAAGAAGCTGAAGCAGGAGGAGTTGGTAATTGTGGACAAGATTAAGGAAATTGATAAGAAATATGTTACAGCTGCTTCTGAGGAGTTATATAAACAAAGACTGAACTTCAAATGGAACACAGTTTATTACTTTCGTCCTCGATTGTAAACCAATTAAAGAAAACAAGAAGTGAATTTTATGTACACAGTGACAAAATTGGCAAACTGTTGGCTAACCAATTGAAGTCTAACTATGCTAAATCCCAAATTAATCAGATTTATAATCAAAATGATCGACTGATACTTGATCATGCGGGGATTAATTAAACCTTCTTTGATTTTTATTCTTCCTTATATCAATCAGAATCTCCTCGAGACTCTAAATATATGAATGATTTTTTAGATAACCTAGACTTCCCTGAGATTTCACAGGATATGTCTTCTATGCTAGATACTCCCATTACCACTGATGAGATAAAGAATGTTATTTCCTCTATGAACCTGGGGAAAGCTCCTGGCCCTGATGGGTTTACCGCAGAATTTTATAAATGTTTTGCACCTTCATTAATCCCTTGGTTCTGTAGGGTTTTCGAGGCTTCATTAAAACTTGGTAAACTTCCCGAATCTTTCAATAGAGCGTCAATCTCTCTAATATTAAAGAAGGATAAAGATCCTGCTCAATGTGCATCTTATAGATCAATATCTTTATTAAATGTTGATTCTAAAATTTTTTCTAAGTTATTAGCAAACAGATTAGTAAAAGTACTTCCTTTTATTATTTCGGAAGACCAAACGGTTTTATTAAAGGTCGTTACTCTTTTTATAACATTCACACACTGTTAAATATTGTTTATACCCCCTCACAAAATGTTCCTGAGTGTGTTATCTCTTTAGATGCTAAGAAAGCTTTTGATAGAGTAGAATGGCCTTACTTATTTAAGGTGCTTGAAATGTTTAATTTTAGCCCTAAATTTATATCCTGGATCAAATTGTTATGTCATTCTCCTGTGGCCTTGGTCCGTACTAACTCTCTAAGATCACCTTTTTTCCCTCTTTTTCGAGGTACTCGACAAGGTTGTTCTCTTAGTCCTTTATTATTTGATATTGCATTAGAACCTCTTGCAATTGCCATTCGAGAATCTCCAAATATTACTGGGATAACTCGGGGCTTAAAGTCCCATAAAATATCACTCTATGCTGATGACTTACTTTTATATATTTCTAATCCTCAAAAATCCATCCCTGCTGTTTTAGAGTTATTAGCACAATTTGGTCTTTTTTCAGGTTATAATTTAAATCTTAGTAAGAGTGAACTTTTCCCGATTAATAAACAACTTCCCTTATATCATAACTTTCCGTTTAAATTGATTAATAATTATTTTTCATATCTTGGGATTAAAATTACTTGTAAACACAAAGATTTATTTAAGATTAACTTTTTACCCTTAATTGACCATATTATTCAACTTTCATCTAAATGGTTCCCTTTATATTTAACTTTGATTGGTCGTATTAATGCAATTAAAATGTTTTTTCTGCCAAAATTTTTATATACATTTCAGGCATTACCGATTTTTGTTCCAAAATCTTTTTTCGATAAAGTTGACTCAAAAATTTCTTCATTTATTTGGCAAAATAAAAACTCAAGACTGGGTAAAATACATTTACAGAAAGCTAAGAGAGATGGAGGTTTAGCATTACCTAACTTTAGATGTTGACTTCCTGGGTCTGGAGTCTGGAGATGAATTTACTTGGTATTTTAGTATTGAAGGCAGAGTTGTGGCTAAAGAGCAATAGTCTTTCTGTCCTGATGCTCCAGAGGAGTGAAGGGCCAGGGCAATGACATCTGCCATAGACCTGTTCCGGTGGTAAGCAAATTACACTGGGCCAAGGTTGAGATGAAGAGTTCAAGTGTCAGATGACAGGAAGTTTAATGTTGCTCTTGCACACTGAAAATAGTTATCCAATCTGCATTTTGACCCTCCAGTGTAAAGACGACAGCAATTCAAACAGCGAATGCAGTCTGTTGAATTGGGAAAATGTTTCATCTAGTAGTTCCCTGGCTGATGAGTAGAGAAAAGACAAAAGGGTGGGTTGAAAGTGCAGTTGAGTGAGGACAGGTCTTATTTCTTTAGCATGATTGTTCACTTCATCAGGGTGAAAGGTGTGAAATGGAAAGACAAGATATCTCTGGACGACAGTGCCAGTGGATGAGAGGTAAATGCAGGAAGCTCTAGTCAGTGCAGCAGGAGAGAAAGAAAGTGAAGTTGCTGATGCTTTAGGCGGAGAAGAAAGCTGAGCTGAGGGCCCACAAGACATAGAGACAGAGTTAGGCTATTCTACCTTATCCTCATAATCTTTGTCTCCCTTGCTAATCAGGAGCCTATCAAGCTCTACCTTAAATACACCCAATGACTTGGCCTCCACAGCCATCTGTGGCAATGAATTCCACAGATTCCTCACCCTCTGGCTGAAGAAATTCCTCCCCATCTCTGTTCTAAGAGGACATTCGTCTATTCTGATGCTGTGCCTTCTACTCCTAGACTCCCTCACGATAGGAAACATCCTCTCCACATCCACTCTATCTAGGCCTTTCAATATTCAATAGGTTTCAATAAGATTCCACCCTCCCCCCATTCTGAACTCCAAATGCTCCACATACATTAACCTTTTCATTCTGAGATCATTTTCCTGAACCTCCTCTGGATTCTCTCCAATGCCAACAAATCATTTCTTAGATATGGGGCCTATCATCATGATAGATCAATGGCAGACGCAATCTCAATGGCTCTCCACACGGCTTTAGACCACTTGAACAACGCAAACACCTACATCAGGATGCTGTTCACCAACTATAATTCAGCATTTAATACCATCGTTCCCACAATCCTGATTGAGAAGTTGCAGAACCTGGGCCTCTGTGCCTCCCTCTGCCATGGATCCTCGACTTCCTAAATGGAAGACCACAATCTGTGTGGATTGGTGATAACATCTCCTCCTCGCTGACGATTAACACTGGCACATCTGAGGGGTGTGTGCTTAGCCCACTGCTCTACTCTCTGTATACCCATGACTGTGTGGCTAGACATAGCTGAAATACCATCTATAAATTTGCTGATGACACAACCATTGTTGGTAGAATCTCAGGTGATGAGAAGGTGTACAGGAGTGAGATATGCCAACTAGTGGAGTGGTGCTGCAGCAACAACCTGGCACTCAACGTCAGTAAGACGATAAAGCTGATTGTGGACTCAGGAAGGGTAAGACGAAGAAACACATACCAATCCTCAGAGAGGGATCAGAAGTGGAGAGAGTGAGCAGCTTCAAGTTCCTGGGTGTCAAGATCTCTGAGGATCTAACCTGGTCCCGACATATCGATGCAGTTATAAAGAAGGCAAGACAGCGGCTATACTTTATTCGGAGTTTGAAGAGATTTGGCATGTCAACAAATACACTCAAAAACCTCTACAGTTGTAGTGTGGAGAGCATTCTGACAGGCTGCATCACTGTCTGGTATGGAGGGGCTACTGCACAGGACCAAAAGAAGCAGCAGAAGGTTGTAAATCTAATCAGCTCCATCTTGGGCACTAGCCTACAAAGTACCCAAGACATCTTTAGGGAGCAGTGTCTTAGAAAGGCAGCACCCATTATTAAGGACCTCCAGCACCCAGGGCATGCCCTTTTCTCACTGTTAACATCAGGAAGGAAGTACAGAAGCTTGAAGTCACACACTCAGCGATTCAGGAACAGCTTCTTCCCCTCTGCCATCTGAACATTGAATCTTAGAACACTGCCTCACTTTTAAAAAAAATATACAGTATTTCTGTTTTAGCACATTTAAAAAAAATCTAGTCAACATACGTAATTGATTTACTTGTTTATCTATTATTTTTTATTTATTATTATTTTTTTCTCTGTTAGATTATGTATTGCACTGAAATGCCGCTGCTAAGTTAACAAATTTCACGTCATATGCCAGTGATAATAAACCTGATTCTGATTCAGTGTCAATCGGCTCGCTATACTCCAAGTGCAGTCTGACCAACATCTCATAAAGCTTCAGTATGATATTCTTTTATACTTGAGTCCTCTCAAAATGAATGATTTCAGTGCATTTGCCTTCCTCACCACCATCTCAACTTGCATGTTAACCTTTAGAGAATCCTACATGGGAACTCCCGTCCCTTTGCATCTGCGATTTCTGTATTTTGTCACGTTGAGAAAACAGTCTTGGCTTTTTGTTCTTTCTACCAAAGAGCATGACTGTACACTTCCCTACACTTTAGAGTATGTCAAGATTCAGCATTGTTGGTGTGCCTAAGGATCTGCAAAGTGGAGCTGTTCGGTACACTGGGTATATAATCAGGAACATTGAAAGCTGAGGTCAGATCAGTCTCACAGCCTGGGGGAAGAAGCTGTTGCTCAGCCTAACAGTGCTTGTTCTTATACTGCGGTACCTTCTGCCTAATGGTAGGAGGTCAAAGAGATTGTGGGACAGAAGGGAGGGGTACTTGACAATAGCAAGGACTCTGCCAATGCAACACTTCTAGTATACAATATGTATACAGATCTGGTATACACTTCAGGTGAAATGCAGGGGCAGGGGGATCGGTGGGGAACCAGCACTGCACGGTATGGATGGCTGTACCAGGACTGATGAGGAAGAGTACAGATGATGAAGGTGCAGTGTTGCCTTCAGATAAAGTGTCGTCGAAGTGTCGATATTGACCAGTAGAAGTTGTTGTTTTGAACTGAATTCCTAAATGTAAATGCTGAAAATAGGGAATGTAGCCTTGTGATAACATTCGATGTCTAATGTGAAGATGGAGAGTATCATGGACGGTGATTGGAGAAGAGTGTGGAAATGATCTTGCTTTCAGGTGCTTAACGAGGATGTGACTGCACTAATGGAACAATAGTAAATATTGCACTAATCAAGACAGATTTAACAATGCTCATGAAGGAATATTTCTCAAACAAACTGTAGTTCAGCTGATAGAGAAAGACAGAGCTCACCAGCCAGGAGAGAAAGAGGATACAGTGAGACATTTCTTCGGCTATCATTTGAGGCCAGAAGACATAGTAGCAGAACTAGATCATTTGGCCCATCAAGTCTGTTCCACCAGTCCATTATTGCCCTCAACCCCATTCACCTGCCTCCTCCCCATAACCTTTGACAGCCTTGCTAATCAAGAACCCATCACCCTTTGCTTTAAATGCTGAACATCACAGAATAAATACTTCTTTTGCTACACTCTGCAAGGATGAATACAACAATGACAAATAAGTTATTCTTGCAAAATGTGTTTTTCTAAACTTGCAGGTGTAATAATTTGTTTATTCGTGCAGGTTTACAGTAGTAATGGATCATTTCCAGCTGGGAATAATGCCAGTTTTCCGTCTGAGATACATGTGCCTCGCAAAAATGGATTGTAGCCTTAATGTAAAAAGAACAAAGTAAGTATACTCAGACAGCCTCCCAAGTAATCCACACAGCAGATTTAATATTTTTCTGTTTAGTGGCTGGTTTATTAGGTACAGCAGTACACCTCTCTTTAATGCAAATATCTAATCAACCAATCATGTGGCAACAACTTAATGCATAAAAGCATGCAGATATGGTTAAGGTGTTCAGTTGTTGATCAGTTCATACATCAGACTGAGGAAAAATTGTGATCTAAGTGACTGACTGTGAAATGATTGTTGATGCCAGATAGGGGTGATTGATTAGAGTATCTCAGCAACTGTTGCTATTCTGCGATTTTTATACACGACGGCCTCTAGACCTAGAGTTTCCAGGGAATGGTGCGAAAAACAAAAAACATCCAGTGAGCCTCAGTTCTGTGGGCAAAACTACCTTGACAATGAGAGAGGTCAGAGGAGAATGGCCAGGCTGATTCAAGCTGACAGGAAGGTGACAGTAGCTCAAATAACCACTCATTACCACAGCGGTGTGCAGAACAGCATCTCTGAACGCACATGTTGAAACCTGGCGTGGATGGGTTACAAGAGCAGAAGACCACAAATGTACACTCAGTGGCTAATTTATTAGATGTAGGGGTATTTTCTGGTTGGTGGCTCATGTTGGTATGTAGTAGGTGTACAGTCAGTGCCTAACGCAATGTCCCATTTTTCACCTGTGTATCTAGTGATTTTGATCATCAGGTCTGATGGGGACATATACTGTACATACCTTGATAATAAATTTACCTTGAAGTGTAGAGGTACTTCACATTACTTCTGTTTTCTTCTGCCCTTGGGCATTGACCTATAAAAATTACTTCTAAGTATCAAGGACTGCTGAGTGTTGAAGGTTGACAGTCATATGACCAATAATGTAATCAACTTAACAGATCTTTTCATTGCCTCTGACTAATTACCAGAAGTAAATTGGTTGAGGTTTGCTACTGAAGTTTACCACTTGTAATTTTGGGGTATGTGGTTTTCAGTTTCATATTTTGTGTTATCATTTCATTAAAATAATTAAGTTCTGTATTGTATCATTTCTTTATTTTCCTTCTGATTCAGGAAAAGGGGGACAACATTGATGAGAAATCAATTCAGCTCATGCAAAGTTTAAATAATCAACTGGAAGAGATGACCACTTTGGACTCTGTTTTGATAAAGAGCACAAGAAGTAGGACCTTTCTCTGTGGGCAGCTCCTCGGTGGATCTACAGACACTCATATTGAAGACAGAAAACAACAAGGACTCTTCACTAGTGGGAGGGTTTGCCAGTTCTGCATGGTAGGCATCGAGATTTAAACTCGAGTTGCAGAGGGATGGAAACCAGAGGTCCAAAACAGATATTTTCCAGTAGCACTTACATTCACAGTGATGAAGTGATCAAACATATCAACTCTTGCCTGAGAATCGACTTGGATCCGCTCCAATTTTCCAGCCAGTGCAACGCATCCACAGCAGATGCCATCTCACTGGCTCTTCACTCAACCCTGGCTCACCTGGACAGCAGATATGCATACATCATGATGCTCTTTATCGACTACAACTCGGCATTCAATACCATCGTTCCCTCAAAACTAATCAATAAGCTTCAAGACCTTGGCCTCAATACCTCCTTGGATCCTCAATCTCCTCACATACAGATCCCAGTCAGTTCAGATTGGTGACAACATCTCCGCAATCTCCATCAGCACAGGGCTGTGTGCTTTGCTGCCTGCTCTATTCACTTTACATTTGTGACTGTGTGGCTGAGCCTTATTGAAGTTTGCTGACGACACCACTGCTGTAGGCCGAATCAAAGGTGCAGACAAATTAGCCTAGAGGTGGGAGATTGAAATTCTTGCTGAGTAGTGCCACAACAACAACCTCTCACTCAATATCCACAAGACCAAGGGGCTGATTATTGACCTTGAGGAGGGAATCAGTGGTCCATGAGCCAGTCCTCCTCAGAGGATCAGAGGTGGAGAGAGTCAGTGACTTTAAATTCCTCAGTGTTTACAAAGATTTAGAATGACACCTAAACCTTTGACAAACCTATAGATGTGTGGTGGAGAGTATATTGACTGGTTACATCATGGCCGGATATGGAAACACCAATGCCCTTGAATGGAAAATACAAGAAAAGTAATGAATTCGGCCCAGTGAACGAACAGTGACCTGCAATAGACTTTTTCCTTAAAATGGGCCCTTTTACTTTTTATTTTCTTTACTAACCCTCTATCCAGATTAAGATTTATAAAGTTCAATCATTTAATTGCATACGGTGTACTATTAGATATTTTGCGGTGTGGATTTATAACTAGGCAACACATCACGCAGCATCCACACAAACGAGATTTCTCAGTTTGGCGGGGCCAGGTGCTGCTTTCCCCGATGTGGACACGTGCTGGCTGAGCCTGAGGGTGACAGAATAATTTGGTGTCGATAATTTTGTTCAACAAAATAAGGTGTTTTTATATAAAAAAAAGTGCTGAGCTTTTGGGATTCTGCCTGCTCTGTAAACGTTGGACCACTTTGAATTGCTTTGTATGGATCATAAACACAAGAGATTCTGCAGATGCTGGAAATCTTGAGGAACACACACAAAATGCTCGAGCTACTCAGCAGGTCAGGCAGCATCTAGGGAGAGGAATCACCAGTTGGTGTTTTAGACTGAGACCCTTCATCCAGACACAGTCCCAATGAGGAGTCTCAGCCCCAAAACATCGACTGTTTTGGATAGCCATCCAAAGCATATAGAAGCAATCATGAAGAAGGCACAGCAGTGTCTTTACTTTCCTGGACAGCAAAGAGAGCGCAAAATATTGAGATAGTGATGTCAAGCAGGTTCAGGATGTCATTGAACATTAACAAACCTCTGCAGAAGTATTGTTGAAGGTATCCTGACTGGTTAGATCATGGTCTGGTATGGCAATTCAAATGTGCTGGGAAGTGAAAAGCTGGAGAGAGTAGTGTTCTCAGTCTGTTACATGACAGGTACTGTAATTCATACCCACCATCAGTCGTATCTATATGAGCTGCTGCCTCGAGGAAAAGATCTATCGTTAAACATCCGCACCATCTGAGAACATAGAACGTAGAAAACTTAGTGCAATACAGGCCCTTTGGCCCACAAATTTGTGCCAAACATGTCCCTACCTTAGAAATTACTAGGCTTACCTACAGTCTTCTATTTTAGTAAGCTCCATGTACCTATCTAAATGTCTCTTTAAAGATCCTATGGTATCCGCCTCCACCACTGTTGCCGTTAGCCCATTCCACGCACTCACCATTCTCTGAGTAAAAAAAACTTAACGCTGATATCTCCTCTGTACCTACTCTCCAGCACCTTAAACCTGTGCCCTCTTGTGGCAACCATTTCAGCCCTGAGAAAAAGCCTCCGACTATCCACACGATCAATACACAATCATCTTACACACCTCTATTAGGTCACCCCTCATCCTCTGTCGCTCCAAGGAGAAAAGGCCGAGTTCACTCAACCTATTCTCGTAAGGCATGCTCCCCAATCCAGGCAACATCCTTGTAAATCTCCTCTGCACCCTTTCTATGGCTTCCACATCCTTCCTGTAGTGAGGTGACCAGAACTGAGCACAGTACTCCAAGTGGCTGCAACATTACCTCTTGGCTCATAAATTCAATTCCACGATTGATGAAGGCCAATACACCGTATGCCTTCTTAACCACAGAGTCAACCTGCACAGCTGCTTTGAGTGTCTTATGGACTCAGACCCCTAGATCCCACTGATCCTCCACACTGCCAAGAGTCTTACCGTTAATACTATATTCTGCCATCATATTTGACCTATCAAAATGAACCACTTCACACTTATCTGGGTTGAACTTCATCTGCCACTTCTCAGCCCAGTTTTGCATCCTAGCAATGTCCCGCTGTAACCTCTGACAGCCCTCCACACTGTCCACAACACCTCCAACCTTTGTGTCATCAGCAAACTTACTAACCCATCCCTCCACTTCCTCATCCAGGTCATTTATAAAAATCACAAAGAGTAAGGGTCCCAGAACAGATCCCTGAGGCACCTCACTGGTGACTGACCTCCATGCAGAATATGACCCGTCTACAACCACTCTTTGCCTTCTGTGGGCAAGCCAGTTCTGGATCCACAAAGCAATGTCCCCTTCGATCCCATGCCTCCTTACTTTCTCAATAAGCCTTGCATGGGGTACCTTATCAAAGGTAAACCCTATCAAAGACATACCAAATCTCACAGCTAACATTAGGCAGGAGGTACAGAGTCCCACATCAACAGGTTTAGGAACAGCTCCTTCCCATCAACTATTTGGTTCTTGGACAAAACTGCAGAACCCTAAACACTACCACAGCACAACAGCACTGTGACAACTTGATCACACTGCACTGAAAGAGACGTTATTTTTCTAATTGTGTTCCTTCTTGTAAAATTTACTGATAATGTAAGGATAATTTAAATTTTCTTGTGAATGCTGTTTACTTGATGCTATGTAAGCATTTCATTGCACCTGTGCACACATAAACCTGTACGCACAATAATAAACTTCACTTTGACTTTGAGTAAATCATGCTAGGTAGCTGTTTGACTGGCCAAAGTTGAGCCCAAACTGAGCTTCAGTGAGCAGATTACAGCTGAGTTAATGTTCTGCATGGGCAGAAAAAGAAGGATAGACTGCTTACCAGGTCTGTAGAATGTTTTATCTTCTCAAGCAAAGGTAATGAAGAAAAAGTCCTGAATATTTATCTATTTTTCACTTTTCACTGTTCAGTCCTGATCTGTTGATCTTCAGAATCTTGAGCACAGGAACCACATATAAAACTACAAGACACAGGAGCAGAATTAGGCCATTCGGCCCATTGGCTCCTCTCCACCATTCCATCATGGCTGATTTATTATCCCTCTCAACCCCATTCACCGGCCTTCTCCCCATAATCTTTGACGCCCTTCCTAATCTACAACCTATCAACCTCTGCTTTAAATATACTCAATGACTTAGCCTCCACAGCCTTCTGTGACAATGGATTGCACAGATTCACCAATGCCTGGCTGAAGAAGATCCACCTCATCTCTGTTCTAAAAGGACATTCTTCTATTCTGAGGCTGTGCCCTCTGGTCTTCGGCTCCCCCACGATAGGAATCATCCGCTCCATGCCCACTCTATTTAGGCTTTGAACAATATTCGAAAGGTTTCAATGAGATTCTCCCTCATTCATCTAAATCACAACAAGTACAGGCCCAGAAGCATCACATGCTCCACAGACATTAATCCTTTCATTCCCAAGATAATTTTCTTGAACCTCCTTATTGTGACTGTGAACGAAGTCACTGGATAATCACTGAAGCTGGTGGATATAGAAAACTTTATTCAGCAAAAGGAGCAGCAGGCATCACATTCAAGACACACTTGGAAGAAGAGGCCTGCCTGACCCAATATTACATGACATTTTAAATGCTAAAGGTCAAATGACAATTCTGTAGTTACAGCGTACCTACAACGCTCCCTTCGAATTACATATAGTTTTCAAACACCTTCTTCACACCTACACTCCAGATACCTAAAATTAATGTTAATTCCCACTGACTCTGGGCCACATTCATATATATGCAGGCATCTGTGGTGAAAAGGAGTGTTTCTTTGCAATCAACCCCAAAAAGCAGCTCCAGGAAGACCATTGTTCAGAGCTGCATTTAAAATTAACCTACAATCCATGTCCAGGTCTGGAGACTGGCCGCTGTTTGAAGTTAGTATTTGCTATTACCATAATTCCAGAATATGCCCTAACACTTCTCTAGAGCCTCTCCAATGCCAGCACAACTTTTTCTAAAATAAAGGGTCCAAAACTGCTCACAATATTCAAACTGCAGTCCAATTAATGCTTATAAAGCCTTAGCATTACATCCTTGCTTTTATATTCTAGTCCTCTAAAAATGAATGCTAACATTGTATTCACCTTCCTTACCACCATCTCAACATGCAGATTAACCTTTAGGGAAATCTACCAGATATTGATGAGAAGATTTAGACCTTCAACCCTTGAGTCCTTTGGGTGGGTCACAGATAAGCTCCATCTCCATTCCATCCACTGTTTTGATTCCATAGGCTCCAATGCCCTTGCTTAATTATTATTTGCAACCAATAATTTGAAGGGGAGATAATAAATTGAAGGGGAGATTTGGTGTAATCGTAATTACCACTGGATCAGTGATCCAGAGACCCAGAGTTTGAATCCTACCGTGGCAGATGGTGAATTTGAATTCCATAATAATATCTGATGACCATGAAACTATGTCGATTGTCAAATAAACACATCTGGTTCACCAAAGTCCTTTCGGGGAGGAATCTGCCGTCCTTACCTGGTCTGGCCTACATGTGACCCTCAGACACACAGCAACGGGATTGACTCTTAAATGCTCTCTGAAATAGCATAGCAAGCCATTCAGTTGTATCCAACTGCTAAAAAATAATAAGGAAGAACCTGGACGGATAACTCAGCATCGACCTAGACACTGGAAACGACAATGGCAAAACCAGCCCTGTTGACCCTGCAAAGTCCTCCTTACTAACATCTGGGGATGTATGCCAAAGTTGAGAGAGCTGTCTCAAAGACTAGTCAAGTAACAGCCTGACATATTTGTACTGACAGAATCTACCCTACAGTTACCATTCCGGACTCCACCATCACCATTCCTGGGCATGCACTGTCTCTCCAGCAGGACAGACTTAGCAGGGGTGGTATACAGTGGGGAGGGAGTTGCCCTGGCAACTCTCAACATTGACTCTGGACCACATGAGGTCTCATGGCACCAGGTTAAACATGGGCAAGGAAACCTCCTGCTGATTACCACCTACCGTCCGCCCTCAGCTGATGAATCAGTACTTCTCCATGTTGAGCAGCACTTGGAGGAGGCATTGAGGATGGCAAGGACACAGAGCTAAGTCTGGGTGGGGTCTTCAATGTCCATCACCAAGAGTAGTTCAGTAGTACCACCACAGACCGAGCTGGTCGGGTCCTACTGGACAAAGCTACGAGACTGGGACTACAGCAGGTGGTGAGGGAACCAACAAGAGGGATAAACACACGATCTCATTCTCACCAACCTGCCTGCCGTGGAAGCATCTGCCCATGATGACTTTGGTAGAAGTGACAACCGCACAGTATTTTTGGAAACTAATTCCCATCTCCACATTGAAGAAACCCTCCACTGTGTTGTGTGACACTACCACCGTGCTAAATGGGATCGGCTTCAAACAGATCTAGCAGCCCAAGACTGGCCATCGATTGGACTCTGTGAGTCATCAGCAGCAGAATTATACTCAACTACAGTCTGTAACCTCATGACCCGGCATATCCCCCACTCTAACATTACCACCAGGCCAGGGGATCAATCCTGGTTCAACGAAGAGTGCAGGAGGGCATGCTGAGAACACCAGACACACCTCAATACGAGGCGTCACCCTGGTGAAGCCACAATACAGGACTACTTGCATGCCGAACACCATAAGCAGCAAGTAATAAACAGAGCTGAGTGGTCCCACAACCAATGGAACAGATCTAAGCTCTGTAATCCTGCCACATCCAGCTGTGAATGGTGGTGGACAATCAAACTACTCACTGGAGGAGGAGGCTCCACAAATGTCCCCACCCTCAATGATAGAGGAGTCCAGCACACCTGTGCAAAAGATAAGGCCGAGGCATTTGTGAAAATCTTCAGTCAGATGTGCCAAGTAGATGATTCAACTCGGCTTCCTCCAGAAGTCCCCAGCATCCTAGATGTCAGTGTGCAGCTAATCCAATTCCCTCCAAGCGATATCAAGAAACATCTGAAAGCACTGGATACTGCAAATGCTATGGGCCCAGACAAAATCCCGCAACAGTCCTGAAGGCTTGTGCTTCAGAACTTGCCCCACCACTAGCCGAGCTGTTCTTGTAGAGCTACAACATCGGCATCTACTCGGCAATGTGGAAAATTGCCCAGGTGTGTCCTGTACAGAAGAAACAGGACAAGTCCAACCCAGCCAATTACTGCCCTATCAGCCTGCTCTCAATCACCAGCAAAGTAGTGGAAGGTATCATCAACAGTGCTGTTGTGTAGCACCTACTCGGCAATAACCTGCTTACGGATGCCCCGTTTGGGTTCCGTCAAGGCCATTCCGCTCCTGGCCTCATCACCTCATTGGTCCAAACATGGACCAGAGGTGAGGTGAGAGTGATGGCCCTCGACATCAAGACAGCATTTGACTGAGTACGGCATCAAGTTGTCACTCAACCTATTCTCATAAGGCATGCTCTCTAATCCAGGCAACATCCTTGTAAATCTCCTCTGCACTCTCTCTATAGTATCCACATCCTTCCTGTGGTGACGTGACCAGAACTGAACACAGTACTCCAAGTGGGGTCTGATCAAGACAAGGCGCCCAAGACCTTTGCACTGTACTGCTGCAAAAAAAAAAAAATCATGACAGATGTGAGTGATGATAAAAATGATTCTGATATGAGTCTCTGTTGTGGGTGAGAGTGGGAAGCGGGCTGGGAGAGGGGAATTACGGTTGGGAAAGGTGGGGGGGGGGGAGCAGGAAGCACCAGAGGAACATTTTGTAATGATCAATAAACCAACTGCTTTGAGTCAAATGACCTTGCCAAATGTCTCCGGGCTGGAAGTGTCTACACCCCCGTCACTCCCCACCCTTGGCACTCCTCCTCTGCCACTTGTTCCACACCCCTTCCGCGGCACTCCAATGTCGCAATTCCCAACATACTTTGCTCCCGCCAGATTAATAAACTCATTCACTGCTCCACGTTGACAAATACAGTTCTGTGCAAAAGTCTCAGGCACCCTAGCTATATAGTATATGTGTTTAAGACAATTGCAGAGTACTGAAGATACTAGATGGATGCCTACTGACAGAGGGTGAATGAGATGGTGTGAACAAAGATCCAGTCACTGAAGTTTTGAAGAGACTAAGCTTAGTGAATGTGGAAACGATATCCAGCAGTCAATACTGTCCACAATGAAACAACACTCAAACTAACCCTATTTCCACAGATTAAAACATTCAGTCCAGGTTTCAGGACCAATGATCAGTCTGTGGGTGTTTTTTGCTCAAGGCCAGCCCATCAGAAGCACTGCAGATAAATCCCTATCCTTCACATTCAATGGATAATGGTCTGTAAGGTCCACCACTTTTCACATGTTGTAACCATCAGATAGACCTTCTTCTCCTCTTTCAGAATTCATCAGGGGCTGTTTACTCTGTGACTCCCTGATTCACTCTTCAATCTCCACCAAATGTCCCTCTTCTCCTGGTACTTTCCCCTGCAATCACATGCTGTGACCGCTGAAATGAGGCACTCAGAACCTGAAACTGATATTAAAGTCTTTATTCATTATGCACACACATCAAAACACAGTGAAATGTGGTGTTAGTATTAACTGACACTCTCCAAGCATTTGATTCAGGTAACCTGCAAGTATTTGTTTCGGGAGAAAACGATGCCGGACGTGGACACAGACCCTGCATGAGACAAGGACACCGGGCCTGGACTTGGACTTGGACTGGGAGCGTAGGACCTGGACAGGGAACTTGAAACAAGGAGCCTGGACTAGGACTCCGAGCCAGAGACTGGACAGGGACCCGGAACATGGGTCTTGACTCAGGCTCGGAATCCGGATCCAGGCGAGGACTCAGGACTAGGAACAGACCAGACACAAAAATAGTACAGGGAATACGAAGCCTTGACATGGACTGGACGAGGCTCTAGGACGAGGCTTGGACAAGGAGAGTTTGTTGGGCGTGATGAGAGACTCCAGGACGGGACGAGGAATTCCCAGGAGGGGACGAGGTACTCCAGCACTGGGGTGGGCGTGGAACTCCAGATTCGGCTGGGCTCGGCTCTTGACTCTTGGACTGGATGAGGTACTCCTGGACGGGATATGGCTCCCGGACCCGGCTTGGCTTGGCCCTTGGACTGGACTCAGCGGGGCTCGGACCCGGGACTCTACTCTACTCCCCTGAAACCCTTGCCTGCAACCTTTGCCTTCACCGCTGTCAAGTTCAACTGCTGGAGCAAGATAAGGAACTGTCATTCGTTGTTTTGAACTGTCTTTGTGTCTTCGCTTTCACTAGGTAGGTCCGGCCGTCTGCCACTACTTTGTGTTGGGAACTGTCTCATCGTATTCTGCATTTTGTGCAATGAGTCCTGGTCCCACATCCTGTTCCCAAGGAGGAGTCCCAGCTCTGTGTTCTATGTATGAGTCCCGGACCTACGTCCTGTTCCCAAGGAGGGGTCCCGGCTCTGTGTCCTGCATTCAAGTCTCTCCCTCGACCAAGTCAAGGCTTCATGGCTTCGTCCAGTCCAAGACATGTCCAAGAGCCTTGTCCTGTCCAAGCCACTGCTTTGTGTTCTCGTCTTGTCCATGTGCCTCGCCCAGCCCAGGAGTACCTTGTCCAGCCCGGTGCTGGGGTTCCCTTGTCCTGTC
Source organism: Mobula birostris (assembly GCF_030028105.1). Lineage (NCBI taxonomy): Eukaryota > Metazoa > Chordata > Chondrichthyes > Myliobatiformes > Myliobatidae > Mobula > Mobula birostris. The sequence goes on from NC_092396.1 coordinate 10,930,818, forward strand.
CAGGAGTCTCACGTCCTGTCCTGTTCCACTCCTTGTCCTGTAGTCACGTCTCGTCCTCGCCTAGTCCTGGAGTCTGAGCCAAGACCCAGGTTCTGGGTCCTTGTCCAATCTCTGGCTCAGAGTCCAAGCCCAGGCTCGTAGTTCCCAGTTCCATGTCCTGGTTCTGCTATCCTGGTCAAGTCCTAGCCCAGGCCCTGCATCCTTGTCTCATCCAGGGCCTGCGTCATGTCCAGCATCCTTTCTTTCCCACTTCTCTTGCTTAACTCTAGTCCTAGTCCTATTCCTATTCCTAGTACGTCAGTGTCTGTGTCTTGCATTCGGGTCCTCCACCAGCGCCCCCTCTATGACACTATGAGCAACTAACAAAATTTTATCGTACTGTACTAGTATTGGTATTGTTCAAATTTGCTCTGCATTTCATTAAAATACATACATAATTTGTTATTCAGTTTGTCTTTTTTACACATTCTTAACAATTTCCATGAAACTTCGACTAATTGGGGCAATTGTTTAATTGGGCCAAGATGTACCATGTCGCACGGTCAGCCACTACAATTACAATGCACTATTTACTTTTATACTTTCTACTTTGTTGCCAAACAATTGATACTAGAACATACAATCATCACAGCGATATTTGATTCTGCACTTCACGCTCCCTGGAGTAAAAAACCGATAGTAAATGTTAAAAATTTAAATTATAAATCATAAATAGAAAATAGAAAAGGGAAAGTAAGGTAGTGCAAAAATACCGAGAGGCAGGTCCGGATATTCGGAGGGTACGGCCCAGATCTGGGTCAGGATCCGTTCAGCAGTCTTATCACAGTTGGAAAGAAGCTGTTCCCAAATCTGACCGTACGAGTCTTCAAGCTCCTGAGCCTTCTCCCGGAGGGAAGAGGGACGAAAAGTGTGTTGGCTGGGTGGGTCATGTCCTTGATTATCCTGGCAGCACTGGTCCGATAGCGTGCGGTGTAAAGTGAGTCCAAGGACGGAAGATTGGTTTGTGTGATGTGCTGGGCTGTGTTCACGATCTTCTGCATCATCTTCCGGTCTTTGACAGGACAACTTCCATACCAGGTTGTGATGCACCCTGGAAGAATGCTTTCTGCGGTGAATCTATAAACATTAGTGAGGGTTTTAAGAGGACAGGCCAAATTTCTTTAGGTTTCTCAGGAAATAAAGGTGCTGGTGGGCCTTCTTGGCAGTGGACTCTGCTTGGTTGGACCAAGTCAGGTCATCTATGATACTGGCCCCAAGGAACTTAAAGCTTTTGACCTATTCCACTTACACATCACCGATGTAAATGGGGTCGTGCGGTCCGCTACTCCTTCTGAAGTCAACAACTAACTCCTTCGTCTTGCTGATGTTCATTTGAATACATTTATACATTTAGAATTCCACTTTAACAAGGAGAGCCCATTATAAGTAACAGAACACCTGTGAATGTCCAAACACCTCCACTGAGACAAAGGTCAAAATGTCATTTGCTTTATTTAATGTTCAGTACAATTCAGTATCCAAAATCAACAACACAATTCTGTGGTCTTCTGCATCATAAGACACAATGGAATCCAGGACTCTCCAATCCCCGGAATTTAGTAAGGTTTGGAAATTTTCAACCAATAGGTACATGATCTCTGCAGCCCTTTCCTTTAAAACCAATGGATCCTCCAGCTGGTCTCCATGTAGTCACGTGAGCTTCTCTGACATTTTGTCCATTGTGATTGGGATTTTAAAGATTAGCTTTAGTTGTCACATGTACATTGAAACACCGAAACCTGCAGTGTTTACACCAACGACCAACACGTTCCAAGGATGCACTGGGACAGCCCAAACACATTCCTATGCTTCTGGTGCCAGCACACAGCAAGCCAATGATTTACTAATCCGTCCGTCAATTTTGGAATGTGGAAGAAAAGGGTGTACCCGAAGAAAACCCAAACACGGTCACAGAGAGAACGTACAAACTCCTTACAGACAATGGTGGGAATTGTATCTCACTCACTGGAGCTGGAGAGTTCTTTGCTTCTGTGTCGCACACCACTTCCTCCATGTTACCTTAAGTTACCCCATTTGTAATCCGAGGGATATATGCTGTATTCTCGCTGAAAAGACAGATGTAAGAAAAATATGTATTTGTCACTTCTTTGCTTCCTGTCATTAATTTGCCAGGATCGGATTCCACACTTATCTCAGCCATTTCCTTGCTTTTTGTATGTCCGTCAAAATTCTTCCTGATATTCACTTAAAATGAATTTACTTCTTTCACATGAGCACTTAGAGATTTGCAACTGGTTATTTGAAGTTGAATATTTTGCGATGCTAAGTTTAGTGCACAATTACTGTATATTATGTGAAGTCCATAATTTTCACAGAGAATGAAACATTTGACCCATCTTGGAGGTTGGAATGGAATTATAGTCCGTTTCAGGCTATTTATGGTAATCTGCAAATAAATATCATATGTCAGGTACTGTAAATATTTTGAAGAGTTAATCTCAAACTGTGCATTCATATCTTAAGCTTTAAGTAAACATTGTGTCAAAAATAAAACAAAATGCAGATGCTGAACATCTGGAAACCAAAGCACAAAATGTCAGAAACACTTGGTAGGTAGCAGCATCCATGAATACAGGGTTAACAAGTTAATAACACAAGAGATCCTGCAAATGCTGGAAATCCAGACAAACACACACAAAATACTAGAGGATCTCACCTCTAGCATCTATGGGAGGGAATAAACAGTCAACCTTTTGAGCGGAGATTTCATCCTGGGTTTATTCATTTCCATAGATGCTGTCGGACCTGCTGAGTTCCTCCAGCATTTTGTGTGTATTAACATGCTGAAGAAGTGTTAACTACTTCTCATTAACACATTAACTGCCTCTCTTCACACAGATGTTGTTCACCTGCAAGTTTCCTAACATTTTCTGTTTTATTGGTCTACTGAAGGCCAGCTAAATTCACCAGTATCAACTCCAATTAACTCCTTCTGCACTGCTGTGGACAATCCTTTCTCTGCTTGCCCCATGAATTTGATGCATGTTGATAATATTGGGCTGATTGTAACAGACACATTACAATGTTTCCCAGTAAGGAGGGCAGATTCTAAGGAAGAGCTGAAAGGAATATGACCAACCAAAGTTCAGGAGAACTTTAAGTTGGAAGAAGTAACACACAAGGAAGTAAAAGTTAGTGGTAGACCTGAAAATTGGGATAAATGCAGAATCCAGCAAAGGAGGATGATATTGGCAAGAGAAAATACACTGAGGGCAAGTTATTAAGGAATATCATAGCAAGGATATATAAAAGGAAGACAGTGCTTCAAGTGAGCAGATAGTAGTTAAAAAATGAGACCAGAAAACGAGTTATGGGCAGCGAGGAAACGGCAAAGGAATTAAACAGATTTTACATGGTGAATCTGTGGAATTCATTGCACAGATCACCGTGCAGGCGAAGTCAGTGAGTAAATCTGAAGCAGAGGTTAATGGGTTCATGATTATTAAGGGTTTCAAAGGTTATGCGGAGTAGGATGGAGAATGGGCTTGACAGAGATGATAAATCAACCATGACGGAATGACACAGCAGACTCGATGAGCCAAACAGTCTAACGCTGCTCCTATGTCTTACGATCTTATTTTGAATATGGCTTAATCAACCTTATCAACTTGAGCTGCAACCTTGAGGGGTCTACGGATCTGGACCCCAAGATCCCTCTGTTCCTCAACACTGCTAAGAATCGTGTCAATAACCGTGTACTGTGAATTCAAGTTGCCTTTGAGAGGTGGAAAACGGTAATGCTGGCCAACAGGGCTCTGGTGAAGCTGTATAGGCCAATCCATTGTATAGTGGATACAATAGATTACAGAAACATTGAGGAACTCCAAGGGAGGTTTTTGATGGTCTATGCTCTACTGGGAACTTAGGGCCCAAGGAGAAGAAGAGTGCTTTCAGGTTCAATCTCCCAAAGCATATCATTTCATACTTTTCTTAATTGAACTTCACCTAGCACTTCTCCACCCAACTTCACATCCCGTTATAAGCTACAACAACCTTTGACACCATCCAGAGCACCTCCAGCCTTCATGTCATCTGCAAGCTTACTAATTCACCCCTCCTCTTTCTTACATAAACTCATTTATAAAAACACAAAGTGTAGGGGTCCCAGAACAGATCCCTGCACAGTAATACCAGTCACCAACTGCTGGGCAGAATACACTCCATCTACTACTACCCTCTGCCTTCTGTCGACATGTCAATTCTGAATCCATGCAGCCCAGTTTCCATGAATCCCATGCCGCATGACTATCTGGATGAGCCTAACATGCAGAATCTTGTCTAAAGCATTACTAAAAATCCACATCAGTGCTCTACCTTCATCAATTTATTTTGTAACTTCCTCCAAAAACTCAGTCAGGCCTGTGAGGCATGAGCTGGCCCTCACAAAGCCATGCTGACAATCCCTAATAAGTATTTCCAAATACTCTTAAATCCCGTCCTAAGAACACCCTCCAACAGTGTCCACCACTGATGTAAGAATTCATTTAGGAATTTCAAGAAAGTCTCAACCAGAAGATGAGTTTTATTTGGAATTCCAGGAGGCATTTGACCAGTTATTATGGTTTAATTATAATTCCCGTGGCCACTGGAGTACCAAAAGTGTTAGAGATGGAACCACAACTGCTTATGATACAAATTATGGAGTTGGAGAAAATGTGAACGTATAGCCAAATGTGCAAACAATTACAAATATGTGGCAGGCAAATTGTGACAAAGATAGAAACAGTTTATAGAGAAATTGTGAAATGGAGTTTAATTAAGAAAAGTGAACTTCATTTTGGAAGTTAGAACAAAATAAAAGGGAATTATCCAAATGCAGAAAAACTGCAGGAGGTTGCAGGGAAAGGGATTCAGGGATCATTGTGTACAAAACACAAAAAAACAGGCAAGTGTTCTTGGAATTATAACCCTTATCAGTTGGAATGTCAATATAGGCAAGTCTTACTGTTAATGTACCAAGTGCTAGTGAGACCACATTTACAACACTGCAAAGTTTTGGCCCTTCTGTTTAAGGGAACACATAATTTTACTGGTGACATGTGAAAGACAGTGTCACTTGTTTGATTCCCGGTGTGGAAGGATGGTCCTTTCAGAAACAGTTAAGCAAGCTGGAGTTTGGGAGAACAATAGGCAATCTAAATGAAATAATTAATTGATGAGGGTTAGAGATGATAAATACTCAGAGGATGTTTCCTCTCTGATGAGAGTCCAGAACCAGAGAGCATGGTCTCAGAAATAAGGGTTACATTTGAAACGGAGATGAGGAAGAGTTTCTTTGGGCAGACTGAGTCTATGGAACTCCATGTGGGCAGAGTTCTTGTGGATTTTTTAAGATTGAGAGTTTACGGGAAAGGCCAGGGAAAAGGAATTGTGGAATGTTGGATCTGAAATATTCCAACAGGATTAAGAGACCAAATGATCTCACCTGCTTTAATAACCAGCACTGAAATTGATTATTACACAACAGATTAAACAAGTTATGGAATTACTTTTCAGAGTTCCAGCATTTTTGATTTCTGGGTTTTCTTTCAAAACAGAATTGCTTATAAGAAAGAATCTTTAGGACTACTGGAATTTCCATCTGTGATAAGTGTAAATTACATACAATTTAAAGACTTACACAGATTATAAACTTGCCTGAAAAAAAGATGCACACCACCCTTTTAAGGTTGACTGAAGTAACAGACTCTTGATCTTCTGGCTGAAAGTCGTCTCCGCACCCCACTGCCCACGGGAGGACTGCAGTGAGGAGGAGTCTGTGACCCACCTCTTTGCACACTGCCAGTTCGCAAAGAGGGTGTGGAAGGGGATGGACGGGCGGGTATCCCCAGCAGCTGCGTAACAGAGGACTCTCTGATCTACGGGCTGTTCCCGGGGACGCACACGGAGACCAACACCCGGTGCTGCTGGCAGATCATCAACTCGGTGAAAGGCGCTCTTTGGTCGGCCCGAAACTTGATGATCTACCAGCACATGGAGATGTCCGTGGGAGAATGCTGCCGACTGACACATTCCCGATTGCAGGAGTACATGCTGAAGGACGCACTGAAACTCGGTGCAGCCACTGCAAGGGCCTGGTGGGGAAGGACCACAGTATAGGTTTCTCCACCCTTGGGAGTGGGAGAGGTTGGGGGTGCGGGGAGTATACCCCTGAACAATGATATGCTAAGCTGAACTACTGGATGCCACGTGGATGGCTATAAATACGGATAGGTACTGACTATAATAGAAATGTATGTAAAGGATGGAAAGTTATTGAATGGTTTATTGTATATATTTATTTTTGAATAAAGTATATTTTGAAATAAAAAAAATAAAAAAAAAACAGATTCTTGATCTTCTGGCTGCTTATGTTTAAAATGCATTTTTACCATTGTGATTTCCACACATCCATGTCGCCTTAGTTTGGTAATATTTTAAAATGGGAGAACATGTTTGTGTGTATCATTATTGTGAGGTAGTGGAATCAGTGTTGGCGCGTGGCCAAGTGGTTAAGGTGTTCGTCTAGTGATCTGAAGGTCGCCAGTTCGAGTCTTGGCTAAGGTAGCGTGTGTGTCCTTGAGCAAGGCACCTAACCACACACTGCTCTGCGACGACACTGGCGCCAAGCTGTATGGGTCCTAATGCCCTTCCCTTGGACAACAGCAGTGGCATGGAGAGGGGAGACTTGCAGCATGGGCACCTGCTGGTCTTCCATACAACCTTGCCCAGGCCTGCGCCCTGGAAAACTTCCAAGGTGCAAATCCATAGTCTCACAAGACTAACGGATGCCTATAAAGTGAAATCACATTTCTGTTTCTGAAATGCAGAAATGGCACAGAAAGTAGGACAATTATTAATCCATCAGGTCGGATTCTCCTGCCTTCTCCTTATACACTTTGACATCCTTACTGGCAAGGAGCTATCAACCTCCACTTTAAAATACCCAATGACTTGCCCTCCAAGTATGTAATTCCACCTTTGGGAAATACGAGGGTTGATAGATAAGTTTGTGGCCTAAGGTAGGAGTCAATTTTAGAAAACCTAGCACATTTATTTTCCAACATAGTCCCCTCCTACTTTTACACACTTAGTCCAGCAGTCGTGGAGCAAACGGATCTTGGAACTCCAGAAAGTGTCCACAGCATGGGTGATTGATAAGTTCGTGGTCTATGGTAGAAGGAGATCAGTTATGCAGCTCATGTTACATGAATGTGCAGGTCAACTCAGAGTGATTATGCAGAAAGTTTGAAGTTAATAACTCATCTCCTTCTATCAATCACCCCTCGTATCGCCAACGCTTCTGACTAGCACTGAAATGGCAATATATATAAAATTTGATGCTGTTAGTTTCTACTATCGCATCAAGTCATAATTAAAGTGAAATCATTGCAACCACACTGGTATTAGGATGAATCATTGAGCTTTTCAACATGGAGACAACCTGTCACAGAGGAAGCAGTTGAAATGTGTAATGTTCTTAGCATTTCCTTCTCTAGTAGACCGGTTTGCCAAGAATTACTTGCCTATATGTGAAAAATTCAGTTAAGATACAGACGTAATGCAGCCACTGCAAGCTGACATGAGCCAGATACAATATAGAAACTGCAAAAAATAACAAATATCCTGTGTGAAATATCTGAGAGGTTGCTTGAACGTACTCACTTCTCCCACTTTACACTATACATTTTCCGTGCTTATGAGAGATGCAATCACCTTCACAGCTTCACTGTGATTCTGCAGAGGTAAACAAATTATTATTAACACCAGTTTAGAAAATCACATTTTGCAAGTGGTACAGTGGCATGGAAAAGTTTGGGCACCCCTGGTCAAAATTTCTGATACTGTGAATAGCTAAGCGAGTAAAAGATGACCCGATTTCCAAAAGGCATAAAGTTAAAGATGACACATTTCTTTAATATTTTAAGACTACTTTATTATTTCCATCTTTTACAGTTTCAGAATAACAAAAAAGGAAAAGGGCCCGAAGCAAAAGTTTGGCCACCCTGCATGGTCAGTACTTAGTAACACCCCCTTTGGCAAGTATCACAGCTTGTAAACGCTTTCTGTAGCCAGCTAAGAGTCTTTCAACTCTTGTCTGGGGGAATTTTCACCCATTCTTCCTTGCAAAAGGCTTCTAGTTCTGTGAGATTCTTGGGCCATCTTGCATGCACTGCTCTTTTGAGGTCTATCCACAGATTTTCGATGATGTTTAGGTCAGGGGACTGTGAGGGCCATGGCAAAACCCTCAGCTTGCACCTCTTGAGGTAGTCCATTGTGGATTTTGAGGTGTGTTTAGGATCATTATCCTGTTGTAGAAGCCATCCTGTTTTCATTGTCAGCTTTTTTACAGATGGTGTGATGTTTGCTTCCAGAATTTGCTCATATTTAATTGAATTCATTCTTCCCTCTACCAGTGAAATGTTCCCCGTGCCACTGGCTGCAACACAAGCCCAAAGCATGATCGATCCACCCCCGTGCTTAACAGTTGGAGAGGTGTTCTCTTCACAAAATTCTGTATCCTTTTTTCTCCAAACATACCTTTGCTCATTGTGTCCAAAAAGTTCTACTTTAACTTCATCAGTCCACAGGACGTTTCCAAAATGCATCAGTCTTGTTTAGATATTCCTCTGCAAACTTCAGATGCAGAATTTTGTGGTGAGGACACAGGAAAGGTTTTTTCTGATGACTCTTCCATGAAGGTCATAGTCACGGAGGTGTCGCTGCACAGTAGAACAGTGCACCACCACTCCAGAGTCTGCTAAATCTTCCTGAAGGTCTTTTGCAGTCAAACGGGGGTTTGATTTGCCTTTCTATAAATCCTATCAGCAGTTGTCTCAGAAAGTTTTATTGGTCTTCCAGACCTCAACTTGACCTCCACCGTTCCTGTTAACTCCCATTTCTTAATTACGTTACGAACCGAGGAAATGGCTACCTGAAAACACTTTGCTATCTTCTTATAGCCTTCTCCTGCTTTGTGGGTATCATTTATTTTAATTTTCAGAGTGCTAGGCAGCTGCTTAGAGGAGCCCATGGCTGCTGATTGTTGGGACAAGGTTTGAGGAGTCAGGGGATTTATAAAGCTTTGAAATTTTCATCACCTGGCCTTTCCTAACGATGACTGTGAACAAGCCGTAGCCCTAACAAACTAATTAAGGTCTGAGACCTTGATAAAAGTTATCTGAGAGCTCAAATCTCTTGGGGGTGCCCAAACTTTTGCATGGTGCTCCTTTCCTTTTTTCCACTCTAAAATTGTACTAAATAAAAATAATACACTAATCTTGCTTAAAATGTTGAAAAGGATGTTTCATCTTTAACTTTATGACTTTCGGAGGTCAGTTCATCTTCTACTCACTTAATTATTCACAGTAACAGAAATTTTGACCAGGGGTGCCCAGATGTTTCCATGCCACTGTATTTGATTTGTCATTGTTTTGTTACTCTATGAGAATGAATGTAACATGATATTTCCTTTATGATGTCCGACACTGACTCTCATCATTATCATAAATGGCACAAGGACTCTGTGGTTCCCAACGTGGGCAGAACTATCATCATTTCATCTTCAGTCAACTGCAGGCCCATGGGCTGGTACTGTCTCTGCCTTCCTCCATCAGCTGAACTATGTTTGAGAAATATTCCTTCATGGATATCATTGTTAAATCAGTTTCAATTACTGTGATATTTATTGTTGCTCCATTAGTCATGAGACAAACACTCCTGAAGCAGCTGACAGTTGAAACAACTTCCATGATCATCTCAAGTCACCTTCCATGTCACTCTCCATCTTCACATTAGACACCAAGTGTTGTCCCACATTCCACATTCTCATCATGTACATATGGGACTTCACCAGCCCAAAACAGAAATATCTATCAATCAATATCACCAATGACATCTTACCTGAAAGTATCCTGTCTTATCATCCATACTCTTCCTCATCAGCCCTGGTCCTGCCAACCACACTGTGCAGCACTGGCCCCCCAACATTACAGCAGGTCATTACTCCTCCCCACCACACCAGACACGTCACATCATCTCAGCTAGTGTCTACAAGACCATGAGACACAGGAACAGAATTTCCTATGTCCATCAAGCTTTTGATCATGGCTGATTTACCTTCCCTCTCAACCCCATTCTCCTGCCTTCTCTCTATAACATTTGACACCCTTACTAATCAAGAACCTATCAACCTTCATTTTAAGTATCTCCATTGACTTGCCTCTACAGATTCACTACACTCGCCTCACGTTAATCCTTTCAACCCTGGATGTTTTCTGAGATTTGGGGACCAAATATATTCACAATCTTCCAATGAGATGGAAAATAAGTCAACGATGGTGAATGGTGAAGCAGACTCAATGAGCTGAGTGGCCTAATTCAGCCCCATGTCTTATGGCCTTATTAGTAACCTCGGTACTTAAACACTTAACACTTCAGGTACTATCAGCTGATATTACCCTTCAACATGGTTTGCAACTGGTGAAATTGTTCATAGTTTCAAGATAAAAATAATGTGCAGTGAAAACATAACATGACATTATTTGGATTAAATTGCAGTCTGTTTGCATTCTGTTGTCAATATTAATTCTGCAGGAATTACAATTTATTGCACGTGTCTTTTAAATATTGGAGGGATATTATGAACTTACCCTGGTGGCGCGACTATTCCTATTACCTATCAAAAACACAAATAAGTTTATACAAAAAGTACTGTGAAATTAATTTACCATATTTCTACTTTGCTCTACCATATTTTACGTGAAATTAATGGAGTTTAAGTAGCAAATTACATTCTAGCATCTATCTAGAAGAATAGTGTGTTTGAGGCCGTTTTTCCAAAGTGACATCACCAGCCTGAAGCTGGAGTGTTGCCATCACAACGGTTACATTTGGCTCATTTCAGTTTGATGAAGATTCCACTGCCGTCCAATGGGACCCATTTTAAAATGGACAGCTACGTTCTGATCATGTTATTACTGTGATATACAAAATGGTCGAGAGGTTTCCACAAGGTCTGCAACGTCTGAAGACAGAACCACAGCAGTAAGCAAAATTCCAGCATTTATCCCGACTCTAGGAAATGCAACCATCAGGGTGTGAAGGGAAACCCTCAGAACTTCTGTCAATGAGACTTAGCTGTTCAGCTTGGTATATGTTCACCTTCACGGACTCTCTCCATGTTCAACCTGGTTTGGAGCTTGGCACAACATTCCCATCTCATCCCACTCCTTTTAAACTTGGAACCACTTTCTCCATATGCACCAGAATTAATGTCCTGTTAATCAGAGCAGGAATGCTATCCCAATGAATTTACTGGGAATGAAGTTCTGAAGAATTTAATAGGAGCATTGGCAAAAATACTGGCAAATTAGACAATGAGTTCTATAACACACTGATACTTTTAACAATGATTCACATATATCAGCAGGATCAGAGGTAAATCTGTTGGATAGCCTCAAAGAAAGAATGATTCGGGAAGTAAATTCCTGAGATTAGAGGACTGGTGGATGGTAAATTCAGGGATGATCAGGAATTTTGAGATTGCAGGTTTGCATAAGGTTGAAGGGAAGGAATAGCGGTTGTCCAAGGTCAGGGAAAGACTTGAAAATGGTATTAAGGTCTAAAACTTGAAGAACACTTGTGCCAGGATTTAATGCTAATCAGCAAGTAGGTCAGCGGATCTGACAGGTGTAAAAGTAGCAAAGGGGTAACTAAAGATTTCAGCAGAGGATGAGTTGACATCTTCCGGTCAAGATGGTGCCAAGCTACAATGTCTATGTAGGTCTGTAGCAGTGGATTTGGGGATAGTGTGAGGAGCTAGGGGTCAGGTTAGGGTTGAGGGACATGGACAGGGTTGGATCTCAGGCACAGTAAATGAAGAGTCAGGGGTAGGAGCTGGTGTTTGAGTCAAGTTGCTGCAAGATGAGATGTCCATCGATGTCGCAGGTCAGACAGTTGCTTTTTTTTTGGGTTCATATGGATGGTTATGGAATAGGCATGGGGATTTAGGGGTCCGGTCTGGATTTAGGGACAGGGCTGAGGGAGAATGGAGAGTCAAGGGCACGAGCCTGTTTTCCGAATTCAAGTTGGAATGCTCCATGGTCAGAGGTCCCCTAGAGATTCACGTGAGGTCAGAAGTCAAGGCTGGAGACACTCTTCTGTTGAAAGTCAACGATCCCAGAGATTGCGTCAGTTGAGGCCCAAAGGTCAAACCTGTGACTGGCAAGTCCTGGGGTTGATACCCAGAGGTCAGTGGTTCAGAGATGAAAGCTGAAGACTGAAGTCCAGAGCTCAGCAAGTTAGGAAGTAGACGGCGAGTCCAGGCCAGAGATTGGGGGTCAGAGACCTGATGTCTGCAAGTCTGGAAGTCTGAGCCAGAATCTGGAGGTGGGAAGTCCAATATCTGAGAGTTTGAGAATCCGGAGCCAAAACCTGGAGGCCTGGAGGGGGCCTGTTCTGCGGTTGCAGGCCTACGTGTGTTAGACAGCGCGAGGTTGGGAAAGCGGCTTCTTTTGTTGTTCTTGTTTTGTTCTGTTGTTGTTTTTGTTTGTGTTGTTCTGTATCGTGTGTTATGTTGTGGTTGTGCTGATCGTGATGGGCAAGCTGCACTGGCGTTGGAATGTGTGGTGCCACTTGCAGGCTGCCCCCAGCACACCCTTGTTAACGCAAACAACGCATTTCAAGGTATGTTTGAATGTACCTGTGATAAAGAAATAAATCAGAATCAGAATCTGAAGAAAAAACAAGTGCTATGGGGGAGGGAAGGGTTAGATTGATTTTCGAGTAGGTTAAAAGGTCGGCATAACTTCATAGGCTGAAGGGCCTGTACTGTGCTGTAATATTCTATGTTCTACGCACACAGGAACTCAATCACATACCTGGTTTACAATTGTGTTTCTTCCTCAAAACATATGCCACGATACTAAGCAGAATTCCAACCAAAGCAATAGTCACAACAATAATAACAGCAACTTTCCAGTTGTCCTCTGCTTCACACCTCACGTCAGCTTCAGCGCTCCCTGGTTCAACCTGTTTGAGTGTTTCACATCTGGGGAAGACAGAAAAACATAAATCCATACAAGTACCTGCGATAGTTGCTCAAGTTTAATTATAATAAGTCTGTTACAATTGATCTGTTATTGAAAAGTCACTGTATCCCAGATCGATCAGGAAGACGTCAACTGTGAATGACCTACAGGATCTTTCACTTCCATCTGAGTGGGCAGACAAGGCCTTGGTTTAACATCTCTCTCGAGACACTGCACTGGAATGTCAGCCTAGATTCAGGGCACAAGTGTCAGAAATTGGACTCGATCCCACGACCTTCTGACTCACAGATGGTGCATCAATTGTGCCAGTGTCGACTTCTGAATAACAATGTTAATTTAGAAACATCCCAGAAAGCCTGCTGTGATAAAGTAATGTCTGTGTAATGTTGTAAAGTTCAGATAATGTTGTCCAGTCTGGTCAGTTGAGAAATGATCAAAAGACCCGAATATGTAAATAAATGGGAAGGGAAGCGAGGGACGGCAGTTAAAAATGACCAGTCTGAATGTAAACAGACAGGAGGAGTGAGGTAGCTGAAGTTTGATAACAAGTCAATCTCAATGCTGAGTGACTGCCTATGTTTCAATTCCCTTCTGCCCATGGTCTTGATCAAAACTGCAGCGGGCTCTGTGCACAACAACACGACACAGACACAGACACAAATCTGCTGATTTTGGAAATCTCGAGCAATGGCCACAAAATACCGCAGAAACGCAGTGGGTCAGGCAGCATCTACGGAAGGGAATAAACAGTCGATATTTCGGGCCAAGACCATTCATCAAGACTGGAAATGGAGGGCAGAAGCCAACAGAAGGTTGAGGGGGAGGGCAGGAGTACAAGCTGGCTAGTGATAGCTGAGGTCAGGTGAGGGGGAAGGTGGTTCCCTACACTTTCCCTTTCTTCCATGGTCCACTATCCTCTCCTGTTAGATTCCTTATTTGTCAGCCTTTTACTATCAACATTCTGGGAGTTACCATCACCAGGAAACTGAATGGTCTAGCCATATAAACACCCTGGCTACCAGAGCAGGTCAAAAGCTAGGAATCCTGTGGTGTGTAACTCACCTCCTGACTCCCCAAAGCCTGTCCACCATCTACAAGGCTCAGGTCAGGAGTGTAATGGAATACTCGCCACTCGCCTGGATGAGTGCAGCCCCATCAACACTCAGGAAGATTAACACCATCCAGCACAAGGCAGTCCACTTGATTAGTACCCCTTCCACAAGCATCCAATCCCTGCACCATCAAAGAACAGTTGCAGCAATGTGTACTATCCACAAGAACTACTGCAAAACCACACCGAAGTTCCTAAGGCAGCACCCTCCAGACCCACGACTGCTACCATCTAGAAGGACAAGAACAGCAGATACTTGGGAACACCACCAATTGGAAATCACCCCCCCCCCAAGTCACTCACCATCCTGACTTGGAAACATGGCTGTTCCTTCATTGTCGCTGGGTCAAAATCATGGAATTCCCTCCCTAACAGCACTGTGATGTACCTACACTTCAGGTACTGCAGTGGTTCAAGGAGGCAACTCATCACCACCTTCTCAAGGGCAACTAGGGATGGACAATAGATGCTGGCTTAGCTGTCAATACCCACATCCCGTAAATGAGTAAGTTCAAATAAAACCTTTTCCACCTATCACCCCTCAGCTTCTTACATCATACCCCCTCCTTCTGCTTTTTTCTCTTTCCAGTCCAGGTGAAGTGTGTCGTCCCCAAAATATCGACTGTTTAATCCCCTCCATAGATGCTGCCTGATCTGTTGAGTTCCTCCAGCATTTTGCTCAACACATTTTTTCTTGCTGTAGAATGTCTGTATAAATATATTTAAGGAAATTCTGTAAGTCTTAGTTATAAATCAGTTTATAAAGTTATGCTTAAACTATGATTACACTTGAGTTATGCAGAGAACGCATGATTGAATACATTTTTCATTTTGAGGTTTTCTTAGAAATACCCACAGTGGAGATTCATCACCTCAATTGCAACATACACTAAGAAGCCCTTCATTAGCTACGCCTGTACACCTGCTCATTAATGCAAACATCTAATCAGCCAATCAAGTAGCAGCAACTCAATGCATAAAAGCATGCAGACATGGTCAAGAGGTTCAGTTGTTGTTCAGACCAAACATCAGAATGGGGAAGAAATGTGATCTAAGTGACTTTGACTGTGGAATGATTGTTGGTCTCAGACAGGGTGGTATGAAATCTCAGAAACTGCTCATCTCTTACGATTTTCATACACAGCAGTCTCTAGAGTTGATAGAGAATAGTGTGGAAAAACAAAAAAAACACATCCACTCCATGGCTGTTCTGCGGGCAAAAAGGCATCTTATGAGAGAGGTCAAAGGAGAATGGCCAGACTGGTTCAAACTGACAGAAAGGTGGCAGTAACTCAATTAGCCATGTTTTACAACAGTGATGTGCAGGGAGCATCACTGAATACACAACACGTCCAACTCTGAAGTGGATAGAGCCGCAGAAGAACACGATGATACTCAGTGGCCTCTTCATTAGGCACAAGAGGTACTGGAATAAAGTCGCCACTGAGTGTCTGTGACAAGTACAATGTAAAACTTACTTGCAACAGCATCACAGGCACGGAGCATCAGAGACACCACATTCACAACAAAAAAAAAATCAATTAAACACATTACGCACAGGTTTTACTGGAAAGGACACAATTAGAACAAAGACAGATTAGCATTGTTTCTGTAGTGTGGTTCCTTAAGGATGAAAAAAAGTACTTCATGTTCTTTGCAAACCTCTAAGGAACACCACAATCTCTAAATTAAATTAGACTGTCAAAATGATTTTTCCATCTGGAAACTGCTGCCCAAATGCAAAAACTCCTAGTTATTCCTGAAGTGAGTGACTGACATTTGGGATACGGAAAGGAAGATCCAGACAATGAGACAAATTACTGAAACATCTCCCACCCAGGGCAAGGCAAAAAGAGGGGAATACTTTCCAAATGTACATCACTGGGCAGATCACAGAAACACAGAACAGTGTTTTCAACGAACAGGATTTCAACAATGTTCTAACTTAACTGTACATTAGTACAAATGACTTTCTGAAAGGCAGATTGTGAAAGATTCAAGATTGAGGTTGGGGCAATGCAGGTTCAATTCCTGATGCTGCCAGTTGGAGGTTTGTACAATTTTCCTGTGACTGCGGGGGTTTCCTCCGCATGCTCTGGTTTCCTCCCGCAGTCCAAAGACCTACTGGTTGGGAGGATCATTGGTTATTGTAAATTTTCCCATGTTTAGGCTGGGATTAAATTGGGAGATGTTGGGCAGTACAGCTCCAAGGGCCAGCAGGGTCTACACCATGCTGTATTTCAATAAATAAAAATGGTTTATTGTCATTCTTTAGTGCACAAGTGTGAATGAGAACGAAATGATAGTTACTCTGGATTCAATGGAGCATAAAACAAAACAAAGTACACATAAACTCTGCTCCTATGTCTTATGGTCATGTAGTAGGTTCTGGGGAGAAGGCAGGAGAATGGGGTTGGGGTTGGAGAGGATAATAAATCATCCATGATGGAACAGCAGATTTGATGGGTTGAATTGTCCAGTTCTGTTCCTAGGTCTTGCGTTCTTAAAGAACCCAATAAAAAAAAACAATAAATACAAATACACAAGCAATCCTATAGAACACAACACACACACTGATTATATGTACATGAAGTGCTGCTGGGTGATGTGTATGTAGCAGTATGGGGAGTGGTGGGTTAGATTATTGGGGGAGGGTGTTGATCAGTCTGACAGCTTGGGGGAAGTAACTGTTCTTGAGTCTAGTGGTCCCAGCATGGTCGCTGTGTCGCCTCTTCCCTGATGGGTTGGGACAAAAGGAAAGGAGGTATTCAGAAAAGAGGCGATACTTTCTGAACATGGATACCAAGGCGTTTGAAGTACTTACACTGTCCAGTTCTTACACTCTTCAGTTGTTGAAGCTTCACTTGAAAATGTTCCGTCAGGACATTTCTCACACACTGTATCTTTGAAATGTGTTCCTGAAACACAGAATCAATGTCATTGTGGGTAACTTGTAGAGTCTATCATACCACTGTCAGAGAGACCTTGTTACTTTCCACACTCCTCTTCAAATGGCTAATTTTCTTCACATGTGAACAATGTTCAACAATGAATCAACTAACAATTTTTGCACTTCCACTTCCAACAGTGATGAAGTTGTCACCTGTAGCATGTTGAAAATATCAAAGAATCCACCTCACTGAGTAGTTCTCAGTTTAGCAGCAAATATTTTTTGAATCTGTTTTTACATCCACAAATACCTTCAGTCAGTTACTAGGGTCTAGAAATATACCCATGCTTCTCGGTCACACCACTGTACAAATAACACTCCCAGCTCCGAGCAGCACAGAAATGGAACAGGCTATCGTGTTTTCCTTTCCTAATGGGCCTCTGTGTCAGCTGAAGAATTTGCTCAGACTTTGGAATAACAGTGAGAGAAGACAGCAGATAAGGCAATAACAAAGTAATGATATTAGAGCCGAGGAGGAATTTTTCTTGCCAGAGGGTGGTGAATCTGGGGAATTCCTCGCCACAGACAGCCATGGAGGCCAAGTCATTCGGTATATATAAAGTTGACAGATTTTTGATTAGTAACGGCGACAAACTGAACTGAAGAGATAGAGGAAGGGGCAGTTGGCTCAGAAATAGAGAAATCCTAGAGACGGTGCAGAGGGAGGGTAGGCAGGTGATAGAGAAGGGACGCGCTCAGATCGATGGTTTGAGATGTGTCTAGTTTAATGCAAGAAGCATCATGAATAAAGCGGTTGAGCCTAGACCGTGGTTCAGTACTTGGAGCTATGGAGATATGGCCATTACAGAGACTTGGATGGCTTAGGGGCAGGAATGGTTAATTAGAGTGCCAGGCTTTAGATGTTTCAGAAACGACAGGACGGGAGGCAAAAGAGCTGGGGGTGTGGCACTGCAGATCAGAGATAGTGTCACAGCTGCGAAAAAGGAGGAAGTCATGGAGGGATTGTCTATCGAGTCTTTGTGGGTGGAAGTCGGAAACAGGAAGGGGTCAATAACTCCACTGGGTGTTTTTTATTGACCACCCAATAGTAACAGGGACATCAAGGAGCAGACAGGGAGACAGATTCTGGAAAGGTGTAATAATAACAGGGTTATCGTGATGGGAGATTTTAATTTCCCAAATATTGATTGCCATCTCCCTAGAGCAAGGGGTTTAGATGGGGTGGAGTTTGTTAGGTGTATTCAGGAAGGTTTCCTGACACAATATGTAGATAAGCCTACAAGAGGAGAGGCTGTACTTGATCTGGTATTGGGAAATGAACCTGGGCAGGTGCCAGATCTCTCAATGGGAGAGCATTTTGGAGATAGTGATCACAATTCTATCTCCTTTACAATAGCATCTGAGGGATAGGAACGACAAGTTAGAAAAGCATTTAATTGGATTAAGGTGAAATATGAGGCTATCAGGCAGGAACTTGGAAGCATAAATTGGGAACAGAAGTTCTCAGGGAAACGTACAGCAGAAATAACGTGAGAGAACAGGACCAATCAAGTGCAACAGTGGAAAAGTGTGTATGGAACCGGAGGGGAGAGCAGAGATACTTTGCTTCAGTACTTACTACGGAAGAGGATCTTGGCGTTTGTAGGGATGACTTACAGCAGATTGAAAAGCTTGAATATATAGACATTAAGAAAAAGGATGTGCTGGAACTTTTGGAAAGCATGAAGTTCAATAAGTCTCCAGGACCGGATGAGATGTACCCCAGGCTACTGTGGTAGGTGAGGGAGGAGATTGCTGAGCCTCTGGAAAATGATTTTTACATCAATAGGGATGGGAGAGATTCCGGAGGGTTGCAGATGTTGTTCCCTTTTTCAAGAAGTAGAGGTAGCCCAGGAAATTATAGCGCAGTGAGTCTTACTTCAGTGGTTGATAAGTTGATGGAAAAGATCCTAAGAGGCAGGATTTATGAACATTTGGAGAGTCATAAGATGGTTAGGAATAATCAGCATGGCTTTGTCAAAGGCAGGTCATGCCTTATGAGCCTGATTGAATTTTTTTGAGGATGTGGCTAAACACATTGATAAAGTTAGAGCAGTAGATGTCGTATATATGGATTTCAGCAAGGCATTTGATAAGGTACCCCATGCAAGACTTATTGAGAAAGCAAGGAGGCATGGGATCCAAGGGGACATTGCTTTCTGGATCCAGAATTGGCTTGCTCACAAAAGGCGAAGAGTGGTTGTAGACGAGTGATATTCCGCATGGAGGTCGGTGACCACTGGTGTGCCTCAGAGATCTGTTCTGGGACCCTTTCTCTTCATGATTTTTATAAATGACCTGGATGAGGAAGTGGAGGGATGAGTTAGTAAATTTGCTGATGACACAAAGGTTGGGGGTGTTGTGGATAGTGTGTAGGGCTGTCAGAGGTTACAGCGGGACATCGCTAGGATGCAAAACTGGACTGAGAAGTAGCAGATGGAGTTCAACCCAGATAAGTGTGAAGTGGTTCACTTTGGTAGGCCAAACATGATGCAGAATACAGTATTAATAGTAAGACTCTTGGCAGTGTGGAGGATCAGAGGGATCTTGGGGTCTGAGTCCATAGGACATTCAAAGCTACTGTGCAGGTTGACTCTGTGGTTAAGGTGGCATACGGTGCATTGGTCTTCATTAACCATGGGATTGAGTTTAGGAACCGAGAGGTAATGTTACAGCTATAAAGAAACCAGGTCAGGCCCCACTTGGAGTACTGTTCTGGTCACCTCACTTCAGGAAGGAAGTGGAAACTATAGGAAGGGTGCAGAGGAGATTTACAAGGATGCTGCCTGGATTGGGGAGCACACCTTATGAGAACAGGTTGAGTGAACTTGGTCTTTTTTCCTTGGAGCAGCAGAGAATGAGAGGTGACCTGATAGAGGTGTATACGATTGAGAGGCATTGATCGTGTGCACAGTCAGAGGCTTTTTCCCAGGACTGAAATGGCTAGCACGAGACGGCACTTTTTAAGGTGCTTGGAAATAGATACTGAGGTGATGTTAGGGTGTTTTTTTTAAACTCAGAGAGTGGTGAGTGCGTGGAATGGGCTGCCGGTGACAGTGGTGAAGGCGGATACGATAGGGTCTTCTGAGAGACTCCTGGACAGGTACCTAGAGCTTAGAAAAATAGAGGACTATGAGTAACCCTAGGTAATTTCTAAGTAGATGTTTGGCACAGCATTGTGGGCCGAAGGGCCTGTATTGTGCTGTAGGTTTTCTAGGTTTCTAAAAGTTACATGGAGAAGGCAGGAGAACGCCAAGGGATTAAAAGTGATAATCAATCAGCCTTGATGAAATGATGGAGCAGACCTGATGGTCCAAATATCCTAATTCTTCTATATCTTGTCTTCTGGTCTTAGTGGATTAGTTACAATTACAGTACATATACAATATATTGCCATGTCAGTGCTGGTCAGACTTGATGGGCCAAATGGCCTAATTCTGCTCTTATATCTTATATTGAGTTGTTCAACAAAGAACTGGAGCAGATCCAGGGGAATCTCAGGTTTCTGTGATCAGGAGTGCACATCCAAGCAAAAAAAAAAATGGACAAAAGTGGCTGAAAGTCAAGACTGCCCAATGGTGGGTAAAATGGGAAGTGGGATGAATTAGCTTATTAAGATACAAATCCAAGGACCATTCCAGCTACACTCAAACTAGGGGGCCTTAGGCAGCCACCCTCAGAGCAAACTCCATTTGGTGCCAGTGATTTCAATTTCCCCTGTCCTGCCCAGGGCACAGCACTTAGTAACGACATTCCATCAACCTACCTTTCTCTTTAACTCCTTCACCAGGTGGGCATGCTGTGTGCTTTCTGACCATCTGACAATTAGCAATGCAATAATACCCTTCCCTGGGCTCACATATCGTATTGTGAAAGGCAGTACAGTTTTCTTTAGTTTGTAGTCCAGGCTCTGTAAATACAAAACATTTATGAGGTTGATATTGAATTACAATAAACTGCTTTCTGTTTCAAGTTAGACAGAAGAAGATATCAAACTGAATCAGGATTTGCCTGATCGTGCCTGCTCCGCTATTCAAAAAGATCTCAGCACCTTTCTCTTACACTAAACCCACATCACTCAAAATCTAAAAATATATCACACTTGGTCTTAAACCACATAACTGGTGAGCCTCTCAAAGTAGCTGTGCTCTGTGACCCAATGTTCCAGATGCCCCAGCAAGGAAAGATGTTATTCTTGTCGATCCCACTAAGAAAATTTAATTTTTTTTTTTTTTTTTTAAAAAGTGTTGTATGATCATCTCTCATCCTCATTCTAAACTCTTGAGTAACATAGGCCCTGTTAATCTTTCCTCATAAGACAAATCCTTATCCCAGGAATTCTTGTTGGGCTTCCTCTATCAAAAATATGTCTATCTTCAGACCAAGACACCAGATGTGTACACAACATCCCAGGTACAGTCTCACGAGAGCTCCACAAACATTTAAAATATACTCCATTTTCCCATTATTATTCAAAGTGAATAAAGAATTTTATATTCCATTTACCATATGTCACCCATTCACTTAGCAGGTTCATATCCTTCCATTAACTTACTCTGCCACCTGCTTTGTATCTGAAGCAAACTGAACATATCACTCAAAAAGCAAAAATTGCACACGTTGGAAAATTGAAATAAAAATAGGAATTGCTATAAATATTAAGCAACAACATAACAACAAATTTCACGACAAATGCCAGTGATATTAAACCTGATTCTGATCTTCAGAATTAGCTGATCTGTCGAGAGAGAGACAATACAGTCCTTTTATTCCTTCCTGTTACCATTTCCTTTTAACAGGTTCTAACATTTCTCGATTGACTCATTCTGAGCTAACTGGTCTGTGTCACAACCAGTGCATCCAGTACATCAAAAGACAAACTTTTTAATGATGTGAAATGCAGTCATTAGATCCCAATGATTTGTTGGTGTTCAGGGTCCTCAATTTCTCCACTGCTACTTTTTCTTAATTCATTTCAGCTCTCTATTGTCCCCAGACCAATGATTCACCACTATTTCTGGGAGCTTTCTGCATTTTCTTCTCTGAAGACAGGCATAGAATATTAATTTCTCAAACACTTACTTATTTACCAATTTATCATGTCTCAAGGATCAAAAGGAGCAACTTTATTCACCACATACATTTACATGAATGAGGAACTTGCTCTGGTGTGTTGGGTCGACAAGTAGAAAAAATGCACATGAACCAGATGTTCATTTGCTATTTTTCTTTCTCACAACTTAACCTTTTATGGTCTCATTTTCTGCTTCTGACCAAATTTGTCTAGTATTCTGCGTGCCTTTTTCGTGTCAATTTGTTGATCATCCTCTGAAATCCGAAAGCAGAATCCCATTCCTCACCTTCAAGGCAGTCCATTCCTTTCATATAATAATCAATAGAACACGTACAATCCGGGTGAAGATGCCTGGGGAATACTGTTTTCCAGATTAGAGGCCTCTGACCAGTGGGACATCAAAGTGATTGCTGCTGGGTACTCTCATCGTGCATCATGCAGATCAATGATTTATCACTACCTTAAGAACCCGAAGGATCAGAAATTAAATCAAGATGCAACAAGTAATACCTGTTTGATTGATGAGCAACAGAGTCGTTGGCACCTGGGCAAGGAGCCAGCCTATATGGAAGTTTACTCGATACGTTTATTCTTGTCCATGGTATAGCTAAAAAAATGTTGCATTAGTGTATTGCGTTGCTCAACCTTGATCGTAAGAACGATCAATAATATTAGTATTTTCAGGTGCACAATGATTCTATATTGAAAATAATATGTTTCATGTAACTTTCTGCAGTTTCACAAAGTTTTCTCATTAAAACCCTGAACAAAGTTTCTGGCTCTGGAGATTCTTGAGGTGTTTAACTCCTTGCCCAGCTTTGCACACAACGCACTGCGAGGGCAGTTGAGATAAGTCTTTAGAATGTGGGAGGAAACTGGAGCATTCAAAGGAAACCTATGTGATCATGGGGAGAACGTACAAACTCCTTACAGACAGCGGTGAAAATCCGACTCCAATCTTACAGCTGGTGAGCTGTAGTGTTACACTAACCACTACGTCACTATGCTACCTGTTCTGAACCTAGTGAGTTACGGTCTACTGGGGGTCTCTATTCTCAATCCTCAAGTCCAAATTTTAGGTTCCCAATTCCTGGAACCCAGAATTCCTAATTACTGTCCTGTCCTCTAAACTCTGATTGCTGCCTGTGCTTTAAATGCCTGGTCCTTACTCTCCAATCCCATGTTCCTGAACGCTGGCTTAAATCCTGAATTCCCAATCCGTCTCCTGCCTGGAATTCTCAATCTCCGTCCTAGGTTCTGAATTCCAACTATCTACACTCATCAGCAGCGGCAGCATCCGTACGTCTTGAGAGATGATGGTGTGACACTTTTTCTGGTGATTCTTGGGGTTGTAGACTTGGGGTACTATTTGCATTTTCTTGAGTGGCTGTACAGACCAACCCTACGGTGACAGTCTCTTTCACAGCAGCTGCAGGTGGTGGAAGACTGTTCTATGGTGATGCAGCTCTGGCTTTTCTTCTGGCTCTCTTGTTGATGAGTAGTTTGGTCCTTGCTACCTCAGCACGTTGTCCACTGCTTTTGACTGCAGCCCTCCATGCTGTCTGATCTTCAACTGTTTCCTCCCATGTGCTGAGGTCGATGTCTGCCAGCTTCACGTCACACCTGCAGACGTCCCTGTAGCGGAGGCACGGTCTTCCTTTTGGAGGTAATGCTCGCCACGAACCACGTCCTTGGGAATGTGACCCTGGTCCACCCATTTGACATGGCCCAACTATCTGAGACGTCTGTGGCTGGAGAGTGTGTGGATGCTGCAGGTGTCAGCCCATTGTAGAACCTGTTGGTGATTCTGTCCTACCAGGAGATGAGGAAGATGCACCTGAGGAAGCATAGGTGGAATGAGTTTAGCCTCTTATCTTGCCGGATGTATGGTGTCCAAACCTCGCTGCTGAGCACACACGCCGGGTACACACTCAGCTTGGTCTTTGTCAGCTGTCTGTTGCTCCACACTCTCTTGTTCAGTCTGGCCATGACAGCTGCAGCTTTGCCAATCCTCCTGTTCTCCTCCGCTTTGAGGGACAGAAGCTGGTGATGGTCGACCTAAGATAGGCGAAGGAGTTGACTACATCCAGAGAGCCACTATTAAGGGTGATGTTTGGGGGAGATTCTGCACCCTGGGCCATGACGTTTATTTTCTTCAGACTGATGGTCAACTCAAACTCCTTGCAGGTACGGGCAAAGCGGTTAGTCAGATGTTGGAATCTGCCTTCAGTGTGTGATGTCAATGCTGCATCATCTGCAAACAACATCTCATGGACGAGGGCTGTCCTAACTTTGGCCTTGGAGTGCAAGCAATCAATGTTGAACAGCTTACCATCAGCTCCTGGGTAAAGATAGACCAGTGCAGTCTGCAAAAGCAGAGGAAACCAGCGTGGAGAAGAAGATTCCAGCTAGGTGCCAGGACACAAGCTCGTTTCACTCCACTGCTCACCGGGAAGGCATCAAAAGCTGCTCCATTGAAGCAGCCGAGCTGCTGAATTCCAGGTTTCTACACTCAGTGGCCATTTGATTAGGTACCTCCTGTATCTACTCAAGTGGGCGCTGAGTGTACATTCGTGGTCTTCTGCTGCTGAGGCAAATCCACTTCAAGGTTCGACATGTTGTACATTCGGGGACACTCTTCTGCACACCACTGCTGTAATGTCTGGTGATCTGAGTTACTGTCCTCTTCCTCTCAGTTTGAACTAGTCTGGCCATTCGCCTCTGACCTCTCTCATTAACAAGGCCTTTTTGCCCACAGAACTGTTGCTCATTGGATCTTTGTGTTTTTCACTCCATTCTCTAACCTCTAGAGACTGTTGTGTGTGCACGTATGGGGGGGGGGGAATCGCAGGTCAGCAGTTTCTTAATACTCAAACCACCCTATCTGGCACCAACAATTATTCCACAGTCAAAGTCACTTAGGTCACACTTCTTCCCTATTCTGATGTTTGGTCTGAAAACAACTGAACCCCCTGACCATGTCCGCATGCTTTTATCCATTGCGTTGCCACCACATGATTCGTTGATTTGATATTTGCATTAAAATGCAGGTGTACGAGTGTACCTAATAAAGTGGCCACTGAGTGTAAATTCTCAATCCATACCTTGATCACATGATCTACACTCCAAACATTTCTCCGATCCAGTGTAACGGTCAGAGTATTCTCCATCTGGGCATTGTTCACACTCTGTGCTGATCTGACGAGTGCAGTGTTGAGATACTCTCCAACCTGCAACAAGACAAGGTGTGCATGGGAAAAGGCAGGCATGGGATTACAAAGCAATCAGGTAACCAGTTACAATGCAGCTCATTTCAAACAAAACCTCACCTGAGAAATGGTATTGTTACTAAACAAGTAACATTAACTCAGGATCATTATGATACATAACGGAGTTTGTGTTAGCAAATTGGAATTGAGGTCTTTCTTTGATACTCACACTATAGCTCTGTGGGTTTGAGGTGGTTGATAAGGCCAATGTGGGCTACACAGTCTCCACCACAGTGGAGTGTGTGACTGGGCAGGTTTGTGAGATGGCACATTTATTCTTCTATTTACACAGGATAATATTCTTTTATTATCTGTCTGTTCCCAACAAGTTGAATTGAATTGACTTTTATTACTTACATCCTTCATAAACATGAGGAGTAAAAATCTTTACGTTATACTTCCATTCAAATGTGCAATTATGGTAATTTATAACAAATGTTATATACAACAGGATAGTCAATATAACACAGAAATACAGAAACACAGAATTAATCAGTCTGATGGCCTGGTGGAAGAAGCTGTCCTGGAGCCTGTTGGTCCTGGCTTTTATACTGCGGTACCGTTTCCCGGATGGTAGCTGCTGGAACAATTTGTGGTCGTGGTGACTCAGGTCCCCAATGATCCTTCGGGCATTTTTTTTTTAAACACACCTTTATTTGTAGGTGTCCTGAATAGTGGGAAGTTCACATCTACAGATACTCTGGGCGGTCCAGACCACTCTCTGCAGAGTCCTGCAATTCAGGGAAGTACAGTTCCCATACGGCCCATCAAGATGCTCTCAATCGTGCCCCTATAGAAAGTGCTTAGAATTCTGGGGGCTATACAGAACTTCTTCAACCATTTGAAGTGAGAGAAACACTTGTGCTTTTTTCACCACACAGCCGGTATGTACAGACCATGTGAGGTCCTCGGTAATGTTTACGCCAAGGAACATAAAGCTGTTCACCCTGTCAACCCCAGATCCATTGATGTCAATAGAGGTTAGCCTGTCTCCATTCCTCCTGTAGTCCACAGCCAGCTCCTTTGTTTTTGCGACATTGAGGGAGAGGTTGTTTTCGTGACACCACTGTGTCAGGGTGATGACTTCCTCTCTGTAGGCTGCCTGATTATTATTTCAGATTCGGCCCATTAGTGTAGTGCCATCAGCAAATTTCATTAGCGGATTTGAGCTGTGGGTGGCGACACAGTCATGGGTATACAGGGAGTAAAGGAGGAAGCTTAGTACACAGCCCTGAGGGGCACCTGTGTTGAGGGTCAGAGAGGCAGAGGTGAGGGAGCCCACTCTTACCACCCGCTGGCGATTTCAGCAGAAGTCCAGGATCCAGCTACACAGGCAGGGTGAAGGCAGAGGTCTGAGCTTCTTGTTGAGCCTGGAGGGCCTTATGGTGTTGAATCAGAGCACACTACAGCACAGAAACAATCCCTTCAGCCATGTAGTCCTTGCTGACCTGGTCTTCTGCATAGCCCCACCCATGCAGAATCATGGCCTTCCAGACCTCTCATCCATGTTCCCATCCAATTGAACTCACATCTATCATTTTGTGTGGCAACTCATTCCATGCACGCACTCTAGTCTCACCAAACCTGAGGTGATAAAACCCGTAAGCATTCACCCTTTGGATACCCATCAATTTTTTGAAATTTATTTCTTTACGGGATGTGGGCGTCGCCAGCTAAGCCAGCATTTACTGCCCATCCCTAGTTGCCATTGAGAAGGTGGTGACGAGCTGCCTTCTTGAACCACTGCAGTCCCTGAGGTGTAGGCACACCCAATGTGTTCTTAGAGAATTCCGTGATTTTGACCCAGCAACAATGAAGAAATGGTGATGTTTCCGAATCATGATGGTGAGTGACTTGGAGGGGGACTTCCAAGTGGTGGTGTTCACAGGTATCTGCTGTTCTCGTCCTTCTAGATGATAGTGGTCGTGGGACAGGAAGGAGCTGCCTTAGGAACTTTGGTGTGTTGTTGCAGTGCATCTTTAGACAGTACACACTGCTGCAACTGTTCATCAGCAGTGGAGGGATTGGGTGCTTGTGGAAGGGGCACCAATCAAGTGGGCTGCCATGTACTGGATGGTGTCATGCTTCTTGAGTGTTGATGGGGCTGCACTCATCCAGGCGAGTGGCGAGTATTCCATTACACTCCTCACCTGAGCCTTGTAGATAGTGGACAGAGTTTGGGGAGTCAGCTGTCACTCCTGCAGTGATGTCCTGAGGATGAGATGATTGACCTCCAACGACCACAACCACCTTCCTTTCTGTCAGGTATGATTCCAACCAGCAGAGGGGTTTCCATTGACTCCATTTTAGCTGGGGCACCTTGATGGCATACTCAGTCAAATGCTACCTTGATATTGAGGGCTATCACTCACTTCACCTCTGGTATTTATTTCTTTGGTCCATGTTTGGACGAAGGAGGTGATGAAGTCAGCAGTTGAATGGCCTTGACGGAACCCAAACTGGGCATCTGTAAGCAGATTATTGCCGAATAGGTGCTGCACTGTTGATGACCACCTTCCACTACGCTGATGATCTCAGAACAGTTACATTACTTTGCTCAAATCTCAGAAGGGATTGCTTCAGGAAGCTGGCGTTGTGCCTACCTACGACACCGTGACCCATCCATCAGAGCCAGCTGACCAGTGCTGGGGTTACAGGCCTGTGAACAACGTTGATGTCAGATCCCTCAGGAACTGGTCATATACATGAATAAGAAACCAATTGCTCTGCAGAAATATTAAAGACAGACCTTCAATTCTCTATAACCAAAGGAGAAAGAGCAATCTTTTATCTCATACTAAAAAGGGAAAGGTCACTAATGAATCATTTATTAATTTTAACCACTCATACTTTAAGCATTTTTAAATTTTAAAAAATCTATAGTTTATAGTGGTAGGGATTCTATACGATAGAGGCATGGCTTACCTGCTTCACACGATGGACAGCACAAACCATTATGTTTATACTCCCATTCTGTACAATCATCTACATGTGAAGCTTCTATTAACACCAGTGACAGGATCAGGATCAGACAACCTGTAATTAAATAGTTAAATTGAGGGATTTTAGTAGTGCCAAA
The DNA here is from genome assembly GCF_030028105.1 of Mobula birostris. Lineage (NCBI taxonomy): Eukaryota > Metazoa > Chordata > Chondrichthyes > Myliobatiformes > Myliobatidae > Mobula > Mobula birostris. Next base: position 10,959,392 of record NC_092396.1, read on the forward strand.
GAAATATTTCCTGTTGAAATCACACAGCATTACTGGTGATTATTTTAAGTTATTTTACTGTAATCCATAGATTGAGTGTATTCAAGAATGGGAGCAGATAGCCCAGGAAATTATAGACCAGTGAGTCTCATTTCAGTGGTTGGTAAGTTGATGGAAAAGATCCTGAGCGGTAGGATTTATGAACATTTGAAGAGGCATAATATGATCAGGAATAGTCAGCATAGCTTTGTCAGAGGCAGGTCGTGCCTTACGAGCCTGATTGAATTTTTTGAGGATGTGACTAAACACATTGATGAAGTTAGAGCGGGAGATGTAGTTCAGCAAGGCATTTGATAAGGTACCCCATGCAAGGCTTATTGAGAAAGTACGGGGGCATGGGATCCAAGGGGACATTGCTTTGTGAATCCAGAACTGGCTTGCCCACAGAAGGCAAAGAGTGGTTGTAACATGTTGGGAAGAATTAACAGTGAGAGAGAAGTGCAAGACACTTGGGATCAATTTCAGTTATAAGTTAATTTAAACTTAAATTAGAACTTCTTTCTGTCTCTAAGTTTTATTTGTTTTCCTGTCATGGGATGGCTGTGTGAATATGCTGTACTGTATCTGCTCTATGATATGCTGTGCTGCTTTGTAAAATAAAAATAAATAATAATAAAAATCTGAATTTAAAAAAAGTTGTAGGTGTGTCATATTCTGCATGGAGGTTGGTGACCAGTGGTGTGGTCAAGAATCTGTTCTGGGACCCTTTCTCTTCATGATTTTTATAAATGACCTGGATGAGGAAGTGGAGGGATGGGTTAGCAAATTTGCTGACGGCACAAATGTTGAGGGAGTTGTGGATAGCATGGAGGGCTGTCAGAGATTACAGCGGGACATTGATAGGATGCAAAAATGGGTTGAGAAGTGGCAGATGGAGTTCCGCCCAGAGGTGGTTCATTTTGGTAGGTCAAATATGATGGCAGAATATAGTATTAATGGTAAGGCTCTTGGCAGTGTGGAGGATCAGAGGGATCTTGGGGTCAGAGTCTATAGGACACTCAAAGCTGCTACGCAGGTTGACTCTGTGGTTAAGAAGACATATGGTGCATTGGCCTTCATCAACCGTGGGATTGAGCTAGGAGCTGAGAGGTAATGTTGCAGTTATATAGAATCCTGGTCAGGCCCCACTTGGAGTACTGTGCTCTGTTCTGGTCGCCTCACTACAGGAAGGATATGGAAAACATAGAAAGGTTGCAGAGGAGATGTACAAGGATGTTGCCTGGATTGGGGAGCATGCCTTCTGAGAATAGGTTGAGTGAACTCGGCCTTTTCTCCTTGGAGCCACGGAGGATGAGAGGTGACCTGATAGAGGTGTTTGAGATGATGAGAGGCATTGATCGTGAGGATAGTCAGATGCTTTTTCCCAGGGCTGAAATGGCTAACATAAGGGGGCAGTTTAAGCTGCTTGGAAGGACGTACAGAAGAGATGTCAGGGGCAAGTTGTTTTTTTTATTATACATAGAGAGTGGTGAGTGCATGGAATGGGCTGCCGGCCACAGTGGTGGAGGCAGATATGACAGGGTCTTTTAAGAGACTCCTGGATAGGTACATGGAGCTTAGAAAAATAGAGGGCTATGGGTAACCCTAGGTAATTTCTAAAGCAAGTACATGTTCAGCACAGCATTGTGGGCTGAAGGGCCTGTATTGTGCTGTAGGTTTTCAATCTTTCTATGTTTCTCTCTCACAAAGCAGTACAGATTTACAACTACAATCAAAAGAACACTCCTGCTTTCCATCAAACGGTCAGGACAACTTCTTAGCAGATTTCAATGTCTAGATAATTACAGAAAGGTACTTTTGTGATGAGTACAGAATTTAATTGATAATTAAGTGAAAATAAGCCGTAACAGTTACTCAGCTTACTTCAAAAGTCATTGTACTTGAAAGTTATTTGAACACAGAAAATGCTGAAAGTTTTCAGCAAGTCAGTTAGTATCTGAGGGAAAGAAACAGTTGACCTTTCAGGTTGTCGAGCAAATACCTGCAGATGCTGGAAAAACAACAAAAAGCAAACTCTAGGACGCTCAATTGCTATTTCTCTGGTAGATCACTGGCTTAAACTCCAGTTCCACCTGTTCAGAGGTGGTTGACAAGGCAAACGTCGACTCCACAGACTCCACCACAGTGCAGCGTGTGACTGGCTGGGTGAGTAGTTTGGGGGATGGTGTGATTCGTCTATTTACACTGGGTTTCCAATAGTGACAGAGTCACCCACACTGAATGAGTGTTACTGAATATTCTGAAATGAAATTGGAACACAGTCTTCACCTACCCACAATGACTCTGCTGTTGTATTGTTGAAAGCTGGAGCCACATTTTTCCACCTTGAACCCCTTGGACTCCGTCCTATCACAGACATTCCATGTGTTTCATCCCATCCTCCCCACTTTTCCTTTCTCACTTTTCAGCTCTGACAGGGTTATTTATCAGTATATTTTATTTTCCTCTCAGCAGATACTGCCTGACCAATCAAAATTACGTATTGGTTTTACTGAAAACATGTAAAGATAACTGTGTAGAAGTATAATATTTTAATCTGGTGAATGGTCTTTGAATGGGACCAACTACATACCTGAGAATAACATTGCAAGTTTAGAGATCCCCATCCAATGGTGAACAATGTCGGTAACAATGAAAAGTTTTGGATGACAGTCTGTGATTTCCAGTCCTCACTCTTCTATAACCAATCTGTAAAACATGACAGCAAATAACAACATCCTGGTATTGGTCCTGATGTGGGATCGCAGCCTGAACTGTCCACTGTTTATTCATTTCCATAGATGCTGCCTGACCTACTGAGTTCCTCCAGAAATTTGTGTGTGTTGCTAAGCATTTAATAACAGTTTTTCCAACTTCAAATTTCAAATTGTAGAAATAGAAAAATGAAAAAAAGAAAAGTAATAATAAATTAAGTAATAGCTATTGAGAATATGAGTTGTAGACTCCTTGAAACTGCGTCCATCGTTTGTGGAATCACTTCAGTGTTTGGATGAGGGAAGTTGTCTACACTGGCTCAGGAGCCTGATAAGAACACAAGAACGATTGGTGGGTGATAACTGTTGCTGAACCTGGTGGCGTGGGGATCACGGAAGGAACAGAATTAGAATGTACATAAATGCCACGACAGAGTCAAATGCCACAATGACAGTGGACAGCGTAAAGATATCTTTCATTACAAGATCTCCCAGCTCGTTGATACAATACTTCTTGCTGCACAATAAGGTAGGCAACAGGTATGTGAGCATAGGTGGCTGATTGATGACAGGAAATTCTGAAGCAATAAATTCTCAGAGTTGCTTTGGCACCCTGCGACCAGACATTGTCCTAGTGTCTGAGTCTACTAAGCAAGTGGTGCTGCTGGAGCTGACAGTCCCATAGGAAGATAGCTTGGAGGAGGCCTTTGAAAGGAAGCTCTCCAAGTACGCAGGATTGGTCAGCAACTGTCAGCAGGCTGGATGGAGAGCGAGGTGTCTCCCAGTGGAGGTTGGTTGTAGGGGATTCATAGCCTGTTCTTTAGTTAGAGCCTTCAGCATTTTGGGCATCGAGGGAGAGAGGAAGAGGAGAGCCATCCGCAGTACCACCGATGCGGCAGAGAGGGCCTCAAGATGGCTGTGGCTCAAAAGAAGGGAGCCATGGAGTCATAAGTAGCTAGCCATCTGGACACAAGCTGGGGTCTAATCAGCCCCGGCTGGGTCACCTAGAGGAGGGCGTATGATGTTGAAAGACCCGAAACACCCGATGATTCCAGGAACATCACTGAACATGTGTCCAGAAGCATCAATAGATGTATGTACACAGGTCTGGCAAATTTAAGTTTACATTTGGTGCCGAGACCCAGGAAGGGAATACCGAGGATTATTCCGAGACAGGGAGGGAAGAATCCAATAAAACCCCAGAGTTAATGGCTCCACAGAGACAACTGCCCACCCAAATGCTGCCCAGTCTAAGAGCAGCCGAGGAGGGACAGCCCGCAGTAGTCCCTGCGTATGCATCCTGGAAGCCTTAAGAACTGATAATGATCATAAATCAGGCCCCAGATAGAAAAGAACCACCAGCACAGTTTGCTCAACATGTCCGCAGTACTCTACAAGTGCATAGTGCGACCCCACAAGATTTATTCAGTCTCTGCAACATGATTCTCTCAGCTGATCAGGGGCGGAAATGGAAGGCAGAATTAAGATACCAAACCTATCACAAGTTACAGGTGGGAATCTGTAATGAGAATGAACAGACAGACCAGACTATTCAAGCCTTGGAGAGGGCTCTCCAACAACCTGTAAATATCACTAAAATACCTGAATGCAAACCTAAGCCTGAGAAATCGGGACCAGACTATCGGGTGCGATTTGTGGCCTGCTACAGCACTTTCACAGGAGACCAAGCCTCTAATAATGGGAATCCGGTCCCCAGTTTAATGCCTTACTGCTTCAATGCTTACCAATTAAGTTAGCCAACATGATTAAAACTAATAATATGGATTGGCCTGGCAATGACCAAAATTGAATACGATGAGCTTTGACATATTACTGGGACACGGCTTTCGAATCCCGATCAACCCAGAAGGGAACTAGTAGCCTGCAGTCCTGACGAAGGGTCTCGGCCTGAAACGTCGACTGCACCGCTTCCTAGAGATGCTGCCTGGCCTGCTGCGTTCACCAGCAACTTTTATGTGTGTTGTAGGGAACTAGTAGTAAAGGTGAATATGTTCAGCGGGAAGGAGGACGTGAGCGGGCTATATCTGGGGATCATAAATGGGAACCGAAGCACGGAACACACGTGGAATTCCAGGGGGACCCAGTGTGAGGTTTCTTTTACAGCCACCACCAGTATGGGGTGTAATCTAGCAGAGTGAGACTTGCTCTGTCCGTTGGAAGTTGAGATTCTAAGCACAGACAATGGTATCACCCTGGGACTAGTGAACAACTGACAGCTTCACCAGTTACTGACCCCCCCCAGTGGTGGGCACTTAATCTGGACTCCACTTCGCTTGAGCTCCCACTGCCAGCGGTCGACCCCCATGTGACCCTGTGCTATGACCCTACGGGGTGCGCCACTGAGGAAAGCCAATATTATGCACCCCTGGAGGGACAGAAGTTCCCAGTCACGGTGATTGGAGTGGTTAAAGGAAGAGAGGGCAGTGTATTACTGGCCGAAGTTCCAGATTCCCTTTGACAGGACTGGTGGTTCCCCATACCACTGTTAGGTTTGCCCTGGGTTCAAGCCAAAGAGCCTAGGGTTCCTTGCTGACATCTTGATGAAACAAGCCTCCAGCACCAAGGGGGACTGGCAAGACTTGGCCGCGGGCCAACTCCAATACTGGAAGGAGTCAGAGGTGAAGACGGGACATCCGTTAAGACATTTTTAATATTGACCGACCCCAAGACGTTGTACCCCATCTCTGGACAATTTCAGGCCACGAAGTTGGCCGCACCAACTGCCCCCCATCCAGATCACTGTGAAAGAAGGACTCTCCCACCCCTTCGGCAATACCCCCTCAAGCCTGAGGCAACGCTTTATGAGGATGGAAACTCTTTTGTCGATGCAGCAGGAAAACAATGTTCTGGCTATGCGATAAATGATGACAGTGAAGTAATTGAGCAAGTCTCCTTTGAAGCAGCTGTCTCCGCCCAGGAAGCTGAGGTACTGTATCCTAGCAACGGACTGAAGTGCAAACATTTACACAGATTCCCATTACACACTGACTACCAAATTTTGAGGATCCCTGACTCCCTCTGGACTCCCCCGCCCCACATTAGTAATGCTACCTTTGTAAACAACTTACTCACCGCTCTACAGCTACCTTGAGTTTTGCATATTGTTAGATGTGCAGCCTATACTGGGGAATCTGATGAGATATCTAAAGGCAATGCTAGGGCTGATGTAGCAGTTGAACAGTCAGCCTTGAATCCCACACTTTTAGTCTCCTCGGGAACCCAGCAAGCTCCTATTAGACAAAATCTAAGGACGGGTATGCCAGATATGGGGGAAATACATACGTTCAAAGGGGGACGCCCCTAAGGAGAGCACAAACAATGGTCCCAAATGGGTTGCCACACTGAACCTCAGACCAATTTATGGGTGACCCCTGCGGGACAGGTCTGTGTTCCCTCTGTGTTTTTACTTATTTTGATAGATTATGTAAATAATTGTACACACTTGGGCAAGGGGGGAATGGTTAATACATTATTACAATCTTGGTGACACCCTGATTTCCAGAAAGCGAGCCACAGCATGTTTAATTTGTAGAAAACACGAATGCTGAAAAAGGGATGCCCTGTCTTTCTGAAGCTACCCCCTTGCCTGGTGGACCTTTTTCCTGTTTGCAACTTGATTTTATAGAATTACCTAGAGTGCATTGTTATAAGCATTGCTTAGTGATAGTAGATGTATTTAGCAGATGGATTGAAGCTGTTCCTACAACTAATAATACCGCTGTGACTGTTGTGAAAATATTGCTAAAAGAAATAATTCCTCACTATGGACTTCCAGAAATGATAAGCTTGGACAATGGGCCACATTTTTTTGCCAAAATAAATGAGGAAGTCTGTAAAGAACTTGCTATAAAACAGCAGTTCCACTATACCCATCATCAGAAAGCAGCTGGAACAGTGGAATGAGCCAATGGTACCTTGAAAGATAAGTTGGCCAAACTTACACAATTGACTGGACTGACCTGGCTGAAGGTTTTACCCTTAGCCCTAATCCATATGAGAATCACGCCATCACATAAGGCGGGGTTATCACTTGCAGAAATTATCTACGGGAAGCCTTTGAGAACCCCATGGGGACCCCGACCTTGTTTGTCGCTTCTCCCCAAAAGCTTACCTGCAAGATTAGATATGCAGACCTTGGGGGAGGAGATGGGAAAATATTAATGCAAATTAACTGAAACTTTCCACAGCTTGCATTCATAAGTACAACAGGACTATCGGGAAGACGAAACCCAGCCTAAAGGTGACTACCCCAAGATTGAGCCTGGAGATTTTGTCCTGATCAAGAACTGGGATCAAGGGAAACTCAGACCTCGGTGGAGAGGACCATTCACCATGACTGATTCTAAATATTTCACAACAACCAAGAAAGGAGAAATCTTCCAACTCAAAGAGCAGAACTCAACAGAGAGAAGCAGGAGAAAAAGAAAGCAGTGAAGGAAGTAATTAGAAACCATAGAAACATTACAGCACAGAAACAGCCTTTTGGCCCTTCTTGGCTGTGCTGAACCATTCTTCTGCCTAGTCCCTCTGACCTGCACCTGGACCATATCCCCCCCCATACACCTCTCATCCATATACCTGTCCAACTTTTTCTTAAATGTTAAAAGTGAGCCCGCATTTACCACTTCATCTGGCAGCTCATTCCACACTGCCACCACTCTGTGTGAAGAAGCCCCCCCAATGTTCCCTTTCAACTTTTCCCCCTTCCCCCTTAACCCATGTCTGCTGGTTTTTTGCTCCCCTAGCCTCAGTGGGAAAAGCCTGCTTGCATTCACTCTATCTATACCCATCATAATTTTATATACCTCTATCAAATCTCCCCTCATTCTTCTATGCTCCAAGGAATAAAGTCCTAACCTATTCAACCTTTCTCTGTAACTCAGTTTCTCAAGTCCCAGCAACATCCTTGTAAACCTTCTCTGCACTCTTTCAACCTTATTAACATCCTTCCTGTAATTAGGTGACCAAAACTGCACACAATACTCCAAATTCAGCTTCACCAATGTCTTGTACAACCTCACCATAACATTCCAACTCCTATACTCAATACATTGATTGATAAAAGGCCAATGTAGCTTTTGGGACACTATCTACCTGTGATGCCACTTTTAGGGAATTTTGTATCTGTATTCCCAGATCCCTCTGTTCTACTGCACTCATCAGTGCCCTACCATTTACCTTGTATGTTCTACCTTGGTTTGTCCTTCCAAAGTGCAATACCTCACAGTTGTCTGTATTAAACTCCATCTGCCATTTTTCAGCCCATTTTTCCTGCTGGTCCAAATCCCTCTGCAAGCTTTGAAAACCTTTCTCACGGTCCACTACTCCTCCAATTTTTGTATCATCAACAAACTTGCTGATCCAATTTACCACATTATCATCCAGATCATTGATATAGATGACCAATAACAATGGACCCAGCACTGATCCCTGTGGCACACCACTAGTCACAGGCCTCCACTCAAAGAAGCAATCCTGCACTACCACTCTCTGGCTTCTCCCATTGAGCCAATGTCTAATCCAATTTACTACCTCACCATGTATACGTAGCGACTGAATCTTCCTAACTAACCTCCCATGCGGGACCTGTCAAAGGGCTTACTGAAATCCATACAGACAACATCCACTGCCTTCCCTACATCCACTTTCCTGGTAACCTCCTCGAAAAACTTGAATAGATTTGTTAAACATGACCTACCACGCACAAAGCCATGTTGACTCTCCATAATAAGTCCCTGTCTATCCAAATACTTGTAGATCCCATCTCTTAGTACTCTTTCCAATAATTTACTGGCCTATAACTTGCCAGATTACTTTTTGAGCCTTTTTAAAACAAGGGAACAACATGAGCTATCCTCTAATCCTCTGGCACTTCACACGTGGATACCGACATTTTAAATATATCTGCCAGGGCCCCTGCAATTTCAGCACTAGACTCCTTCAAGGTCCGAGGGAATACCCTGTCAGGTCCTGGGGATTTATCTACTCTGATTTGCCTCAAGATAGCAAGCACCTCCTCCTCTTCAATCTGTATAGGTTCCATGACCTCACTACTTGTTTGCCTTATTTCTATTGACTTCATGCTGGTTTCCTTAGTAACAGATTACTTCAATGACCGGTGGCAAAGATGTCAGTGCGCTCTTTCCTGATGTCATAATCTGTATGCAGACAGACAATCTGGAGTTGAAGAAGCTGGTGTACTTCTGTCTAATGAACTATGCAAAGAGCCAACCAGATATGGCAATTATGGCTGTCAACACTTTTGTTAAGGACTGTGAAGATCCCAATCCATTTATCAGAGCGCTGGCCTTGAGAACAATAGGTTGCATCCGTGTGGATAAAATTACTGAGTACTTGTGTGAGCCCCTACAAAAATGTCTAAAGGATGAGGGCCCTTACGTATGAAAAACTGCTGCTGTCTGTGCAGCCAAGCTACATGACATCAGTGCTCAGCTGTTAGAAGATCAGGGATTTCTGGACACTCTAAAGGATCTGATATCCGACTCTAATCCAATGGTCGTTGCAAATGCTGTGGTTGCTCTGCTGGAGATTGTGGAATCTCATCCAAACAGCAACTTGTTAGACCTCAATTTTCAGACAATCAACAAGCTTTTAACAGCCTTAAATGAATGTACTGAATGGGGCCAGATATTTATCCTTGACTGTTTGGCCAATTATAGCCCAAAGGATGACTGAGAAGCTCAAGGCATCTGTGAGCGTGTGACGCCACGTTTATCTCACGCCAACTCAACTGTTGTTTTATCGGCTGTAAAGGTTCTGATGAAATTCATGGAAATACTTTCAAAGGACTTGGATTACTATGGCACTTTGCTGAAGAAACTGGCTCCCCCACTGGTAACGCTGTTGTCTGTAGAACCAGAATTCCAATACGTTGCCCGCCGGAACATCAACCTCATTGTACAGAAAAGTTCCGAGATTCATAAGCACGAAACGAAGGTTTTCTTTGTAAAGATACCACGATCCAATATATGTGAAACTGCAAAAACTGGATATTATGATTCGATTAGCTTCTCAAGCCAACATTGCACAGGTTTTGGCAGAATTGAAGGAGTACGCCACTGATAGATGATGACTTTGTATAAAGAGCTGTGCGTGCAATTGGATGACGTGCAATTAAAATTGAGCAATCAGAACGCTGCGTGAGTACGCTACTTGAGCTCATTCAGACAAAAGTAAACTACGTTGTCCAAGAAGCTATTGTAGTAATAAAGGACATTTTCTGTAAATACCCAAACAAGTATGAAAGTGTTATTGCAACACTTTGTGAAAATCTGGACTCACTGGATGAACCAGAAGCAAGAGCAGCGATGATATGGATAGTTGGAGAGTATGCAGAAAGAATTGACAATGCTGATGAGCAATTAGAGAGCTTCCTGGAAGGACACCATGATGAGAGCACACGGGTTCAACTACAACTTTTGACTGCTATTGTGAAACTATTCTTAAAAAAACCAACTGAGGCACAACGAGCTGGTGCAGCAAGTTCTAAGCTTGGCGACACAGGATTCTGACAACCCTGACTTGACAGACCGTGGATATATATACTGGCGTCTACTTTCTACAAATTCAGTGGCAGCAAAAGAAGTTGTATTGGCAGAAAAACCTCTGGTTTCAGAAGAAACTGATCTTATTGAGCCAATGGTCCTTTGATGAACTAATCTGCCATATTGGAACACTGGCCCCTGTGTAACATAAGCCACCCAGTGCATTTCTGGAGGGGCAATCTCGGAGGATACATTGAACAGACTGCAAACGTGTTACTGAAGGAACTGAGTAGAAGGACTCTCTTGGACGAAAGGAAAATGTATTGGTTGATGGTGGTATTTTGCATTTCGGAAGTCTGATTGTATTAATTTTGATTACAGCGAGAGCTCAGGGAAACCAGCATCAAATTCCCTGTATGTGTCCACATACTTGGCGGTAATAAAGGATTTTGATTCTGATTATTGTCTGTATCCTATGGTGCCTTTGGTCATGTTTTGTATCATGTTGTAGAAGCGACAATCTGTTCTGAAAGGTTATCATGTAATGATAAAGGAGGGAATGATGAAGTTTAAGGGTGTTGGGGAAGTAAGAAATGATTCTCTGATTCTGGTAAGTAGCAGGTTAAAATTAGGTGCCAGCTTGTGTATGTTCTGTTCTATGAGAATTTGGAGAGACTGTCCCTGACTGAAAAAAAACTGCCTTCAGTTTTTTTTAAAACAACCCACAGCTATCCCTTTGAGATTGATCTGTGGGCTGTATTCACACATGCTGCATACATCATGTCTTATGAGTTCACATATTGATCTATGTTTCCACCTTTGGTATTCAAGTTTTATTGATAAGACAAGAATTTGTCTGTAATTAAAACCCGTGATCTAGTGTACTCTCTTACCTAAGTAATTAAGTTTTGCTGTAACTGATTTGGTGGGAATATCCATGAAACTGACTGTTCTTTGCTTCACCAGTTCTATAAAATGTTCCCGCGCTGGTTCACCGTCTTGTTTCTTGATTCATTGGAATGATACAGTTTATCCTCCACGGTAAGTCAATTTACAAATTTGTACAGAAACTTGACCAAATCCCTTGGTATGATTTTACAGCACTAATTCCCGATGACACGGTAAGGATTTTGCACACTCGCCTCTGCCGATATTGTCTCGTTAAAGCTGCTGCGTGTTGTAGCCGTAGCTTCAATAAATCTTTTACTGTATCGCTATTGTCTCTCCTCCAGGGGTTTCAACCTGAAGCTGAAGTTAGTAGGGTAAAGATACTCACCACTAATTCCACTCTTAACAGTTCATCTCTTCAGCTTCTTATCCGTTGTTTACGTGGCCTGACTACATAACAATGCTATGACAGTAATAAAGACGCTGGAGACGGGAGCTATGTGTCAAGATTCATTACTGGCAGAATCCGAACTCAGAACACACACATACGTATCAATACGCGCCTAATAGCTCATGCAACGACCTGTTACTACAACACAAAGTAGTCCCCATATTATACGGTAGGCTATACGGTACATTATCGTTGCTGTGTTTCCCTCCTTGTCCTTCCTGCGTTAGCCGCGCCTCATCTCAATTCTCTTTGTTACAAATTCTGTTTTTTTTTAAGTCGGTAAACCTTGTTTATAACATCCTTATCCGCAGGTGGAGGTTTCTAACATCACATCTTTGGATTTAATTAACCTGGGTTACACATATTTTAATCTGAGTGCACTCACTGTCCTGTACATACTGAATGTTTGTACTTTGGGTATTTGTGATGTAAGTAAACTTTTAAAGTTTTGTAAAAAAACAACATGGACACATTGCCGTTCTTACACAGAACGTTAGTTAAACCAGAAGGTGCAATCTGCTTTAACGCAGCAGGCCAGGCAGCGTCTCTAGGAAGAGGTGCAGTCGACGTTTCAGGCCGAGACCCTTCGTCAGGACTAACTGAAGAAAGAGTGAGTAAGGGATTTGAAAGTTGGAGGGGGAGGGGGAGATCCAAAATGATAGGAGAAGACAGGAGGGGGAGGGATGGAGCCAGGAGCTGGACAGGTGATTGGCAAAAGGGATATGAGAGGATCATGGGACAGGAGGTCTGGGAAGAAAAACGGGGTGGGGGGGGACCCAGAGGATGGGCAAGAGGTATATTCAGAGGGACAGAGGGAGAAAAAGGAGAGAGAGAGAAAGAATGTGTGTATAAAAATAAGTAACAGATGGGGTACGAGGGGGAGGTGGGGCATTAGCGGAAGTTAGAGAAGTCGAGGTTCATGCCATCAGGTTGGAGGCTACCCAGACGGAATATAAGGTGTTGTTCCTCCAACCTGAGTGTGGCTTCATCTTTATAGTAGAGGAGGCTGTGGATAGACATGTCAGAATGGGAATGGGATGTGGAATTAAAATGTGTGGCTACTGGGAGATCCTGCTTTCTCTGGCGGACAGAGCATAGGTGTTCAGCGAAACGATCTCCCAGTCTGCGTCGGGTCTCGCCAATATATAGAAGGCCACATTGGGAGCACTGGACACAGTATATCACCCCAGCCGACTCACAGGTGAAGTGTCACCTCACCTGGAAGGACTGTTTGGGGCCCTGATTGATGGTATCCCTCCATCCCTCCCCCTCCTGTCTTCTCCTATCGTTTTGGATCTCCCCCTCCCCCTCCCACTTTCAAATCTCTTACTAACTCTTCCTTCAGTTAGTCCTGACGAAGGGTCTTGGCCTGAAACGTTGACTGTACCTCTTTCTATAGATGCTGTCTGGCCTGTTGCGTTCACCAGCAACTTTGATGTTTGTTGCTTAAATTTATAGCATCTGCAGAATTCCTGTTGTTTACATTTTCAAATCTGCTTTAATTCTGCTTTGATAATAAAAATGTTATTATCATCACATTCTTGATAATAAGAATGTTATCAATCTCAAAGCAGAGAGAGGAAAATGGTTTTGGATGTTGAGGTCAACAATGTGTCTCAGATCAGCAGTGCCGGACAATTTCAGCAGAGTGTCCTGGGCTGCTTCATCAATCATCTTTCCTCACATCAGAAAGTCAATGTTCAGGTCAATCAGCAACACCACAAGTAGTGAAGGAGATTGCAGAATGTTGTGCAGCAATGTGAATCTTTTCCATGGACACCTGCTCCCCCTCTTGGACGGAGGTGGCATTGAATCAAAAAAAATCTGAAAGGGAAATGAATAAACAATTGACTTTTTGGACCAAGACCCTTCAGCAGGACTTGAAAGGAAGGGGGAAGATGCTGGAATAAAAAGGTGGCGAAGGGGGATGGAGGACTAGCTAGAAAGTGATAAGTGAAGCCAGGTAGGTGGGAAAGGCAAAGGACTGAGAAAGAAAGAATCTAAAAGGAGAAAATGGACCATGTGAGAAAGGAGCACAGTGGAGAAGTGATGGGCAGATGATAAGAGGCCAGAGTGGGGAATAGAAGAAGAGGGAGGCGGGGAGAAAAGCATTTTACCAGAGAAGGAAATCGATGTTCATTCCATCAGATTGGAGGCAAACAGGATGGAATATGAGGTGCTGCTCCTCCACCATGACAGTGGCCTCACTGTAGTAAATGAGGAGTCATTGAACGGGAATGGGAATAGGAATTGAAGTGGTTGGCCACCGGGAAATTCCACTTATGGTGGATGGAGCAGAGGTGTTCAACAAAACGGTCCCCAATTTAAGTCAGGTCTCACCAATATAGAGGAGTCCGCATTGGGAACACTGGACACAATAGATGACCCCAGCAGTTTCGTAGGTGAAGTGTTGCTTCACCTGGAATGACTGTTTGGGGCTTGAATGGAGGTGAGGGAGAAGGTGAATGAGCAGGTGGAGCACTTTGGCTGCTTTCTGGGATAAGTGCCAGGAGGAAGAATAGTGGGATGGGACACAAGGAGAAGGAATCATGGAGGGAGCAGACGTCAGAACCAGGATCAGGCTCATTACCACTAACATCTGTTGTGAAATTTGTTGTTTTGTGACAAAAGTTGAAGACATGAAATATTAGTGTAAGTAACTATAAAAATAGCTACATAGGTAGCTAGCTGGATGGACAGCAACACTTTATTAGATACATAGAAACATAGAAAACCTACAATACAGGCCCTTCAGCCCACAAAGTTGTGCCAAACATGTCCCTTCCTTAGAAATTACTAGGGTTACCCATAGCCTCTATTTTTCTAAGCTCCGTGTACCTATCCAAATGTCTCTTAAAAGACCTTACCATATCCGCTTCCACCACCATTGCTGGCAGCCCATTCCATGCACTCACCACTCTCTGTGTAAAAAACTTACCCCCTGACATCTCTCTGTACCCACTCCCAAGCACATTAACCCTGTGCCCTCTTGTAGCAACCATTTCAGCCCTGGGAAAAAGCCTTTGACTATCCACATGATCAATATCTCTCATCATCTGGTACACCTCTCCTCCTTCGTCGCTCCAAAGTGAAAAGGCCGAATTCATTCAACCTGTTTTCATAAGGCATGCTCCTCAATCCAAGCAACATTCTTGTAAATCTCCTCTGCACCCTTTCTATGTTTTCCACATCCTTCCTGTAATGAGGCGACCAGAACTGAGCACACTATTCCCAAGTGGGGTCTGACCAGGGTCCTATATAGCTGCAACATTACCTCTCAGCTCCTAAATTCAATTCCACGATTGATGAAGGCCAATACACCGTATGCCTTCTTAACCATAGAGTCAACCTGCGCAGCTGCTTTGAGTGCCCTATAGACTCGGACCCCAAGATCCCTCTGATCCTCCACACTGCCAAGAGTCTTACCATTAATACTATATTCTGCCATCATATTTGACCTACCAAAATGAACCACTTCACACTTATCTGGGTTGAACTCTATCTGCCACTTCTCAGCCCAGTTTTGCATCCTATCAATGTCCCGCTGTAACCTCTTACAGCCCTCCACACTGTCCACAACACCCACAACCTTTGTGTCATCAGCAAACTTACTAACCCATCGATCTACTTCCTCATCCAGGTCACTTATAAAAACCACGAAGAGTAAGGGTCCCAGAACAGATCTCTGAGGCACTCAACTGGTGACCGACCTCCATGCAGAATATGGCCCGTCTACAACCACTCTTTGCCTTCTGTGGGCAAGCCAGTTCTGGATCCACAAAGCAATGTCCCCTTGGATTGCATGCCTTCTTACTTTCTCAATAAGCCTTGCATGGGGTACCTTATCAAATGCTTGCTGAAATCCATATATACAATATCTACTACTCTTCCTTCATCAATGTACTTAGCAATAAAGTGGCCACTGAATGTATGTTTGTGATCTTCTGCTGCTGTAGCCCTTTTGCAATTCACTGTTACAATATGCCGTTATTTGAGTTACTGTCACCTTCCTGTCAGCTTGGACCAGTCTGATGTTTCCCCTCTGATTTCTCTCATTAACAAGGTGTTTACACTCACCGAAATGCCACTCACTGGGTGTTTTTTGTTTCTGTACCATTCTCTGTAAACTCTAAAAGACTGTTGTGTGGAGATCAGCAGTTTCTGAGATACTCAGACCACATCTGGTACTAACATTCATTCCATGGTTAAAGTCACTCAGATCAAACTTCTTCCTCATCCTGATGTTTGCTTTGAAGAACAATTAACTTCATGACTATGTCTGCATGCTTTAATGCACTGAGTCAAAGTGAACACTGCAATTACCTGGTTTTATGCATTAATTACTCACAAAATGTGATCTGATTTTAATCTAAGTGACAATAAAAGACAAACACAAACTGCCTAAACTAATAACACTCAAACAATTCTACATCTTCTCGTCATACTGAGTACACCATTTAAACAATCACAGTCGTGGTTCAAAAAAGTATGCGATGTCTCAGGTAATGCCCTCTACAAAGCTATTTCGAGTCAAGTGTTCCAATCAATGAGATGAGATTGAAGGTGTGGGTTGTACAGGTATAAAAAAAAGACACACAAAGTCAGGTTACTGACAGATCCTGGACTTCTCAAGAAAGATTTCTTTATGTGCACCATGCCTCAGTCAAAACAACTTTCAGATGACTTTAGAAGAATTGTAGAGATGCATGAAGCTGGAAAAGGCTACAAAAGCATTTCTAAAGACCTGAATGTTTATCAGTCCACAGTAAGAGAAATTGTCTGCAAATGGAGGAAGTTCAGTACACTTGCTACTCTCCCTAGGAGTGGGCATCCTGCAAAGATCACAAGAGTACAACGGGCAATGGTGAAGGAGGTGAAAAAGAACCCAAGGGTAACAACAAAAGATCTGCAGAAATCTCTGCAACTTGCTAAACTCTCTGTTCATGTGTCCACTATAAGAAAAACACTGAAAAACAACTGTGTTCATGGAAAGACACCATGGAGGAAACCACTGCTCTCCAAAAAAAACATTGCTGCACGTCTCAAGTTTGCAAAGACCACCTGGATGTTCCACAATGCTTCTGGGACAATATTCTATGGACAGATGAGACAAAAGTTGAACTCTGTGGCAGAAACACACACTGCTATGTTTAGTGGAAAAAGTACACTGCATACCATCACCAAAACCTCTTAACAACTGTGAAACATGGTGAAAGGAGCATCATGGTTTGAGGTTGCTTTGCTGCCTCAGGGCCTGGACAGCTCGCAATTGTTGAGGGAACAATGAATTCCAAATTGTATCAAGACATTTTACAGAATGTTAAGGTAGTGGCCTGTCACCTGAAGCTCAATAGAAGTTGGATGATGCAACAAAACAATGATTCAAAACACAAGAGTAAATCAACACTGGAGTGGTTTAAAAAGAAGAAAATTCATGTTTTGAAATGGCCAAGTCAGAGTCCAGATCTTAACCCAATTGAGATGCTTGTGGCACGACCAGAAGAGGGATTTCACTAAGGTATCCCGGAAATATTGATGAACTGAAATCGCTTTGTATGGAGGAATGTCCAACCTGATGTGCAGGCTGATCAACAGTAAATGGAAACGTTTGGTTGAAGTTACTGCTGTACAAGGGGGGTCACACTCGTTATTGAAAGCAAAGGTTCACATACTTTTTCCAACAAATACATGTAATATTGGATCATTTTTCTCAACAAGTAAATGAACAAGTCTAATGATTTTATGTTATTTACTTAAGTGGGTTCATGTTATCTAGTATTAGGACTTACGTGAAGATCTGATTACATTTTATATCATATTTATGCAGAAATAGAAATAATTCTTAAGGGTGCACAAACTTTCAATCACTGCTGAACATATTGTGCAAAGGTCTAAGGCACATATATATAGCTGGAGTCCCTGAGATATTTGCCTACTACTTTGGCAATTTTATGTATTGCACAGGCAAGGAGAGGGGAATCATGGTTGGGAAAAGGGGAAGGGAGAGGACAGGGAGCAGGAAGCACCATAAAGACATTCTGTAATAATCAATAAACAAATTGTTTGGAATCAAATGACCTTGCTTGATTTCTCAGGGCTGGACAAGTCTGCACCTGCAACATCCTCCACCCCAGCAGTCCTTCTCTGCCCTGTGTTCCACACCCCTCCTGCAGCGCAACACCATCACCATTCCCAACATACTTTGCTCCTGCCAGATTAACAAATACGTTTTCTACTCCACGTTGACAAATACAGTGCTGTGCTAAAGTCTTAGGCACCCTAGATGTATACATGTACCTAAGACAATTGCAGAGCACTGTAGGTACTAGATGGATACCTACTGACAGAGGGTGAATAAGATGTTGTGAACTAGGATCTAGTCACTGAGTTTTTGATGAGACCAAGCTGAGTGAATGTGGAAGCAATATCCAGCTGTCAATACTGAATACAATGAAACAACACTCAAACTAACCCTATTTCCACAGATTAAAACATTTAGTCCAGGTTTCAGGACCATCGATCAGTCTGTGGGTGACTTCTGCTCAAAGCCAGCCCATCAGAAGCACTGCAGATAAATCCCTACCCTTCACATTCAATGGAAAATGGTCTGTAACGTCCACCACTTTCCACATGTTGTAACCATCAGATAGACCTTCTTCTGCTCTTTCAGAATTCATCAGGGGCTGTTTACTCTGTGACTTTCTGATTCACTCTTCAATCTCCTCCAAATGTCCCTCTTCTTCTGGTACTTTCCCCTGCAATCACATGCTGTAACCGCTGAAATGAGGCTCTGTGAGACTGAACCTGGTTGATATTTAAAAGTCTTTATTCATCAGATTGGATTCATTAATGAATCATATGCAATATGGATAGAAAGAGTTTATATAGAAATTGTGAAAGGCAGTATAATTAGGAAAAGTGAACTTCTTCATTTTGGAAGGTAGAACAAAATAAAAGGCCATTATCTAAATGCAATAAAACTGCAGAAAGTTGCAGGGCAATTTACATGAAAACAGAAAGTGAAATGTGGCATTAGTGTTAACTGATGCTATCTAAGCATTTGCCTCCGTTAACCCGCAAGCACTCTTTGCGTGCTTGAAGCATGTTGTTCTCTTGGAGGCCCTCTCAGTTTATACCGGACAACAAATTTTTTTGGAAGTGTTACTTCTTCAGAATTTTTACTTTTATTTCTGTTTATGATTGACTGCTTGAAGCTGAAAACAAATATAAATTCAGGCTACTTGTATCATGTAGGAATTTGGCTAAACAAGAAACTAGCATTTATTGAATATAATGTGTTTTATCACAGAACAGTGCTGACACTTTGCATTAGTTTGACTCAGCTAAAACCATTTTATTGACTATTTGCATTTGTACGCAGTGTCTGAGGTTTCTTGCTGAAGTGTCCAACAATGATCAGCCAGCATTGATGGATTCCAGTGCCCTGATACCGTTTCTCCATGACTGCAATGTCCCGGTGAAACCTTTCCCCATGATCATTACTGACCAGAACAAGGTTTGCAAGGAAGAAGTGTAAATGCAAATACAGAAAATGAATTGAGTGACACGTTACATTTCATGGTTTTGTATGCTTGAAGCAAGTTGTCAACCAGCTGCATAGTCTGGTGCTCTGTAGTTGCTAAGGAAATTTTCAACATGCTTGAATGCATTCCAGGTGATTTTCTTCGGTCCCGCTAGAGGTTCTTCAAATTGCCTGCCATTGGTGACCTGTTTAATTTGTGGACCGACAAATAATGCCTTCCTTAATATTGGTATCAGTTATTCTGACTTGAATTATGAATTAAAATGACAAATGTGGTCGATTTTTTAGAAAATGGTGCATAATAGGGAAACTTTGTGGTGGTTTTCATGATCAGCAGCCCAAAATCCATAAGATACATCATAAAATATTGAGGAAGCAATATCTTCGTTGTCCAGTGTAATTGGTATTTAATTTTCCTTCCTGTTGATGGAGTCCTACATTAATCTTCCATTTCATAACATCTATTCTACACAATGGTTCAATGCTCAATGTTACATATTATCTATGTTTATGTCATAAAATAAATTTGCGCTACATTTTCAGCCTTTGTTATTTTGTAAAAATAGAGCTCCTATGTCATGTAATGAACAATGTAATAAAAGGTTTACTTAATGGTAATTATTAATGATTATTAAAGTAGTAAAAGAGACAAAACCAATCACTGATCCAAACCACACAACGTAGTGATGGAAGGCACTACAAGTGTCCAACAGCTTTTTCAGTCTCCCTCTCTCTCCCTCTTGTTGTCCTTGTCTCTATATCCAGCTCTTGGAAAAGGCACAACCCATCTTAAGATTCCCACTTGCACAACAGAATTGCCCCTTTTTATATCCTTCAAGAAAATGCAAAAATGCCAGGCCACATCTGCACCTGCAGAATCTTCCCCTTTCCAGACAAAGACGTTTTCTACCATCATCTGCTCTCAGCGTTATAGACTAGTGCCCACTAGTGCTCACACTAAACTCTCCAAACACTGCTGTGGACTGGTTTCTTGTACTTTCTCAAAACATTCCCACATTCTAAACTAACACCATTTTGTCTTAGAAACACCCATTTTGTATTGTACAGTTGAGCAGCGACCAAGGAGGAATCAAATTTAGCTCTTTCTTTGCAAGTGATAATCTCAGATTCAGGAGGGGAGGGACTCCTTTCAAAGAAGCAATGTGAATTTACAGTACTGTAATAAAAGTCTTAGGCACATGTATATAGGGTGCCTAAGACTTTTGCATGGCACTGTAGTAATTTCATGTATTGCACTGTACTGCTGCAAACAAAATTCTTGACTTCTGATAAACCTGATTCTGATGTGGGTCTCTGCTGTGCACTGAGAGTGGGAAGGGAGCAGGGAGAGGGGAATCACGATTGGGAAAAGGGGAAGGGAAGGGGGAGGGATCGCGAAACACCAGAGAGACATTCTGTGGTGAACTCAAAGCATATCGAGTTTATGTAAACATAAGTACAAATATAAACAGCTGGTGAATCAGTACACTTTCAATAACTACAGTGACACTAATAAACTCTTCTCGAGCTTCTAGCCAGGCGCAGGTGTCAATTATAACTGATGTTCCAATGACAAATTCTGCCATCTTCATCAGTGGTGATGCCTGGGTATGTCTATTCCGGTGGTATTTATACTCCTGTATTCCAGCCCTCCTGACTGGTTGTCCTCATCCAATCCGTCGGCCATTTAAAGGGCCCCAATTGATTCCCTCCACCTTGTAGCCATTCTGAATTTCTCAGTCAATAACTGAGCAACTAACAAACAATTTGATCGTACTATACTAGTATTGGTATTGTTAAATTTGCTCCGCATTTCATCGAAATACATACATAATTTGTCACTCAGTTTGTCTTTTTTTTTACACTTTTTTAACTATTTCCATGAAACTTTGACTAATTGGGGCAAGTGCTTAATTGGGCCAAGATGTACCATGTCGCACTGTCATCCACTGAAATTACAATGTCACTATTTACTTTTGTTGGAATACATTTATACATTTAGAATTCCACTTTAACAAGGAGAGCCCATTATAAGTAACAGAACATCTGTGAATGTCCAAACACCTCCACTGAGACAAAGGTCAAAATGTCAACACGAGGAAATCTGCAGATGCTGGAATTTCAAGCAACACATATAAAAAATGCTGGTGAACGCAGCAGGCCAGGCAGCATCTATAGGAAGAGGTACAGTCGACATTTCAGGCCGAAACCCTTTGTCAGGACTAATTGAAATAAGTAATAGTAAGAGATTTGAAAGTGGGATGGGGAGGGGAGATCCAAAATGATAGGAGAAGACAGGAAGGGGAAGAATGGAGCTAAGAGCTGGAAAGTTGATTGGCAAAAGGGATATGAGAGGATCATGGGATGGGAGGTCTAGGGAGAAAGAAAGGGGTAAGAGGGGAAGCCCAGAGGATGGGCAAGGAGTATAGTGAGAGGGACAGAGGGAGAAAAAGGAGAGAGAGAGAAAAATAATAATAATTCATAAATGACGGATGGGGTACGGAGGGGAGGTGGGGCATTAACAGAAGTTGGAGAAGTCAGTGTTCATGCCATCAGGTTGGAGGCTACCCAGACGGAATATAAGGTGTTGTTCCTCCAACCTGAGTGTGGCTTCATCTTGACAGTAGAGGAGACCGTGGATAAGACATATCAGAATTTGCTTTATTTAATGTTCAGTACAATTCAATATCCAAAATCAACATCACAATTCTGTGGCCTTCCACATCATAAGACACAATGGAATCCAGGACTCTCCAATCCCTGGAATTTAGGAAGGTTTGGAAATTTTCAACCAATAGGTATATGATCTCTGCAGCCCTTTCCTTTAAAACCAATGGATCCTCCAACTCAGGGGATCCCAACCTTGTTTGCACTGCGGACCGGTTTAATATTGACAATATTTGTGGACCGGCCGACATCGGGTGGGGGGGGGGGCGGTAGGGTTGCCAACGGACAAGAGTAGCAGTCAAATACATTGAGCTCACCCCGAGAAAGACTGCAATGACCATGAAGCCTTGTGCGGGCACCAGTGCGCATGTGTGACCTGCGCATGCGTGTACATGTCGATTTTTTTTCTGCAAAATCGTTTTTGGCGATTCTGTTCCGGGGGGGGGGGGGGTGTTAATCATAACCGGAATATAGGTGATAAGTGGCTAATACACTCAATTTCATTTCTAAAAAGGATTTATCTAACGAATTTAATATTAAACACACAGCGCATATTTTCCTCGCATGAATATAGCCATAAGTCAATTATCAGGGGAGGACAGGGGAGCTTGAAGTAAGTATTGAACGAACTTCCAGTAAAAGTGGTAGATGCAGGTTTGATATTATCATTTAAAGAAAAGTTAGATAGGTATACGGACAGGAAAGGAATGGAGGGTTATGGGCTGAGTGCAGGTCGGTAGGACTAGGTGACAGTAGCGTTCGGCATGGACTAGAAGGGCAGAGATGGCCTGTTTCCGTGCTGTAATTGTCATATGGTTATCTAAGTCACATATGTCAATAGCATCATAACATTTAAGTAACGTTTGAATATTAAACACACAGCACATATTTTCCCCGTATGAACATATAAAATCACTGCAACACACCAATATCGCTGAATCAGTGGGAGCCCGGGCTTGTTTTCCTGCAACAAGACGGTCCTATTGAGGGGTGACGGGAGACAGCAATACTCGAAGGGGGTTCCTTGTGTCCAGTCTATTCCGCAGCTTCGTTTTCGCTGTATTCATTGCAGAAAACTCCACTTCGCAGAAAAATGTTGGAAATGAAAGCAACGTTTTCAGTGCTTTCGTGGCTATCTCAGGATATTTAGCCTTGACTTTGATCCAGAATGCCGGCAGAGATGTTATGTCAAACATACTTTTCAGCCTGCCGTCATTTGCCAGCTCGAGGAGTTGATCTCCTTCCCGCGCTGACATGGATGACACGTGCGTAATGACCTCGCATGCGATCAAGCTCAACGGTGCGTGACAGGGAATGAGGAAAGGTGCAGCTGACTCCTATCGCCAAATCATAGCGTTTCCTCGCGGCCCAGTGGTTGGGGACTGCTGCTCCAACTGGTCTCCATGTAGTCACTTGAGCTTCTCTGACATTCTGTCCATTGTGATTGGGATTTTAAAGATTAGCTTTAGTTGTCACATGTACATTGAAACACCGAAACCTGCACTGTTTACACCAATGACCAACACGTTCCAAGGATGCACTGGGACAGCCCAAACACATTCCCACGCTTCTGGAGCCAGCACACAGCAAGGCAATGATTTACTAATTTGTCCGTCAATTTTGGAATGTGGAAGAAAAGGGAGTACCCGAAGAAAACCCAAACATGGTCACGGAGAGAACGTACAAACTCCTTACAGACAATGGTGGGAATTGTATCTCACTCACTGGAGCTGTGGAGTTCTTTGCTTCTGTGTCGCACACCACTTCCTCCATGTTACCTTAAATTAACCCATTTGTAATCCGAGGGATATAAGCTGTATTCTCGCTGAAAAGACAGATGTAAGAAAAATATCTATTTGTCACTTCTTTGCTTCCTGTCATTAATTTACCAGGATCAGATTCCACGCTTATCTCAGCCATCTCCTTCCTTTTTATATGTCCATCAAAATTCTTTCTGATATTCACTTAAAATGAATTTACTTCTTTCACATGAGTGCTTAGAGATTTGCGACTGGTTATTTGAAGTTGAATATTTTGTGATTCCAAGTTCAGTGCACAACTAGTGTATATTATGTGAAGTCCATATTTTTCACGGAGAATGAAACATTTGGGCCATCTTGGAGACTGGAATGGAATTATAGTCCGTTTCAGGCTGTTTCTCATGATCTGCAAATAAATGTCATATGTCAGGTATTGTAAATATTCTGAAGAGTTAACCTCAAACTGTGCATTCATATCTTAAGCTTTAAATAAAAACATTGTGTCAAAAATAAAACATAATGCAAATGCTGAACATCTGGAAACCAAAGCACAAAATGTCAGAAACACTTGGTAGAAAGCAGCATCCATGGATACAGGGTTAACATGTTAATAACACAAGAGATCCTGCAGGTGCTGGAAATCCAGACAAACACACACAAAATACTAGAGGATCTCACCTCTAGCATCTGTGGAAAGGAATAAACAGTCAACCTTTTGAGTGGAGATTTCATCCTGGGTTTACTCCTTTCCATAGATGCTGTCAGACCTGCCGAGTTCCTCCAGCATTTTGTGTGCATTAACATGCTGATGAAGTGTTAACCGCTCCTCATTAACACATTAACTGTCTCTCTTTACACAGATGTTGTTCACCTGCAAGTTTCCTAACATTTTCTGTTTTACAGGTGTCCCCGCTTTACGAAAGTTCGCTTTCGCTACCGCGCTTACTAAAGACCTACATTAGTACCTGTTTTCGCTAACCGAAAGAAATCCAAAGAGGATTTTCCCTTTTACAAAAAAAAAGGTGCCCGCTTTAAACTTGTGTTTACCCTGAGAAGGACTACCATGACCGTGAAGCTTGTACGGGCAGATGTGTGCGCATGTGTGTACGTGCCGATTTTTTTTCTACAAATCGGTTTTTGGCTAAATCCCGATCCTGCTAAGTGAAACTACACTGTACATACATTATTTCTACTTTATATAGGCTGTGTATTTATCATATCATTCCTGATTTTACTGTATGTTAGTGTTATTTTAGGTTTTGTATGTTATTTGGTATGATTTGGTAGGTTATTTTTTGGGTCTGGGAATGCTCAAAAATTTTTCCCATACATATTAATGGTAATTGCTTCTTCGCTTTACACCATTTCAGCTTACGAAAGGTTTCATGAGAACACTCTACTTTCGGGTAGGGGGGGAAACCTGTATTGGTCTACTGAAGGCCAGCTAAATTCACCAATGTCGATTCCAATTAACTCCTTCTGCACTACTGTGTACAATCCTTTCTCTCCTTGTCCATGAATTTGATGCATGTTGATAATATGGGGCTGATGAAAACAGACACGTTACAATGTTTCCCAATAAGGAGAGCAGATTCTAAAGAAGAGCTAAATGGAATATGACCAACCAACAAAGTTCAGGAGAACATTAAGTTGGAAGAAGAAACACACAAGGAAGCAAAAGTTAGTGGTAGACCTGAAAATTGGGATAAATGCAGAATCCAGCAAAGGAGGATGATATTGGCAATAGAAAATACACTGAGGACAAATTATTAAGGAATATCATAGCAAGGGTATATAAAAGGAAGACAGTGCTTCAAGTGAGCAGACAGTAGTTAAAAAATGAGACCAGAAAACCAGTTATGGGCAGTGAGGAAACAGCAAAGGAATGAAACAGATTTCACATGGTGAATCTGTGGAATTCATTGCACAGATCACTGTGCAGGCTAAGTCATTGAGTATATCTGAAGCAGAGGTTAATGGGTTCATGATTAGTAAGGGTTTCAAAGGTTATGAGGAGTAGGATGGAGAATGGGCTTGACAGAGATGATAAATCAACCATGACGGAATGACACAGCAGACTCGATGAGCCAAACAGTCTAATGCTGCTCCTATGTCTTACGATCTTATTTTGAATATGGCTTAATCAACCTTATCAACTTGAACTGTAACCTTGAGGGATCTATGGATCTGGACCCCAAGATCCCTCTGTTCCTCAACACTGCTAAGAATCGTGTCAATAACCATGTACTGTGAATTCAAGTTGCCTTTGAGAGGTGGAAAACGGTAATGCTGACCAACAGGGCTCTGGTGAAGCTGTATAGGCCAATCCCTTGTATAGTGGATACAATAGATTACAGAAACATTGAGGAACTCCAAGGGAGGTTTTTGATGGTCTATGCTCTACTGGAAAGTAAGGGCACAAGAAGAAGAAGAGTGCCTTTAAGTTCAATCTTCCAAAGTGTATAATTTCATACTTTTCTTAATGAACTTCATCTGGCACTTCTCCACCCAACTTCACATCCCATTATAAGCTACAACAACCTTTGACACCATCCAGAGCACCTCCAGCCTTCATGTCATCTGCAAGCTTACTAATTCACCCTGCTTTTTCTTACATAAACTCATTTATAAAAACACAAAGTGTAGGGTTCCCAGAACAGATCCCTGCATAGTAATACCAGTCACCAACTGCTGGGAAGAATACACTCCATACTACTACCCTCTGCCTTCTGTGGACATGCCAATCCTGAATCCATGCAGCCCAGTTTCCATGAATCCCATGCCTCATGGCTATCTGGATGAGCCTAACATGCAGAATCTTGTCTAAGGCATTACTAAAAATCCACATCAGTGCTCTACCTTCATCAATTCGTTTTGCAACTTCCTCCAAAAACTCAGTCAGGCGAGTGAGGCATGAGCTGGCCCTCACAAAGCCATGCTGACAATCCCTAACAAGTATTTCCAAATACTCTTAAATCCTGTCCTAAGAACACTCTCCAATAGTGTCCATTACTGATGTAGGAATTTCAAGAAAGTCTCAACCAGAAGGTGAGTTTTATTTGGAACTCCCGGAGGCATCTGATTAGTTATTACGGTTTAATTATAATTCCTGTGGCCACTGGAGTACCAAAAGTGTTAGAGATGGAACCACAACTGCTTATGATACAAATTAGGGAGTTGGAGAAAATGTGAATGTACAATAGCCAAATGTGCAAAGAATTACAAATATGTGGCAGGCAAATTGTGACAAAGATAGAAACAGTTTATAGAGAAAACTGTGAAATGGAGTAAAATTTGGAAAAGTGAACTCCTTCATTTTGGAAGATAGAACAAAATAAAAGGGAATTATCTAAATGCAGAAAGTTGCAGGGAAAGGGATTCAGGGATCATTGTGTACAAAACACAAAAAAACAGCAGGCAAGTGTTCTTGGAATTATAACCCTTATAAGATGGAATATCAATATAGGCAAGTCTTACTGTTAATGTACCAAGTGCTAGTGAGACCACATTTACAACATTGCAAAGTTTTGGCCCTTCTGTTTAAGGGAACACATAATTTTACTGGTGATATGTCAAAGATGGTGTCACTTGTTTGATCCCTGGTGTGGAAGGATGGTCCTTTCAGAAACAGTTAAGCAAGCTGGAGTTTGGAAGAACGATAGGCAATCTAAATGAAATAATTAATTGATGAGGGTTAGAGATGATAAATGCTCAGAGGATGTTTCCTCTCTAATGAGAGTCCAGAACCGGAGAGCATGGTCTCAGAAATGAGGGTTACATTTGAAACTGAGATGAGGAAGAGTTTCTTTTGGCAGACTGAGTCTATGGAACTCCATGTGGGCAGAGTTCTTGTGGATTTTTTAAGATTGAGAGATTACGGGAAAGGCCAGGGAAAAGGAATTGTGGAATGTTGGATCTGAAATATTCCAACAGGATTAAGAGACCAAATGATCTCACCTGCTTTAATAACCAGCACTGAAATTGATTTACACAACAGGTTAAACAAGTTATGGAATTACTTTTCAGAGTTCCAGCATTTTTCATTTCTGGGTTTTCTTTCAAACAGAATTGCTTATAAGAAAGAATCTTTAGGACTACTGGAATTTCCATCTGTGATAAGTGTAAATTACATACAATTTAAAGACTTACACAAATTATAAGTTTGCCTGAAAAAAAGATGCACACCACCCTTTTAAGGTTGACTGAAGTAACAGATTATTGATCTTCTGGCTGCTTATGTTTAAAATGCATTTTTACCGTTGTGATTTCCACACATTCAAGTCGCCTTAGTTTGGTAATTTTTTTACAATGGGAGTACATATTTATGTGTATTATTATTGTGAGGTAGCGGAATCATATTTCTGTTTCTGAAATGCAGAAATGGCACAGAAAGTAGGACAATTATTAATCTATCAAGTCGGATTCTCCTGCCTTCTCCTTACACACTTGGACACCCTTACTAATCAAGCAGCTATCAACCTCCGCTTTAAAATACCCAATGACTTGGCCTCCAAGTATGTATTTCCACCTTTGGGAAATATTGCCAACTCTTCTGACTGGCACTCAGATGGCAATATATATAAAATTTGATGCTGTTAGTTTCTACTATCGCATTAAGTCATAATTATAGTGAAATCGTTGCAACCGCACTGGTATTAGGATGAATTATTGAGCTTTTCAACAAGGAGAGAACCTGTCACAGAGGAGACGTTTGAGCTGACTATTGTTCTTAGCATTTCCTTCTCCAGTAGACCGATTTGTCAAAATTTATTTGCCTATATGTGAAAAATTCAGTTTAAGATACACTTAATGCAGCCACTGCAACGCTGACATGAGTCAGATACAATATAAAAACTGCAAAAAATACCAGATGTGCTGTGTGAAATATTTGAGAGGTTGCTTGAACATACTCACTTCTCCCACTTTACACGGTGCCTTGTTCTGAAGTGTTGAGAGGCTCAGTCGTCAGCTCATATCCATTGTGATTCTGCAGAGGTAAACAAATTATTACAATCAGCAGTTTAGAAAATCACATTTTGTAAGTGGTATTTGATTTGTCATTGTTTTGTCACACTGTCTATGAGAATGAATGTAACATGATATTTCCTTTATGATGTCCTACACTGACTCATCATTATCATAAATGGCACAAGGACTCTGTGGTTCCCGACGTGGGCAGAACTCTCATCATTTCATCTTCGGTCACCTGCAGGCCCATTGGCTGGTAACATCTCTGCCTTCCTCCATCAGCTGAACTATGTTTGAGAAATATTTCTTCACACGAGGAATTCTGCAGATGCTGGAATTTCAAGCAACACACATAAAAGTAGCTGGAGAACGCAGCAGGCCAGGCAGCAGCTCTAGGAAGAGGTACAGTCGACGTTTTGGGCTGAGACCCTTCGTCAGGACTAACTGAAAGAGCTAGTAAAAGATTTGAAAGTGGGAGGAGGAAGAGGAGATCTGAAATGATAGGAGAAGACAGGAGGGGGAGGGATGGAGCCAAGAGCTGGACAGTTGATTGGCAAAAGGGATATGAGAGGATCATGGGACAGGAGGCGTAGGGAGAAAGAAAAGGGGGAGGGGGGAAGCCCAGAGGATGGGCAAGGGGTATAGTCAGAGGGACAGAGGGAGAAAAAGGAGAGAGTGAGAGAAAGAATGTGTGCATAAAAATAAGTAACAGATGGGGTACGAGGGGGAAGTGGGGCATTAGCTTAAGTTTGAGAAATCAATGTTCATGCCATCAGGTTGGAGGCTACCCAGACAGAATGTAAGGTGTTGTTCCTCCAACCTGAGTGTGGCTTCATCTTTACAGTAGAGGAGGCCGTGGATAGACATATCAGAATGGGAATGGGACGTGGAATTAAAATGTGTGGCCACTGGGAGATCCTGCTTTCTCTGGCGGACAGAGCGTAGGTGTTCAGTGAAATGATTCAACACATAATTCTCCGTAAATTCCGCCACCTTCAACGGAATCCCACCACTAAGCACATCTTTCCCACCCCCCCCCACCGCTTTCCACAGGGATCGCTCCCTGCGCGACTCCCTTGTCCATTCGTCCCCCCCATCCCTCCCCACCGATCTCCCTCCTGGCACTTATCCTTGTAAGCGGAACAAGTGCTACACATGCCCCTATACTTCCTCCCTCACTACCATTCAGGGCCCCAGACAGTCCTTCCAGGTTAGGCGACACTTCACCTGTGAGTTGGCTGGGGTGATGTGCTGCGTCCGGTGCTCCCGATGTGGCCTTCTGTATATTAGCGGGACCTGACGCAGACTGGGAGATCGTTTCGCTGAACACCTACGCTCTGTCTGCCAGAGAAAGCAACATCTCCCAGTGGCCACACATTTTAATTCCACGTCCCATTCCCATTCTGATATGTCTATCCATGGCCTCCTCTACTGTAAAGATGAAGCCACACTCAGGTTGGAGGAACAACACTTTATATTCCGTCTGGGTAGCCTCCAACCTGATGGCATGAACATCGACTTCTCTAACTTCCGCTAATGCCCCACCTCCCCCTCGTACCCAATCCGTTATTTATTTTTATACACACATTCTTTTTCTCTCTCTCTCCTTTTTCTCCCTCTGTCCCTCTGACTATACCTCTTGCCCATCCTCTGGGCTTCCCCCCTCCCCCTTTTCTTTCTCCCTGGGCCTCCTGTGCCATGATCCTCTCATATCCCTTTTGCCAATCAACTGTCCAGCTCTTGGCTCCATCCTTCCCCCTCCTGTCTTCTCCTATCATTTCGGATCTCCTCCTCCGCCTCCCACTTTCAAATCTCTTACTAGCTCTTCTTTCAGTTAGTCCCTACAAGGGTCTCTGCCCGAAACGTCGACTGTACCACTTCCTAGAGATGCTGCCTGGCCTGCTGCATTCACTAGAAATATTCCTTCATGGACATCGTCGTTAAATCAGCCTCGATTACTGTGATATCTATTATTGTTCCATTAGTAGAGACAAACACTCCTGAAGCAACTGACAGTCGAAACAACTTCCATGATCATCTCAAATCACTTTCCATGTCACTCTCCATCTTCACATTAGACACCAAGTGTTGTCCCACATTCCACATTCTCATCATGTATATCTGGGACTTCACCAGCCCAAAACAGAAATATCTATCAATCAATATCACCAATGACATCTTACCTGAAAGCATCCTGTCTTATCATCCATACTCTTCCTCATCAGCCCTGGTCCTGCCAACCACACTGTGCAGCACTGGCCCCCCAACATTACACCAGGTCATTACTCCTCCCCACCACACCAGACACGTCACATCATCTCAGCTAGTGTCTACAAGACCATGAGACACAGGAACAGAATTTCCTATGTCCATCAAGCTTTTGATCATGGCTGATTTATTTTCCCTCTTAGCCCCATTCTCCTGCCTTCTCTCTATAACATTTGACACCCTTACTAATCAAGAACCTATCAACCTTCATTTTAAATATCTCCAATGACTTGCCTCTACAGATTCACTACACTCTGGCTAAAGAAATTTCTCCTCATCTCTGTTGAAGGGACATCCAAACAGTCTCAGGCCTTACCCTCTGGTCTTCCACTCCCCCATTATAGGAAGCATTTTCTCCACATCCACTCTGTCTAGGCCTTTCAACATTCAGTAACTTTCAATGAGATCTCCCCTCATTCTTCTAAACTCCAGAAAGCACAGTCCAGAGCCATCAAACTCACCTCACATGTTAATCCTTTCAACCCTGGATGTTTTCTGAGATTTGGGGACCAAAAATGTTCACAATCTTCCAATGAGATGGAAAATAAGTCAACGATGGTGAATGGTGAAGCAGACTCAATGAGCTGAATGGCCTAATTCAGCCCCATGTCTTATGGCCTTATTAGTAACCTCGGTACTTAATCACTTAACACTTCAGGTACTATCAGCTGATATTACCCTTCAACATGGTTTGCAACTGGTGAAATTATTCAGTTTCAAGATAAAAAAAATGTGCAGGGAAAACATAACATGACATTATTTGAATTAAATTGCAGTCTGTTTGCATTCTGTTGTCAATATTAATTCTGCAGGAATTACAATTTATTGCACGTGTCCTTTAAATATTGGAGAGATATTATGTACTTACCCTGGTGTCTCCAAAGTTCCGGTTACCTATCAAAAACACAAACACAGAGGTTTCCACAAAAAGTACTGTGAAATTAATTTACCTAATTTCTACTTTGCTCTACCATATTTTTACTTGAAATTAATGGGAGTTTAAAAAGCAAATTACATTCTAGCATCGATCTACAAGAATGGTGTGTGGGAGATTGTTTTACCAAAGTGACATCACCAGCCTGAAGCTAGAGTATTGCCATTACAACAGTTACCTTTGTCTCATTTCAGTTTGATGAAAGATTCTACCGCCGCCCGATGGGACCCATTTTAAAATGGGCAGCTACGTTCTGATCATGTTAATACTATGGTATACAAAATGTTCGAGAGGTTTCCGCAAAGTCTGAAATGTTGGAAGTCTATTGGCATAACCACAGCAGCAGAGCCCAACAAGCCTAAATGGCCAGTGCTGTTAAGATTGGTGGATGTTCATCTTCATGGACTCTCTCCATGTTCTACCTGGTGTGGGGCTTGTGCACAACATTTCCATCTTATCCCACTCCTTTTAAACTTGGAGCCACTTTCTCCACATGCATCAGAATTAAAGGCTAATGAATCAGAGCAGGAATTTACTGGGAATGATATTCTGAAGAATTTAATTGGATTATTGACAAAAATACTGGCATATTAGACAATAAGTTCAAAGTAAATTTATTATCATAGTACATCTATGTCACCATTCATTTTCTTGCAGGCATTCAGTGGAACAAAGAAATACAATAGAATCAATGAAAAACTGACACACTGATATTTGTAACAATAATTTGTAACAATATATCAGCAGGATCACAGAGGTAAATCTGTTGGAGAACATCAAGGATAGATAGATTCCGGGAAGAAATTCCACACATTAGAGGACTGGTGGATGGTAAATTCAGGGATGATTGGGAGATCAGGAATTTTGAGATTGCAAGATTGCATAAGATTGAAGGGAAGGAATAGGGCTTGAGCAAGGCCAGGGAAGGACTTGAAAGAAAGTGTTAAAATTTAAAAGTTGAAGAGAACTTATAGCAGGAGCTAATGTTAATCAGCAAGTAGGGCAGCGGTGTAAAAGTAGCAAAGACGTGACTGAGGATTTCAGCAGAGGATGAGCGGACATCTTACGTTCAGGATGGTGCTGGGCCGTGATGTGTGTCAATTATCTATATAGGTCTGTAGCAGTGGAGTTTGGGATAGTGTGGGGAGTTGGGGGTCAGGTTAGGGTTCAGGGACAAAGACAGGGACAGGGTTGGACATCAGGCACAGTAAATGAAGTGTCAGGGGTAGGAGCTAGCTTTTGTGTCAAGTTGCCGTGAGGTGCGATGTCTAGCGATGTCACGGTTCACACTGTAGTTTCTTTTTAGGTTTGTATGTATAGCTTGAGGATAGCGTGGAGCTTCAGAGGTTCAGTTAGGATTTAGGGACAGGTATGCGGGAGAATGAAGGGTCAGCGGCACGAGTTGGTTTTCCGCGTTTAGGTTGGATCGCTGCGTGGTCGAAGGCCACTGATATGGACTTTGGGTCAGATCAGTTTAACAGGTGCCGAGGAGACCAGCGATCCCCAGGTCACTAAATTCCAAGCCAGAGGTCAGCATGGGTGGGGAGTCATGAGGGCTGGCTACACCACACACCTCTGCCCACCACCCCGGAGATCCATGTGAAGCTAGAAGCCGAGGCCCAAAATGCTGAAAGTTAACGATCCTGGAAAATGGTTTTGTTTGGGCCCGAAGGTCAAGTGGGTGATTGGCAAGCCTTGCGGTTGACACCCAGAGATCAGTGGTCCAGAGGGCACAGCTGAAGATTGAAGTCCAAAGCTCAACAAGTTAGGAGGTAGGCAGTGAGTCCTGGCCAGAGATTAGAGGTTGGAGACCTGGCGCCTGATGCCTGGAAGTTTGGGAGTCTGAGCCAGAGATTGGAGGTTGGAAGTCCAATATCTGTGAGTTTGAGGGTCTGGAGCCAAGACCTGGAGGCCAGGATGTGGTTTGTCCGGGGGTTGGAGCCTCTGTGTGTTATGGGGTGGGAGGTTGGGACGGTGGCTTGTTTGGCTGTTGTTGTCTTGTTTTGTTCTGTTGTTGTTGCTGCTTGTGCTGTTCTGTATTATGTTACGTTGTTGTTGTGTTGAACATTGTGGGCAAGCTGTACTGGCATCGGAATGTGTGGTGACACTTGCAGGCTCCCATTGTTAAAGCAAATGATGCATTTCACAGTAAGCTTCTACGTACATGTGGTAAATAAATAAATAAATCTGAATCTGAAAAAAAGAGAGCTAAGTAGGAGGAAAGGGCTGGATTGATTTTAGAGAAAGTTAAAAGGTCAACATAACATCATGGGCTAAAGGGCCTGTACTGTGCTGTAATATTCTATGTTCTATGCACACAGTAACTCAATCACATACCTGGTTTATCTTTGTGTTTCTTCCACAAAACACCTGCCACGATACCAGACAGAATTACAACCACAGCAATAGTCACAACAGGAACTGCAATTTTCATGTTGGACTCTGCTTCACACTTCACGTCAGCTTCAGCGCTCCCTGCTTCAACCTGTTTAAGTTTGAGCGTTTCACATCTGGGGAAGACGCAGAGAAAACATAAATCCATACAAGCACCCGCGATAGTTGCTCTAAGTTTAATTATAATAAATCTATTACACTTCATCTGTTATTGAAATCCCATTGCAACCCCAGTTGATCAGAAAGAGGTCAACTGTCAAAGACCTGCAGGATCCTTCACTTCCATCTGAGTGGGCAGACAAGGCCTTGGTTTAACATCTCTCCTGAGACACTGCGCTGGAACGTCAGCTTAGATTCGGGGCACAAATCTTGGAAATTGGACTTGAACCCACGACCTTCTGACTCACATAAGGTGCATCCACTGTGCAAGTGTTGACTTTTGAATGACAATAAAGAACTAATAAAACTCCCAGGTAAAACAGAAAACCTGATGTGATAAAGTAATGTAGACATTAAGGGGCAGTTGAGTTCCTTTGCCTGTGTAATGTGTTGAAATGTTGTAAAGTTTAGGTAATGGCATACAGTTTGGTCTGTTGGGAAATGACCAAAGGACCCTAGTATATAAATAAATGGAAAGGGAAGAGAGGGACGGCAGTTAAAAATGGCCAGTCTGAATGTAAACAGACAGGAGAAGTGAGGTAGCTGAAGAACTCCTAGTTCTCATGATTGTTTTTTCTATTCGATATGTCTGAAGCGTATTGTAGCTTCTTACTGACAAGTTGTCTTTGTTTTTCTTCTACCATATGTCTTTGAGATTCTTTTTCTAATTTTGTAATTTCTTTTTCCAATTGGTCTAGTTCTACCATATATTCCTTCTTAATTTTAGAAGTATAACTTATTACCTGACCCCTCAAATATGCTTTCATCGCATTCCATAGTACAAATTTATCATCAACTGAATGAGAGTTTGTATCCAAAAAAAATTGGATCTGTTTTTTCATAAAATCACAAAAATCTTGACATTTTAATAATATTGAATTAAATCTCCATCTATAAGTCGCTTCTTCCTTATCCGTCATTATTGTTGTCATTAATAAAGGAGAATGATCTGACAATATTTTCGCTTTATATTCCATATTTTTCACTCTGTCGTGATTATTCATTGATAATAGAAAAAAATCTATCCTTGAGCAAGTTATATGTCTATTAGAATAGAACCAATAGTCTCTTTCTTTGGGGTTAATTCTTCTCCATATATCAATCAAATTTAAATCTTTCGTCAATGATAAGGTTAGTTTTACTACTTTCGATTTTGTAACAGCCTTGGTTGATCTATCTAAGACTGGGTCTAGACAAAAGTTAAAGTCTCCACCTATTAATATTTTATCATGTGCATCAGCCAAATTCAAAAAGGCTTCTTGTATAAATTTTGCATCATTTTCATTTGGTGCATAAATATTCATGCAAGTCCATAATTCAGAAAAGAGTTGGCAGTGTATAATCAAATATCTCCCCGCAGAATCAGTTATTACATTTTGTATTATAATTGGTAACGTTTTATTGATCAAAATTGCTACTCCCCTCGCTTTTGAATTAAATGAAGCTGCAATAACACTTCCCACCCAGTC
Source organism: Mobula birostris (assembly GCF_030028105.1). Lineage (NCBI taxonomy): Eukaryota > Metazoa > Chordata > Chondrichthyes > Myliobatiformes > Myliobatidae > Mobula > Mobula birostris. The sequence goes on from NC_092396.1 coordinate 10,995,151, forward strand.
TCTCTTTAATTTCTGATGTGCTGTTTCTGTTAAGTGTGTTTCCTGTAAGAAGGCTATATCTACCTTCACTTTCTTAATATGTGTTAAAATTCTTTTTCTTTTCACCGGTCTGTTAAACCCATTAACATTAAAACTCAAAAAATTCAATAAGTTAGTCATTATTCTTAACAAAATTACTCCAATCTAAAACATTACTTAACATCTCAACTCTCATAGTTCCTTGGAGAATCTCTTTAAACTTCACCATGTTGCTATTTGTTTCCCCCCCAATCACCCAGGCAAAAAAAAAGATAGATAAAATATAAAAAGTAACAAAATACCCCCCTACTAATGTTGTGAGTGAAAAAAAACCACAACACTACCCCCATCCATTTTGCGGGTCATGGCTGTCGCCACGATTGCACACATGAATCCCGTAGCGATTGGTCAGTATTTCTTCCAGCTCCCCATAACAAAAAAAATTATATATAAAAAAAAACTTTAATGTCACTATTCTCAACTAATATTCCTCAAACTTTTACATTTCTTCCCCTCTATCATATAATTAATAATATATTTATATATTCTTCAGCCTTTAAAAATCCACCAAGTCTATTCCCTGTCCCAGCCTTCATCTTTAATCCATCTCGCTCCCCTAGATTTCTTCTTGTGTCTGGTGAATACTCAAAGATTCTCGCACAAACTCCTCCGCCATCCGGTAATCATTAAAAAATCTTTTTCCTCCGCCAGCCAAAAGAATCTTCAAGGTTGCAGGATAGCGCAGTACAAATTGATAACCATGATCCCATAGGACTTTTTTCACTGGGTTGAATTCCTTCCTTCTCTTCAAAAGTTCATAACTTATGTCAGGGTAGAAAAAAATTTTCTTCCCTTCTATCATCAATGGTCCTTTTCTGTTCCTGGCAGCTTGGGCAGCCGCCTGTAGAATCCTTTCTTTGTCTTGAAATCTTAAACATTTTATTAAAATTGATCACGGATTTTGGTCGTGTTGTGGTTTTGATCTTAGAGCTCTATGTGCCCGTTCAATTTCAATTGACCGACCTTCCTCTTCCATTTGCAAATTTTCTGGGATCCATCTTTGAAAAAAATTCTATTGGATTATCTCCCTCTATACCTTAAGACCAACACTCTTAATATTATTTCGCCTACTAAAATCTTCCAGCACATCCACTTTTTCCCACGACCGATCTCTTTCCGTTTTCCAGGCAAGAATATCATTTTCTGTTTTTTCCACTCTATCATGGTATCCTCCATTGTTCTTTCCAACTTCAAGTTTCTTATCCGTTTTCTCCTGTCTTTTCATAGCTTTATCATACCTAATCTTCATGTTTTTAACCTCTATTTTTATTCCTTTTAATTCAAGCATTATTTGCACTAAAGTCTCTCTTATGTCTCCACGATATCCTTTACTTTTAATCTCTTCTTGTCCTTCTTCCTCCTCTTTTTCATCCGTATTCTCTGGGGAATCCGATTCCGATTCCAGGTCACTTTCACTTTCAGTGGCAGTCAGTTCCTGTAGTTCGACTTGTACCGATTTGCGCATGCCTATTTCTTTACGCATGCGCAATTCCCGCTTCTTCTTCCCAGGGATCGCTGCCGCTGCCATTGCCCCCGTTCTTCAACGCCAGAGATAAAATGTGTCTCCTCGGAAGGAGATCCAACCTGAGACTGAGGTTCCATCGCTGTAGTAGGCCCTTTTTTCTTCCCATCTCGCGGTGTCATCAAAATGGCAGTCTTCTTCTGTTTCTGTTTACGAGGCATATCGTAAAATAGTCTTGACTAGTTTATAAGTAGTTTTCAAAAACTATTTATTAACTTTTCTTTGTTTAAACAGTACTTTGCTGATTTTTTTTTACGGGAGAGCTGGATTTCCACGTCTCAATCCTAAGTCATCACGTGACATCCCCTTACCCTCCTTTATATACTTAAAAAAGCTTTTAGTATCTTCTTTGATATTAGTCGCTGGCTGCCTCTCATAATTCACCTTTTCCTTCCGAATGACCTTCTTAGTTTCCTTCTGCAAGTTTTTAAAAGCTCCCCAATCCTCCAACTTCCCACTAGCTCTGGCTTCCTTGTATGCTCTCTCTTACCAGCCCCGACTAGGAGTTGAGGGTGCCATCGTCTACCTGCTGAACCATGTCTACGCCCACCTGGACAAGCCAGCGAGCACTGTGAGGGCCATGTTTTTTTTTGACTTCTCCAGTGCGTTCAACACCATCTGCCCTGCTCTGCTGGGGGAGAAGCTGACAGCAATGCAGGTGGATGCTTCCCTGGTATCATGGATCCTTGATTACCTGACTGGCAGACCACAGTAGGTGTGCTTGCAACACTGTGTGTCCGACAGAGTGATCAGCAACACTGGGGCTCCACGGGGGACTGTCTTGTCTCCTTTTCTCTTCACCATTTACACCTCGGACTTCAACTACTGCACAGAGTCTTGTCATCTTCAGAAGTTTTTGGATGACTCTGCCATAGTTGGATGCATCAGCAAGGGAGATGAGGCTGAGTACAGGGCTACGGTAGGAAACTTTGTCACATGGTGTGAGGACAATTATCTGCAGCTTAATGTAAAAAAGTCTAAGGAGCTGGTGGTAGACCCGAGGAGAGCTAAGGTACCGGTGACCCCTGTTTCCATCCAGGGGGTCAGTGTGGATGTGGTGGAGGATTACAAATACCTGGGGATACGAATTGACAATAAACTGGACTGGTCAAAGAACACTGAGACTGTCTACAAGAAGGGTCAGAGCCGTCTCTATTTCCTGAGGAGACTGAGGTCCTTTAACATCTGCCAGATGATGCTGAGGATATTCTACGAGTCTGTGGTGGCCAGTGCTATCATGTTTGCTGTTGTGTACTGGGGCAGCAGGCTGAGGGTAGCAGATACCAACAGAATCAACAAACTCATCCGTAAGGCCAGTGATGTTGTGGGGATGGAACTGGACTCTCTCACGGTGGTGTCTGAAAGAGGGATGCTGTCTAAGTTGCATGCCATCTTGGTCAATGTCTCCCATCTACTACATAATGTACTGGGTGGGCACAGGAGTACATTCAGCCAGAGACTCATTCCTCCGAGATGCAGCACAGAGCGTCATAGGAAGTCATTCCTGCCTGTGGCCATCAAACTTTACAACTCCTCCTTTGGAGGGTCAGACACCCTGAGCCAATAAGCTGGTCCTGTTCATAATTTACTGGCACAATTTACATATTACTATTTAACTATTTATGGTTCTATTACTATTTATTATTTATGGTGCAACTGTAACGAAAACCAATTTCCCCCAGGATCAATAAAGTATGACTACTACTACTACTATACTTTCGCTTTTACTTTGGCTCTGACTTCACTAGTCAGCCACAATAGTGTCCATCTTCCCTTTGAAAATTTCTTTTTATTTGGAATATATCTGCCTTGCACTTCCCTCATTTTTTGCAGAAACTCCAGCTATTGCTGCTCAGCTGTCCTTCCTGAAAATGTCCCTTTCCAGTTAACTTCGGCCAGTTCCTCTCTCATGCCATTGTAAGTTCCTTTATTCCACTGAAATAACGACACATTAGATTTTATTTTTTCCCTCTCAAATTTCAATGTGAACTCGATCATATTATGATCACTGTTCCCTAAGGGTTCCTTAACCTTAAGCTCTCTTATCATCTCCAGATCATTGCACAACACCCAATCCAGCACAGCAGATCCCCTAGTGGGCTCAACAACAAGCTGTTCTAAAAAGCCATCCCTTAGACATTCTACAGATTCTCTCCCTTAAGGTCCTGTTTTCCCAATCCGCTTTCATGTTAAAATCCTCAATGACAAGCATTTTCTACCATGTAGTAGGTTCTGGGGAGAAGGCAAGAGAATGGGATTGGGCAAGGGCAGAGATAATAAACCAGCCATGAAACAGCAGAGCAGACTTGGTGGGCCGAACTGTCTAATTCTGTCCGATGTCTTATGTTCTTTGTTATTGTGTGAATGAAGTCACCGGAGAAAATTACTGGTAGATATAAAGCAGCTTCTTTCTTTAAAAGGTACAGCAGGCATCATATGGAGACAGTTTTGTGTTGAAAGGTCAGCAGGTCGAACGTGGGGCTAGATATTTTATGTGCCAAACGTGAAAGATAACTCCACATTTACAATGTATGGACAATGCTTTCTTTGAAACTACATACAACAAGCACCCCTCCTGATTCGCATCCACATCACAGACATCCAAATGGATTTTAATCAGCATTGTCTGGACTGGGATTCACAGCTTTTAGGAACCCATTGTTCAGAGCTGCACTCCAAGTTAAATCTACAATGCATTTTCAGATGTGAAGACTGGTAGCCAAAGTCAATTAATAAATGTAAATATCCTAAACCCAAAAGCCACTAACATTCTTAAAGAACATAATTTTAAAAAACCACAAAAACCCACAATAACTATAAATATAAAAGCAATCCTACAAAACACAATGTATAAGTAACTGTTATATACACAGACTGATTATACGTACATAAAGTGATGCTGGGTGATGTAGTGTGGGGAGTGGTGGATTGGGTTAATGTGGGGAGGTGTTGATCGGCCTGACAGTTTGGGGGAAATAACTGTTTTTGAGTCTAGCGATCCTGGCATGGTCGCTGTGTTGCCTCTTCCTTGATGGGTTAGGACAAAAGGAAAGAAAATTTTGGGAAAAACCAACAAGAGGTGGTACTTTCTGAACATGGATACCATGGAGTTTAAAGTACTTACATTGTCCAGTTCTTACACTCTTCAGTTGTTGAAGCTTTGCTTGAAAACATTCCGTGAGGACATTTCTCACACACTGTATCTTTGAAAGGTGTTCCTGAAACAGAGAATCAATGTCATTGTGGGTAACTTGTAGAGCCTATAGTACCAGTGTCAGATAGATCTTGTTACTTCTTTTCACACTCCTCTTCAAATGGTTAACTTTCTTCACATGTGAACAATGAAACAAATAGAAGTGCATTTTTGACACTTCCACTTTCAACTGTTATGAAGTTGTCACCTGTAGCATGTTGAAAATGCCAAAGAATCCACCTCACTGAGTAATTCTCAGTGTTTAGGAGCAAATATTTTTTGAATCTGTTTTAACACCCACAACTAGCTTCAGTCAGTTACTAGGGTCTAGGAATATACCCATGCTTCTCGGTCACACCACCGTACAAATAACACTCCCAGCTCCGAGCAGCACAGGAAAGGAACAGGCTATCGTGTATTCCTTTGCTAATGGAGGAATAGTGTGTGGGCCTCTGTCGGCTGAAGAATTTGCTCAGACTTTGGAATAACAGTGAGAGAAGAGAGCAGATAAGGCAATTCCAAAGTAATAATGATATCAGAGATGAGGAGGAATTTCTTTAGCCAGAGGGTGGTGAATCTGGGGAATTCATTGCCACAGATGGCTGTAGAGGCCAAGTCATTGGGTATATTTAAAGAGGGGTTGATAGGTTTTTGATTAGTAAGGGCATCAAAGGTTACCAGGGAATGGGGTTGAAAGGGATAGTAAATCAACCATGAAGGAATGGCGTAGCAGACCCAATGGTCCAAATGGCCTAATTCTGCTCCTATGTCTTATATCTAGATCTTAGTACATTAATTACAAGTACATATACAATTCTTGCTATGTCAGTGCTTTTTAGACCCGTCGACCGAATGGCCTAATTCTGCTCTTATGTCTCATGGTCTTATATGGACCCATTCAACAAACAACTGGAACAGATCAAGGGAAAACTCAGACTTTGTGGTCAAACAGTAAAATGGAAATAGCAGCTGAAGATCAGGACTGCCCAAAAGTGCGTAAAAATGGGAAGTGGAATGAGTTAGCTGCTTAAAATGCAAATCCAAACGCCATTCCAGCACAACTCAAAGTACAAACAGAAATACATCCATCCAGCAAGCTGCCATTGCCTGTAGAGGGCCTCAGGCAGCCATCCTCAGAGCGAACTCTGGTTGGTGTCAGTGATTTCAATTTCCCGTCCTGCCATGTGCACAGCACTTAGTAACAACACTCCATTAACCTACCTTTCTCTTTAACTCCTTCACCAGCTGGGCACGTTGTGTGCTTTCTGGCCATCTGACAGTTGGCAATGCAATAATACCCTTCCCTGGGCTCACATACCGTATCGTGAGTGGTATTACATGGTTGCTTAACTTTAAGTCCCAGCTCTGTAAATACAAAAACATTTATGAGGTCCATGTTGAACTACAATAAACTGCTTTCTGTCTGAAGTTAGACAGAAGACTGAATCAGGATTTGGCTGCTGAACCCGTTGTGTCTGTGCCACCATTCAAAAAGATCTTGTAGATCAGCACCTCTTGTAATAAGCTCACATCCCTCAAAAGCTAAAAATACAGTGCCGATATAAAGTATTCATCCCCCTTGGAAGTGTCCATGTTTTATTGTTTTACAACATTGAATCACAGTGGATTTAATTTGGCTTTTTTGACACTGATCAACAGAAAAAGACTCTTTCATGTCAAAGTGAAAACAGATCTCTACAAAGTGATCTAAATTAGTTACTAACATAAAACACAAAATAATTGATTGCAGAGAGCTTCTGCTCAACTGCCATTGCAGAGAGCATGTCTGTAGTCCAGAAAAGGTGCAGTGGCTCCCTTGCACAAAGATCATGCCTCCTGCTAGCTCTCTTTTCCACCACCTTTCCCAGCTCCTATTGACTCTTGGGAACACTCTCCCAACATATTCTTTGTGCATGCATTCTTCAGGTGCAAAGCTCACCTGCAGCCTGATCAATGCTGCTTCTATCAGGCAATATGTCCTATTGAGAACTGGTTTCATGGCTCAACTCAGATGGACTAAAACATAACAGATCAAAACATGCCAACTTTCACAAAATGTGGAAGGGTGACACAAGATGGTGTTTTAAAATCCTGGGAAAAAAAAAGTGAAACAACTTGTAGCCCAAAATATTTTTACTGAGATTTAAGCTCATCATAATTTGTCCTACAGCAAGACTCTGATGGCAGAAAATGGCACATCAGGTTTGAAGTTGAGCTCAGGTTTTCACTACAATACAGTCATGACATTGTTTGATACATTATCAATAAGTGGTGTCAATAATTCTTTGTAGATGTTGCATGTGGAAGGGTTTTCAGAAAACTCTGAATATGATGGGTTGATAAAATCAACATAATTTCAATCAATATTATAATAATGAATCTTCCGGCACTGTCACAAGATGGCAGCCAGCCGGTTGCTCCCTGTTTTTACAGGTTTTGTTAATATATTTCTGCTGTTTGTTGCATTTTCTACTTAGTATAAACACTAAGTTTGGTAGAGCAAGTGAGCTGAAGTTTAACGATGTGGCTTCAGCAGGGATTTATTTTGTTTTTGTCGCCCTCAGGATACTTTTTCCTGTCACGCCAGTCTGTCCTAGCAGAAATGGTAGATGGATCCATTGCTTAGTTCAGGATTGTAGAGCAGTGTATCAGATACTGTGATCCTGTCCCCCTTCCTGTTCACCGTCTACACCTCGGACTTCAGATACAACTCGGAGTCCTGCTCCTGCAGAAGTTTACAGACGATGAGGTAGTTGTGGACTGTATAAGCTGGGGTCAAGAGGCTGACTACAGAAGAGTGGCAGACAACTTTGTTGAGTGGTGTGGGCTGAATCACTTGCAGCTCAACATCATTAAGATAAAGGAGTAGGTGGTGGACAGGTAGGTGAAAACACCCTGCATTCCCATCTCCATCAAGGGAAAAGATGTGGAAGTCATCCAGGTCTACAAAGATCTGGGAATGCAACTGGATAATAAACTGGACTACAAATACAGGGGCTCTGTATAAGAAGGGACAAAGCCAACTGTACTTCCTGAAGAGCTTCCAGTCATTTCAACATCTGCAGTGCTATGCTGCAGATGTTCTTCGACTCAGTGGCGGCCAGCATTCTATTCTATGCTGAATCTACTGGGTGACAGGGTGAGAGCAGCTGATGCCAAGAAGATCAATAAGCTCATCAGGAAGGCTGGTTCTAATCTAGGGAGGAACTGGATTCCCTGGTGGTTATGTCTGAAAGGAGGATGCTGCAGAAGCTGAGGAACATTATGAACAATCCCTCCCACCCCCTCCATGACATACTGGACAAACAGAGGCGCATCTTTAGTAACAGACTGATTCCACTGAGGTGCACCACTGAACGCCATAGGAAATCCTTTCTCCCTGTGACTATATGACTCTACAATTCTTCCTCAAGTATATATGGTTTCATTGCACATCTGTATTTTGCACAATTACTTTTCAATGCACATTTTGTATTCTTTTTTGTACCTCAATGCAGCACAAAATGTAAGCAACTTTACAACAATAATTTCTTTTGGGATGAATAAAGTTTTATCTTATCTATATATACCGGGATCACATATTGAACACTTGAAGCACATCTCTAGTCCATGTGGATGTTCCATATATTCTCCAGCTGTACACGGATCACATGTTGTGTTCGTTGTCACGGTGCAGTGTTTGGATACTCTACTGCCTGCAATAAAACAAAAATCTTCATTGAAAAAGAGACAAGGAATCACACTACTTAATAATGTAGCTTATTGCAAAAAAAAACCCACTTGAGAACTATTATTATTTATAAGCAGAAATAGTAGCATTTCAGCAATATCATATATTCAGAGATGCTGCTTGCATAAGCACATCATGATTATGCTTTTTTTGCAGTTCTTTGGTATTGTGGATGACGCGGTTAAACTTCAGCTCTGTGGTTCAGAGGTTGACGATAAGACTAACGTGAACCTCAGAGACTCAGTCATAATTTTGGTAGGATATTTGTAATTGGGCATAGCTTGAGGGGTGATATGCTCAACCTGCCATTTACTGTGTGTTTCTAATGCATAGACCTGAGGCTCTCCATGCAAACTTGAATATTCCTTCCCCATTTTGAGCAGACACAAACCTGGGATGCCCATTAATCAAAGGGACTTTACAATTTTATAACAAGGCTCTTTTATCCCTCAGCCATCAGACTCCTGAACAGAGTGGATAACTTCACTCACTCCATAGCCAAACCAATTCCACAATCTATGGACTCCCTTTCAAGGACTTGATAAATCACATTCTCAATACTTATTATATGGATTCTTTTTCTTTTTTTGGTATTTGCACAGTTTATTGCTTTTTGCACATTGGTTAGCTGCCTTTGTGTGTCATTTTTCATTGATTCTATTGTGTTTTTGTACTAAATATGAATGCCTGCAAGAAAATGAATCGCAGGGCAGTATATGATGACATACATGTACTTTGAGAATAAATTTACACTGAACTTTTTGTCTGTTCACCTGGTAAATGCTTACTGCCACAGAGCTCAGAACAAGAAGTCCTGCAAATGATATGGCCAGCCATCAGAACCAACTGACTGTATTGTTCAGAGAGCATCTTCCACATAATTCAGCTTAATCTACAATATATCTGAAAATTAATATTAAAAATACATGTTGGCAAGATGTTGCAAACTTGAGAATAGAAAGAAAAACACAATTTAAATAAATAACCATGAATATAAATTATTATGGTTGGAACTCTCCTGTCCAACATTCTCTGGTCTGGCAACTCCCAAGGTCTTACATATTTTGTACCTTGCATCATTAGTTTGCAAACAGCCACCAAGCCATTTGATATTATTCTGGGGTCATCCCCCTTCCTTTCCATCCCTGAAGAAGGGTCTCAGCCCAACACGTTGACTGCTTGTTCATTTCCATAGATGCTGCCTGACCTGCTGAGTTCCTCCAGCAGTTTACTGGTTACTGGTATTATCATTTTATAAAAGCAAAATATTTCTGTATTAGCAAAATTTGAGATACATAATTCATGAAGAAAATTACATATGAAACATGTGCGAGGAACTGAGCTGGCTTAACAAGGGCAATATTCTGTAGACTGCCAAGTTCACAGCTGGCAGCCGCTTAAGGGATTTGCTTAGAAAACTGACATAGCAATCTCTTTTATTAATACTTACTACTATCAATTCACTGTGGGAAGACATTTAAGGAATGTAATTGATCTCTGGTTCTCACACATACTGTGAAAAACTTTTGCTTGCCATCTTTTGCTGCCCCCCACCCTGCTCTCATGACTACACCCCTTCCCCACACGAAACCACCACGGTAGGCTTTACAGCTGAACAGGTGAGAAGACAGTTGAAACGTCTCCACCCAAGCAAGGCTGCAGGCCTGGATGGTGTCAGCACCAGGGTGCTCAAAGCCTGCGCCCCCCAGCTATGTGGAGTACTTCACCATGTCTTCAACCTGAGCCTGAGTCTCCAGCGGGTTCCTGTGCTGTGGAAAACGTCCTGCCTCGTCCCTGTGCCGAAGACGCCGCGCCCCAGTGCCTTCAATGACTACAGACTGGTGGCATTGACCTCCCACATCATGAAGACCCTGGAGAGACTTGTTCTGGAGCAGCTCCGGCCTATGGTTAGGCCACAATTAGACCCCCTCCAGTTCGCCTACCAGCCCCGACTAGGAGTTGAGGATGCCATCGTCCACCTGCTGAACCACCTGGACAAGCCAGCGAGCACTGTGAGGGTCATGTTTTTTGACTTCTCCAGTGCATTCAACACCATCCGCCCTGCTCTGCTGGGGGAGAAGCTGACAGTGATGCAGCTGGATGCTTTCCTGGTGTCATGGATTATTGATTACCTGACTGGCAGACCACAGTACATGTGCTTGCAACACTGTGTCAGACAGAGTGGTCAGCAGCACTGGGGCTCCACAGGGGACTGTCTTGTCTCCCTTTCTCTTCACCATTTACACCTCGGACTTCAACTACTGCACAGAGTCTTGTCATCTTCAGAAGTTTTCTGGTGACTCTGCCATAGTTGGATGCATCAGCAAGGGAGATGAGGCTGAGTACAGGGCTACGGTGGGAAACTTCGTCACATGGTGTGACCAGAATTATCTGCAGCTTAACGTGAAAAAGATTAAGGAGCTGGTGGTGGACCTGAGGAGGGCTAAGGCACCGGCAACTCCTGTTTCCATCCAGGGGGTCAATGTGGACATGGTGGAGGATTACGAATACCTGGGGATACGAATTGACAATAAACTGGACTGGTCAAAGAACACTGAGGCTGTCTACAAGAAGGGTCAGAGCCGTCTCTATTTTCTGAGGAGACTGAGGTCCTTTAGCATCTGTCGGACGATGCTGAGGATGTTCTACGAGTCTGTGGTGGCCAGTGCTATCATGTTTGCTGTTGTATGCTGGGGCAGCAGGATGAGGGTAGCAGACACGAACAGAATCAACAAACTCATCCGTAAGGCCAGTGATGTTGTGGGGATGGAACTGGACTCTCTGACGGTGGTGTCTGAAAAGAGGATGCTGTCCAAGTTGCATGCCATCTTGGACAATGTCTCCCATCCACTACATAATGTACTGGGTGGGCACAGGACTACATTCAGCCAGAGACTCATTCCACCGAGATGCAACACTGAGCATCATAGGAAGTCATTCCTGCCCGTGGCCATCAAACTTTACAACTCCTCCCTTGGAGGGTCAGACATCCTGAGCCAAAAGGCTGGTCCTGGACTTATTTCCATCTGGCATGGTTTACATATTATTATTTAATTATTTATGCTTTTATATTGCTATATTTATACTCTATTCCTGGTTGGTGCAACTGTAACAAAACCCAGTTTCCCTCGGGATCAATAAAGTATGTCTATCTATCCATCTAGATCGATGATTCTAAAACACAAATACATTCAGGCAGTACAAAGGGAAAAGCAATAACAGAATGAAAAATATAGTCTTACAGATACAGTTACAGAGAACATACATTGCAAATAAGATGCAAGAGCCATGACAAGTTAGACTGAGTGATTCAGGAGTTCATCTTCATCGTACAAGATAAGCATTCAAGAATCATACAGCAGTGGGATTCAAGCTATCCTTGAACCTGGTGGTATGTGTTTTCAATCTTTTCTATCTTCTGCCCAATGGAAGGGAGAAGAGAAAATGTCCCAAAGTAGTTTTTGATTATGTTGGCTTCTCATTCAAGGTATCGGGAAGTTTAGACAGAGTTCATGAAGGGAAGGCTGGTTTTGATAATGGACTGAGATGTGCCCTCAACTCTGTGCAACATCTTGTGGTCTTGGCAGAGCAGATGCCATACTAAGCTATTAACAGCAATAAAAATTGGGGCAGGTCAAAGGAGACTGCCAAATTTCCTTAGTCTTCTGAGGAAGTAGAAGCACAAGTACACTTTCTTGGCCATAGATTGAATGTGTTTGGACCAGGATAAGCTACAGGTGGTATTTACATCAGGAACTTGAAGCTCTCAATCATCTCCACCTCAGCAGCAGCATGTACTCCACCCTGCTTCCTGAAGACAATGAGCAGCTCTTTTGTTCTGTTACCATTGAGGGAAAGGTTCTTGTATTAACACCATATCTCTTTGCTCTCTGTATCCTTCTGGTACTCCACCTCATCATTGTTTGAGATTGAGCCTGCCACAGTGGTGTCATCTGCGAACTTTTAGATGGAGTTAGATCAGAATCCGAACAAAGTCGTTGAGTGTATAGGAAGTAAGGAGGCTGAAGACACCACCCCGTGAGAGACCAGTGTTCAGAATGATTATGGCAGAGGTGTTGCCGTCTATCCTTACTGATTGTGATCTGTTAGTTAGGAAGTTGAGAATTGAGTTGTAGAAGAAGTGCTGAGTGCTACATTTGGAAATTTTTTTTCAGAATTAGAATCAGGTTTATTAGCACTGGCATGTGTCATCAAATTTGTTAGCAGCAGCAGTTCAATGCAATACACAATATACAAAAATAAATACAGTATACGTTAATTGAATAGATTTCAAAAACAGTGCAAAAACAGAAATAACAGCTATTAAAAAAAAGTGAGGTGGTGTTCAATGCCCATTTAGGAATTGGATGGCAGAAGGGAAGAAGTTATTCCTGAATCGCTGAGTGTGTGCCTTCAGGCTTCTGTACCTCCTACCTGATGATAACAATGAGAAAAGGACATGTCCTGGGTGATGAGGGTCCTTAATAATGGATGCTGCCTTTCTGAGACACTGCGCCTTGAAGATGTCTTGGGTACTTTGTAGGCTAGTACCCAAGATGGAGCTGACTAAATTTGGAGTTGAGTTTGTTTCAAATTATGGTACTGAAGGGAGAACTGTAGTCAATAAATAGGAGATTAGCATTCAGATGTTCCAGAAATGAATGTAGAACCAGGGAGATTTTGTCTGTAATGGACCTGTTTCAACAGTAACCAAACTGTAGTTGTTCACGGTTGTCTAGAAGACTGGGGTTGATGTTGCAGCCACTGAATGGTAATCGATAAGACGTGTTATTTTCTTTTTCCTTTGGCACTGAGATGATATTGGTCTTCGTAGGTGGAAACCTCAGGTTGGAATAAGTAGTTAAAAATGTACGTAAACACCCTTGCTAGTTGATCTGTAAAGGATCAGAGGATACAGGCTGGATGCTTTCTGTGGGTTCACTCGCAGGAAGGCAGATGTGACATCTGTAACAGTGACTGTGGGTTCAGGTGTGTCTGAATGACTGTTGTCATCAGTTCTTTTCTGTTCAAAACATGCATCAAATGCATTGAGCTCATCGGAGAGGGATGAGATAATGCCCAACCTTTTATAGCACGCAAGCCCTGAGGGCTGGTCTGGGAAATGCTCATGAGAAATTCCGCAGATGCTGGAAATCCAAAACAATATATGAGGGGTAATTGATGAGTTCGTGGCCTAAGGTAGAAGCAGTCAATTTTCCTAGCACATTTATTTTTCAACATAGTCCCCTCCTACATTTATACACTTAGTCCAGCGGTCGTGGAGCATATGGATCTTGGGACTTCCAGAAAGTCCACAGGTGGGTCATTGATAAGTTCGTGGCCTAAGGTAGAAGGAGATGAGTTATACAGCTCTCATTACATGCACATGCAGGTCAACTCTTTGAGTAATAATGCAGAAAGTTTGAAGTTAATAACTCATCTCCTTCTACCTTAGGCCACAAACTTATCAATCACCCCAGTTGGGGACACTTTCTGGAGGTCCAAGATCCGTATGCTCCACGACAGCTGGACTAAGTCTGTACATGTGGGAGGGGACTATGTTGAAAAATAAATGTGCTAGGTTTTCTAAAACTGACTCCTTCTACCTTAGGCCACGAACTTATCAATCACCCCTCGTACACAAAATGCTGCAGGAACTCAGCAGATCAGGCAGCATCCATGGAGATAAACAAACAGGTCGACATTTTGGACTGAGATCCTTCTTCCGTCCTGGATGCTGCCTAACCTGCTGAGTTGCTCCAGCATTTTATGTGTGTATTTCCTCAGACCAACACTATGATCTTCTGTATGGGATCCTCATGGGTGTCAGACTGAACTGACAAGCCCAGGGCTTAGGGATGTGTTTATTTATGGGTGTCTCGGGCTATTTCTTTGTTGTGTTACTCCTCTGGTTTCCAGGATATTACACAATACGGAGTTTCAACCCGTATGACCATTAAAATCCTCTAGGAAATGGCTACATACATGAGTAATTTAATTGCCTTACAGAAATATTAAACAAAAAACTTCAAAATATATAAAACAGAAAAGACAAAGGTAGCTATAGAAACCATAGAAAAACTACAGCACAGAAACAGGCTTTTTGCGCCTTCTTGGCTGTGCCGAACCATTTTCTGCCTAGTCCCACTGACCTGCACACGGACCATATCCCTCCATACACCTCCCATCCATGTATCTGTCCAATTTATTCTTAAATGTTAAAAAAGAACCCGCATTTACCACCTCATCTGGCAGCTCATTCCACACTCCCACCACTCTCTGTGTGAAGAAGCCCCCCCCCCAATGTTCCCTTTAAACTTTCCCCTCCTCACCCTTAAGCCATGTCCTCTGGTTTTTTTCTCCCCTTGCCTCAGTGGAAAAAGCCTGCTTGCATTCACTCTATCTATACGCATCATAATCTTATATACCTCTATCAAATCTCCCCTCATTCTTCTACGCTCCAGGGAATAAAGTCCTAACCTATTCAACCTTTCTCTGTAACTGAGTTTCTCAAGTCCCAGCAACATCCTTGTAAACCTTCTCTGCACTCCTTCAACCTTATTAATATCCCTCCTGTAATTTGGTGACCAAAACTGAACAGAATACTCCAGATTCAGCCTCACCAATGCCTTATACAACCTCATCATAACATTCCAGCTCTTATACTCAATACTTTGATTCATGAAGGCCAATGTACCAAAAGCTTTCTTTATGACCCTATCTACCTGAGACGCCACTTTTAGGGAATTTTGTATCTGTATTCCCATATCCCTCTGTTCTACTGCACTCCTCCATGCCTTACCATTTACCTTGTATGTTCTACCTTGGTTTGTCCTTCCAAACTGCAATACCTCACACTTGTCTGTATTAAACTCCATCTGCCATTTTTCAGCCCATTTTTCCAGCTGGTCCAAATCCCTCTGCAAGCTTTGAAAACCTTCCTCACTGTCCACTACACCTCCAATCTTTCTATCATCAGCAAATTTGCTGATCCAATTTACCACATTATCATCCAGATCATTGATATAGATGACAAATAACAATGGACCCAGCACTGATCCCTGTGGCACACCACTAGTCACAGGCCTCCACTCAGGGAAGCATTTCTCTACCACCACTCTCTGGCTTCTTCCATCGAGCCAATGTCTAATTCAATTTACCACCTCTCCATGTATACCTAGCGATTGAATTTTCCTAACTAACCTCCCATGTGGGACCTTGTCAAAGGCCTTACTGACGTCCATGTAGACAACATCCACTGCCTTCCCTTCATTCACTTTCCTGGTAACCTCCTCGAAAAACTCCAATATATTGGTCAAACATGACCTACCACGCAAAAAGCCATGTTGACTCTCCCTAATAAGTTCCTGTCTATCCAAATGCTTGTAGATTCTGTCTCTTAGTACTCCCTCCAATAACTTACCCACTACCGACGTCAAACTTACCGGCCTATAATTTCCCGGATTACTTTTCGATCCTTTTTTAAAACAACGGAGCAACATGAGCCATTCTCCAATCCTCTGGCACCTCACCTGTAGACACCGACGTTTTAAATATATCTGCCAGGGCCCCTGCAATTTCAACACTAGTCTCCTTCAAAGTCTGAGGGAATACCCTGTCAGGTCCTGGGGATTTATCCACTTTAATTTGCCTCAAGGTAGCAAGCACCTGCTCCTTTTCAATCTGTACAGTTTCCGTGATCTCACTACTTGTTTCTCTTAATTCCATAGACTTCATGCCAGTTTTCTTAGTAAATACAGACGCAAAAAACCCATTTAAGATCTCCCCCATTTCTTTTGGTTCCGCACATAGCCGACCACTCTGATCTTCAAGAGGACCAATTTTATGCCTTACAATCCTTTTACTCTTAATATACCTGTAAAAACTCTTTGGATTATCCTTCACTTTGACTGCCAAGGCAACCTCATGTCTTCTTTTAGCCCTCCTGATTTCCTTCTTGAATATTTTCTCGCACTTTTTATACTCCTCAAGCACCTTATTTACTCCCTCTTTCCTATACATGTCATACAACTCCCTCTTCTTCTTTATCAGAGTTGCAATATCCCTTGAGAACCAAGGTTCCTTATTCCTATTCACTTTGCCTTTAATCCTGACAGGAACATACAAGCTCTGCACTCTCAAAATTTCTCCTTTGAAGGCTTCCCACTTACTGATCACATCCTTGGCAGAGAACAACCTGTCCCAATCCACGCTTTTTAGATCCTTTCTCATTTCTTCAAATTTGGCCTTCTTCCAGTTCAGAACCTCAACCCCAGGACCAGACCTATCTTTATCCATGATCAAGTTGAAATTAATGGTGTTATGATCACTGGAACCAAAGTGCTCCCCTACACACACTTCCGTCACTTGTCCTAACTCGTTTCCTAATAGGAGATCTAATATTGCATCCTCTCTAGTTGGTACCTCTATACATTGATTTAGAAAACTTTCTTGAACACATTTCACATCTAACCCATCTAGACCCCTAACAGTATGGGAGTCCCAATCAATATGTGGAAAATTAAAATCCCCTATCACCATAACTTTGTTTCCTGCAGTTGCCTGCTATCTCTCTGCAGATTTGCTCCAATTCTCACTGACTATTGGGTGGTCTATAATACAAACCCACTAATGTGGCCATACTCTTCCTGTTTCTCAGCTCCACCCATAAGGACTCAGTAGACAAGCCCTCTAATCTGTCCTGCCTGAGCACTGCTGTAACATTTTCCCTGACAAGCAATGCTATCCCCCCACCTTTCACTCCTCTGCCTCTATCACATCTGAAACATCGGAACCCTGGAATATTAAGCTGCCAGTCCAGCCCCTCCTGTAGCCAGGTTTCACTAATTGCTATAACATCATAATTCCACATGTCAATCCACGCCCTCAACTCGTCTGTCTTCCCTGCAGTACTCCTAGTATTGAAATATATACACCTCAGAAGATTTTTACCACCACTCACAACCTTTCTATTTGTGGCTTTGCTTGAACTTTTAACATCATTTATTTTCACCCCAGCCCCACTGTCAGCTCTGGCACTCTGGTTCCCATCCCCCTGCAAATCTAGTTTAAAGCCTCCCCAATAGCACTAACAAACCGCCTTGAAAGGATATTAGTCCCCTTGTAGTTCAAGTGTAACCTGTCTCCCTTGTATAGGTCCCACCTGCCCCAGAAGAGGTCCCAATGATCCTGAAATCTGAAACCCTGTCCCCTACACCAGTTCCTCAGCCACTTGTTCATTCTCCAGAGCATCCTATTCTTAACCTCACTGGCACGTAGCACAGGTAGCGATCCTGAGATTACCACCCTTGAGGTCCTGCTTTTCAAATTCCTACCAAGCTCTCTATACTCACTCTCCAGGACCTCCTCACTCTTCCTTGCTATGTCATTGGTACCGATGTGCACCACAACACCACGACATCTGGCTGATCACCCTCCCACTTCGGAATGTCATGCAAGCGACCAGAGACATCCTTGACCCTGGCATAAATTTTTCCATATGAAAAAGTAAATGTCACTGATGAAATAAACTTTATTAGAGCTTAGAGCATAGTCATCTGTAGGAACTATAGAAGCTAGTCCAGCAGAGGAACAGGTCCTAAAGCCCACAATGCTGTGCTGAAGTAATTAAATTAGTAAATGCCCAACTAAACTATTCTCTTCTGCCTACACAATGTCCATATCCTTGCATTTCCTGCACACTCCTGAATACCCCTATTATATTTGCCTTCACCACCACCCCGGGACACAGCACAATCCAGGCATGCACCACTCTGCATAAAAAATCTTCCCCCGCACACCTCCTTTGAACTTACTCCCTGTCACCTTAAATGCATGCCTTCTACTCAGACATTTCAAATCTGAGAGAAAGATACAGGCTGTCTGTCACTGCCCCTCATAATCCCATAAACCTCTCTCAAATCTCCCTTCAGTCTCTGCTGCTCCAGAGAAAACAGCCCAAGTTTGTCCAACCTCTGGAGGTGTTCGCAAGTGAAATGGCAGAGGCATTTTAAGTTTAAAGGAAACCATAACAACTCACTTTATTGTCAACCAAATACAGAACATAATACGCGGTAAAAATTGCACATCATTATGCTAGACCTGACTCTTAAATTGAACTCCAACTCAATTTTAGTGGTTCTGAATTAAGCACATGTTTCCACCCCTTACACTACCCACACAGACCCCCCAGAATTCACCAAAACTGGCATTGTGACCCAATACCCTCTATCTCCTATGGGCAGGCTAATTCTGAATCCAATCAGCCAATTCACTGTGGATCCCATGCAAATGTTATCTTCTGGATGAACCTACCTTGAAGGAACTTGTCAAAGCCTTACTAAAATCCATTCCTGGCAAACATTTTGTTTCAGTAAAAACATACCTGCACTGCTTTTGAAAGTTAAAGAAAAGCACTCTGTTGGCATTCAGATAATTATTGTATAAAATACTGGCCATCACTTACCTGGGGAACAGAATGAACAACAGACACCATTGTAGTCGTAGGCTCCTGGATTACAAGTAGTTGTCACTTGAATTTGGGGAATCAGTAATAGAACTGAAGCAATCTGTGATTAAACATTAAATATAGGGATTAATACAATTGGAAAAAAATTCTTCTTTTAAACAAAAGAATCACTGCAGATTTAGTAAAAATTTTTTTGTTTTACTCTATAGTGTGTAATTACAAGGCCATACTGTTTCATGACGATTAATAAAGGAATAGTTGTTTTCCATAGAATAATCAGCATCATTATTGACAGGTTTTCAACAGGGTCTGGGGCATTTATAGAAATTATATTGCAAACTATGGCTTAATGCAAAGCATAAAATTGCAAGTGTGCAGTTACTCTAGAGATTTGAAAGTCATTTTTATTTGAATTAAAGACAGAAAATCATAAAAATTCTGAGCTAGTCAGGCTATGTTTTTGGGAAAGAAACAGTAAATGTTTCTGGTTGACAAGCAAAGCATAGCAGACACTTGAAATTTCACTAAGAAAGCTGGGGATACTCAGCTGGTCAGGCGACATATGTGGAGAGATGCTGATTCATCACCAATGCTGCCTCACTACTCTAATTTTACTGTTTCATCAGTGTTTACCTGATGTGTCCTGTCCAGCTTAGTATTTCTAGCATAAGCACAAGAGATTCTGCAGATACTGGAAATCTTGAGCAACACACAAAATGTGTTACTGTGTGATTATATTCTACTACTCTATTCACCTACTCTACTGAGAGAAAAAAAAATCAAAGATCTGACAAAAGTGAGAGCCCAAACAGAAAAAGAGGTATTTGAAAGGAATGAAAAACACAAAGTGAAGGGTTTATGTACTCTACATCTGTAAACTAAAATGCATTTAAAACTTGTTATCTATGTGATTATGGATAAACACTGGATAAAAATCTTTTTCGCTAGAAATGTTATTTTGTTGTTTTGTTGATTTGCTGCTTGCTGTGTCCTGTTGTTCGGCTCGGCATGGTGGAAGTACTATGTCAGCAACAGAATCTGTGAGCCACACTTGGGGGCTGCCTCCTGCACATCCTTAGCTGTGTTGGTTGTTAATGCAAATGACACATTTCACTTTATGTTTCAATGTTCATGTGATAAATAAATCTGAATCTGAATCTCACCTCTGGATCCACTGAGCAGTGTCAGTCTAACATGTGCACAAAAAATTACACTAAACAGTTTTTTTTCAGATAATCAGGAATTCTGCATCTTGTACTTTATGACTTTTCAGTGTGACCCAGATAACATTAGTGCTGGGTTCCCTAACTGACTGCAACAAATCAGTATTGTAAACAGTTTAAGCCATATATTGAACCTTAGTCTCCACTCTCACACTACATTTATACTGTATTATCACCACCCCCCCACCACCCATTTAAAATGTGCTTGTATTCTACCTTTTCTAGTTCTGACACAGGGACACTGATTTGAAATGCTTATTTTATTTTCCTATTGATAGATGCTGTACAACCAATCAAAAATAACACATCACATGTACTGAACACATAAATATACATGAGCATGTTTAGAAAATGATGTTGAATGGGATGAACTGCAGACCTGAGAAAGACAGCACATGATCACTATCAATAACCGTCCATCCAGTGATGAGCAATGCTGTTAACAGTGAGACATTTAGGATGACAGGCAGTGGTTTCCAGTTCTGTCTTCTTTGGAACTGGACACATCGTTTAGTATCTGCAAAACACAATGACACAATTCTATGGATTTACTAAATGGTTAGCCAGTCAAGCCAACCCCAGATTCGGGACGGCACCCACTAACTGACTGACTGATGAGAGAGGAGTTGGCCAAAGTAAATTGGAAGGAGCTGTTGGCAGGGATGTCAGCAGAGCAGCAATGGGGTGCACTTCTGGGGAAAATGAGGAAGGTGCAGGACATGTGTATTCCAAAAATGAAGAAATATTCAAATGGCAAAATAGTACAACCGTGGCTGACAAGGGAAGTCAAAGCTAATGTAAAAACAAAAGAGACGGCTTACAACAAAGCAAAACAAGAATTAGTGGGATGGTAGAGGATTGGGAAGTTTTAAAAAGCCTACAGAGAGCAACTAAAAGAATCATAGAAACACAGAAAACCTACAGCACAATACAGGCCACAATGCTGTGCCAAACATGTACTTACTTTAGAAATTACCTAGGATTACCCATAGCCCTCTCTTTTTTCTAAGGTCCATGTACCCATCCAATAGTGTCTTACAAGACCCTATTGTATCCACCTCCATCACCGCCACCGGCAGCCCATTCCACGCACTCACCACTCTCTGTGCAAAAAACTTACCCCTAATATCTTCTCTGTACCTATTTCCAAGCACCTTAAAACCGTGACCTCTTGTGTTAGCCATTCCAGCCCTGGGAAAAAGCCTCTGACTACCCACACGATCAAGGCCTCTCATCATATTATACACCTCTATCGGGTCACCTCTCATCCTCCATCGCTCCAAGGAGAAAAGGCCAAGTGCACTCAACCAAAACATGTTGGCATGTACATGATGAGCTAAAAGGCCTACTTCTGTTCCTCTTAAACAATGAGTCGCACTAAAACTCACCAAGTGATTTACATTTTGTGGTGACAATAGTTTCTTAAATTGGTTATTATGCAGGTTAGTTTTCACTTCTGCCCTTCTCCCTCAGCTGATCCCAGATGTCTTGCAATATAACATGAATTAAAACTGATCTATTAAGCAGAAAGCAGAAAGAAGTGATACATTAGAAGGGAAAAGATGAAACATTGAAGCACCTAACAAATAATATCAAGTGGATAGTAAACGCTTTTTCAAGTACGTAAAAAATAAAAGAGAGATAAGAGTGTATATAGGACCACTAGAAAATGAGGCAGGAGAAATAATAACAGGAGACAAGGAGATGGTAGATGAACTAAATGAGTACTTTGCGTCAGTCTTCACTGTGGAAGATACTAGCAGTGTGCCAGACGCTGTAGTGTGTGAAGGAAGAGAAGTGGGTGCAGTTACTATTACAAGGGAGAAGGTGCTCAAAAAGTGGAAAAACCCAGAAGTACACAAGTCACCAGGACCAGATGAACTGCACTCGAGGGTTCTGAAAGAGGTAGCGTTAGAAATCCTGGCGTCATTAGCAATGATCTTTCAAAAGTTTGGACTCTGGCATGGTGCCAGAGGACTGGAAAATTGTAAATATCTCTCCATTCTTTAAGGAAGAAGGCAACAGAAAGGAAATTATAGACCAGTTAGCCTGACCTCAGTGGTTGGGAAGATTGATAAAGTATGTAAAAGGGTTAACACTTCCTTAAACAATAGCAGCCTGATTTTCCTGAAAGAAATGGCTGATGATCAACAGATGTGCTAATTTTGTTATTCAATGCTGAGCAATATTTCTTTTTCAAGGTAGAAAGCTAGGGTTTCAGGATGCTTAGCTCCTTGTGCAGTCATGTGTAGAGATAGGACAGCTCCAGCCTGTTTTGTGTATGGGAAGCCATTATGCCTATTCTGTAATGTGTCATTTCGGACTGTCATGTAGTAGATAAATTTAGCTCCAGCCTGTATTGCGTGGGGGTATCTGAATGAATATATCCATTCGTAAGGGAATTGAGTTAGTTGGTGGATCAGGCAGGAACAGTCACAGACTGTTCCTGTTTGAGTGACTGAGTAAGCCCCAGGTCCTTTGAATAAAGAGGTTTTACTTATACAGTCTCTGAGTGACCTTATCTGGATTCGACTTCCATAAGACGTTAGAGTCAATTGTTAAGGATGAAGTGATGGAGTACTTGGTGAAACAGGACAAGATAGGATAAAAGCCATCATGGTTTCCTTAAGGGAAAGTTTGCAGATGATACAAAGATTAGTGGAGGGGCTGGTAGTGTTGAGGAAACAGGTAGAAGGCAGAAGGACTTAGATAGATTAGGAGAACGGGCAAGAAAGAGGCAAATGAACTATAATGTTGGAAAATGCATGGTCATGCACTTTGGTAGTGTCAAGTCAAATTAGAGTTTCTAGAAAGTAT
The DNA here is from genome assembly GCF_030028105.1 of Mobula birostris. NCBI lineage: Eukaryota > Metazoa > Chordata > Chondrichthyes > Myliobatiformes > Myliobatidae > Mobula > Mobula birostris. The sequence goes on from NC_092396.1 coordinate 11,018,182, forward strand.
TGGGACCTAGAGGCAAAAGAAAATAAAATTTAAAAGTAGTAGCAAGAATGCACTGATAGTCCGGATGGAACTCACTGCCTGAGTGCTGCTTCTGCCCGGAACATTGGGGAGGGCCCAGCAGCATCACAGCGGCAGTCCGGGAGCAGCACTAAAATCTGCGGTAAGATGTTGAACTTTAAAAAACTTTAGAGACTGTTTCATGGAAGAGAGCACTGTGTCACTGCATTTTGGGTCAGCGCGAGCTTCGCGTCACGGGGATCATCGCGTGCAGGCACTACTGGGAAATGGTGTGAGGTTTAAGAAGAGCTCAGGAACCTTTGGGACGGGCTGCCCGGTTTGAAAATATAACGGTCTACTAGGGACCGGAGAGGAGCAGGTTGGAATCCATCTGCAAAGTCCGCAGAGGTAGCCATGTTTTCCACTTAAATGTCTAATGACTAGTGACTTATGACTTATGGCTTGTGACTAGTGACTAATGTCTAATTGTTGATGGAACTAATGGAACTATCAAACTGCCGCACTTGCGAAAAATAAAAGGAGGAAAAAGGAAAAGTTGTTTAGTCATTGAGCGGAATACAGTTAAAAGACCCTCGGGTAGACGCACTCAATCCCTTTCAAGTGGGAAAGCTGCACATGTTCAAAGAACAAAAAGAAATCCGACTTGACAGGTAGTAGAAATAAATATGCGGACTACTTTCTAAACGAGGGGAGAAAATCCAAAAATCTGAGATGCAAAGAGTCCTTCTGCAGAACACCCAAAAGGTTAACTTGCAAGTTGGGTCAGTGGTGAGAAAGGCAAATGCAATGTTAGCATTCATTTCAAGAGGTCTAGAATACAAGAGCAGGGATGTGATGCTGAGGCTTTATAAGGCATTGGAAAGAGTCCACAGGAGGTTCACAAGGATGATTCCAGGAATGAAAGGGTTATCATACGAGAAACATTTGATGGCTCTGGGTCTGTATTCGCTGGAATTTAGAAGAATGAGGAGGGATCTTGTTGAACCCTTTTGAATGTTGAAAGGCCTAGACAGAGTAGATGTGGAAAGAATGTTTCCCATGGTGGGAGAGTCTAGGACAAGAGGGAACAGTCTCAGGATAGAGGGGCACCATTTCAAAACAGAAATGCGGAGAAATTTCTTTCGCCAAAGTTCCCACTTCACTGCACCTTGTTCCCATTCCAACCTTACTCCTTCCGAACGCTCTGCTCTCCACTCCCTCCGCACTAATCCTAACCTTACTATTAAACCCGCCAATACGGGGGGTGCTGTTGTAGTCTGGTGTACTGACATTTACCTTGCCGAGGCACAGCGACAACTCGCGGATACCTCCTCTTATTTCCCCCTCGATCATGACCCCACTAAGGAGCACTAGGGCATTGTCTCCCACACCATCACCGACTTTATCCACTCAGGGGATCTCCCATCCACTGCTACCAACCTTATAGTTCCCACAACCCGCACTTCCCGTTTCTACCTCCTACCCAAGATCCACAACCCTGCCTGTCCTGGCAGACCTATTGTCTCAGCTTGCTCCTGCCCCACCGAACTCGTTTCTGCATACCTCAACACGGTTTTATCGCCCCTTGTTCAATCCCTTCCTACCTCGCTCTTAAACTTTTCGATGATTTTAAATCCCCTGGCCCCCACTGCTTTATTTTCACCATGGATGTCCAGTCCCTATATACTTCCATCCCCCATCAGGAAGGTCTCAAAGCTCTACGCTTCTTTTTGGAGTCCAGACCTAATCAGTTCCCCTCTACCACCACTCTGCTCCGTCTAGCGGAATTAGTCCTTACTCTTAATAATTTCTCCTTTGGCTCCTCCCACTTCCTCCAAACTAAAGGTGTAGCTATGGGCACCCGTATGGGTCCTAGCTATGCCTGCCTTTTTGTTGGCTTTGTGGAACAATCTATGTTCCAAACCTATTCTGGTATCTGTCCCCCACTTTTCCTTCGCTACATCGATGACTGCACTGGCGCTGCTTCCTGCACGCATGCTGAGCTCGTTGACTTCATTAACTTTGCCTCCAACTTACAGCCTGCCCTCAAGTTTACCTGGTCCACTTCCAACATCTCCCTCCCCTTTCTAGATCTTTCTGTCTCTATCTCTGGAGACAGCTTAGCTACTGATGTCTACTATACACCTACTGACTCTCACAGCTATCTGGACTATTCCTCTTCTCATCCTGTCTCTTGCAAAAATGCCATCCCCTTCTCACAATTCCTCTGTCTCCACCGCATCTGCTCTCAGGAGCAGATGCCTCTCAGGATGAGGCTTTTCATTCCAGGACGAGGGAGATGTCCTCCTTTTTTAAAGAAAGGGGCTTCCCTTCCTCCACCATCGACTCTGCTCTCAAACGCATCTCCCCCATTTCACGCACATCTGCTCTCACTCCATCCTCCCATCACCCCACTAGGAATAGGGTTCCCCTGGTCCTCACCTACCATCCCACCAGCCTCCGGGTCCCACATATTATTCTCCGAACTTCCGCCACCTCCAACGGGATCCCACCACTAAGCACATCTTTCCCTCCCACCCCCGCTTTCTGCAGGGATTGCTCCCTACACTACTCCCTTGTCCATTCGTCCCCCCCATCCCTCTCCACTGATCTCCCTCCTGGCACTTATCCTTGTAAGCAGAACAAGTGCTACACATGCCCTTACACTTCCTCCCTTACCACCATTCAGGGCCCCAGACAGTCCTTCCAGGTGAGGCGAAACTTCACCTGTGAGTCGGCTGGGGTGATATACTGCGTCCAGTGCTTCCGATGTGGCCTTTTATATATTGGCGAGACCCGACGCAGACTGGGAGATCGTTTTGCTGAACACCTGCGCTCTGTCCACCAGAGAAAGCAGGATCTCCCAGTGGCCACACATTTTAATTCCACATCCCATTCCCATTCTGATATGTCTATCCACGGCCTCCTCTACTGTAAAGATGAAGCCACACTCAGGTTGGAGGAACAACACCTTATATTCCATCTGGGTAGACTCCAAGCTGATGGCATGAACATTGACTTCTCTAACTTCCGCTATTGCCCTATCTCCCCCTCGCACCCCATCTGTTATTTTTATACACACATTCTTTTTCTCTATCTCTCCTTTTTCTCCCTCTGTCCCTCTCACTATACCCCTTGCCCATCCTCTGGGTCCCCCCCCCTTGTCTTTCTTCCCGGACCTCCTGTCCCATGATCCTCTCGTATCCCCTTTTGCCTATCACCTGTCTCCATCCCTCCCCCTCCTGTCTTCTCCTATCATTTTGGATCTCCCCCTCCCACTTCCAAATCTGTTACTCACTCTTCCTTCAGTTAGTCCTGACGAAGGGTCTCAGCCTGAAACGTCGACTGTACCTCTTCCTAGAGATGCTGCCTGGCCTGCTGCGTTCACCAGCAATTTTGATGTGTGTCACTTGAATTTCCAGCATCTGCAGAATTCCTCCTGTTTATGTGAGCCAAAGGGTGGTGAATTTGTTAAATTTGCAGCCACGTGGAGCTGTGGAGGCCAGGTTGTTGGGTGTATTTAAGGCAGAGATTGATAAATTCCTGACTGGATATGACATCAAAGGTTACGGGGAGAAAGCTGGGAACTGGGGTTGAGGAGATTTAAAAGAAACGATCAGCCATTAAATGGTGGAGCAGACTCGATGGGCCAAATGGCCTATTTCTGCTCCTGTTTTATGGTCTAAAATTGAATGATAGAGGATGTGCAAAAGGTCACCTCCAGCCTCCATTTCTGATGTTCAAAGGGTTTATAAAATCATTAAAACTCGGCTGAGGAAATGGAATCCAGGCGAGGAAATGGAATCCAGGCAGGAAAATGGAATTTAAGGCAAACAACAGGAATTCTGCAGATGCTGGAAATTCAAGCAACATACGGCCAAGCAGCATCTGTAGGAAGAGATGCAGTCGACATTTCAGGCCGAGACCCTTCATCAGGACTAACTGGACACCTCTTCCTACAGATGCTGCTTGGCGTGCAGCGTTCACCAGCAACTTTGATGTGTGTTGCAGGAAAATGGAATTAATGCGCCATATCAGAATGACATGAGCACCCGAAAACCCCAAGGAGGAACTCTGAACAAGATCAGAACTAAATGTAACTTCACCGACAGAATAGTTTTGGATCCGTTTGTACATATTGCGTCTCCAGAAATCACTGTCCAGCCTAAACGAACAGAAAGCTTCGAGCCACGGTCGGCAATCGCGCCGACTCTTCCCAACAGTGAGTAATCCCGCTGCTACGGGAGAACCGCGATTCCTCCCGGCCGCTAGGGGCACACTCGCCGGGCAGTGAGTAATCCCGCTGCTACGGGAGAACCGCGACTCCTCCCGACCGCTAGGGGGACACTGACCGCCAGGGGGCGCTCTGGTCAAGTCCCCCCCCCCCCCCCCAACGGTCCTATTTGAAATCTGCCGACATCGGTCAGTGAACCGGCCACCGCTCGGATCGGTTCCCGGCGCGAAGTGGAAGCCTCTCGGCGTTCGCAATGTCGCACAAACACGGCCCTCACCGCGAACATTCCAGCGCCCGGTCGAAAAGGCAGAAATAAACACGGGAGCTGGGCGGAGCCGGGAGCAGATCACGAACCTCTCCCTCCCCGTCTCCTCAGACCGACCCCGATCGCATCGCGGCTCCAAACCGGCCGACTGACTGACTGACTGACTGCGAAACGAAGGGACACGGTCCCAGTCGGTTAAGCGATGTCTGTACTTACTGGAGAGCCGCTTTACAGCGCCGGGGACGCTGGATTCAGATCCACCGGCAGAGCGACACGAACACTGCCGACATCGTGAACCATGATCAGCCGCAGTTTCAGTTTCTGTGGGCTGGGCAGGGATAACACTGAACCTATCACTGAGTGATTGACTCCCCACACAGTCAAGGCTAATTATATATAAAATCCGCATGAAGCAGAACCTTTGTCTCCCTTCCCACAGCACGAAGCGGGACATTACTCTGAGCAGTAACAAATTGGGACAGCATTTTTTTTTGTTTGTATCGTATCGTTCTGCTAGTAACCACTCATTTCAAGATGAATTATATTTCTTTGATCTCTATGTGGCGGGGTGGATTTCCCCAACACTTTTTCCAGTAGCCCTGCAAATGCAAATTCCGGAAACAAAAATTGGTTTATTCTGACGTAGAAAGTTGCAGTGAAAAATAAAGCGATCGATGACACTGCCCCACAGAAAATCGTGTGAAGATTATGATCTGTTACTTTAAAACATGAAACTAATTCAAAAAAAATGTACAGGAGTCTTCTTGGAACTAATTCGGAAAATGTGTAGCTCCGGCGGCTGATGGCAGAGTTGCTCTCGGATCTCTTTTACAAAGACGCCGCCTGACCTGCTGAATTTCGTGTGCGCTGTCTTTATATATTTTTCAATCAGCTTTGGGAGGGAAATTTCACCAAAATAATTTCAATGACTCAGTATACATGGAGCCGATTACCCGTTGATTGATCAAACTCGCCAATCTTCCCGATGTAGCCAGACATTTCTGATGTTTTAACAATTATTACCACTCGGTGCTCACTCTTTATGAACCTCGAATTCTTCCGTTTCATCATCAGGTGCCGTGCCCAGTCTGAGCTTTGACTGCCATGGCCCACACACTCCTGTTTCCGGTCAAGTGGATCAATTCATTGGTATTCATTTCCAGTTCTCTGGCTGCTGTCTCCATCATCATTTGTCTTTGTCTTCCTCTTGCTTTCTTCCCTTCAATCTTTCCCATAAATACCGTGCATTCTAACTCCTCTTTCCTAATCACGTGTCCAATGAAGTTATGTTGCCTGTTCATGATCTGATACATTATTTCTCTTTTTTATGTTTGCTCTGTTCATGGCATCCTCGTTACAGACATCCCACCTCTCTCGGAAGTTCCGGGAGTCTCCCGCATATCGATAGTGGCTCCCTGATGCCCCGAAATTATATATAATATCCCGGAAATAGATTTTTTTGAGAGGGAGAGGGAGAGGAGGAGCGAGCATCCTGATTGGTCTCTCTTCATGCTAAGAGTGGTCCCCAAGCAAGGAGACAATATGATTTGGCGATATGAAACGATATGAGTCAGCTGCACCTTTCCTCATTCCCTGTCACGCCCACTGTTGAACTTTAACGCACGCGAGGTCATCAGTGACCCAAGACGAGCAAAGGAATGGGTCCGTGACCCATTTGTGAATGTCCCTGGTGAATCGTCCATGTCAGCGCGGGAAAAAGATCAACTCCTCGAGCTTGCAAATGATGATGTGCTGAAAAGTATGTTTGACATAACATCTTTGCTGGCATTCTGGATCAAAGTCAAGGCGGAATATCCTGAGACAGCCACGCAAGCACTGAAAACATAGTTTGCATTTCCAACATATTTCTGCGAAACTGAGTTTTCTGCAATGAATGCAACGAAAACTAAATTGCGGAATAGACTGGACATAAGGAACCCCGTTCGAGTATCGCTGTCTCCTGTCACCCCTCGATAAGACCATGTGGTTGCAGGAAAACAAGCCCAGGGCTCCCACTGATTCAGCGATACTGGTGTGTTGCAATGATTTTGTATTTTCATACGAGGAAAATATGTGCTGTGTGTTTAATATCCAAACGTTACCTAAAATGTTATGATGCTGTTGACTTATAAGTGACTTATAATTCAGTGGTCCCCAACCTCTCGGCTGCGAAGAATACAGCGGTGGCCAGAACGCACCCAGTACATCTTTAAGAAAAAAGCCGAAATAAACAAGCTAATTAATTAGGTGCCGCCCGGCACGTAAATGTCGGCCCAGATCAGAGGTGATTGTCATAATTTCATCTTTTATAACTGACTCCAGCATCTTTCCCACCACCGATGTCAGGCTAATCAGTCTATAATTCCCTGTTTTCTCTCTTCCTCCCATCTTGAAGAGAGGGACAACATTAGCCACCCTCCAATCCACAGGAACTGATCCTGAATCTATAGAACATTGGAAAATGATTACCAATGCATCCACGATTTCTAAAGCCACCTCCTTAAGTACCCTGGGATGCAGACCATCAGGTCCCGGGGACTTACCAGCCTTCAGACCCAACAGCCTATCCAACACCATTTCCTGCCTAATATAAATTTCCTTCAGTTCATCCATTACCCTAGGTCCTTTGGCCACTATTACATCTGGAAGATTGTTTGTGTCTTCCCTAGTGAAGACAGATTCAAAGTACCTGTTCAAATCATCTGCCATTTCCTTGTTCCCCATAATAAATTCACCCGTTTCTGTCTTCAAGGGCCCAATTTTGGTCTTAACTATTTTTTTCCTTTTCACATACCTAAAGAAGCTTTTACTATCCTCCTTTATATTCTTGGCTAGCTTACCTTTGTGCCTCATTTTTTCTCTGTGTATTGCCTTTTTAGTTACCTTCTGTCGCTCTTTAAAAGTTTCCCAATCCTCCGGCTTCCCACTCATCTTTGCTATGTTATACTTCTCTTTTATTTTTATACTGTCCATTACTTCCCTTGTCAGCCACAGCCTCCCCTTACTCCCCTTAGGATCTTTCTTCCTCTTTGGAACGAACTGATCCTGCACCTTCCTCATTATTCCCAGAAACACTTGCCATTGCTGTTCCACTGTCATCCCTGCTAGGGTATTGTTCCATTGAACTTTGGCCAGCTCCTCCCTCATAGCACCATAGTTCCTTTTGTTCAACTGTAATACTGACACTTCCGAGTTTCCCTTCTCCCTCTCAAATTGTAGATTAAAACTTATCATATTATGGTCACTACCTCCTAATGGCTCCTTTACCTCGAGGTCCCTGATCAAATCCGGTTCATTGCACAACACTAAATCTAGAATTGTATTCTCTCTGGTAGGCTCCAGTACAAGCTGTTCTAAGAATCCATCTCGGAGGGACTCCACAAACTCCCTTTCTTGGGGTCCAATACCAACCTGATTCCTTCAGTCTACCTGCATGTTGAAGTCCCTCATAACAACTGTAGCATTACCTTTGTGACATGCCAGTTTTAACTCTTGATTCAACTTACACCCTACATCCAGACTACTGTTTGGGGGCCTGTAGATAACTCCCATTAGGGTCTTTCTACCCTTAGAATTTCTCAGTTCTATCCATACTGACTCTACGTCTCCTGATTCTATGTCCCCCCTCGCAAGGGACCGAATATCATTCTTCAACAACAGAGCCACCCCACCCCCTCTGCCCACCTGTCTGTCCTTTCGATAGGACGTATACCCTTGAATATTCATTTCCCAGGCCCTGTCCACTTGAAGCCATGTCTCTGTTATTCCCACAACATCATACTTACCAATTTCCAACTGTGCCTCAAACTCATCCACTTTATTTCTTATACCCCGTGCATTCATATACAATACTTTTAATTCATTAATCCCCTCACCCCCCATATCAATTCCCATTTCACTTGGCCATACTGTACGATCCCATCTTGAGCTTTCTGCTCTGTTGATTCTGCTGTCATTCTTAACTTTTCTTATTCTCACTTTCCCTTTATCTCCATCCTTATGTTTCCAGTTCATTCCCCTCCCCCCCCACTACTTAGTTTAAACACACCGGTGTTGCAGAGGCAAACCTGCCTGCCAGAATGCTGGTGCCCCGCTTATTAAGGTGCAACCCGTCCCTTTTGTACAACTTATCCTTATCCCGAAACATACCCCAATGGTCCAAGAATGTAAATCCTTGCTTCCCGCACCAGTTCCTCAGCCACACATTCAGATCCATTATCTCCCTGTTCTTGCCCACTCCAGCACGAGGAACTGGAAGCAAACCGGAGATAACCACCCTGTAAGTCCTGCTTTTCAGCCTTCTTCTGAGTTCTCTGAAGTCATGTTGTAGAATGTCTTTCCTCTTCTTCCCCACATCATTTGTGCCGACATGCAGCACCACTTCTGGATGTTCACCTTCACTCTTGAGGATGCCCTGCAATCGGTCCTTGACATCCTGGATCCCAGCACCAGGGAGGCAACACACCATCCTTAAATCTCGCCTGTTGCCGCAGAAACCCCTTTCTGTACCTCTCACTATGGAGTCCCCTACAAGCACGGCTCTGCCTGACGTCTGTCTTCTCAGCTTTGCCTCAGCGCCAGTTGTTGACTCGCAGACCTGACCGCCTCTCAGGCTGGCATCATCTTTTGTCGCGACAGCTTCCAAGAGGGTGAACCTGTTTACGAGCCGCACATCCCCCGGGGTCTCCTGTACTTCAAGCATCCTTTCCTTGCTCATTGTTGCCCCCATTCTCTCTTCCGGTATCCTCGGTGTAATGACCTCACTGTAGGTCCTGTCCAGGAAACTCTCATTTTCCTGGATGAACCTAAGGTCATCCAGTTTCCTCTCCAGTGCTGCAAACGGTCCTTCAGAAGCTGAATCTGGACACATTTTCCACAGGTGTAGGAGCCAGAGGCACTATCAGTGTCCCTGACCTCCCACATCATGCACGCAGCACACTGAATCAGTATAGAGGTCATCTCTTCACCACTTCTCACCCTCTCCAACTGTGGCGTAGTCTCCTCTCTCAGCCTCTGCTCGCCAAAGCCTTCCTACTCTGTCTCCCTCTACTCCGTCGCCCGCTACAACGTCGCCCACTCCGTCAAAATGCTCTCTTTTAAATACTCCCGCTGCCTCACGGACTGACTTCCACGCGCTTGCGCAGTCCTGTCCCGATCAACCGCCGAGAAAAAAAAACTTCAGTGTGTAGGTGGACAAGGGTACAGAGACAGTATTTCAGTCTGTAAATTGGCAAAGGTACCGAGACAGTATTTCAGTGTGTAGATGGATAAGGGTACAGAGACACTATTCCAGTGTGCAGATGGACAAGGATACAGAGACAATATTTCAGTCTGTAAATAGGCAAGGCCACAGAGAGACAGGGATTGATTTTGTACATTTTTTTTGCTCAATTCAGTTTAAAAATATGGTTTAGAACAAGGTTCCCAGCCTGGAGTCAGTCCACAAATCCCTTGGTTAATGGTAGGAGACCATGGCATAAAAAGGTTGGGAACCCCTTGTTTAGAAGCTGAGTTAATCTGACCTTATTTATCAAATGCAATAGATGGTTGCAACAATCAGCACTTGTTGCAACAGTAACTACTTCAGATTCAGTTGCAATCCCAAAGACTTCAGTTGGAGGTGAGATGCAGTTCATTGAAATTATTAGTATTGAATGTCAAGGGAAAATTGTTATTGCCTTAGTGCTTGTGAATGTTCTAGACCATTCATGAGTTTGATTTTTCTTGGTGGATTCATAAGGCATTGAAAGATGACCATAAAGAGTCTCCTTTCACATTGCTAATAATTTTCCTCCTTCCCTCCTCCTCCTCCTGGCTCCATTCATCATCAAGGCTAATCCTTAGTCTTCATTCCATTTCCCCACACTGTTCCCACATCTCTCGATTTCTTTAACATTTTGACGTCTATCAATCTCTGTTTTGATTGAGCTCAATGATTGAGCCTCCAACGTCTTCTGAAGTAGAGAATTCCAAAGATCCACCATCTTCTCTGAGTGAAGGAAGTACTCATCTCAATCCTAAGTGGCTTATCCCACTCTAATGAGCTCTCTGGGCCCATGCGGGTAGCCGGAGAGTGTTGGGCTCCGAGGTTTCTAGAGCACCTGAATTTGTTAATTCTTGCCTTGACAAGAGCCATTATCCTAAGTGTTTTCTGTTTAATCTTGTTTAGTTGAACTTGACTGGCACAGGTTTTCCGTGTTCTGTGATTGTTTAAGCGCACTCCCGATTTGCACTTATCGCAGGGTCCTAGTTTTGAGAATGTTTCGTCTCTCGGTGTCACTGGGTTGAGCCACCAATATTCTGTTGGAATTCTTATGTGTAAACTGTTTGCAGTTTATACATGGGACTCTGTCTTTCCTCTGCACTTGGGTTCCATCTGTGACACCCACATTCTATAATGGCAACCCCTGATTCTGAACCCATCAACTGGGGGAGTTTCCCCGACCCGACTCCTGAGAATCCTCTATCAGAGAAGCCAGTTTACTGTCCCACTCATTCTGTAATCTCTTAAGTATCAAGATGGGGGATGTATGGAGAGCTGCAGGTCAATGAGACAAGGCAAAATAATAGTTCGAAGGGTTTTTGTCTGTGCTGTGGTGCTTTGTGACTCTTCAATAGGTGAGATTGACTTGAAAGTAAAGTCACAGATGAGCCACGGTCGTTTGAATATTTAAACAGTCAGACCCAAGGGAACAACATGACCCATTGTTGCTTCAGTTTTAAAATGATTTGCTAACAAGAACTAAAACAAATTAAATCTTGTTTTTATCTTGGCCGAGATACGTGCACGTGCATGTCACAAAGTTAAAGCAGATGAATTCATCTTTTGGCCTCAGTAAGGGCCTCACCTTTGTCCCCCTTCACCCACACCTCAGCGAGTTCCGCATGCGCCATGACACTGAACTCTTCTTCCGCCGACTCCTTCTTCGAGCCCACTTCTTTGGCAAGGACTCTCCCACCCTCACCGATGACCTCTTCTCCCATCTTCAACCCCTCTCCTCTTCATGGACACCCTGCTCTGGTCTTCTGCCTGCTCTGGATCTCTTTGTTGCTAAATGCCGACGGGACATCAACCGTCTCAACTTCACCACACCTTGTTCCAATTCCAACCTCACTCCTTCCGAACGCTCTGCTCTCCACTCCCTCCGCACTAATCCTAACCTTACTATAAAATCTGCCGACAAGGGGGATGCTGTTGTAGTCTGGCGCACTGACCTCTAACTTGCCGAGGCACAGCGACAACTCACAGATACCTCCTCTTATTTACCCCTCGATCATGACCCCACCAAGGAGCACCAGGCCATTGTCTCCCATACCATCACCAACTTTATCAGCTCATGGGATCTCCCATCCACTGCTACCAACCTTATAGTTCCCACACCCCGCACTTCCCATTTTTACCTCCTACCCAAGATCCACAACCCTGCCTGTCCAGGTAGACCCATTGTCTCAACTTGCTCCTGCCCCACCAAACTCATTTCTGCATACCTCGACACTGTTTTATCCCCCCTTGTTCAATCCCTTCCCACCTATGTTCGTGACTCTTCTCACGCTCTGAATTTTTTCAATGACTTTAAGTTCCCTGGCCCCCACCGCTTCATTTTCACCATGGATATTCAGTCCCTATATACCTCCATCCCCCACCAGGAAGGTCTCAAAGCTCTCCACTTCTTTTTGGATTCCAGACCTAACCATTTCCCCTCTACCACCACTCTCCTCCATCTAGCAGAATTAGTCCTTACTCTTAATAATTTCTCCTTTGGCTCCTCCCACTTCTTCCAAACTAAAGCTGTAGCCATGAGCACCCGTATGGGTCCCAGCTATACCTGCCTTTTTGTTGACTTTGTGGAACAATCCATATTCCAAGCCTATACTGGTATCTGTCCCCCACTTTTCCTTTGCTACATCGACGACTGCATTGGCGCTGCTTCCTGAATGCATGCTGAGCTCGTTGACTTCATTATCTTTGCCTCCAACTTTCATCCTGCACTCAAGTTTATCTGGTCGATTTCCGACACCTCCCTCCTCTTTCTTGATCTTTCTGTCTCTATCTTTGGAGACAGCTTATCTACTGATGTCTACTATAAGCCTACGGACTCTCACAGCTACCAGGACTATTCCTCTTCCCACCCTGTCTCTTGCAAAAATGCCATCCCCTTCTCGCAATTCCGCCGTCTCCTCCACATCTGCTCTCAGGATGAGGCTTTTCATTCCAGGACAAAGGAGATGTCTTCCTTTTTTAAAGAAAGGGGCTTCACTTCCTCCACCATCAACTCTGCTCTGAAACGCATCTCTCCCATTTCACGCACATCTGCTCTCACCCATCCTCCTGCCACCTCAGTAGGAATAGGGTTCCCCTTGTCCTCAGCTACCACCCCACCAGCCTTCGGGTCCAACATATAATTCTCCGTAACTTCCGCCACCTCCAACGGGATCCCACCACCAAGCACATCTTTCCCTCCTCCCTCTCTCTGCTTTCCGCAGGGATCGCTCCCTACATGACTCCCTTGTCCATTCGTTCCCCCCATCCCTCCCCACTAATCTCCCTCCCAGCACTGTCCTTGTAAGCGGAACAAGTGCTCGACATGCCCTTACACTTCCTCCCTCACCACCATTCAGGGCCCCAGACAGTCCTTCCAGGTGAAGCAACACTTCATCTGTGAGTCAGCTGGGGTGATATACTGCGTCCGGTGCTCACGGTGCAAGCCTTCTATATATTGATGAGACCCGACGTAGGCTGGGAGACCATTTCACTGAACACCTATGCTCTGTCCGCCAGAGAAAACAGGATCTCCCAGTGGCCACACATTTTAATTCCACGTCCCATTCCCAATCTGATACGTCTATCCGCGGCCTCCTCTACTGTCAAGATGAAGCCACATTCAGGTTGGAGGAACAACACCTTCTTTTCCGTCTGGGTAGCCTCCAACCTGATAGCATGAACATTGACTTCCCTAACATCTGTTAATGTCCCTCCTCCCCTTCATGCCCCATCCTTTATTTATTTATTTATTTGTTTGTTTGTTTGTTCATTCATTCATTCCTTTCTCTCTCTCTCTCTCTCTCTTTTTTCTCCCTCTGTTCCTCTCACTATAACTCCTTGCCTGCCATCCATCCTCTGGTCTCCCTAGGCCTCCCGTCCCATGATCCTCTCATATCCCTTTTGCCAATCAATTTTACAGCTCTTGGCTCCATCCCTTCCCCTCCTGTCTTCTCCGATCACTTTGGATCTCCCTCTCCCCCACCCACTTTCAAATCTCTTACTATCTCTTCTTTCAGTTAGTCCTGACGAAGGGTCTTGGCCCGAAACGTCGACTGTACTTCTTCCTATAGACGCTGCCTGGCCTGCTGCGTTCCACCAGCATTTTTTGTGTGTGTTGCTTGAATTTCCATAATCTGCAGATTTCCTCGTGTTTTCATCCTTCGCAATGTCATTTGTTTTACATGTGATATCTCAAACCAGTTAGAAATAGTATTTTTGGAAGAGTAGCTACTGAATGTTTACTTACTTCATACCCAGAACAGGGGTGGGGGGGGGAGGTGGGAAGAAGGTGACTTGTTTTATTGTCTGACTTGATAGGTTTTAATATACAGTATTATCTTACTTACTCACTGCCCTTTACGCCACTGGTGCTTAAGGCAGCAATGAAGGTCCTCCATATCCGGCCATGTTCAGGGCTTCCTTCATCATGTCAGTAGGTTCGTCTTGTTTTCCCTTTCTGTCAATCATGCAAGACCTGGGTGGAGACTCAGCAATACTGTCACACACAGATGTAAAAGGATTCTTCATTGCTGTTTCCAAAACAATTTTGTTTTATCAGTTGGCCCTGAGCTGAACCCGCCAACTTGGAAGACCAGCAAACCACTCTTAGTCTGGTCTCTACCCTTTGGCCTGTTTGGCATGGGTGAGCCTACCAGGAGCCAACCCATAAAGCCTTGACTCCAGCCGGCATAGTTCTCTGGGTCATTGAAGCATGCAAGCCTCCAAACCATGACAAGTTTGTGGTCCTCTTGGAGGAGCCATTGAGTGCAATTGAAATATTATCATACAGCTGATTGTGTCTGAGAAATCATTGGACATTTATTGAAGTTAGTTGTTTAGAAGGATAGTGAAAATTCACAGTTTGCGTTTGAAACAACTACATGTTAAACATGAATGAGTACCCACAACAACTATTGTTGAAAGAATTTATCCTTACATAGAAACGTAGAAAAGTTCTGACACAGGAGGAGGCCATTCGGCCCATAATTTCTGTACCAGCTGAAAACAGCAATTTTATTTACTCCTACCTTCTAGCACCTGAAAAGTCATCAGCTTCCCAGCTATAGAAAGATACACAGCCAATGAGGATTTCTGCCTCCACCAGCTTCACAGGTAGTGAAGTCTCCCATTGTTCTGCGGGTGAAAATAATACTCTTAATCTCCCTTCCAATCTTTCTATGAATTACTATTAACTTGTGCTTATCAGTTTTGACCCCTTCGGCCTCTAGTCTCAACACTTAATATTCCAAAGAGAGTTGCCCCAGCCTACCCAGTCTTTCCACATAAAGAAATTTTCTAGCCCTTAGCAACTTTTTCATAAATCTCTTCTCCAGTACAATGACATATTTTCTGCAATATGTTAACCTGAACTATACAGCATCCTGAAGCTATGGTCTATCAAGAGTCATATACAATCTTCGCATAACCTCAATGCTTTAACAGCCAAAAGCAAGCCTCTCTTATTTCTGTTTTAACATCTTTAGAACTATCTTCCTAGCTTTAAGAATCTGTTGACATATACACTATAGCCATAGAATTATAGAAAAGTACTGCACAGGAAAAGACCCTTGGCCCATCTAGTCCATGGCCCATCTCGGCCATTTATTTCCCTTTTTGTTCTCCATATTTCTCAGTTTTCCACAGTTTATTGGGTATTCCATTGCCTTGTTCAACCACCTCACACTTTCCTCGACTAACTTGCTTCTGCTACCTTTCTGCCCAAAACAAGATAATTTCTTTCCACCCATTGACCAGGGAGCCAGTGTTTAAGTCACCTGCAAATTCTTTGCCTTTGAATTTAAATTCAAATCATAAATAAATACACAAAAATCAAATGACTCAGCTATGACCCTTTTAGGTTGGGTACAGGCCAAATCTAGGCGACAAGGTCCAGGACCCTGAATATCAGGATATTGAAGTCACTGATCTTGATGTTTGGACGAAGATGTAGGCGCCGGGCCAGATTGAAAGGTCAGGGTATTAGGACCCGAGGCGAAGGACGGTCCAGTTCAGCTCGTTGCTCTGCAATGTTTACGTTCTACCCTGAACTAAGGCTCTGCAGACAGTGTCTCTGTGGACTTCAGTTCAGAACGCTGTTTGCTTGTGTTTAATGTTTGCATGACTAGTTTTTTTTCTACACATTGGGTGCTTGACAGTCTTTTATGGGTTCTGTTGAGCTCTTCTTTTCATGGCTGCCTGTTAGGAGGCAAATCTCAGGGCTGTACAATGTACACATACTTTGATAATAAATGTACCTTGAGCTTTTTTGACAGCACCTCGACTTTCTTAGGAGTTTGTGGGTATTCGGCATGACATCAAAAACCTGATGCATATGACCATAATGACTTTGAGAAGTGTCAATGCAGGCAAATGAGTAATAGTGGTGTTATGGCGTATTCTGGAATTAGGGTATATAGCAAATACAAATTTCAACAGCAGCCAGTCTTCAGACTTGAACGTGGATTGCAGACTGAATTTAAAACCTGGAACAGCAGGTTTGGGGACAATCACAAACAAGGAAACACTCTTCTTAGACCTCAGATGCCTGAATATGCATGATGCAGCCTGGAGCCAGTGGGGATTAACATTCATTTTGGGTGGCTGGAATGTGGGTGCAAAGAAGGAGGTGGAAACCGTACGTAATTCAAAGGAAGCATTATAGATACATTCTAACTACAGAATTGTCCTGCTGTAACCTTTGATCTTTAACATATAAAAATGTCATGTAATATTGGGTCGAGCAGACCTCTTCTTCCCAGAGTGTCTCAATATGATGCCTGTTGCTTGTTTTTGTTGAATGGACACTTTTCCATCCACTAGCTTCAGCGTTTCTCTGGTGACGCTGTTTACATCTCAAGACTATAATTCTTTGTCTTCAGTGCAATAATAATCAAGGGAACAATATGTGGAGCATAGCAGTCCCACCTTCTTTAAAACTAAAAGAACTTTACGAATATTAAACATGAATGACAGATTTGATGTTGTGACCTCCCTTTTTCCCTCCCCTTTGCTCACAGAAATCAATCACTGTCTAATGTAGGTCTGTGCTGATAGTCAGCATCTGGACTTTTATCCTGATGAGCTGTTTCTAGTTTAATGAGATTTGAGGTTTAATACCAAGGACTGGACAGATTTTACTGTTTGTGAACAGGGTAGTTGAACTAGGCCTATTATATATTATTGGAATAGTTTTGTGTACTATTGGCAGGGAAAGAAGCTGTTAAGTCAGGATTATTAGTTGGCGATAGAATTGTTGTGACAAAATGTTGAGGAAAATATGCAAGCAACACACATAAAAATTGCTGGTGAACGCAGCAGGACAGGCAGCATCTCTAGGAAGAGGTACAGTCGACGTTTCAGGCCGAGACCCTTCGTCAGGACTAACTGAAAGAAGAGCTAGTAAGAGATTTGAAAGTGGGAGAGGGAGGGGGAGATCCGAAATGATAGGAGAAGACAGGAGGGGGAGGGATGGAGCCAAGAGCTGGACAGTTGATTGGCAAAAGGGATATGAGAGGATCATGCGACAGGAGGCCTAGGGAGAAAGAAAAGGATGGGGGGGGACCCAGAGGATGGGCAAGGGGTATAGTCAGAGGGACAGAGGGAGAAAAAGGAGAGAGAGAGAGAGAAAAAATTATATATATAATAATAATAAATAAATAAATAACGGATGGGGTACGAAATATTCAGCTGATTGAAAAACCTCAGTTGATGGTGTTGGATCGTGTCAACCTTCATCGCATTGAGAAACAACATCTCATATAAATCCAGTTGTGGGAGCGCCAAGCAGCACAGGGACTTGGCACAAATAACAGAAATTTTGAAAGCTGAAAGCATTTGGCCAGCTGCTTCAACTGCACATACAGCTGCAGTATCAGAATATGTCACGTTCATTGTCAGTTGTCAAAATGACTATGCTTAAAGAATCGTTCACTCTTTAAACACCAAAATTAAAACACAAAGCATTGGAACTGTATTGTGTTGAACTCAACCTGCTGAGTTCCTTTTGGCTCATAGACTAATTCTTTTCCTCACTCATTTCACTGTAACCTAATATATCAGGGTTAGCAGAATAGTCATCATTTGCAGGAAAGAAATACTTTATACTTTATTGTTGCCAAACAATTGATACTAGGATGTACAATTGTCACAGCGATATCTGATTCTGCGCTCCCCGCTCCCTGGATTACAAATATTAAAAATAGTAAAAATTAGTAAATATTAAAAATTTAAATTATAAATCATAAATAGAAAACAGAAAAATGGAAAGTAAGGTAGTGCAAAAAAAAACGAGAGGCAGGTCCAGATATTTGGAGGTTACGGCCCAGATCCAGGTCAGGATCCGTTCAGCAGTCTTATCACAGTTGGAAAGAAGCTGTTCCCAAATCTGGCCGTACAAGTCTTCAAGCTCCTGAGCCTTCTCCCGGAGGGAAGAGGGACAAAAAGTGTATTGGCTGGGTGAGTCGTGTCCTTGATTATCCTGGCAGCACTGCTCTGACAGCGTGCGTTGTAAAGTGAATCCAGGGACGGAAGATTGGTTTGTGTGATGTGCTGCGTCATGTTCACGATCTTCTGCAGCTTCTTTTGGTCTTGGACAGGACAACTTCCATACCAGGTTGTGATGCACCATAGAAGAATGCTTTCTACGGTGCATCTATAAAAATTAGTGAGGGTTTTAGGGGACAGGTCAAATTTCATTAGCTTTCTCAGGAAGTAAAGGCGCTGGTGGGCCTTCTTGGAAGTGAAGTCTGCTTGGTTGGACCAAGTCAGGTCATTTGTGATATTGACCCCAAGGAACTTAAAGCTTTTGACCTGTTCCACTTGCGCACCACCGATGTAAATTGGGTCGTGCGGTCCACTACTCCTTCTGAAGTCAACAACCAATTCCTTCATCTTGCTGACGTTGAGGGATAGGTTATTGTCTTTGCACCATGCCACCAGGTTCTTAATTTCCTCTCTGTACTCAAACTCATCATTACCTGAGATATGGCCTACAATTGTTGTGTCATCAGCAAACATATATATTGAGTTTGATGGAAACTTGGCTACACAATCATGGGTGTACAGTGAGTACAGCAGGGGGCTGAGTACACAGCCTTGTGGGGCACCGGTGCTCAGAGTGATTGTAGAGGAGAGCTTGTCCCCTATTTTTACAGCCTGGGTCCTGTCTGTGAGGAAGTTGAAGATCCAGCTGCAGATCTGAGTGCTAACGCCCAGGTTCCAGAGCTTAGGAATCAGTTTATTTGGAATGATGGTATTAAAGGCAGAGCTGTATTCAATGAAAAGGAGCCTTACGTATGCGTCTTTATTCTCCAGGTGTTCTAAGGAGGAATGTAGGGCCAGAGAGATGGCATCTGCCGTTGACCTGTTGCTCCGGTAGGAAAATTGCAAAGCGTCGAGATTGACCGGTAGGCTGTGGTTGACGTGTGCCATAACCAATCTCTCGAAGCACTTCATAGCAATTGATGTCAGAGCCACAGGTCAAAAGTCATTCAGGCATGCCACCTTGTTCTTCGGCACTGGGATTATCGTTGCCTTCTTAAAACATGAGGGGTCTTAGACCGAAGCAAGGAGCAGTTGAAGATGTCAGCAAACACTCCAGCTAGCTCGCTTGCACAGGCCCGGAGAACCCGTCCCGGGACGCCATCTGGGCCTGTCGCCTTCCTTGGATTTATCTTCAGGAAGGCCCTTCTAACGTCCTCCTCGGTGACGATGAATCTCGATGCCACCAGGTCCGGTGCATCTGGAGGGAGTGGGACACTCTTCTGTTTGAATCTTGAGTAGAATATGTTAAGTTCATCAGGAAGAGAAGCGCGACAGTTATTGATATTCCCAGCCTTTTCTTTGCGCCCAGTGATCTCATTTAGACCCTGCCATAGTCTACTGGCATCCCTCTGGTTAGCCTGGGCTTCCAACTTAGCTCAATATTGCCTCTTGGCACCCTTAATGGCTTTCTGGAGTTCACGCCTGGATTCCGTGTAGCGACTGGTATCTCTGGACCTAAAAGCCGCAGCTCTAGCCTTTATTAGTCATCATGAGGCCTGCACAGTCAAAAATGAAAACTTTCACAGGTTAAAGTTAGCTGTTTCAAATATAAGTAAGAGGCCAAAACTGCAGAAGATCAATCGACCGTGGCATTAAGACAACAAGATGTAGGAGCAGAAATAGGCCATTTGGTCCATTGAGTCTGCTCCACCATTTCATCATGGCTGATCCATTTTCCCTCTCAGCCCCAGTCTCCTGTCTTCTCTCCATGTCGCTTCATGCCCAGACCAATCAAGAATCAATCAACTCTGCCTTAAATATACCCAATGACTTGGCCTCCACAGCCGCCTGTGAGACCGAATTCCACAGACTCACCACACTCTGGCTAAAGAAATTCCTCCTCATCTCTGTTCTAAAAGGACACCCCTCTATTCCGGTCCTCTGGTCTTTGACTCCCCCACCAAAGGAAACATTCTCTCCATGTCCACTCTATCAAGGCCTTTCAACATTCAATAGGTTTCAATGAGGTTACCCTTCATTCTTCAAAATTCCAATGAGTAGAGGCTCAGAGCCATCAAATACTCTTCACATAACAAGCCTTCCAACCCTGGAATCTTTTTCATGAGCCTACTTTGAACCCTTTCCAATGTCAGTGCATCCTTTCTTTGATAAGGGGCCAAAACTGCTCTCATTTCTCCAAGTGAGGCCTCACCAGCAGTCTATAAAGCCTCAACATTACATTAAGGTTCAAAGGTCCAACTTTATATCAAAGAAACGTATACAATATACATCCTGAAATGCTTTTCCTTTGCAAACATCCACGAAAACAGAGGACTGCTCCAAAGAATGAATGGCGGTTAAACGTAAGAACCCCAAAGTCCCCCCCCAGTGCCCCTCCCTCCCGTGCATAAGCAGCAGTAAGGAACAATTCCCCTCTCCCCCACCGGCAAAAAGCAAGCATTGGTACTGCCACGAGCACTCAAGCGTGAGCAAAGCAGTAACAAAGACACAGACTTGCAGTTACCCCGAAGACTTCACGTTTCACCCAGCATTCGACATACCACAGGTTCTCTCTCTCCTAATAAGGGAGAAAGAGGTGTCTCCATTTTCCCAGCGAGCGGGGAGACATAACAAACAACTCGCTGGTTTAGGATGTTAAAAGTCCGTTACGTTGCTTTTTTCGAGCTCTGTGCCAGAAGATCTCAAAGATCTCAGGTCTTCGGGCACACAGTGGGCATCCCGGACCCCCAATGACACACAGGTCTCCTGCCGTGACACTGAGCCTCGATCCACCTGTCTCCAGAGCCCCAAGATCTTAGGCCTTCAAATCCGAGCCGGACTCTCAGGCCGAACTCTTGGCGTGTCGAACAACAGCCAGTCCTGAAACCCCAAGAACAGGTTCCATTCCCACAAAGAACCGAAGTCAGCGTGTAACTCCAGGTCAGGATCTTCAAAAGAACCCTGAGAGGGAAAACTAAAGATAATAAAGATGGAAATAGAGCTGTTTCTGAAGATGCAAGCAAAGGAGTCTCTGTTTTGTGCCATCTTAACTTCACTCTGCCTCCTAATTAAGAAAGGATTGTCTAAATTTTTGGAATTATTCTAAATTTTGGAGAATTGAGGCTCACGTGTTTCAGGAATCCTTGTTTACAAATATTTACAGGATGCCAGTAGGTGCACTGAAACCCTTCCAAGGTGTTAACGTTTCATGTGCAAGGCAGATCTGAAATCAACTTAACAATCTTTTGTATTAAGCTGTATTACCAAATGCACCAAAATTCTAGACTTGACTTTCCTGCCTTTATTAAACCATCTGTATCTTTATTTCACCCACACACTCCACATAGAACCCAACAATTAATGGTAGTAACATTAGAGTGACTAAAAGAAGACCTAGTCAGAAGGGCTTTTACAGAATAATGAGAAATTAGCTTTGGATATCAAAAAAGAACTATTACATCGACTAAGTCCTAGGGGGCCGGCATCAGGCAAGAAAGAAACCAGCTGGAAAATGGGCTGAAGATTGGCAGATAGAATTTAATGCAGACAAGTGTAAGGCTTTGCTCCTTGGGAGGATTTGCACAGTAACACACACAAAATGCTGGAGAAACTCAGCAGGTCAGGCAGCGTCTGTGGAAAAGAGTAAATCGTTGATATTTTGGGCCGAGATCCTTCTTCAGAACCCCTCCTCTCATGTTTGTAGGACCTACACAGGGAATGGTAGGGCAGTAGTGAGTGTGATAGAACAAAGGGATCTGGCAATACTGATCCATTATTCCTTCAAAGTGCTTCACAGATAGATAGGGATGTAAAGAGAGCTGTTGGCACAGTGAGATTCTGCAGGTGCTGGAAATCCAGAGCAACACACACAAAATGCTGGAGGAACTCAGCATCTAGGGAAGTGGGTGAACAGCCAATGTCTCAGGCCGAGACCCTTCTTTAGGACTGGAAAGAATGGGGGAAGACACCAGAATTTAAAATGTGGGGGGAGGGGAAGGAGGATGGGCTAGAAGGTGATAGGCAAAGCCAGTAGGGTTGGAAAGGTAAAGGGCTGGAGAAGAGGGAATCTGATAGGAGAGGAAAGTGGACTTTGGGTGAAAAGGAAGGAGGGGCACCAGAGGGAGGTGATAGGTAAGTGAGGACAGGAAAGAAGCATGAGTGGGGAATAGAAGAAGACGGAAGGGGGAGGGAAAATATTACCAGGAGGAGGAATCGATGTTCGTCCCGTCAGAATGGAGGCTACCTAGGTGTTGGTCCTCCATCCTGAGAGTATCCTCATTGTGGAAAAAGAACGGGCCATTTCAGCACATTGGCCTTCATAAATCGGAGCATTGAGCATAGAATTTGGGATATTATGTTGAAGTTGGATAAGGTGTTGGAGAGGCAAAATTTGGAGTATTGTGTACAGTTCTGGTCACCTATCTACAGGAAAGAAAGCAATAATGTTGAAATTGTACAGTGGAAACAGAATATAGAACTTAGAACACTGAAGCTCAGTGTAGGCCCTTTGACCCATGATGTTGTGCCATGCTTTTAACCTACTCTAATATCAATGTAACCCTTCCCTCCTACATAACTCTCAGTTTTTCTATCACCCGTGTGCATATCTAAGAGTTACTTAGTGTCCCTATTGTATCTACCTCTATCACCACCCCTGGCAAAATGTTCCACACACCCACCACTTTGTGTAAAAAAAACTTACCTCTGACATGTCTCCTATACCTTCTTCCAATCAGCTTAAAATTATGCCCCTGTTATTAGCCTTTCCTGCCCTGGGAAAAAGTCTCTGGCTATCCACTCGATCTGTGCCTCTTATCATCTTGTACACACCTATCAAGTTACCTCTCAGCCTCCTTTGCTCTCAAGGGAAAAGACCTAAGCTCGCTCAAAGCTAACCACAGAAGATATCCACTGCTTTACCCCCATCAGTGTGCTTTGTCACATCCCCAAGAATTTGATCAGGCTTGTGAGGTGAGGCATGACCTGCCCCTCACAAACCATTGCTGATTATTGCCAATCAGACTATGCTCCAAGTGCTCTAGACCCTGAATCTAAGAATTTCCTCCAATGATTTGCCTATCACTGAAGTTAGGCTCTCCATTGATAATTCCCAGGGTTATCCCCTCCTCCAAACATCTGGTACTACTCCTGTGGGCAGTGAGAAAGCAAAGATCAATGCCAAAGGCACAGCAATCTCTTCCTTGCTTCCTGTAGGTAGCATTGGATATATCCCATCTGGCCCTCACGTCCACTGGCACTGAGTACCTGTTTCCTCTTCCATCCCTGATCGGTCCTACCCTCACTCTAGTTATCCTCCTGTTCTTCACATACATATCGAATGCCTTGGGGACTTTTCTTTAATCTTATTCACCTTCTCTTCCCCGCTGCTAGCTGTCCTAAGTCCACCCTTCAGCTCCTTCTTGACTATCCTGTAACTCTCTAGAGCCCTGTCTCATCCTTGCTCCCTAGAATTTAAGTAAGCTTCTTTCTTTCTCTTGACTAGATGTTCCCCATCTCTTGTCAACCATGGTTCCTTTGCCCTACCATCCTTTCACTGCCTCATGGGACAAACGTATCCAGAACCCCATGCAAGTGCTCCCTAACAACCTTCCCACTTCCGTTACGCATTTCCCTGAGTACATCTGTTCCCGATTTATGCTCATAATTATAGCATCACAATTTCCCCTCCTTAATTAAGTACTGTCTGCTCCTATCCATGTCCAAGGTAATGGTAAGGTCAGGGAGTTGTGATCACTGTCGCCGAAATACTCACAAAATATCTGACACCTGTCCCGTTTCATTGCCTAACACCAGACCCAGTATGGCCTCTTCTTTAGACCGCCTGTCTCCATATTATGTCAGGAATCTTTCCTGGACATACGTAAAAACATTCTGCCCCATCTAAATGTTTTGCACTAAGGAGATGCCGATTAACATTAGGGAAGCTGAAGACACCCATGACAACAACCCTGTTATTTTTGCACTTTTTCAAAATCTGCCTCTTGATCCCCAGTGTCCCTGTTGCTATTGGATGGTCTATAGAATACTCCCAAGAGAAGTGATTCCTCCCTTCCTGATTCTGACTTCCACCCACACCGACTCAGTAGACAATGCCTCCACAAAGTCCACTCTTTCTCCAGCTGTGATACTATCCCTGATTAGCAATGCCACGTCCTCCTCATCTCCCCTCTCCCTTCCCCTTCTCCCAACCATGATTCCCCCTACCCTGCCCCTTCCCACTCTCAGTCCATAATATAGACCCATATCAGAATCAGGTTTATCATCTCTCGCATATGTCATGAAATTTGGGGGGTTTTTTGTTGCAGTATATGCAAAAGTCTTAGGAAAGTAACCTGGCTCTATATACTTTTTCACAGTGTTGTATGTCCTAAAAACTTTGGAGAAGACACGTAAAACTGATAGGTTATTGGGAAAAGGATTGGGAGATCCTTTCAAAGTGAAACACAATTGATATTTAAGGCACTGAGCCATTGTTTCTGGAGACTGACACAGAAAAACCAACACATAACCAATGGTTTCTTTAAACTAGGTAACAAGGAACCAAAAAATTTGATGTTGTCATTGACTGTGCCACCAAATCGCACTTACTGATTGATAAACTGGTCCAGTTCCCAATTTAGGCTTTGCTTGGACCACTTGGACCCTGACCTTGTCACGACCCTTGATCCATGCTAATAATTAAAGTCAGAGTCACACAAGGAAGAATACAGGTTTGAGAACATGGCAAAAACACTGGAAAGAGGTGATTGGTTTAGCAGTCTGACAAATTGGAGAAGAAGCTATTCTTGAGTCAGGTTGTCTGCGCTTCCTTTTCTCTTTTCTCTTTTCCTCAAAGGTAGAAGAGAGAAAAGGGAATGGCCAGTATGGCAGCCACATCCTGCACAGTCAAGAAAGCTCAGCATTTGCCTCTACTTTCCGAGGAGGCCAAAGGGAGCTGGACTACTCGCAGCATTCTCCAGATGCGCAGTCGAGAGCACCTTGACAAGCTGCATTGCTGCACGGTACAGAAACTGCATTGCAGTTGATAGGAAGGCTCTGCAATGGGCAGTCAGAACTGCCCAATGCATCACTGGCACGAGCCTACCTGCCATCATATAGGCAGAAAGGGGCGAGTAACGTCGTGAGGATCCCACCCGTCCTGCTCATGGACTGTTTATCGCACTCCCATCAGGGAGGAGGCTATGCAGCATCCACACCAGGAACACCAGACTCATAATCAGTTACGTTCCCCAGGCACTAAGGCTCATAACTGCTGAATTATGCCTTTTGATTTTGTGGTTTTTATATCCTGTTTTTTCTGCTGCTGATTGTGCAGTTTTTTTTGTGCAGGGAAGAGAGTTTCGTGTTTGATTTTCTTTGGGTGGGTAGGCTGGTTTCATGGTTCTTCATTGTTTTGTGACTGTCTGAGGGGAGGACAAATTTCAGAGTTGTATAGTGCAAAGACACTTTGATAATAAATGTACTTTGAACTTTGATCAACACCAACACTCATTAACTCCATCACTACTTTATTGTTTCCTGTTAGTCACCTTTTATACAGCCTAACATTATTTTCTGTACCTACAATCTATGTATATAAGCTATGTATGTATTTATATTTATTGAGATTTTATTATTATTGAATTCATAACCTTCCGTGGGTTTTTTTGTACAGCATCTGATCTGGAATAACAATTATTTTGTTCTCCTTTGCATTCATGTAGAGGAAATGACATTGAACAATCCTGAATCCTGAATCGTTGACAAACCGTTAATATTCCTGATGCAAGGCCCTGTGAGGAGGGCCTGGATGTCACAATCAGACGGCAGAGTTTCCCGCTGTCTGTAGGGCCCAACAGTTCAGAGGACAGCAGCTGCCATAGCAGCTGATTAAGGTTGTTGAAGTCCTAAAATGTGGGACTAGAATTCAGATCTCAGGCCAACGTTAAAGTCAAAATGGTGGTGAAGAGAATGGAGGGGTAAATTTTAACGGACAAATGCACAAAAGGCTGCCTGTATGTCCTCAGACAACAAAGTTGTCCACAGTACACAATCAAGACCCAAAATAACACTGAGGTGTGGGCTGCAAAGTATAAAGGAGCATTGAAACTTCAAGAATGTCCGGTCAAGACCTTATTAATCAAGAGTCAGATCACATATATTTGCCTTACAATATATGCATGCAATCAGTGAAACCAATTCAAATTGAATTTATTGTCATGTTCCCAAGTACTGTGAGGTACAGTAAAATGAAAAACTTGCTTGCAGCGATTGAAGACAAGTCCATGGTCTTGCAAGAGTCCATGGTGATACATTGCTGTGGACGGTTAGCGTTGCGTTGCTAGGTTCAAGAACATGATGGCTGGAGGGAAGTAGCTGTTCCTGGGCTGCCAAGTATAAAAGAACATTCAAACCTCAAGAATGTCCGGTCAAGACCTTATTAATAAAGAGTCTGATTACATTTTAAAAGCATAATTGAGCTGTGAAAAATAGATAACACCGGAAAAAAATAACTTTTTTACTGTACAAAGACTTACTGTAATTTTGCATACCAAAAGCCGTGGATGAACCTGGAGTTATGTTCTCTGCAGAAGGCTATATCTGTGGCATTCAAGTCTGGCGATCCAGGCCTGGACCAGAACAAAAGGTATGATTTGCGGAGGGCTATTTCAAGGGTGAAGAGACAATTCGAACAAGGTTGAAGGTGACATCAGATACATGGCAACTCTGGCAGGGTAGCAAAACATTACCTCCTACAAAGCGAAACCCAATAGCATGAATGGCAGCAATGCTTCACTACCACATGAACTCAATGCCTTCTATGCCCGCTTTGAAAGAGAGAACACAACTACAGCTGTGAAGGCGGGAGGAGAAGATGGCGGCGTGACGCAGCTCACAGCGGCCACTCCGGTGGTGATGTCTGTTATTTGTCAAGTAGGGTGCTGTGCACAATCCTGATTTGATGGAGACGGACGTGAGAGCACGGAAGAACGTCTGGTGAAACTTCTGAAATGCCTGCTTCACTGCTGCTGCTACTGTGTGGTCCAGAATCTCCAGAGGAGAAGGCTCCGAGAAGGCTCCAAGTCCTCGGCTCCCAGGACTCCGCCAGTTCCTATTAAAGAAATGCATTTCCGCTCAAAACAGCACCAAATGTAATGCTGAATCAGGTTCGCGGGTCCAGCGAGTGAGACAGAAAACACTGAGTTTGAATAAGTGTAATAATCATATATTTACAAATAAAAAAATCAACCAAACATTCACATTCTCCAAGTTACGGACACTACAAAGCTGAATATTCAACAAACATACTTAGCTAAAAGTGCGCACAGAGCATACCTTCCCAATGGCCATGCCCATGACTTGCCTTAAACCAAAGAGAGACAGGACCTTGGACATGTGCTTCCCATATACACAAGATATTTGAAACTGGACACCAGGCAGCTATCCAATGGGAAAAGTAGCTGAAGTTCTAAACTAAACAATCATGTCGAAAGTGACTTTCAACAATCAGAATACCTATTGAAGACACACGTCCCCCCCCCCCACCCCACAGGACAGTAAGCTAGGTTTAAAGGCAAATAAAAATTTAAAGCAGAATTATTTTTCTCAGGTTAGCATATGGCAGTCCTGTTGTTACACTACGGGGTACTGGCAAGTATACTGTAACGAAGAGGGGCGTTGGCAAATATGAGGGTGCTTGTGGGGGGGGAGGTGTTGGGCTAAAAAAGTTTGGGAAACCCTTCCCTAATTAAAGGACAATTTACAATCTACTAACCGGTACGTCTTTGGAATGTGTGAGGAAGCTGGAGCACTTGGAGGAAACCTAGAAGCAAATAGGTAGAATGTACAAACTTTCTTCTTCTTCTTCCAGGCGCCAACCATCAATGATCCACAGGTGACATCTTCCAGGTAGACAAAACTTCCCAATTATTTCACTTCTTCTACGCCTTCCACTTGTTGTTTTGGTCTTGTTTGTGTTATGGAAACCGTTGGAGCCTGTGACGTACAGTTGGTATCTCAATCGAAGGATCCAGCAGTACGCTGTGTCTGGAGAGCTACTGTGACAAAAGACCCAGTTATCAGAAGATTGATGCCGATAAGAGGACAATGGGGGAACATTCAAAATGCTAATAAGAGAGAGACGAGAGAGATTACCGAAAGGAGACACAGTTCCGAGTAGTGTCAGAGACCGGGAGCTTTGAACCTGAACTGTTTGAAGTTTGATGGACAGGCGATATCCCAGCAGGGGAATGAAAGGGACAGGTTCGCTAAGGCAACTAGACACACGACACCACGAGGTAACGAGACCCTGGAAGCAGTGTGCCCCCAGAAGTTGGTGGAAGTTTTGGAGGTCTGATCGCGGGACCAGCCATAGACGCACAGGGTGGAAAGATACGGTTGGGCGGGAACCTGGTGTGTGTGTCCGCCCTTGCCTGGGTGCCGGGTTCACCGCAGAAGAACAATCGTATCTGGAACGGAGGGGTCACAGTCGGTGACCTCAGAAGACATTACAAAGGGCTCGCCCGAAAGCTTAACTGCGAGGAATATCGAAGGTCTGTTTGGAATCCGATTTGCATATTCATTCGTTTTCTCTCTCTCTCCCTCCCCAACGGCACGACGGCGATTACTCTGTGTCACTTGTGACTGATCATTTTACCCCTAGACTGCGATAGAGCTTGATTGATCCTATTATCATAGTTCCGTGTACATGTGTGTTTATTCATTGCTAACCTGTTGCATTTATATCCTTACTATTAGAGTACTGTGTTGCTTATTTCTTTAATAAAACTTTCTTAGTTCTAGTAATCCAGACTCCACCTAAGTGGTCCATTTCTGCTGGTTTGGCAACTCAGTTACGGGGTACGTAACACTACCTTGTGGAGATCAGAGATGGGGGGGGAGGGGGGACACCAAAAAGGTCCAAAAATAATGCCGATTCATGGAAAAAGCCCGAAATAAGGCGCAGGGTCATGAACGACCTCACCACAAAGTGGCGAGGAAGAGTGAAGCATCAAAGTGAATGCAGAGGGGGTCAGCGATGGCTCGTTGCGAGATGGTCAGCAGCCGGATCGGAGGCATTTGGACCCGGGTCGGCAGTCACTCTTTACATAAGGACTGGGTTTATGCGGCTGCTGTCCTCATATGCAGCGACAAGACGTTCCCCATATTCCGAGATTTATGTGATTATTGGACTGTACTTTATATATTGGTTTGCTTCAGTTTTCCAGTGTTTTCTTTATTACGGTTGATTGGTGGGTGGGTGATCAGTTACTTTTTTTGTGTGTGGGGAGGGGTTGGGGATTTGTTGTTACTGTTCTTTTCTGCGAATGAGGGGGTGGAGGATTGTTTTTGTGGCTGTTTTTTGTTGCGAGTGAGGGGGACTTTTGGGGTGTGCGAGTTTTCTTTCTTTTTCATGCCAGTTGGAGGGGAATTGGTGTCTTCTTTCACAAACACCCATGGTCTTTCTGTATCTAATAGCTACCTGGAGTAGACAAATATCAGAGTTGTATTGTACATAAATTTGACAATAAGATGAACCTTTTAACCTTTGTTTACTGGTAGTTGGTAGACCAACATAAGGTGCTTTATCTTCACCTACTGAGCATCATTCAAGCACACTTTTCTTCCAGAAAGTCTTCCTCTATCATCCCTTTCATATTTGTATCACTACAACCCCATACAGAAATATGAGCATTAAAATCCCCTGACCATTAGCTAACAAACTTCCATTGTGAAAAAAAAGTGGGATAAAATGCAAAGAGAAAAAAATCAGAAGTCTGAATATTATTTACCGCTCCTTGTAAATCTTCATTAATGACTTCCAGAGTTAAGTCTTTTCTCTAGATGTTTTATGCAGCTTTTAATACAATTTTAATTCTTTCTGTCCCCTATTTTTAATTAGTGCTGTACAACTTACCACATCTGCCATGAAAGTAACAAATTTTAGTTTATCAATAAACAAGTCCTTTATTTATAAAATCATGCACTTTACATTGTGTCTTTATCTGTATTCTGGATACTAATAGGTCTCATTGACACTGTCTTCAGTACTTTCTGAAGAGCTTCTGCATATGAATTGTCTGAACATGCTGCACCTCCATAGCTTTCTTATTTATCGGACACCCTGCGTAAGCAGAGCTATGTACCCCACAAATGCAACATTTTGACCGAATAACTTTTCCACAATTCCTATAATTATGTTCTCCACCACATCTACCGCACCACTTCTTACCTCTACACAGTTAATACATAACTAAATTTCTGGATAACACCTCTGAGAAGACTGCACCTAGACTTGAATCATGTAATTCGTATAGCCTAAATTAAGCCTGTTTGGCAACTTCATCCATAAAAATTAGTGAACACCAGTCAGCTATCTGTTCTTACTCCACCACAAAACTCTTTTAACATTTCGTGTCCACACCTTTTCCCCCAACTAAATTATGTTTAACTTGGTCCATGGATACATCTAAGACACTCCTGCAATTACTCCCCAAAGCCACTGTCATTCAATATAATTTCTTGGGGTTACTTTCTCACAGCTTTTAAACCTAAAGCTTTCCAATGTTGCTTACTATCTTTACAAAACACTAAAAGTGCCCCATCTTTTAAAGATCTTATGTCCACAATATCTCCTAATGCTTTTTTCAAGTACTAATTGGATTGATAACAGAAACTGGTCCACATTTGAATCTCAGCAATACCTTAAACTCTTCCTTCTTTCTTTTGTTTAAATCCTGTCTACTGCCTTCATTACTGGACAATAAGTCACCACAATCCTCAATTTGCTACTTATTTTTCTGTTTCCATTCACCTTCGACCATACAACTCCTACTTCCCATAACACACAACTCCAATACCATTTCCCATTTGCTACTTCCGTTGTCTTCATCACTTCCTGTCATCTTTACCCCACACTCCTTAACTGAAACTCTCTCAAAAATCAAACCAAGCTTCAAATCCTCATACAAACTTCCATACAGAGGACGCCAGAATTGAACTCGGAACTCTGATATCTGTGCTAACCCCGTCACGCATACACACTTCAGAAAGAAAGCTACTGAGCGATAGTTTCTTACAGTATATCTAAAGTCTGTGCTGCGCTCCAATGAGTCTGTGTTGTAGAAGGCAGGTAACTGGGAAACTATCGGGAGAGGCAAAGGAAATGGGCAGCAGTGCAGAGTACCCCTCAATAATAAGTACACTGCTTTGGATACTGTTGAGGAGCACGGCCTACAGGGGGGAGATGCAATGACTGAGTCTCTGACACTGGATTTGGTGCTGAGGCTCAGAAGGAAAGGGTAGAGAAGAGGACTGCAGTAGTGATGAGGATTCCATAGTTAGAGGAGTAGACACGAGATTCTGTGGATGTGAAAGACACACCAGATGGTATGTTGCCTCCCAGGTGCCAGGGTCAGGGACCTCTCAGATTGGGTCCATGTGTCCTAAAGGGGGAGGGTGAGCAGCTAAACCCTTGGTACATATTGACACCAATGATATAGGTAGGAAAAGGGAGGAGAGGGAATTTAGGAGTTAGGTGGAAAGCTGAAAAGCAGGACCTTCAGTGTAGTAACCTCTGGATTGTTGCCTGTGCCATGGGCCATTGAGGGTGAGAATAGGATGACCTAGTAGATGAACACATGGCTGAGGAACTAGTGCAGGGAGCAGGGATTCAGATTTCTGAATCATTGTGTTCTCTTCTGGGAAGGTATTACCTGTATAAGAGGGACAGATGGGTTACACCTTAACTTGAGAGGGACCAATATCCTTGTAGGCAGGTTTGCTAGAGTTGCGAAGGGTTTAAACTAATTTGATAGGGGGATGATCGGAACCAGAATGATAAGGCTGATGATGGGGCAATTTGTGTACAAGCATGCAGTGTGTAGTGAGACTGTGAGGAAGAACAGACAGATGACAGGGCAAAATTGCAGTCAGTGGGATGAGTTGCAGTGTAACATGGGGACAAAATCTAAAAGGGTGACGAAAACAGGACTGAAGGTGTTATATTTGAATGCATGCAATATACAGAATAAGGCAGATGACCTTGTGGTACAGTTAGAGATTGGCAGGTATGAGGTGGGAATCATGGCTGAAAGAAGATTATAGTTGGGAGCTTAACATTGAAGGATACACATTGTATCGAAAGAACAGGCAGGTAGACAGAGGGGGTGGTGGTCGTGTTAGTTAACAATGAAATCCAATCCTTAGAGGTGACATAGGATTGGAAGACATCGAATTGTAGGTACAGTTAACAACTTGGAAGAGTAAAAAGACTCTGATGGGGGTTATTTACAAGCCTTTGAACAGTAGCCATGATGTTTCAAAGGTTTCAAAGGTACATTTAATGTCAGAGAAATATATACTACATACATACAGTACTGAAATTCTTTTTCTTCGCAAACATCCATGAAAACAGAGGAATGCCCCAAAGGATGAATGAGTTAAATGTTAGAACCCCAAAGTCCTGCCCCAGCTCCCCCTTCCCACGCATAAGCAGCAGCAAAGCAACGACCCCCCCAACAAAAAAAGCAAGCGTGCAGTAAAGCATCAATAAAGACACAGACTTGCAGTACTCCAAAGACTACTTGTTCACCCAGTAATTAGACATACCTGCTCTCTCTCTCTCTCCCTAATAAAGGAAAAAGAGGTGTTCCCGTTTCACAGCGAGAGGGGAGACATAAACAACTCGCTGATTTACAATGTTAAAAGTCTGTTGTGTCGCTTCTTCTGAGTTCTGTGCCCAAAGATTCGGGTCTCTGGGCACGCAGCCAGTAGCCAGCTTGCTGCTTTCGATCTTCCGTCTCCCACGACAAACCAATTTCCTGCGGCGGCACCGACCTCGACTCCGCCTACCTCCAGAGCCACGTAATCCCAGAACCCTGAAGGTGCACTAGTCTTCTAGGCCGCATCCTTGGCATATCAAGTAGCAGCCAGCCATGAGACCCCAATAGCGGGTCCCATTCCCGCAACGAACCAAAGTCAGTGTGTAACTTCAGGTCAGGGTCTTTAAAAGAACCTTGAAAGGGAAAAAAATAGAGATATTAAAGATAGAAATAGAGCTGTTTCTGAAGATGCAAGCAAAGGAGGCGCCATTAGGTGCCATCGTTCTCCTAAGCTCCTTAGGAGAATGTGGGGTACAAATTACAATGGGAGATAGGAAAGACGATTACCCTTTTGACATTTCATTTTGGGGATTTCAATATTCAGGTAGATTGGGAAAATTAGGTTGGTGCTGGATCCCGAGAGAGATAATTTGTAGAATGTCTATGAAATGGCTTTTTAGAGCAGCTTGTGGTTGAATCCAATTGTGGAAAGGCTATTCTGGATTGGATGTTGTATAGTGAACCGGATTTGATTGGGGAGCATAAGGTAAAGAAACCCTTAGGAGACAATGATAATAATATGACATAATTCATCTTGCAGTTTTGGAGGGAGAAGCTAAAGTCAGATATATCATTTATGTGGTGGAGTAAAGGAAATTACAGCGGCATGAGAGAGAGGCTAGTGAAAGTTGATTGGAAGAGGACACTAGCAGAGATGACAGGGATTTCCAGAAGGCGTTCGATAAGGTGCCGCACGAGACTTATAAATAAGATACAGATCCATGGAGTCGGAGGAAGTGTATTGGCGTGGATAGTGGATTGGTTAACCAATAGAAGGCAGAGAGTTGGTATAAATCGGTGTTTCTCCGGTTGGCAGTCAGTGGTGAGTGGGGTGCCGCAGGGGTCGGTAGCTGTTTACCATTTACATTGATTTGGAAGAGGGGACTGAGTGCAGCCTAGCAAACTTTGCTGATGGCACTAAACTGAGTGGAAAAACAAGTTGTACAGAGGATGTGGAGAGTCTGCAGAGGGATATACAGATAGGTTAAGTGAGTGGGCCAAGGTCTGGCAGATGGAATACAACGTTGGTAAATGCGAGATCATCCACTTTGGAAGGAATAATAGAAGAGCAGATTATTATTTAAATGGTGAAAGATTGCAGAATGCTGTTGTGCAGAGGGACTTGGGAGTGCTTGTTCATGAATCACAAAAAGTTCTCTTGCAGGTACAACAAGTTATTAAGAACGCAAATGGAACGTTGGCCTTCACTGCTGGAGGGATTGAATTCAAGAGTAGGGAAGTCATACTGCAACTATACAGGGTACTGGTGAGGCCGCACCTGGAGTACTGTTTGCAGTTCTGGTCTCCATACTTGAGGAAGGATATACTGGCTTTGGAGGCAGTGCAGAGGAGGTTCACCAGGTTGATTCCAAGGATGAAGGTGTTAACCTATGAGGAGAGATTGAGTCGCCTGGGACTATACTCTCTGGAGTTCAGAAGAATAAGAGTGGATCTTATAGAAACATACAAAATTTTGAAAGGGATAGATAAGATAGAAGTAGGAAAGTTGTTTCCATTGGTAGTTGAGACTAGAACTAGGGGACATTGCCTCAAGATTCAGGGGAGAAGATTTAGGATGGAGATGGGGAGAAACTGTTTTCCCAGAGAGTGGTGAATCTGTGGAATTCTCTGCCCAGGGAAGCAGTTGAGGCTTCCTCACTAAATATATTTAAGGAACAGTTAGATAGGTTTTTACATAGTAAGGGAATTAAGGTTTATGGGGAAAAGGCAGGTAGGTGGAACTGAGTTTACAAACAGATCAGCCATGATCTTATTGAATGGCGGGGCAGGCTCAATGGGCCGGATGGCCTACTGCTGCTCCTATTTCTTATGTCCGTATGTTCAGAACAGCAATGCCTGGAGTTTCTGGGAGCAATTCTAAAGGTGCAGGATAGATATATCCCAAGGAAGAAGTGGTATTCTAAAGGCAGGATGACACAATTGTGGCTGACAAGGGAAGTCACAGAAAACATAAAAGCAAAAGGGCATATGATAGAGCAAAAATTAGTGGATTGGGAAGCTTTTAAAAACCAACCGAAAGCAACTAAAAACGTCATAAGGATGAAAAAGAAGGTAAGATAGCAAATAATATCAAAGAGGATACCATAAGATTTTTCAAATATATGAAGAGTGAAAAAGAGGTGAGTGTAGGTAGTAGATATCGGACCACTGGAAAATGAGGTAGTAAGAGATGGCAGAATTCTGAAAGAAATGGCAAAAGTTATAGCAGAGGCTTTGATGATAATTTACCAAAATTCTCTGGACTCTGGGCAGATCCCAGCAGATTAGAAAATGGCGAATGTCACACCACTGTTCACAAAAGGATATAGGCAAGGCAGGTAACTACAGGCCAGTTAGTTTAACATCTGTAGTTGGGAAAATGATTGAAGCTATCATTAGAAAAGAAATAGCGAGGCATTGGGAAAGAAATGGATCCATCAGGCAGATGCAGCATGGATTCAGCAAAGGCAGGTCCTGTTTGAGAAACTTACTGGAGTTCTTTGAGCCAATAACGAGTGCAGTGGATAGAGGGGAACAGGTGGACGTTATTTACTTGGATTTCCAGAAGGCATTTGATAAGGTGCCGCATCCATAAGATAAGGATGCATAGAGTTGGGGATGACGTATTAGCATGGATGGAAGATTGGTTAACTAATAGAAAGCAGAGAGTGGGGGTACACGGATGTTACTCTGGTTGGCGATCAGTGGTAAGCAGTGTGCCGCAGGGGTCAGTGCAAAAGTGAGTGCAGTTGCTTTTACTAGGAAGAAGATGCTTAGGAAGCTAAAAGGTCTGAATGTAGATAAGTTACCTGGACCAAATGGATTAAACCCTAGGGTTGTGAAAGAGGTAGTTGAAGAGAATTTGGAGACATGTAATGATCTTTCAAGAATCACTAAATTCTGACATGGTTCTAAAGGACTGGAAAACTCCAAATGTCACTCTTCAAGAAAGGAGGAAGGCAAATGAAAGGAAATTACTGGCCAGTCAGCTTGACTTGAATAGTCGAGAATATGTTGGAATTGATTGCTATGGATGAGGTCTCAGGGTACTTTAGAAGCACATAATAAAATAGGCCAAAGCCAGCATAGTTTCCTTCAGGGAAAAGCTTGCCTGACAAATTTGTTGGAAGGTTTTGAGGAAATTACAGGCAGAATAGACAAAAGAGAGTCTGTGGATGTTGTTTACTTGGATTTTTAGAAGGCCTTTGACAAGGTGCCACACATGAGGCTGCAAAACAGGAGCCCAGGGTATTCCAGGAAAAATACTAGCATGGATAGAGCATTGGATGATTGACAGAAGGCGAACAGTGGGAATAAATGGAGCCTTTTATGGTTGGCTGCCAGTGACTAGCGCTGTTCTGCAGAGGTCACTGTTGGGACCACTTATTTTAACATTGTATTTCCATGATTTGGATGATTGAACTGATAGCTTTGTGGCTGGGTTTGCAGACAATACCAAAATAGGTGGAGGGTCAGGTGATGTTGAGGAAGCAGGGAAGCTGCAGAGGACATTGACAGATTAGGAGACTAGGCAAAGTACTGGCAGTTGGAATACAGTGTTGGAAAATGTACAGTCATGCACTTTGGTAAAAGGAATAAAAGTGTAGACTGTTTTCTAAATGGGGAGAAAATTCGAAAATCCAAGGTGCAAAGGGACTTGGGAGTCATCATGTTTAAAGATTATTTTACAGATTGAGTAGATGGCGAGGAAGGCAAATGTGATGTTAGTATTCATTTCAAGAGGACCAGAATATAAAAGCAAGGATGAAATGTTGAGGCTTTATATGGCACTGGTGAAGCCTTACTTGGAATATTGTGAACAGTTTTGAGCTCCTTATCTTAGAAAGCATGTGTGCTAACTGGAGAGGGTTCAAAGGAGGTTCACAAAAATGATTCCTGGAATGAAAGCGTTATTGTATGAGGAATGTTTGATGGGCCTGTGCTCACTGAAATTAAGAAGAATAAAGGGGGATCTCATTGAATCCTATTGCCTAGGTAGTGTGGACATGGAGAGGATGTTTCCTATAATGGGAGAATCTAGGCCTAGAGGGCACAGCCTCAGAACAGAGGAATGACCATTTAGAACAGAGTTAAGAAGAAATTTATTTGTCAGAGGGTTGTAAATCTGTGAAATTCGTTGTCACAGGCAGCTGTGGAGGTCAAGTCATTGCGTATATTTAAAACGGTGGTTGGTAAGTTCTTGATTACTCAGGGCGTGAAAGGTAATGAGAAGGCAGGAGAAGGAAGGGGTTGATGGGTTTAATAAATCAGCCACGATGAAATAGCCTAATTCTGCTCGGACGACTTATCTAGGAAAAGATGTGTCAGCATTGGAAAGGTTCTAGAGGAGATTCATGACAACGATTCCAGGAATGAAAGGGTTCAATATAAGTATACTGTAATTGATTTACTTATTTATTATTTCTTTTTCTCTTCTATATTATGTATTGCATTGAACTGCTGCTGCTAAGTTAACACATTTCACGACACATGCCGGTGATAATAAACCTGATTCTGATTCTGTAATGGTATGAGGAATGTTTGATGACTCTGGGCCTATAGCGGCTGGAGTTTAGAATGGGGAGGGGGAGAGAATCTCATTGAAAGCCACCAAATATTAAAAACAACCCATCCATGATCGAATGGCGGAGTAGGTGGCAAAATTGCCTAATTTTTTCTTCCATGTCTTATGGCCGGTGATCGGGGTCGGTTTGGGGCAGGACGGATTTCCTCAGTATTGGGACAACAAGTCGTTTCTTTTCATGCCGAGAACAGTTCGGTCCGCCAGCGTTCAAAGCCACTGACAGAATCAGAATGAAAAACGGGAATATTTGATGATTCTCAACGAAGCTGTGCGCAAATATCCCCACTTGCCGCCGCCATCGTGTCACGGCTTCCCTTGGCGACGGGGGACATACCTCTTGGCCGTTGGAGTTTCGTGGAAGGATGGAGTCGCGCCACGGAACGAGAGCTCGCGTCCCCTTAGCGACGGGGAGAGGTCGCGTTCGCGGCCCTTAGCGACTGGGAGTACTGGCGAGCATCCCCTCAGCGACAGGGAGAGGTCGCGTTCGCGGCCCTTAGCGACGGGGAGTACTCGCGAGTCGGCCAGCATCCCTTCAGCGACGGGGAGAGGTCGCGTTCGCGGCCCTTAGCGACTGGGAGTACTTGCGAGTCGGCCAGCATCCCTTCAGCGACAGGGTGGAGTGGCGGTCACGGCCGCCCTATCGTTACCCGAAGAGCCTGTGTTCGTTCAGGCCTGTAGCACCCAACAGTCACTTCTGGTCAGTGGTTCCTTCCGGAGACCTCAATATGTTCTGGTTTTTAAATTATTCTTCTAATACTGTCTCTGAAACTTTCATCGCGGTTGGCAGACTATCGTAAGGTGCATTACCGCTCCTACTAAGCACACCAAATATTTTTCTGACTTCAAGTCTGCCACCACCTTTCACATCCGTAACTTCACGTAGTACAATTAGCATTAAAAATCCCCTGAGCATTGTTAGCTAGCAAACTTCTAGCATTCCGTTGTAAAATAAGAAGAAAAAAAAAACATTAATAACACAAGAGCTACTCAGCAGGCCAGGCGTCATCTATGGAAAAAAGTAAACAGTCAATGTTTTGGGCTGATATTGGGACCGAAAAATAAAGACAAATTAGACATTAATAATCCTTTCCTGATCATTAGCTCCAAACGTCTAGCATTCTATTGCTAGAAAAAAAGGATAATGAAAAACCATTAACAATGCTTTTTTGAAGTCTGAATATTACTTACCACTCATTGTAAAGCACGTTTAATACCTTTTGCAGTTATGTTTTTATCTCTAGATTTTTGCTGCAGTTTTAAACATAATTTTAATTTTTTCTGTCCTACTTTTACTTTGTGCTGTACTATTTACCACATCTGCATGAAAGTAACAGATTTTAGTTTATCAATAATCAACAAACCCTTTGTTATAAAATCATGCACTTTACACACTGACTTTGATCTATGTGTATTCTGGATATTAACAGGTCCCATTGACACAGTCTTCTGTACTTTCTGAAGAGCCTCTGCATATGAAATGCCCATTTCTACCTGAACATACTTCCACAGCTTTCTTACATATAGAACACCCAGCATAAGCAGAACTATGTTTCCCTCCACAATTGCTATATTTTTGCCTAATGTCTTCTCCCTAACTGCCTTAATCATGTTCTCCACTACATCTACAACACCCCTTTTTACCCCGACACACAGCTGCTTCACGACCAAACCTTTGGCACTGAAAACATATCAGAGGGAGTGGCAGATGGACTCGAACCATTTGACTCGTATAACCTGAGTTAACACTTCCTGGCAGCTTTTTCCCATCAAATTTAATCAGCACCAATAAGACATCTCTTCTTACTCCACCAGAAAACTCTTTTAAATGTTTTGCGTCTACAACTTTTCCCCCGACTAAATTATTTTTAACTTTGTCCTTGGATACATCTAGAGGCACTCCTGTAATTACTTCCCAAAGCCAGCGCCATTCAACATAAACAACAGGAATTCTGCAGATGCTGGAAATTCAAGCAACACACATCAAAGTTGCTGGTGAACGCAGCAGGCCAGGCAACATCTGTAGGAAGAGGTGCAGTCGACGTTTCAGGCCGAGACCCTTCGTCAGGACTAACTGAAGGAAGAGTGAGTAAGGTGCTGCCTGGCCTGCTGCGTTCACCAGCAACTTTGATGTGTGTTGCCATTCAACATAATTCCTTGGTGTTACTTTCCTTCCTCCCACAGCTTTTAACCCAAAAGCCTTCCCATGTTGCTTAATATCTTTATAAAACACTAAGATAGGTTTTGGTCCCGCAATACTGTATCTCCTAATGCTTTTTCACATACTTAGTTAATTTAATTGGATTGATATCAGAAACAGGTCCACATTCAAAGCTGAGCACTATCTTAAACTCTTCCTTCTCTTGCTTATATCCTATCTACTGCCTTCATCATTGGATGATAAGGCACTACAGTCCTCAATTCGCTACTTATTTTTCCATTTCCCGGAAACCTGCTGTTCACCTTCTTCCATTTGGCTCCTATCATCCAATACCATCTCCTATTCACTTCCCCCACCTTCTTCGTCACTTCCTGAGATCTGTACTCCCCTTCTTGCCTCAACTTCCAGCCTAGCCTGTGGCAACACCCAAACCAATTCCTCTCTTCCCTGGTCCAGCTCTCAACCTGGTCTTTCAAAATCAAATACATTTATTATCGAAGCATGTATGCAGCATACAACCCTGAAATTTGTCTTCCTCACAGACAGCTATGAAACAAAGGACCATGGAATCATCCCGTTCAAAGACAAACATCACCCCCCCCCCCGCCGTGTCAACCATTTTAACTCCGTACTTTAATTTGCTTTTAATTTTGAAATTCATTTGGACTGTGTCAGGAGGGCAGCTATTTTGTTTTTTAGTAAAACTTTTCATCCAGACGAAAGAACGTATACTTAATCCTGCATTGTCTTTCTTTTGTTTGTGGCATCAAAATTGTCATCTGTAGGTATTGTTTTAGTTCATAAAGGAGAATGCTATCTGAGCAATATTTTGCATTGCTATTATATAAAAGTTTATCCCTAATTATTGGTATAGTGTTTTACCAGCCTTAGTAATTTAATGAATGTTTACATGATATTAATCTTCTCGCCTACTTTAAAATTTTGTTTACTTGTGTTGTGTATAATTTCTGGGTATTTAACATAAGGTTCAGGCACTAATTCAGGCACCACCAGATGAACCTCTTCTATACACTTTCCAAGGCCTCCACATCCTATAATAAGTTAATATTCCATATGTGGC
Organism: Mobula birostris; assembly: GCF_030028105.1. Taxonomy (NCBI): domain Eukaryota; kingdom Metazoa; phylum Chordata; class Chondrichthyes; order Myliobatiformes; family Myliobatidae; genus Mobula; species Mobula birostris. The sequence goes on from NC_092396.1 coordinate 11,059,128, forward strand.
CTAACAAATTTTTATACACCTGCAACAAGACTTTCTGACTTTTATATTCAGCATCAAATAATGAAAGCAGGCATGCCATATGCCTTTTGTACCACCCTATGTACTTGTGTGGCCACTTTCAGGGAGTCATGATATAGGATCCCAAGATGCCTCTGTACATCTTTGTTGTTAAGGAGTCCTGTCATTCACTATATCCTCTCCTCTCCCTACACTCTTGCCTACCTGGATTAAACTCCATCTGCTATTTTGTTGCTTATGTCTGTAATTGATTTATATCTGGCTGAATCCTTCAGAATCATAGAAAAGTACAGCACAGAATCAGACCCTTCAGCCCATCTAGTCCATGTTGAACCATTTAAAATGCTTACTCCCATTGACCTGGAGGGACCATAACCCTTCATACCCCTACCAACCATGTATCTATCCACACTTCTCATAAACATTGAAATCGAGCTTGCATGCACCATTTGCGCTGGTAGCTTGTTCCACACTCTCACAACCCTCCGTGAAGAAGTTTCCCCTCATGTTCCCCTTAAACTTCTCACCTTCACCCTTAACCCATGACTTGTAGATGTAGTCCCACCCAACCTCAGTGGAAAAAGCCTGCTTACATTTACCCTGTCTATACCCCTCTAAAGTTTGTATACCTCTATCAAATCTCCTCTCAATCTTCTATGGTCCGAGCTTTGACAAACTTCTTCAGTTATATTTTTGTCCAAGTTATTTTTATCACAAACAACAGAGGTCCCAACAAGTATCTCTGGTTACAGACCTCCAGTCAGAATAATACCTCTCCACCTTGACCTTCTATCTCATATGGAAAGCCAGTTTTGAATCTAGTCCACCATGGATACCATGCACCTTAATAACTTGGATAATCCTACCTTGAAGGACCTTGTCAAATGTCTTACTGAAGTCCATGTAGACAAATTTTGTTTGACAACATTCATGTAAAATATGGTCCATTCTGAGCAAAGTCATATTAACTATCTCTAATACACCAAATGCTTTTTCAAACACGAGTAATTTCTATTCCTAAGAGTCCTCTCCAGTAGCTTCCCGCCTACCAATGGTTAGAGAGCGTACAAGGACTTTGTCAAAGCTCCAACAATCTCCTCTCTTGTTTGCCTCAACAACATAGATAGATCCCACTAGGACCTGGGCACTTATCCACTCTATTGTTCTTCAGTATTTACAATACCACCTCTTCTTTGATCTCAAGATACCCTACATTATTAGCAATTCCAAAGAGCTGATTGTAGATTTCAGAAAGCATAAAACAAGGGAATACAAACTAATCCTCATAGAGGGATCAGAAGTGAAGAGAGTAAGTAATTTCAAGTTACTGAGTGTCAATACTTCTGAGGACCTAAGCTGGATGCAACATACTGAAGCAGCTATAAAGGAGGGAAGACAGCGGCTACACTTCATTCAGAATTTGAGGAGATTTGGTTTATTTACCAAAAACACCCGAAAACTTCTATAAATGTAGCATGGAGAGCATTTTGACTGGCTGTATCACCATCTGGTATGGGGGGGCAGGGTGCCGGGGGAGGGGCTACTTCACAAGATCGAAGTAAGTTTTGGGAACTTGTAAAATTGGTCAGCTCCATCATGGATACTACCCTGATTCTGATACCCCATAATGATCTCATTATCAGCCATTTCATTCTTTAGTACCTCACTCATATTCTCTGGCTCCAGGCATAAATTTGCTCTTTATTAGATTAGATTAGATTAGATTAGATCCAACTTTATTGTCATTGTGCTGAGTACAGATACAAAGCCAATGAAAAGCAGTTAGCATCTAACCAGAAATGCAAAGAATAGTGTTATTTACAAAATAACTGCGAATGAAAAGTAAGTGCTAGAGCCCACAAATATAGAAGTACTGAGACAGTAAAATATGGGTGCAATACTGCTTAGCGCTGTGATGTGAGGTTCAGCAGGGTCACAGCCTCAGGGAAGAAGCTCTTCCTGTGCCTGCTGGTGCGGGAGCGGAGGCTCCTGTAGCGCCTACTGGATGGGAGGAGAGTAAGAAGTCCATAGTTAAGGTGAGATGCATCCCTGATAATGCTTTTCACCCTGCCCAGGCAGCGTTTATGGTAGATGTTCTCAATGGTGGGCAATTGGGTGCCGATAATCTGCTGGGCAGTTTTCACCACACGCTGGAGTGCTTTGTGCTCCGATACGGGACAATTGCCATACCACACTGAGATGCAGTGAGTATGCTCTCAGTGGTAAAGCGGTAAAAGTCCGTCAGTATCCAGGGACAGAGATGAGCTTTCTTGAGGTTCCACAGGAAATAAAGGCACTGTTGCGCCTTTTTGATCAGGATGGAGGAGTTCAGGGACTAGGTACGACCCTCGGAAATGTGGACACCAAGGGGTTTGAAGCTTGATACACGCTCCACTACAGCTCCATTGATATAGATGGGGATATGAGTGTGGCTCCTAGCATGCCTGAAGTCCACAATGATCTCCTTGGCCTTCTGGGTGTTAAGGGCCAGGTTGCTGTCAGCACATTCACTGATTTGTAGATTGTAGTTATTTCTGGCCACCATGATGAATGTAGCAGAGGGCTGTAAAACTTAATTATGGTTGGAGAAGAGATGAGAAGGAATAAATGCTTTTGGGAGCATGATCTTTCAGAGGAGACCAGCAATAGCATCAGTAACTAGGTCTGTGGCACAACAACTGACTCTGATGCACAGAAGGGGAGGGCTGAGACAAGGAGAACAGTAGTGTTGGAGACAGACAGGCAGCTCTGTGGCTGTGAATGAGACTCTAGGATGGTATGTTGTCTTCCTGGTGCCAGGATCAAGAAAGTCTCCAAGCAGAACATTTCCAAGGGAAGGTTGAGGCAGTTAGAGATGCCAACAACATAGGCGGAAAAGGAGATGCTGTCCTGAGGCGTGAATGTTGAGAGCTTGGCAGACGTTAAACAGAAGGACACCTAATGCCATGTGCTTTTGAGGGTGGGAATGGGAGGATAGAGCAGAAGAATATGTGCCTCAGAAACTAGTGCAAGAGAAAGGGATTCATGTTCATGAATCATTGAGGTCTTTTCTAGGTCAGAAAAGATCCTAATGGAGTACACGATGGAAGAGTTGCACATGAATTGGAGGAGGACCATTTTCCTGAAGCATGCTAGAAATGCTTAGGGGTTTAAACGAGTCTGGCAGGAGTGGGACCCATTGTAGTATGGTAGGCCTTAAGTCAAACACAGAAATCAAAGTGAACAAATTCAGTAGGCAGAACAGAGAGCGAGAAAGATCTGATAGGCTAAGTTGCATTTATTTTAATGCAAGAAGTCTCACAAGTGAGTTTGGGGCATTAGCTTTTGTTATGTTTATTACAGAAACATGGTTGAGGGATAGAAAAGGTTGGCAGCTCTTGCTCTGAGCTAAAGATACCGCCACATTTATTATCTGTCATAAGAGATAAGAGGCTGTTGTGTATTTGATTACTGTTGGATCTGTTGTCCAGACTGAGTTGAATTAAACTGACTTTATTTCTTACATCCTTAACATACCAACAGGCACCAAGACCTCGCCTGGCTGGCGGTGAGAGGGGCCCTCCCAGTCAGAGCCCTCCTGTACGCCCGGAACGTCGTCTCCGCACCCCACTGCCCACGGGAGGACTGCAGTGAGGAGGAGTCTGTGACCCACCTCTTTGCACACTGCCAGTTCGCAAAGAGGGTGTGGAGGAGGATGGACGGGCTAGTGTCACGTTTCATCCCCAGCAGCTGCGTGACAGAGGACTCTCTGATCTACGGGCTGTTCCCGGGGACGCACACGGAGACCAACATCCGGTGCTGCTGGCAGATCATCAACTCGGTGAAAGACGCACTTTGGTCAGCCCGAAACTTGATGATCTACCAGCACATGGAGATGTCCGTGGGAGAATGCTGCCGACTGGCACACTCTCGGCTGCAGGAGTACGTGCTGAGGGACGCACTGAAACTTGGTGCAGCCACCGCAAGGGCCCGGTGGGGAAGGACCACAGTATAGGTTTCTCCACCCGTGGGAGTGGGAGGGGTCGGTGGGCGAGGAGTATACCCCTCAACAATGAGATGCTAAGCTGAACTACTGGAGTGCCACGTGGGTGGCTATAAACACGGGTATTTTACTGAGTATAATGGAAACATATGTAAAGGATGAAAAGTGATTGAATGGTTTATTGTATATATTTATTTTTGAATAAAGTATATTTTGAAATAAAAAAAAAAAAAAAAACATACATAAGGAGCACATGGAGATGTCCGTGGGAGAATGCTGCCGACTGGCACACTCTCGGCTGCAGGAGTACGTGCTGAGGGACGCACTGAAACTTGGTGCAGCCACCGCAAGGGCCCGGTGGGGAAGGACCACAGTATAGGTTTCTCCACCCGTGGGAGTGGGAGGGGTCGGTGGGCGAGGAGTATACCCCTCAACAATGAGATGCTAAGCTGAACTACTGGAGTGCCACGTGGGTGGCTATAAACACGGGTATTTTACTGAGTATAATGGAAACGTATGTAAAGGATGAAAAGTTATTGAATGGTTTACTGTATATATTTATTTTTGAATAAAGTATATTTTGAAATAAAAAAACATACATAAGGAGTAAAAATCTTTATGTTTCGTCACCATCTAATGGGCAATGTGATGTAATTTATAATAAATAGAACAGTCAATGTAGCATAGAAATACACTCAAATCAGCGTGTTAATCAGTTTGATGGCCTGGTGGAAGAAGCTGTCCAGGAGCCTATTGGTCCTGGCTTTTATGCTGTGGTACTGTATGGTAGCAGCTGGAATAGATTGTGGTTGGGGTGACTCAGGTCCCCAATGATCCTTCGGGCCCTTTTTTCACACCTGTCTTTGTAAATGTCCTGAATTCACAACTACAGATGCGCTGGACTGTCCACACCACTCTCTGCAGAATCCTGCGATTAAGGGAGGTACATTTCCCATACCAGGCAGTGATACAGCCAGATAGGATGCTCTCAATTGTGCCCCTGCAGAAAGTTCTTAAGATTTTGTGGCCCATCCCAAACTTCCTCAACCGTCTGAGGTAAAAGAGGTGCTGTTGTACCTTTTTCATCATACAGCTGGTGTGTACAGACCACGCAAGGTCCTCGGTGATGTGGATGCTAAGGAACTTAAAGCTGTTTACCCTCTTAACGCCATTAATGTCAATAGGGGTTAGCCCGTCTCCATTCCTCTAGTAATCCACAACCATCTCCTTTGTTTTTGCGACATTGTGGGAGAGGTTGCTTTCTTGACACCACTGTGTCAGAGAGATGACTTTCTCCCTGGAGGCCACCTTGTTATTATTTGAGATAAGGCCAATCAATGTAGTGTTGTCAGCAAATTTAATTAGCAGATTAGAGCTGTGGGTGGCAACACAGTCATGGGTATACAGGAGGTAAAGGAGGGGACTTAGTACAGAGCCCTGAAGGGCTCCTGCGTTGAGAGTCAGAGGGGTGGAGGTGAGAGAGCCCACTCTTACCACCTGTTGGTGATCTGACAGGAAGTCCAGGATCCAACTGCACAAGGCAGGGTCAAAGCCGAGGTCTCTAAGTTTCCTGTTGAGCCTGGATGGAATTATGGTGTTGAATGCTGAACTGTAGTCCAAGAACAGCATTCTCACATAAGCATCCTTCTTTGTTCTTTGAAAGTCAAGAGTGAGGTACAAACATTGTGGTTGCAGCTATTTTATTATGACAAAGAAATAACAGTAAATTTCAGTGAAGAACTAACAGTAAATTTCAGTGAAGAAATAAATAACAGAGCAGCAGGTAAACAACTCTTAACTATAACCTACTCCCTCTAACAAAGATTCTGACTTATGGTCTTCCTTTAGACTGAAAACTGGTTCAAGATGGACAGGTAAGGGATTATTCGCTGAGAACAACCTGCTAGAGAAGAACAGTCTTAATTTATGCTGCTATATATATTTAAATTAAATAAGTAGTGCAAAAAGAGAAGTAGTGAGGTAGTGTTCATGGGTTCATTGTCCATTCAGAAATCTGATGTCAGAGGGAAAGAAGCTTTATAGACAAACCAATGATTCCACAAGCGTGTAAACAAACATAAAGTTATGCTTTGCATCAACTTAGACTCTATTGCAACATTCCCCCCTCCCCTCCGCCCCCCCCATACACCACTACACACACTCATACACATTAGAGAAGTTGTGTATTTGCTTAGGGAGATCATCAGGGCAGCACTACAAGTGGGTATTCCAGGGAGATTATCTAATGAAGCTATACTATACGAAGGAGTTGATCAATTTGGGGCTATACCCCCATAGTTAGTGAGAATAAAAGAGTTGTAATAGTAGGTGATCTTAACTTCTCCAGTATTGACTGGGATTGCCAAAGTGCTAAGGGATTAGATCAGGCAGTATTTATTACATGTCTAGAAAAGTTTTGTCAAGCCATATGTAGATGCCCTAAACAGAGAGGCGGCAACATTCAGCGTCACGGGAAGTAAGGCTGGGTATGTGACTGTAATTTTATCGGGTTTGAAATGGTTAAGGGAAAAGATGGGACACTACTTAAAGTCTTAAATTGGGACAAGGCTAGTTTTCTTTAGACAGGAACTTGCAAAGGTTAGTTGGAAGAGCTTTATGATAGATGAAGGGATATCTGAAAAGCAGGAACCTTTTAAAAGTGAGATGAGGAGAATTCGGGGCAGATGTGTTCCTGTTAAAATGAAGAGCAAGGCTAGCAGGATTAGGGAGCCCTGAATGATGAAGGATATTGAGACTCTTGTCAGGAAAAAGGTGGAATATGTCCAGTCTGAGCAGCTGCGATCAAGTGAATCTCCTGCCTTGAGGGGCCTAATTGATGTAGAAAGAGATCAGGAAGACAAAAAAAGGGACATGAGATTTCCTTTGCAAATAAGGTAAAGGGGAATCTTAAAAGACTCTATACTGTAAGTATTTTAAGAGCAAACGTGTAACCAGAGAGATAATAGATCTCATTAAACATCAGCGTGGAGCCATGGGGATGTGCGAGATCTTAAATACTGTTCATCTGTATTTACCATGGAGAAGGTTATGGAAGCTAAGGAATTCAGTGATGTCCTGAAACATCAGTATTACTTTAGCGGTTATAGTGATCTTGATGTATAAAGGTGGATAGGTTAGGTTCCTGGGGCCTGCTGAAGTGTATCCCAGGACATTGTGGGAAGCAAGGGAAGAAATTTTTGTATCATCCGAACCATGAATGATGTACAGGAAAACTAGAAAATGGCTAATGTTTTGCCTTTTTGGAAGGGCTGCAAAGACAAGCTGGGGAACTACAGGCCAGTGATAGGTAAGTTACTGGAGGTGATTCTTTGAGACCACAGTAGTAGTTTTGTGTGCATTTCTGGTTGCCACACTATAAGAAAGATGCAATTTAAGTAAAGAGGGTACGGAAAAAACTTAGAAGGATGTAGCTGGGACTGGAGGTCTTGAGTTATATGGAGGGACTGAATAGGCTGAAGGAGATTGAGGGGTGACCTTATGGAGACAATATAAAATTGAGTGGAGCATTAATAAGGTGGGTGGTCACAATATTATTCCCCGACAGGGTTGTCTAAAACCAGAAGCCAGTGAGTTTAAGTTAAGAGGAGAAAGTTTTAAAGAAGACCTGAAGTGCACATTTTTCCAATATGGTGGGTGCATGGAATGAGCATCCAGAGGAGGTGTTAAAGGTGTGTATAATTACAGTATTTAAACAGTTCATGGATAAGAAAGGTTCTGAGGCATATGAGTCAAATTCAGACAAATGGGACAGCTCAGGAAGGCATATTGTCCAGCATAGACAAGGGCATGTTTTCAGGCTACATAACTGTGACTCTTAAGTGTTTGTTCTTCCTTGCCCTGTGAAATGTCCTAACCAGCCACTCATTTCACAGTATCTAGGTATGGGCTTAAGTGCCAGACTATCTGACAATGACTGAATAAAGCAATTCCACTGGTATAAATTTTCATAATCACAAAGTATTCAATTGATGGGAATGGATCAGTGCAGGAAAAAAGCCACAGTTGGCAAATGAATCAAAACTGATCAAAATTAATTTTTATTACAAAACAATGTTTATTATCTACAACATTTGTGCTTCTGTTTATACATCTCCTCCATCACTTTCTTAAGATGCTTTAGTGAGTTCTGCAAAATGCCATGTGAAAAACTCAGCTTGCTGTGATACCAACAACTATGCAAAACAAAACCTGCCTCATGTTAATAAACCCTTAAACTTTAGTGAATATAAATGAAGGCATGATCCCTGAAGCAGGAAGTCTTTTGAAGGCTACAGAATATTGTTTAGTTCAAATAAATTTATAATCAGGTTTCAGAGAACTAAATTAACTCAGCCCTTGATTACATTACTTCAGTTTTAGGTGTCTGACCCAGTGACGGTATTTGTTTGCATTGATATAGAGATCTGAAAATATCACCTAATCCTCTTCCTCTTCTATTACTGCACATTCTGAAACTGAGGCAGTATTATTTCACTAATTCTTTAACACATTTTCACATAAGCTTAGGAGAGGAGCTATGAGAAAATGTTGATCCTTATGAGATGTCAAAGAAGTCTGCGATGAAGGATCTTTGTGATTAGGGGACAGTAAATACAAGGTTTATAGTTTGGCTCGCCTCATAGACTATTCTGCTTTATAGTGATTGGAAGCACATGTGGCAAAGTGTGTGCTTCTGTTTGATATTTCATTAAATGGGCTTTCATTAGTTACATGCAAGGGTATTATAAGACCATAAGATAGAGGAGCAGAAATAGGCCATTTGACCCATCGAGTGTGCTCTGCCATTTCATCATGGCTAATCCATTCCCCTTTCAGCTCTAATCTCCTGCCTTCTTCCTGTACCCCTCCATGTCCTCATTCCCTGACTAATCAAGAATCTATCAACCTCTGCCTTAAATATACCCAATGACCTGGCCTCCACAGCCACCCATCACAGCAAATTCCGCATATTCACCACTCTCTGGTTAAACAAGTTCTTCCTCATCTCCATTCTAATTGGATGTCCCTCTATTCTGAGGCTCTGTCCTCCGGTCTTAGACTCCCCCACCATAAGAAGCATCCTCTCCACATCCACTCTATCGAGGTCTTTCAACATTTGATTATGGAGGGATTGCTAGACTAACTAACCAATTAGTAAAACAATTTTGTAAACAAGTTGCATATTATGCTGTTGTCTTTTGCAGATACTAAAGGATGTGTTCTGTTCCAATGAAGACTGAGAACTGGAAACTACTGCCTGTCATCCTAAATGTCTCACTGTTAACAGCATTGCTCATCACTGGATGGACAGTCATTGATAGTGATCATGTGCTAGTTTTCTCAGGTCTGCAAATTATCCGATTTAGACTCCATTTTCTAGACTAATATGCATTTACACATTTGTATTTGTATGTGTTCAGTAAACGTAAGGAGATACTTTAGTCAGACAGCATCTGTGGATAGAAAACAATAAATATATCAGATCAATGACCTTGTGACAGAACAGGAAAAGTGAATATTTATGCTGTGGCAGGGAAAGGAAAGGGAACAATAGAATGTCTATGATAGCGTGTGGATCAAGGGCGAGGATGTAGCTGAAGCTGTTAATAATGCAATTGTAGATTTGAGCGAGCTGATAGGCACGTGAGGAGAAGAGGTAAGAGGAGAGCCAGAATGGGGAATGGAAGAAATTACCAAGTTAGAGAAATCAATGTTCATGCCATCTGGTTGGAAGCTACATAGACGGAATATGCCATGCTGAACCCACACTAACCTGAGAGCAGTCTCGCTGTGGCAGTAGAGGTCATGGACTGACATGTCAGCAGAATATTGTATCAAATGGTAAGATTATTATTTGGATGTAAAAAGAGTGTATGTTAATTTGAGGCTGTGAAATTATTTCATTTCTGCCCAAGGCCAGTGACAAAACCTTGTATCACACACCAATTGTGATAGGAAAATGGATTCATCAAAATAGGAAAATGAATTTTAAAAATCTATACTTTAATTACATCAATGAATGAAATAAAATACATGATGGACTGGGGTTCCCACAGTGTGCAAAGGACACTTTTCTAATACTGAAGAGTTCGAAAGTGTACAAACTACTGAACAAGCGGGCCAGACCAGTTCTAAAGGTGGTGAAAACTTGGCCTGAGGGGCCAATCTCAGCATTGCAGGACTGGAGAAGCACTGAACATTGAGGAATATGTGGATTCTGTGACCAACTACATAGATGAGTGCACTGAGGATGAGACCATCATGAAACATATCCAACAGAGGGCAAATCAGAAGCCATGGCTTACTTCCGAGGGCCATGCACAGCTGAGGGATTGTGATGGTGCCTTTAGATAGGAGGATGTGACTTCTTTCAGAGAAGCAAGAACTGTGCTTTCCTGCTTCGTCAGGTAGGAGAAACGGGAGCATTCTCAGAGAATATACAACCACTTCTGTGATTCCGGTGACGCAAGACGATATAGCAGGGAATTCTAAGGATTATGGATTACAAGTCTATCCTGCATGTCAGTGACCAGGGTGCCTCACTCCCCGACAGGCTGAATGTCTTTTTACACCCAGTTTGATGCACAGAACCAAGAACGGGGTCAAACCACACAAAGCTGCGGGGTCTGATAATATTCCAGGTTGGGTTCTGAAAAACTGCATAGCTAACAGATATATTCAACATCTCTCTGGACCAGCCCATTGTCCCCTTAGTTTTCAAAAAATGCTTTGAGTGGCTGATCATGGAGCACATTAAAGGCTTACTCCTGGCTACATTGAACCCTTTCTAGCTCACTTATCACTCAACTTGATCCACTGATGATGCAATAGCCTCTACTTTCCATTCTGTCCTGTCCCACCTGGAAAATGGGGTCTCATATGCCAGGCTTCTGTTTTTGGACTTCAGTGTTTAGCACCATCATACTCAGAAAACTGTGGGGAAGCTGTCCTCACAAGGTCTCAACATCTCTCTGTGTAACTGGATCCTGGACGTCTTAACAGAAAGGCCACAGTTGGTCCATGTGGCAGCACCATTTCTAGTCCTATTACGCTGAGCACTGGCACTCCCCAGGGCCACAGGATTCATCTCAAACCATGTCATAAAGTTTACGGATTACACAACAGTGGTTGGCCTCAGCAACAACAATGATGAGTCTGAGTACAGAGAGGAAGTGGAGCAGCTGGTGGACTGGTATGAGAAGAACAACTGGTCTGAACATGGAGAAGACCAAGGATATCATTGTCGGCTTCAGAGAGGTGTAGGTGAACCAACCCCATCGTGAGTACATCGCTCCTCCACAGAGAGAGTTAAGTGCATCAAGTTCCTGGGAGTTCACATCATGGATGACCGCACATAGTCCCTCAACATCACCTATCTGAACAAGGAGATTGAGGCGAAAGATGCTCCTTGACCCCCCCCCCCCACCCCATCTTAACTGAATTTTTCAGGAACACCATTGAGAGCATTCTGACAAGCTGCATCTCCATCTGATATGGGAGCAGCCGAGCATCAGACCAGAAGTTCCTAAAAAGGACAGTGAGAACAGCTGAGAGGATCATAGAGGTCTCCCTACCATCCACTGGGGACATTTATCAGGAGCACTGAGTACGGAGGGCCCTTAGTATTATCAAGGATCCCACCCATCCATCCAGCATTCTCTTTGACTTTCTACCATCAGATAGGAGATTCTGATGCATAAAATGGGGAACAGTTTCTTCCCTCAGGCCATTAGGCTTCTGAACTACCTGCCAGATTGCATTCGAAATCTGTTCTGCACCTTACAATATTTAATTTATGCACTTTACTTTGTTTATTTATGCATAATTAATCTGTAGATTTTATTCTTACTTTCCCAAGTTATTGTGTACTTTACATCCTGGTTCGGAGAATTGTTGACAACACACACAAAATGCTGGAGGAACTCAGCAGACCAGGCAGCGTCTGTGGAAAAGAGTAAATTGCCCACCATTGAGAACATCTACCATAAACACTACCTAGGCAGGGCAATAAGCATTATCAAGGATGCATCTCACCCTAACCATGGACTTTTTACTCTCCTCCCATCCGGTAGGCGCTACAGGAGCCTCTGCCCCCGCACCAGCAGGCACAGGAAGAGCTTCTTCCCTGAGGCTGTGACCCTGCTGAACCTTTCATCACAGCGCTAAGCAGTATTGCATCCGTATTGTAGTGTCTCAGTACTTCTATATTTGTGTGCTGTAGCACTTACTTTTTACTCGCAGTTATTTTGTAAATAACACTATTCTTTGCATTTCTGGTCAGATGCTAACTGCATTTCATTGGCTTTGTATCTGTACTCGGCACAATGACAATAAAGTTGAACCTAACCTAATCTAAACAGTCGACGTTTCTGGTCAAGACCTTACATCAGCAGAAATCTTGTCTCATTTGATGGTATACATGTGTATAGTTAAATGAGAATAAACTTGACTTGACCTGACTTGATATCTGTTTATGGTCCAGCTTTGGAAAGTTGTATGTGTCATAGCTAGAAAGGATGAAGTTGAATATGTGGAAATGTTACAAACCTTAGTGGGTTAGAGTTAGAACAATACTGTTTAGATGCTATGAATAGGATTACATAGCATCTGAAATTGGATAGTTTATTTTTGGTAAGAGCTTATTAAGAGAATATATCCCTACATTGTGTGCATCTGGATGTTGAAGCGTGTAATTATTAATAAGCAGAACATATTAATATCTTGCCAGTATCCAAGGTACACAGAATCAAGGTGGTAAGAATACAGCTTTGATAAGAAACATAAGATAGACAGAAAATGCAGGATGGTGAAGTCCGCTTGTCAAATATCAGAACAACACAGTTCACAAGGCACTTCTTGTTTGACCTTTTGTCATTCTCCTGCAGGAAATGTGAAGAATCATGTGTGGAGCAGGAGGTGGCATGGACTGAAATCTATCACTAACCGAATAGAGCCAAAACAAAGAAATGGGTAAGCAGTTAAATGGATGCAGAGCTTCTGTTACTGTGCATTTGGATGATATTTTTACATTGGATAGTCACATTCACATTAGTCTAAAATGACTTGCCCTTTATTTTGGACCTGTGCCCATAATTCTTGACTTCTAAGTCAGGGGAAGTATCCTCCCTGCTTCTACCTTGTTGAGTCTCCTAAGAATATGATATTTTGCAGTGAGTTCACCCTTCATTTAGAGGAAAAAATGCTTGGCTTTCTCAAATTCTCCTCAGATGACGCATTTGTGCCAAGAACTAGTCTGCTGAATCTTTCTTACACTTCCTTTATGACAAGTACAGATACCTGTCTTTAGGACATGTGTCCTTAATTTACAAAGCTTTTCTTGCTTTCTCTCCAGTGTATTAATTACTGCCAATAATCCATTTTGCACTTCCATCCATGCCATTTTGTCTTCCATAAAATCCTCAATTTTGTGGCTCTGCTCTTTATTTTTATTTGGTGATGGTAGGAGTCAAAGGGTTTTTTCCTAGATTGGAGGCCTATGACTATTTGGATGGGTAAGTTTGAGAAATACGAGTCAAATGTAGGCAAATGGGAACAGCTTAGATCAGCATCTTGGTCAGCATGGACCAGATGGGCGAAATGATCTGTTTCTAGGGTGTACAACTCTGCTTCCATGCCTAACAGTGCTTTACAGGGATCATTGCTTGATCCACTTTAGTTCATCATTTATATTACTAATTTGGATGAGAATAGGGTGGCATGGTAGTGTAGTGGTTAGCAAAATGCTTTACAGTATTAGCGACCCAGGTTCATTTCCTGCCACTGTCTCTAAGGAGTATATATGTTTTCCTCATGATTGAATGGGTTTCCTCTGGGTGCTCTGGTTTCCTCCCACAGTCTGAATGACCAACTAACTGACCAACCAGTACATCTTGGGACTGTGGGAGAAAACCACAGCAGATTATCCAAGGTTACAACTGGATCTTGATCAACTGGGCTAGTGGGCTGAGAAATGGCAGTTTGGTGTATAATCAGATAAATATGAAATGGTACGGTCTTGAGGAGTATTGTAGAACAGAGGGATCTAGGGGTGCAAGTACAAAGTTCACTGACGGTAGCAACATTAGTAAATAGAATGATAAAGAAGGCATGTGGCATGTGTAATGTGTTCTGTCTTGATTCAGCAGGATGAGGTATTTGCAGACAAAGGAGGCACTGTACGTGTGTTAAGGCCATAAGGAATTACTTTATTAGAGTGATATAAAACATGCAGGATAGAAAGAAATGAATGATTAATAAAGTAGTAGTAAAGAAAACAAAAATAATACTTACCTTCCACTTAGTGAGCTGATCTGCACAGCACTAGAGGGAACCACAGATCTGCCAACCTTTGATGCAGCCTTCTTTTTATCTCCTACTCTTAGAACTAGCGCTAGTTGTGACCAGGCCTAAGAGACAATTCCCCCCTTTGCTCAAAGAAATTGCCCCTCTTTATACCCTTCAAGATCCCTTTTTATCTGTCAGAATCTTTAGCTTACACACAACTTAAAAATAGAAACTGCAGGCATCTAAGGAGGAAAACGTTCTTCACTGGTATCTAATCTTAACAATGCTCATTGAAAATGGAGGTAAAATATTGGTCAATTAAGGGAACTGGGGTGTAGTGGAAACAGGCCATTGCCATATTTCAAGCTGACACCATTTTCTTTCAAATTTCCATTTTATTTTAGCAAACACCAAGAAGGAATCAAATGTAACTCTTCCCTTACAGCATGCTTGCTTTCGTCAGTCAGAATGTTGACTACAGCAGCTGAGAAGTCATAATGCGGTTGTACAAGACATTGGGAAAACCGCATTTGGAGTACTGCGTACAGCCATGGGCACCCTTCCATAGGAAAGATGTCATTAAGCTGGAGAGAATGCAAAGAAGATTCGAGGATGTCACCAGGACTTGGAGGGCTTTGGTTATAAGGAGATGCTGGATGGGGTTGGATATTCTTTCCCTGGATAATAGGAGGCTGAGGAGCGACCTTACAGAAATGTATAAAATCTTGAGAGGCATAGATAAGGTGAACAGCAAACTCTTTTCCTTTGGACAGACCAATGCAAAACTAGCAGGTGTAGTGAGAGTGGAAAGATTTTAAAAGGACCTGAGAGGCAACCTTTTCACACAGGTAGCGAATAAGTGGGACAAGTTGCTAGAGGATGTGGTGGAGGCAAAATCAATTTACATGTTAGAGGTGTTTGGACAGGTATGAGGACAGGAAAAGTTGTTGGGGATATGGCTGCAGGTAAATGGGTCTAGCTCAGTTAGGCATGCTGATTATCATGGGTGACATAGGACAAAGAGCCTGTTACCATCTATGACTCCATGTGGGGTTTTTCAGGAAGTGGATGCCCTCCCACATATTCATCTTGAGGGATGAAAAAACCACTCCAGTCTTCAGGGAGAACTCCTCTTGGAAGCAATACAGAGAGTTACTCTAACTTAAACCTATCTCAGTCTACCACTCAGAGCACCCAAAGACTCTGAGCAATACTCAAAGATCGTTGTCCCAGTTATGTGCAAATGCAACACTGCTCTTTTAAAATTATATCTTATTATTTTTCT
This sequence comes from Mobula birostris, assembly GCF_030028105.1. NCBI lineage: Eukaryota > Metazoa > Chordata > Chondrichthyes > Myliobatiformes > Myliobatidae > Mobula > Mobula birostris. The sequence goes on from NC_092396.1 coordinate 11,074,697, forward strand.
TAGCTTTATCAAACAATATTGTGCAGATAAAACGTAAACTGCAGAGCCTTGTTCACTCACAATGCTCCTGCAAATTTGTTTGACCACAAGGATGTGGTTGTTAACATGCAGGCAGTGATTTCAGTGTTACAGGATGCTGTTATGTTCAAGGCCGACTACCTGCAGCATGAAATGAGGCATATCATTTTGGAGAAGAGCAACAGCAACAAACTCACTATTCAGATATGGATGACATTTTGACCAGAATGTGTGCTTGGCTCCCATGGATTTATGAACCTGAACGTTCATTGAGAAGACATTGCAGATTGGCAAATTTGATGGAGCACATCAGGAATGATGAGGAAAGGTTATTGGAATTGAATGCTAAAGAGTTTACAAAGGATTGAGAAACCACAACGTAGCTCCCATTGCAACCAAACTATCATGGCACAGAAGCTTTCCTCATTGATTTTATGAAAGTGATAGTTGTCTTCAATTATGACAGTCCTATGTTCTGCAGCACCAGCTTTTGTTATACAGTAGAAAATGCTGTGTTTTATTGTAAAGGCTTTTGTTGGATGTAAAAAAAGAGAGCTGTCCATCTTTCCAACATCTTACCTTAGCTTTGTTCATTAACCACCCAGGAGCAATTACAGGAGGAAGCCTCCACATCAACATGGCCAACTCCATCAACTTCAGTGTCACCGCTACCATCAGCTGAACACCAGTGACAATTCTGTCTCCCATCTGTCTTGCTACTGCCTTAGCTTAAACGTGCCCCTACCACTTGTGTACAAGGATATTACTTAGGAGCAGGAGTAGATACTTTGGCTCCTTAAATTTAATCCATCTTCAAAAAGTCATTGTAAACTGCTTCGATTTATTACCTCAATTCCCTACATACTCGCAGTAACTATTCATCCTCTTACTTATCAAGAACTTGCCTTACTGGAGAAGTTGTTTCCACAGGCCTTTTGAGATATCTAAAGACTCTCAGCCCTTCAACAGAAAACATTTTGCCTCCCCTTGTCTTAAATAAGTGACCCCGTATTGTGGGGAATTAACTGTTAGTTCCACGTTCTTCCATGAAATAGAAGCATCCTCTCCATGTTGCCTTGTCAAAACCCTCTCAGTATTTTATCACTTGGAATGCACATTATATCATTATATTTTTAACAATTAAATTTAAAGTTGATATCATTTCAGATGCTTCAAATGTATTTTTAAGTGTTTAACGATTTGTTTTGACCAGAGTTCTTGTGCTTTGGAATACAGCTTGAGTTTTTGAGTCCAGTGGGAAAAGTCTACTTGCTTTATGTATTTTTGCTTAAGGAAGTATTTTACTTTTATGAACAAAAATAAATGCCTGAATATCCTATCTTGGGTAAGGAGAAGAAAACTCAGGTCTCATCAAGATCCTGTAGAAGTGTAATAAGATATATTTCATTGTCTGAAGTATTATCACTGTGTATTTTTTGTTCCTTCTGATTAAGCAACTGAGTGGCTTTTATTTTCTCTTTTAATTATCAATCTTTGGTGAGTCAGTATATTAAAATTTAACAAATGAATGACAATCTGGAATTATTAAAACATTCTTAATAATAATATTACTCTGAAATAGGACAATAATTCTTTATTTTTTAATTAGTGCTGATATCTATGGGAAAGAAAGAATGGGAGGTGGTAGGATATCATTGTTTTAGCAAACATTAATGGAACAAGTTGAAAACAAAATAAGAAACTGTAGAATTAAAAAGAGTACAGAATAAATTAAAGGGAATAAATTCAAAGTATAAGAGAAAAGGAGCGAGGTAGTGACATTGAGCTATTTTTTCTTTTGGAAGATTGGGCTGAACTGTGCCATTCATGGGTGGTGCAGTTATTGGAGCATCTCACTGAAAAACAAATTGACTCTGTTTCTCTTTTTGTTTCACAGGGATCAACAGATGATCCAAATTTCAGCTGGTGTGGAAAAGCTAAAGGTGGTAGCCCCAGCTCTACATTTTTTGTTCTTTGTCATCTCGATTGTTGCCAATATAAAATACCAAGAAAACCATGAAGATCACAGCTCACTTTTTTCAGGTTTATGATTTCTTCCATGTATTTCAGAAGACTTTGTTTAACTAGTATAATTGTTTTATGAGTTGGTAGTGTGAGTGTGGAATGAGCTGCCAGCACAAGAGGCGGATGCAAGGTCAATTTAAACGTTTGGATAGGTACATGGATGGAGGGGTATGGAGGACTATGGTCTCGGTACAGGTCGATGGGATTAGGCAAATTAATGGTTCGGCACGTGCTAGAAGGGCCAAAGGGCCTGTCTCTGTTCTGTAGTGTTCTATGACTTTGATTATCACAGTATGTGTTTAATGAAATAAATCTATTTGTTAATAATGGTTCATGTCCTGTTAGTTTCACTTTGATAGTAGTTAGATTTGTATCTCATTTCTGATTGAAGCTTTGTCCAACTTTTTCAATCGCAGACATTTGTTTAGCTTTCTAGCAACTTCAATCTTAACAATATCAAAATTAATTCACAATGAGGCCAACACTGGCCACAAAGGAACAGTTGGCACTGTGGCACTGAGGATAGTGCAGTTATCTCCCATTTCTAGTGGCCCTGGTTCCAATCGGACCACCACTCTAGCCTGTGTGCAGTTTGCATGTTCTGTCTGCGATCTAATTTACCCCTCGGTGCTCCTGCTTTCTCCCAAAGACATGATAGTTGTTAGGTTAATCAGCCACTGAAAGTTATTCCTGGTGTAGATGGCTGGGGAGAAGTGGAGTGATAAAAAGGGGCTTTATAGGTGGTAGTGTAAAATTTCGGGGGAAGTGTTTGGGGGAGTAGGATTGATGGTTTGTGGGCATACCAGGCAGAGCCGGCATTGACTGCCCACCTAAAAATCCTAGAGGAAGTGACGAATGGTTAGTCAGTGTTCTTGAACCATCAGGCAGAAACTAAATCTACAACAAGCAATCTACTGAATGAACCCAGCAGCTTAAGTAACATCTTTGAGGGGAAAGGAACTGTCATTTCACGTTGAAAGCCTGAACATGCAGCATCTGAGGCCAAGATCAAACGCTGGTCACTGGAGCTTTGCAAATAATGATTCACCAACTGCACTACACTGTCATTTTTAATTATATTTTGTTATTTCTTTCCTTGCCTGTTTTTCTCCCAAACCAGAAAACCAACATACAGCACTGGTCATACACATTTGACACAATTGAGATGCGATAGGGGTTCACAGTAGACTAGGTCTGTACCCTGAGAGATGATCTCAATGAACTTCAAAGTTCACAGTTTTCAACAGGGCCCAAGCAGGAGTCTAGAAGCACGTCCTACTGTCTACAATAAGAGATGGTCCACTTAGGACTGAAATGAAGAGAAATTTTTTTACTTCAAAAGTATGGCGAATCTTTGGAATTCTATATCCTGAATCACTCTGGGATTTTCATCATGGCGTTCATTCACAAGAAATATGTACATGATGTCCATTTGGATAGCCAATATGCTCTGGCACCAGTCCATTTTCTAATTCATTGGCAAGCACGGTTGTCTAATTGACCTTGTTGGGTCTTCTTTCATCAGTCAAGATAATTGATGACCAATAATAGCAGTGATTAAGTGTTAACATTTACATTGTTGAGCCATTTAAATCTTTTGAACAATTTGCAGAATTCATACGCCATTAATGCTGCTGATTGACCTACAAGAATTCAGGATTGGGGATTCAGTAAAACCTAAATCAAATTTGAAACAAGATTGTTTGACTAATTAAAACATAATTCTGGAATTACTGCTTATCTGTGGAAAGAGAAATAGTTAATGTTTCAGGCCAGTGTAAACATCAGAACACAGTAAACTTTCTTCATATACTGAAATAGGTAAAATTATGCATTAACAATGGACATTATATTTAATGTTTTAAAAATGAATCATCATGTGTCTGAGGAATCTAGGATAAGCAAAATTATAATTCAATGGCTGAGGCTTCAGAAGAGTTGGAGAATTAGAAGGACTATTAATCTAGTGCTTCATCGTTCAATTCCCTAGCAAATGTGACATAGCAAATGTATGTCAGTTCTGAAGATTCCTCAGAGAATATATATTTACATTTATTCTTTTGTTTTCAGGTACTAAAGCTGAAGAGTTCAAAATGGTAAGACTACAATATACTCAATCATCATTGCCCTGTAGGGGAAACTAACATTTCAGATAATTGAGCAAAATTGGGGTGCACGGTAGTATAGTGCTGAGCACAATGCTTTACAAGGTATGAGAACAAGTCAAGTCAAGTCAAGTCAAATTTATTTATATAGCACATTTAAAAACAACCCACGTTGACCAAAGTGCTGTACAGATCAGAGCAGATAGCTAAAATCATGAATACCAAGAAACATAGACATAACCACAAGGCAAGCAGCTTATAGGCACAAAAGAAACAACACAAAGGCCTAGGCACAAGTCAATAATCAGCCGCGTCAGGAGGATTCAAACGCTAGTGAATAGAAGTAAGTTTTGAGCCTGGATTTAAAAGAGTCGATGGAGGGGGCAGATCTGATAGGGAGGGGAATGCTGTTCTACAGTCTAGGGGCTACAGTAGCAAGGGTGCAGTCACCCCTGAGCTTAAGTTTAGATCACGGGACAGCCAGGAGCTCCAAGTTAGCCGAACTGAGGGACCTGGAAGTAGAATAAGGGGTTAGAAGGTCTGTGATATAAAGGGGGGCAGCCCATTTAGGGCTTTATAAACAAACAGGAGAACCTTAAAATCAATTCTGAACTGTACTGGCAGCCAGTGGAGGGAGGCCAGGATAGGAGTAATATGGTCCCTCTTCTGGGCACCTGTCAGGAGCCTGGCTGCGGCATTCTGGACCAGTTGCAGACGGGGCAGGAACGACTGACTAATCCCAGTATACAGGGAATTGGAGTAGTCCAAGTGGGAGAATATAAGGGCGTGGATGACTTTCTTGAGATCTTTGAAAGAGAAACTGCTTGATTTTGGCAATAGTACGAAGCTGGAAAAAACTGGCTTTTACTACTGCAATAACTTGGCTTGTCAAACTTCAAGGTGGAATCAAATATCACACCAAGGGATTTAACATGGGGATTGACAAGGGTGGACAAGTTACCAAGATTGTTGGCAATCACCTTGATGGAGTCGGCGGGGGGGGGGGGAGGGGGGAGGAATAGGACAACTTCAGACTTGCCCTCATTTAGCTGTAAGAAGTTTTGTGCCATCCAGCACTTTATGTCCTCAAGGCAGTTCATGAGTCTGGCTAGATTTGACTGGTCGTTTGGTTTTGGGGGAGATAAAGCTGTGTGCCGTCAGCATAACAGTGGAAAGAAATGTTGTATTTTTGAATGATTTGGCCGACGGGAAGCATATATATAGAGAAAAGAAACCAGCAAATTTCCCTCACAGTTCCAGCAACCCAAGTTCAATTTCTGCTGCTGCTTGTAAGGAGTTTGTATGTTCTCTCTGTGACTGTGTGGGTTTCCTCCGGGTGCTCTGGTTTCCTCCTACAGTCGTAAGAAGCACTGATTGGTAGGTTAATTAGTCATTATAAATTGTCCCATGATTAAGCAAGGATTAAATTGGAGGTTGTTGGGTGGTAGTCTCAAAGGGCTGGAAGGGCCTATTCCCCGCTGTATCTCAATAAATAAAAGAAGTAATAAATAAAATGGCAATTGCTCTCAATTTTATACTGTGCTAGTGTTAATAATGGTTTCCTTTTAAATGAATGGACTAAATTTGTCAATAACTAAATTTGTCAGGGACAAAACTGCCCAGCAATGGTCTTACTTCCTGTCAATTTATAATGTAAGACTACTGTTGCTCCAAATCCACAAGCATGGGGGAAGTGTTAGTGAAGGAGCTGCAGCCTGGAAATTCCATTGTGCTGTGCCGAGTGCTGTGAGATTGTTGTTATGATGTAACTCACTTGTTCAGGGATAGTGTGGCTGCAGAAAAGGAGGAAGTCATGGAGGGATTGTCTACTGAGTCAGTGTGGGTGGAAGTCAGAAACAGGAAGGAGGCAATAACTCTACTGGGGTTCTTTTTATAGACCCCCCAATAATAACAGAGACATCAAGGAGCAGATGGGGAGGCAGATTCTGGAATGGTGCAAGAGTAATAGGGTTGTTGTGATGGGTGATTTTTAACTTTTGTAATATTGACTGGCATCTCCTTAGAGCAAGGGGTTTGGATGGGGTGAACTTTGCTAGCTGTGTTCAGGAAGGCTTCCTGATGCAATAAGTAGATAAGCCAACTAGAGGAGAGGCTATACTTGATCTGGTATTGGGAAATGAACCTAGTCAGGTGTCAAACCTCTCGGTGGAAGAGCATTTTGGAGGCAGTGATCACAACTCTATCTCTTTTACCATAGCACTCGAGAGGGATAGGAGCAGACAATTTAGGAAAATGTTTAATTGGGGTAGAGGGAAATATAATGCTATTAGATAGAAACTTGGGAGCATTAATTGGGAGCAGATGTTCTCAGGAAAATGCACGGCAGAAAGGTAAATGATCAGGGAACATTTGCCTGGTGTTCTGCATAGGTATGTTCCATTGAGGCAGGGAGAGGATGGTAGTGTAAAGGAACCATGGTGTACAAAGGATGTAGAAAACCTAGTTAAGAAGAAAAGAAAAGCTTACGAAAGTTTCAAAAAACTAGGTACCGCTAGAGCTCCAGAAAATTACAAGGTTGCCAGGGAGAAACTTAAGAAAGAAATTTGGAGAGTAGAACTGGCCATGAGAAGGCATTGGTGAGCAGGATTAAGGTAAACCCCAAGGCATTCTGCAAGTATGTGAAGAACAAGAGGATGAGCCATGTGAGAATAAGACCAATCAGGTTCAATAGTGGATAGTGGGAAAAGGACCTTGGCAATTGTGGGAATGACCTACAGCGGACTGAAATGCTTGAGCTTATAGACATTAAGAAAGAGGATGTGCTGGAGATTTTGAAAGGCATTAAGTTAGATAAGTTGCCAGGTCCAGATGAAATGTACCCCAGTCTACTATGGGAAGCAAGAAGGAGATTGCTGAGCCTCTGGCAATGATCCTTGTATCATCAATAGGGATGGGAGAAGTGCCAGAGGATTAGAGGGTTGCAAATGTTGTTCCCTTGTTCAAGAAAGGGAGTAGAGATAACCCAGGAAATTATAGACCAGTGAGTCCTACTTCAGTAGTGGGAAAGTTGTTGGAGAAGATCCTGAGAGGCGGAATTTATGAGCATTTGGAGAGACATAATCTGTTTAGGGATAGTCAGCATGGCTTTGTCAAGGGCAGGTCATGCCTTATGGTCCTGATTGAATTATTTGAGGATGTTTCAAAACACTTTGATGAAGGTAGAGCAGTGGATGTAGTGTATATGGATTTCAGTAAGGCATTTGATAAGATTCCCCATGAAAGGCTCATTCAGAAAGTAAGGAAGTATGGGATCAAAGGAGACCTTGCTTTGTGGATTCAGAATTGGCTTGCCTATAGAGGGCAAAGGGTAGTTGTAGATGGTTTGTATTCTGCATGGAAGCTGGTGACCAGTGGAGTTCCACAGTGATCTGTTCTGGGACCCCTCCTCTTCGTGATTTTTATAAATGACCTGGATGAAGAAGTAGAAAGTATTTCTAGGAAGAGGTACAGTTGATGTGTCAGGCCAAGCCCCTTCGTCAGGACTAACTGAAGGAAGAGTTAGTAAGAGATTTGAAAGTGGGAGGGAGAGGGTGAGATCCAAAATGATAGGAGAAGACAGGAGGGGGAGGGATGGAGCCAAGAGCTGGACAGGTGATTGGCGAAGGGCATATGAGAGGGTCATGGGACAGGAGGTCCGGGGAGAAAGACAAGGGGAGGAGGGAACCAGAGGATGGGCAAGGAGTATAGTCAGAGGGACAGAGGGAGAAAAAGGAGAGTGAGAGAAAGAATGTGTGTATAAAAACAAATAACGGATGGGGTACGAGGGGGAGGTGGGGCATTAGCGGAAGTTAGAGAAGTCAATGTTCATGCCATCAGGTTGGAGGCTACCCAGACGGAATATAAGGTGTTGTTCCTCCAACCTAAGTGTGGCTTCATCTTTACAGTAGAGGAGGCCATGGATAGACATATCAGAATGGGAATGGGATATGGAATTAAAATGTGTGGCCACTGGCAGATCCTGCTTTCTCTGGCGGACAGAGCGTAGATGTTCAGCAAAGCGGTCTCCCAGTCTGCGTCAGGTCTCGCCAATATATAGAAGGCCACATCGGGAGCACCGGATGCAGTATATCACCCCAGCCGACTCACAGGTGAAGTGTCGCCTCACCTGGAAGGACTGTCTGGGGCCCTGAATGGTGGCAAGGGAGGAAGTGTAAGGGCATGTGTAGCACAAGACCATGGATTTGTGCCTTGGAAGGTTTCCAGGGTGCAGGCCTGGGCAAGGTTGTATGGAAGACCAGCAGTTGCCCATGCTGCAAGTCTCCCCTCTCCACGCCACCGATGTTGCCCAAGGGAAAGGCATTAGGACCCATACAGCTTGGGACTGGTGTTGTCGCAGAGCAATGTATGGTTTTGCTCAAGGGCACACACGCTGCCTCAGCCAAGGCTCGAACTAGCGACCTTCAAATCATTAGATGAACGCCTTAACCATTTGGCCGTGCGCCACGAAGAACTCATAAAGCAAACATAATAAATTCCTCAATTCTCAGTTGAACTTGAGATAAGCACACACTGATTTCATCTTCAACTGAAATGAGACAATTTCTATCCTTGCTCTTGATGCTTGTTAAAGAAGAAAAGCTTGCTCACATATGTAAGAAGTTGAAAACTGCAGCAAAATGTTCATTGCTTTCCTATGAATGGCAGGATACTTTTCTTTCACAGAAATCCAAAACATCTCTAGGTGCAGGTCAGTAAATCTTATCATGAATGCATGATTAGACTGCAGCTCATAAAGTCCTTCCTCTTCTCTTAAAGTCCAGTTCTCAGGCTGAGCAGAAAATTCACAGAAAGGGTCCCTCATTCAGTTATACACTTGTTTTGAAAGGGAGGGAAATTACTGTTCAATTTTGTTTTGCAGTTCTTCCAGGTGGTTTTCAATAAGACTCAAGATTTTCTGATATCCTTCCTCACTTTCAAGCCCAAGCAGCTGTGGAAACATTTCAAGATTTCCTTTTGCAACGTGATTTTTTCCAAAGATTCAGTTCCTTTTTAAATCTAAAAATCTTGACGTCAGAACGTTTTCTCCAGGGCCTTGCAGGGACGTGTTCAACTGGATCATGTGATGAAAAATGTTTGTTAAGTAGGCTAGTTTCTGCAGCCATTCTTCATCTTCAAAGCACTTAGCAAAATCTAGCCTACTATTTTCTTGAAAGTACTCCTGCAATTCAGTTTTCAGCTCAAACACCCTGTTGAGAACTCTTCCTCTGCTTAACAACTGGGTTTCTGTATGTAGCAGGAGATTGGTATGCTTCTTGTCCAGGTTTTCACAGTTTTTTAAACATTCTTGAGTGAATGAGTCTTAAAGCTACTAAATAACTTTTTCAAAAGTTTTAATCTGTTTGTTTTGAGATTCCAATAGTTGTTCAAAATAATCAGCACTTTTACGTGTCATATGGCTGTGATTTGTAGTTAAGAGTCTTTTCAATTTTGCTGGAGCTATTGATACATTTGTAAGTTGTTTACCACAGACTGGGCACAATGGAATAGGACAACTTGGACCACCAGTCCATGTAAAACCCATTGATAAGTAGCTTTCATTGTGAGGACCACCGTTTTTTTGTGCCCACTGTTGCGCTGTTGCTGTCTAAGTTGCATGCCATCTTGGTCAATGTCTCCCATCCACTACATAATGTACTGGGTGGGCACAGGAGTACATTCAGCCAGAGACTCATTCCACCGAGATGTAGCACAGAGGGTCATAGGAAGTCATTCCTGCCTGTGGCCATCAAACTTTACAACTCCTCCCTTGGAGGGTCAGACACCCTGAGCCAATAGGCTGGTTCTGGACTTATTTCCTGTCATAATTTACATATTACTATTTAATTATTTATGGTTTTATTACTATTTAATTATTTATGGTGCAACTGTAATGAAAACCAATTTTCCCCGGGATCAATAAAGTATGACTATGACTAGAGCATGAAATGACTCTGAAGATTGTAATTCTTCATCATTAACCCTATCAGAATTACATGTAAGCCTAGGCCTAGAATCCTCCTCTTCCATCTCACACCTCCTCTTCAAAAATCGCCATAGTGGACCATCTTTAGAATGAATATTTGCCTCCAATTTTCTCCTACACTGTTATTTTGTTTGCTCCCATATGTCAGTTGGTGGCACGTAAGGGGAAGTTGTGGGAGGTAATCGGGAGGGAGAGGCTGATGTCAAAGCCCAAGTTGGGTGAGTCCATTCAATGTTTAGAAAACCCATTTCAGCTCCTCAACAGCCTACTGTCTTCCCCTCCATGCAATACAATGCTCACCCATTATCAACAGCTTCCTTATCTTGTGTCAAAAACTGAGAATAGACTCAACCAAATAAACTCGGTCCAACTGTGCACTGCCATACTGGATTGAGATTGCTAATGGGGCTGCTCGGTCACTGCCCCCCACTGCGAGTGCTAGCATTGCAAGTTGCACGAAGTTCAAAAAAACAATGTTTATTTTTTTTTAAATCACAATCTCTCACAGAACCCCGGTTGAGAAACCCTGCCCTAACATGTAGAAGACTGAGAGGAGATTTGATAGCGATATACAAAATTATGAGGGGTATAGATAGGGTAAATGGATGCAGACTTTTTCTACTGAGGTTTGGTGAGACTAGGACTCGAGGTCATGGGTTAAGAGTGAAAGATGAAATGGTTAAGGGAAGTATGAGGGGGAATTTCTTCACTCAGAGGATGGTGAGGGGCGTGTGGAATGAGTTGCTAGTGGAAATAATGGATGTGGGTTTGATTTCAACACGAGAAATTTGGATAAGTACATGGATGGGAAGGATATGTAGGGTGTAGGTTGATAGGACAAGCCAGATTAATATTTTGGCATGGACTAGATGGGCTGAAAGACCAGTTTCTGTGCTGTAGTGTTCTATGACTCTATGACTGCTAGCAATGGAAACACTGCCCTGCTCAGATAGCACATTGGTAGGTGTTGGAAGTCTATGCTACTTGAACACCACTGAATCCAACAGATATTTTAAAACATAACAAAGTTATTTTACAAAATCATCATGAAATACAGTGGATTCTGGTTAATTGGAATTCATCGGGACCAGTACATTTTGGGTCAATTAAGTGGCTGCCCCAATTTCATGGTTTCATGGAAAAGATAAAAAGGTATAACAAAAGACAAACTACTGCTTAACAGAGTAACAAATTATCTGTGAAATACAAAACAAATTACAGCGCTATTAATATTACTATAGTACTGGAAAACTGTATTAGTTCCAAGTTAACAGTAATATCCTCCAGTGCCTGACTGGCCTTTTTTATGAGACCGAGTTGCTAGCTGGACACTCAACTCCGGATGGATGGAAAACATGCGAGGAGCCGGCTAGATTTGAACCTGGGACCGTGCGCTCCAAAGTTCAGTGCTGATGCCACTATACCACTGGCTGAATCCTAATAGCTATTGGCAGAGGAACTCATCCAGTGTACACAGCTCTTTTGACTGGCTATAAATAAACAAAATCAGCACTGACACCTAAAGTTGATAATGGACTGCCTTCATACAATGCTAACGGCAATTACAACATCCAAATCTTAATATTCATTGTAACATTCAAGATGATTGTTGATACCTTCAAATCCGTAATTCCTAACTTGTTGAAATAGTGCAATCGTTATCAGCACTAGGTCAGCAGGTCAGGCAGAGAATTATGGAAAGGAATAAACAATCAATGTTTTGGGCAGAGGTGTTTCATCAGGACTGGATAGGAAGGGAGAAGAAACCAGAATAAGAAGGTGGTGGAGGGGAAGGAGTAAAAGCTGGCAGGTGAGAGTCAAGTAATCCACAGTGTTACAGTTTGTTTAGTTTTAATAATCCATGCATGTATTTTTTTAATTACAGATTTTTTTCCTTCTATTACTGGTTTCTCAAATTCCAGTGACAACAGCTTGTTATCCAGAGGAGTATGATTATGGTGGTATCTGTTGTTCATTGTGTTCTCCAGGTAAGTGATGGCCAGTATTTTATACAGTCATCATCTCAATGCAAACAAATCAATTTCTTTAACTTTCTAAAGTTCCGCAGATAGAATTTCATTAAAGCATATGCCATGAATGAGCCTCATTTCATTAGTAGCTGTCTTTCTACTTTCTGATTTAGTGTAGGTTTTTGTTTAATATTTCTATAAACCAATTAGGTTTCTCATATGTTGCCAATTCTTAGTGGGTTTAATGGTTATATTTTGATTTTATGTCAATAGTAGTTAATTATTTACTTTATATTAAAGTTCAAAGTGAATTTTATTATCAAAGTACATATATGTCACCACATACAGCCCTGAGATTCATTGTCTTGTGGACATACTCAGTGAATCTATGGGATTTACAAAAATATGAGATAATGAGATAAAGAATCCTTAAAGTGAGATCACTAGTTGTAGGAACCTTTCAATGATGGGGCAAGTGAGTGTAGTTAACCCCTTTTTTTTTCAAGAGCCTGATGGTTGAGGGGTAGTAACTGTTCTTGAACTTGGTGGTGCAAGTCCTGAGGTTCTCGTAGCTTCTTCCTGATGGCAGCAGCGAGGAGAGAACTTGGCTGGTGGGAATATCTGATAGTGGATGCTGGTTTCCTACGACAGTGTTTTATGTGGATGTGCTTAATGGTTGGGAGGGCTTTACCAGTGATGTACCGGGCTGAATCCACTACGTTTTATAGGATTAGTGTTTACTGTATTTATTTAATTATAGTTACTTTTCCCAAGCAGTAAGACTGGTCAAGACTTCCACCCACTAACTCCTCATTCATCTTATGTACAACCTAGTGACATTTTATGGACATACCATCAATCTATATACAGTAGCTAAGCTATCTTATGTATTTATATTTATGGTGTTTTATTATTATTCTGTTCTTTATCTTTTTTGTTTTTTGTGCTGCATCAGATCTGAAGTAATAATTATTTTGTTCTCCTTACACTAGTGTACAGGAAGTGACATTAAACAATCTTGAATCTTGAATATAAATGTCTTTGTAGCCCCCCCCCCCCCCCGCCACCCTCAGGGTCGCTCGGCTCGCTGCCGTCTAGGGAAACAGCCTTGGCCCCGCCAAACTGGATAATTCGTTTGTGTGGATGCTGTGTGAGGTACCCCACCCCGCCCAAATAACAGACAATACACCAGATGCAATTAAATGATTTACCGTTTATAGATATTACTGGAACTATATAATTAAAGAGAATAAAATATAAAAGGAAAATAAAAGGCGCCACACTTATCAAAGTTCAATCTCTTCGTGCACAAAACCGTTGGAGCTCAAGGACCTTCTTCTTCACCCTGCGACCCCTCGGACCACCTCGACCGGCCGCCTGGGACCAACAACGGTGGTCGACCAGACGCTCCACACGAGTCCGTCTCCGTCTCCTCGCTGAACGTCCCGCTCGGGGTCCGACCCCGTTAGCGGACTCACAGCACCTCGTCCATCCTTTGTCTCGCTCTCCCGCCTTCTGCCCCAAAACCCCGTGCAAACAGTATCTTCAAATACGCCAAAACCATAACAATCCCAATTGGTTAATAGCACCCTCTTATCAGACTCTAAAGTAAAAACAAACTGTTAGTGCAAACTTTCTCAGTGTTAAAGCACAACAAAGCCGCATTCCCCAGATTAACATAACAAAGACGCTATTTTAATTAGCCTCCGCAGTAACATAAAAATCGAAACCCCCTTACACTCTCCCCCCACCAAATAAAGTCATGTCCTCATGATTTATAAATAACTCCTGCAGACACACAACACACACATACGCAGACACACACACAGTGACAGTGCTCCCCAAACAGTGGACCTTACTCCCGTCCCACGGGCGCTACATAGGTCAACCTATCTGGGAGCTTCTTAACCCTCTGAGACCTCCGTACCCTCTCACCTAAACCCAAAAGGCTCAGACACTACTAGGGATACCTCGGGCCTGCTTGCCAACTCCTCTCCCACTCAGGTCACCACTACAGCTCGGAGCCCCCAGTCCAGTGTCCGGGGCCCCGCCTCTCTTCCTTCCTGATCCTGCTGTAACTCAGACTGCCAACAGCTAGCTCTCCCCACTACACCTGACTCAGTGGGAGAAGGGCCAAAAGTCTCTTCCTCAATCACGGGGAAGTTAGCGAAAGGCAGCATGTACCACATGTGCAGCACATCATCCTTCGAACCCATATCCTTCCTCATTCCCTCGATCGGTAGCTGCTGGTTAAGTTTCTCCAAACTGAAACATTTAGCCGGGGCTACCCCTTCAGCCTCCTGCAGTCGAGACGTCAGCTTCTTCGGGGACTCCTTCAACTCTCGCCACAGCCTCCGCAGTTCTGACTCAGGGTTCCTGGCCATCTCAATCTGGGACGCAGTTACCCCACCAGCTTCTTCCACCCTGACCTGAAAAGCAGCAGTTAAAGAATGTTCAGCCTCCGGTTGTTTCTTCCTGAGGGCGTCTTCCAGGTCAACTTTAAGTTTTTCCACTTCATTTAAACTCGCGATAGTCACCTTCAGGTTCCTTTCAAGCGTCCGCCTCCCTTTTCCGAGATCTGTCCTCCATTTCTTCACCTCCTCGGGAGTGTAGTCAAACTCCCCTCCCTGGGCTCTCGGTTTTCTATTGACCTTAGTCAGAACACTTCCTTGATCTTCCCCAACTTGTAAATCTTCCAATCTGTTCTGAATGGACGTCTTGAGTTTCTGCTGATCCCTTCCAAGGTGGGTCATTGTTTCTTCTCGCTGGATTAATTCATCAGTACATGACCGCAGTGCGGTGCAAATCCTCTCTCTTCCCTGTGTCTCATTCAGATTGACGACCTGGGTTTCCATCCCCCGGTCCATCACCGTCTGTCCCAACTATGTCGGGTCATTTTCCTCACATTGCACCAAACTCCTCCGGCCAAAAACTCCTCCACATTTGACACTTCGCTTCGGTCGCCCGGGGTCAGCCACTCGCCTCGCCTCATAGTCCCCCCAGGCGAATCCAAGCTCTAGGTGGTCATCCACATACGTCAAAACTCCACACACCTTCACTTCCCCCATGGTCTTCCTCATGCCCCGCGGGAAGGATGCAGGGGCTCCGGATATGCCCTTGGGCATCTTTTCGGATCGGAAGAATCCTAGGGAACTAGTAACGGCCGTCTTCAGCTCAACAGCCGCACTCCTCAGGATCTGGCAACATCCACTCCTCAGATGCAGCACATTAAACCACTTCGCATAATCCACACACACACGCTGCCTTCATCTTCCACGGCGCTAGGGTCCAGTTGCCGCGACCTCTCTCTCACTGAGGTGTCTTCAGCGGTCAACTCCCCTCCCTCGTGGTAGTTCAGAGCATCAACTAAGAGGGTCTCACTCTCAGCTACTTTCCCCAAGCCGTACCACCGCTGGGTCTCGTTTAAATTCGGTACCGCCTCAAGGCTGCTACACACGTCCTCAGAAGCAACTCGACACGCTGGGTGCCCAGACAATGCCTCCATGAACTCCACGGTCATTAACTAATCATTGTCTTCTGGATAACTACTGCCACTAGTACCCAAAGTCTCCGGTGCCCTTGCGGTTGTCAAGGATAAATGCTTCAGACACCGGTTGTAAAACGAACTGTCCAACAACTTGATCTGTGCCCCGGGGTCGAGGATAGCTTTAGCATCGCTTCCCTCTATCCATAGCGACACCCTGGGGCGTAGCCCCTCTAAGCCTTCAGGAATAGGGTCTTTTCCTTTCGGAAGTTCATTGGTACATTGCTGGGGACGTGCTTCCCCAGAGACCCCAAGCCGTTCCCCCAGTGGCCCTTCACTAAGTTTCCCGACACCTCTCTGATCAGCTGAACAACTGATCCCCTGAAATGATCCGCCTGGCACTGCAAGCAATTTAGCCGCCCTCCTCGCCAGAGAAGACACACTGAAAACTCCCCCCACCTTTCAAATAACTGACAGCTGTCACTACGGTGTAAGTGAACCTGACAGCTCTAACACCGTCACCAGCCCGCCTACTCAAACTTTAAACTAATCCCTGTCGCTCTCCCTCAACCAAGCACTGCCACTCATCTAACAACTGAGAGATCCGCTCCGCCCACGTCTCGCACGCCTTCGCCCCTCCTGGGGTGGCCACTATCCCAAGTGCCAGGCGGAACCCGCCAGAGCTAGAACATTTATTCGCAGACACTACCTACAAATCAGACCACTCTTCCCTCTCTCTCCCAACCGCTTGGGCAGCTCCGAGTGCCACCTCCAACTCGTCAATGCCAGCCCGAACTCGAACAAAGACCTCACCCACCACGCATACAGCAATCACCAGCAAATAACCCACAGAGACACACATTACAGATTTGAACAGGATACCCACACAGCATACCAGCAGACTCAATCCCGGACAAAGCCCACACAATGTAGCCCCCCTGGCCACCCGCAGGGTCGCTCGGCTCGCTGTCGTCTAGGGAAACAGCCTCGACCCCGCCAAACTGGATAATTCGTTTGTGTGGATGCTGTGTGAGGTACCCCACCCCGCCCAAATAACAGACAATACACCAGATGCAATTAAATGATTTACAGTTTATAGATATTACTGGAACTATATAATTAAAGAGAATAAAATATAAAAGGAAAATAAAAGGCGCCACACTTATCAAAGTTCAATCTCTTCGTGCACAAAACCGTTGGAGCTCAAGGATCTTCTTCTTCACCCTGCGACCCCTCGGACCACCTCGACCGGCCGCCTGGAACCAACAACGGTGGTCGACCAGACGCTCCACACGGGTCCGTCACCGTCTCCTCGCCGAACGTCCCGCTCGGGGTCCGACCCCGTTAGCGGACTCACAGCACCTCGTCCATCCTTTGTCTCGCTCTCCCGCCTTCTGCCCCCAAACCCCGTGCAAACAGTATCTTCAAATACGCCAAAACCATAACAACTATCCCAATTGGTTAATAGCACCCTCTTATCAGACTCTAAAGCAAAAACAAACTGTTCGCGCAAACTTTCTCAGTGTTTAACACAACAAAGCCGCATTCCCCAGATTAACATAACAAAGACGCCACTTTAATTAGCCTCCGCAGTAACATAAAAATCGAAACCCCCTTACACCTTTTTTTGGCATCTATCTATGAATTTGCAACATTTTACCAAATGTACTTTGGAGTATTCATTTTCAGATTTATTGTGTCCGATCAAACAGTGGAAGTTGTGCTCTGGAAGTTTCACATTTTGATGCCTCTAACATTTTTCAAGATTGTACAGACATTTCAGTGGAAGCTGGTCTGTTATAGTGCCTCCTACAATGCAGGGGTGAGCAGAGCAAAATTAACCGCTCTTCAACCCATCAGTGTGAAGAATCCTCAATGAGCAGCATCAGTGATTAAACCAGATATATCTGACAATGTACAAAGGCATCACCATTAACGTAATGCTTGATGCTTCTTGCATATTTTCATGCTTTCTGAATCAGATCTGTGTTCTCTATAAAGTTCAATAGTTCTTTTTAGTTGCCAGCACAACAGAAGTACAACAGGACTCCTAGTTGTGTGTGCTACAAAATAACCTCTCAATTAACATCAGTAATACTGAAGAAGATTGGCTTTAGAAAGGGGGAAGAAGGGTGAACATGTGCCAGTCGACATAGGCAGTGGAGAAATCAGCAATTTTAAATTCCTGGACATTAACATAGAAACATAGAAAATAGGTGCAGGAGTAGGCCATTCGGCCCTTTGAGCCTGCACCGCCATTTATTATGATCATGGCTGATCATCCAACTCAGAACCCTGCACCAGCCTTTCCTCCATACCCCCTGATCCCCGTAGCCACAAGGGCCATATCTAACTCCCTCTTAAATATAGTCAATGAACTGGCCTCAACTGTTTCCTGTGGCAGAGAATTCCACAGATTCACTACTCTCTGTGTGAAGAAATTTTTCCTAATCTCAGTCCTAAAAGGCTTCCCCTTTATCCTCAAACTGTGACCCCTCGTTCTGGACTTCCCCAACATTGGGAACAATCTTCCTGCATCTAGCCTGTCCAATCCCTTTAGGATTTTATACGTTTCAATCAGATCCCCCCTCAATCTTCTAAATTCCAACGAGTACAAGCCTAGTTCATCCAGTCTTTCTTCATATGAAAGTCCTGCCATCCCAGGAATCAATCTGTGAACCTTCTTTGTACTCCCTCTATGGCAAGGATGTCTTTCCTCAGATTAAGGGACCAAAACTGCACACAATACTCCAGGTGTGGTCTCACCAAGGCCTTGTACAACTGCAGTAGTACCTCCCTGCTCCTGTACTCAAGTCCTCTCGCTATAAATGCCAGCATACCATTCACCTTTTTCACCGCCTGCTGTACCTGCATGCCCACTTTCAATGACTGGTGTATAATGACACCCGGTCTCGTTGCACCTCCCCTTTTCCAAATCGGCCACCATTCAGATAATAATCTGTTTTCCTATTTTTGCCACCAAAATGGATAACTTTACATTTATCCACATTAAATTGCATCTGCCATGAATTTGCCCACTCACCCAACCTATCCAAGTCGCCCTGCATCCTCTTAGCATCCTCCTCATAGCTAACACTGCCGCCCAGCTTCGTGTCATCCGCAAACTTGGAGACGCTGCATTTAATTCCCTCATCCAAGTCATTAATATTTATTGTAAACAACTGGGGTCCCAGCACTGAGCCTTGCGGTACCCCACTAGTCACTGCCTGCCATTCTGAAAAGGTCCCGTTTATTCCCACTCTTTGCTTCCTGTCTGCTAACGAATTCTCTATCCACATCAATACCTTACCCCCAATACCGTGTGCTTTAAGTTTGCACACTAATCTCCTGTGTGGGACCTTGTCAAAAGCCTTTTGAAAATCCAAATATACCACATCCGCTGGTTCTTCCCTATCCACTCTACTAGTTACATCCTCAAAAAATTCTGTAAGATTCATCAGACATGATTTTCCTTTCACAAATCCATGCTGACTTTGTCCGATGATTTCACCGCTTTCCAAATGTGCTGTTATCACATCTTTGATAACTGACTCCAGCAGTTTCCCCACCACCGACGTTAGGCTAACCGGTCTATAATTCCCCAATTTCTCTCTCCCTCCTTTTTTAAAAATTGGGGTTACATTAGCCACCCTCCAATCCTCAGGAACTAGTCCAGAATCTAACGAGTTTTGAAAAATTATCACTAATGCATCCACTATTTTTTGGGCTACTTCCTTAAGCACTCTGGGATGCAGACCATCTGGCCCTGGGGGTTTATCTGCCTTTAATCCCTTCAATTTACCTAACACCACTTCCCTACTAACATGTATTTCGCTCAGTTCCTCCATCTCACTGGACCCTCTGTCCCCTACTATTTCTGGAAGATTATTGGATTCAACACACACAAAGTGCTGGATGTACTCAGAAGGTCAGACAGCAGCTATGGAAAAGTGTAAACAGTCAACAATTTGGGTCGAGACACTTCGTCAGGACTGGAAAGGAAGGGGGAAGATGCCCGAGTAAAAGGTGGGGGAGAGGGGAAGGAGGACTAGCCAGAAGGTGATGAGTGAAGCCAGGTGGATGGGAAAAAGTCAAGAGTAGGAGAAGAAAGAATCTAGTAGGAGAGGAGAGTGGACAATAGGAGAAAGGGAAAGAGGAGGGGACCTAGGGGAAAGTAATAGACAGGTGAGAAGAAGTGAGAGGTCAGAGTGGGGAGTAGATGACGATGGGGGGGTGCTGGGTGTTGTGGAATTTGTCCACTGGAAGGAGAAATCAATATTCATGCTACCAGGTTGGAGGGTACCCAGACAGAACATAAGTTTTTGCTCCTCCACCCTGAGGGCGGCCTCATCTTGCATGAGGAGAGGTCATGGGTCAACATGTTAGAACAAGAATGGGAATCGGAGTTAAAACATTTGGCCACTGGGAAGTCCCCCTGCTGGTGGATATCACGGAGGTGCTTGACGAAGCAAAAACGTATTGGATGACCTGTCCTGGCCAGCATGTAGATGCAATCACAAGGGAGACACACCAGCATCTTCACTATCACAGAGGGTCCAGCAGGTTTGGCATATCACTGAACATTTGAACAACTTCTACAGATGTATCCTGATCAGTTACATCATGGTCTAGTTTGGCAATTTAAATGTGCAGGGACATTATAAACTGCAGAGAGTCCTGGATTCTGCCCTATATTTCACTGGCACATTTTTCTTCATCAGGAGAGTCAACATCTATCATCGAAGCTATCTTTTTATAGTTGGACATGTGTTCAGAAGCCTGAAGTCCCACACCACCAGGTTCAAGAACAGCTACTTTCCTTCAGTCATTTGGTTCTTGAACCAACCTGCACAACCACACCACTACCTCAGAATAGCAAAAACTGTAATCATGTTGTGGTACAATGGACTATTTTAGTTCTAGTTATGTTATTACTTGTATAGTTTTGTATAATTTATGTTTAATTTGAGTTTTTCTCATGAATTGTGCCTGTATATGCATGTACTTACTTTTGCATATGACAATTTGTCATATGATATAATTTTTTTCTTGGCTCTCTGCAGAAAAGTGTTTGAAAAAGAAGACCACAATCTTAGCACAAATTTCATGGTCTATAAGGTAGCAATCATTCCTGGGCCTCTGTACCTCCCTCTGCAATTGGATCCTCGACTTCCTAACCGGAAGACCACAGTCTGTGCAGATTGGTGATAACATATCCTCGTCACTGATGATCAACACTAGTGCACCTCAGGGGTGTGTGCTTAGCCCACTGCTCTACTCTCTATATACACATGACTGTGTGGCTAGGCATAGCTCAAATACAATCTATAAATTTACTGACGATACAACCTTTGTTGGTAGGATCTCAGGTGGTGATGAGAGGGCGTATAGGAGTGAGATATGCCATCTAATGGAGTGGTGCCGCAGCAACAACCTGGCATGAAAGAGCTGATTGTGGACTTCAGGAAGGATAAGACAAACGAACACATACCAATCCTCATAGAGGGATCAGAAGTGGAGAGAGTGAGCAGCTTCAAGTTCCTGGACATCAAGATCTCTGAGGACCTAACCTGGTCCCAACATATCAATGTAGTTATAAAGAAGGCAAGACAGCGGCTATACTTTATTAGGAGTTTGAAGAGATTTGGCATGTCAACAAATACACTGAAAAACTTCTATAGATGTACTGTGGAGAGCATTCTGACAGGCTGTATCACTGCCTGGTATGGCGGGGCTACTGCACAGGACCGAAAGAAGCTACGGAGGGTTGTAAATTTAGTCAGCTCCATCTTGGATACTAGCCTACAAAGTACCCAGGACATCTTCAGGGAGTGGTGTCTCAGAAAGGCAGCATCTATTATTAAGGACCTCCAGTACCCAGGGCATGCCCTTTTCTCACTGTTACCATCAGGTAGGAGGTACAGAAGCCTGAAGGCACACGCTCAGCGATTCAGGAACAGCTTCTTCCCCTCTGCCATCCGATTCCTAAATGAACATTGAAACCATGAACACGACCTCACTTTTTTTTTAATATACAGTATTTCTGTTTTTGCATGTTTGTTTAATCTATTTAATATAAGTATACTGTAATTGATTTACTTATTTATTATTATTTTATTTATTTATTATTTTTATATCTCTTCTATATGATGTATTACATTGATCTGCTGCTGCTGCTAAGTTAACAAATTTCACGTCACATGCCGGTGATAATAAACCTGATTCTGATTCCCTGCCTTTCTGTGGTTGGACTATCTGTAGCCAGTTTACCAAAGCATAGGAAATGCCTCCACAGAATTCCCTGAATCAACATCAGTCAACACCAGTGTCCTTCCCCAGGCCAAAACTCTGAACATTAGTCAATTGGTTCTAATAGACAGTCATGTAATTTTCAGGCCCAAATGCCTGACTCCTGAAATAAATTGTTCTGAGCTCTTTCACAGTTAAAAACTACTAGTGGACACACAAAAAGATTCAAAGATTTTGTCAAAACCTCTTTGAATAATTGTAAAGTCTCTAACTAGTGGGAATGCCTGATGTAATGGTCTGGGGTTGATAACAGTCTGCACTATTGTTCCTTTTACCAAAATGCATTATCATACATTTCCCAGCACCCTTTTCCATCTGTCACTTGTTTGCCCATTCTTCCAATTTGTCTAAGCCCTGCTGCAATCACATTGCTTCTTCAACACTACCTACCCCTTCACCTATCTTCGTATTATCCATAAAGTTTTCCACAAAGCCATCAATTCCACTATCTAAATCATTGACAAACAATGTGAAAAATAGCAGTCCCAATACTGACAATGAGATGGCTTTGAGGGATTGAAGTCTGTGCATTGGTAGAAGACAAAAGACCAGTGCAAATGGTAGAATGAGCACACTGCCTCTCAAATTATGACCTACCTGCTCAGTCACACGCATCCTGCCCAGCTTGTAATAGAGTCTGTGAGGCCCACATTAGTTTATCAATTGTCACAGACCAGGAGTGGGTAACCAAATGATCCACTACATTGAAGGACTGCAAATGAGAAAAAAATTCAGTTTCCCTATGCCTCCCCCTAAAAAAATCATGACTTTCTTGAAATGCTGCTATTCCTTTTTTTAAAGAAAAAAGATCTCAAGTGATTTTTTTTTGCAGCAAACTACATTCTAACTGGCTTCCTGATAGCAGAACAAGTATTGTAATTCCATGTCTGCCTTTTCCAATGCACATATTTTGTTTTCTTGCAGGCAGCATTGTAAGCCAACACTGCAGCATAATGAGGGGTACATCGTGTATTCCATGTGCAGCTGGAGAATATATAGAATATCCAAATAGCCTGGAAAATTGTTTTAAGTGTAAAGAGTGTGATCACGGTATGTATTATAATACCGACCGTAAGTATCCTGATTTGATCAAGCCATCATGATCAGGTTTTCCATAAATGTGTTTACTCTTTCTAATCTTATACATGCCATATTTACAAAGTATTATTACTGCTTCTTATTGCTGATATAGAAATCCATGATTCTGTATCAACACACACAAAATGCTGGAGGAACTCAGCAAGTTAGGCAGCATCCGTGGAAATGAATAAATATTCAGGCCGAGATTGTTCTTCAGTACTGAAAAGGAAGGGAGGCAGACACCAGAACAAAAAGGTGTGGGGAGGGGAAGGAGGCTAGCTGGAAGGCAGTAGGTGAAGCCGGGTGGGTGAGAAAAGTAAAGGGCTGGAGAAAAAGGAATCTGATAGGAGAGGAGAGTGGATCATAGGAGTAAGAAAAGGAGGAGAGGGGAGTGAGAAAAGGTAAAAGGCCAGAATAGGGAACAGAAGAAGGGTGGGGGGGAATACCAGAAGGAGAAATTGATATTCATGCCATCAGGCTGGAGGCTACCCAGATGGAATACAAAGTATTGCTCCTCCAACCCGACGATGGCCTCATCTTGGCACAAGAGGAGGCCATGGACTGACATGTTGGAAAGGTTGTGGGAATGGGATCTAAAATGTTTGGCCACTGGTAAGTTCCGCTTTTGTCGGATGGAACGAAGATGCTCAACTATGATCCTGTAACTGTACTGATAGTGAAATTATGATCTGGGATTCACACTAAACTTCACAACATACATCTGAGATAATGAACCTGATTCTGATTCAAATGTATTGTGGGACTTTCTGCCATCAAAATAAAGTTTCAAGACCTAGCTGTAATGTGCTTCAGCATCAGTGAAAAGGTGATCTATATTTCAATTGTTCTAAAACAGCTGTGAGAACCCCATCACTTTGTGAAAGTTACGCAACAGTGAAAAACTCTGTTTGCAAAGTTCACAGGTCAGTCAGTGTTGTTGGTTTTCTTGTATAGATGAGCTTAACTCATTACCACATCTCAGCCTGTCTCTATTTACCCAACAGGCCTGATCCCTGAAACCAATTCTTAAAAAGACATATCATGTAGTGCAGGGTAAGCATTACAGCTAACTGAATGGATCAAATGTAATTGACCTCAAAACATTAATTCTTTCTATTTTCACAGATCAGCTAATAACTGAATATTTACAGGAATTCAGTGTTTATTTTTCAGTTTTCAGTCATATGTCCAAGTTTGCTGCAGATGCAAAGGAGTCAGTATGAGTTGTGAGGAGGATACAGAGAGGCTTTAGGGGATACAGACAGGTTAAATGAATGGCCGATAGTAAAGTGGGAAAAAGTGCTGTCATCCACTTTGATTGGGAAAAAAGGAACATGGAGAATTTTTTTTAAGTGATAGACTGACAAGTGCTGAGAGAGTCTTGGTGAGACTGTACCTCAGATGTTGAGTACTGATCTGGTCTTAGAATGGTGGACATACTGCTGATAGGAGGACAACAATGACTCCCAGGATAAGGATTGTCCAATGAGGAAAGATTAAACAGATTTGGATTTATTCTGTAGAATTTAGAAGATGATTGAGAGAGATATCTCACTGAAATGGCAAAATTCTACAGGACCTGACAGAGTAGAAGCGGGGTCAGCATTTCCACTTGGATCTTGTGGTCACAGAATTAGAGTGAGGGCACGGCAACTTTGGCACAGTAGCTGTTCATGTTCAAGAACAAGAGTGATAGATTTTTGGATTTTGATGGAATTGAGGGATGTGGGGTTAGTGTAAGAAAAGGATGCCGAAGGGAAAAAATTGAATGGCAGAGTGGGCACGAGGTTGAGTATTCAATTACTGCTTCAATTTCATATGCTCTTTTGTCCAAGTTAAAGTAGAAAGGAGTTTGTATTAATTCAGTGTTAACCTCATAAGTGCTTTCTATTTACAGAGCTGGGATTTCAATTTAAAAAACCATGCACTGACACTCACAATGCAGTATGTGAGCCCAGGGGCGGGTATTATTGCATTCAGAACTGTCTGATGGCAGTAAAGCACACAGCATGCCCACCTGGTCAAGGAGTTAAAGAGAAAGGTAGGTACCAAGCAGAAGCAGAAAAAGCATTGTTGTTGTGGTGTTGTCATGACAGCGTTTTAAAATATCTCCATTTACCCTGTCCACACTACTCTGGAGAGTGCTTTAGAAAAGCTCCATTTTTGGGGGATGAAAACGCCATTTCGATGTGGACGGAGGGTCAAAACGAAGAGAAAAAGCTTCGTTTTCAAAATTATCTGGCGTAGTGTGGACATAGCCTTAGAATGGCATTTAGATTTGTTTTTTTAGAAAACTAATTCATCCTGTTACCCATTTTCACCCATTATTGAGCAGTCTTTACTTTGAGTTATTATTGTTCATTTGCTGCTTGGCTGTCTGCACTTCTGAACACACTAAGTCTGAAATTCCTCTAACCCTTGATCTGCTCCAGTTCTCCGTTAATAAAGCAAATATTTTGATATGCCTTTGTAGCATCTTCCTCACACTGTTATTCCAAAGCTTGAGCAGTTTATTCAGCTGTCACAAAGCCCTTGCTGTGCTGAGAGGCCTAGGCGAGGATGGTAAGGACTCAAGTGCGGGAGTACCTGAGACTAGAATCGAGACACGATGAGGTGAGATCAGGGTTCTCGTCTAGATGCTAGACTAGAACCTGATGACACGGAAATCCTCAATGCCATCGCAGACTGAACCAAAGTTGAGCTGACGATTGAGCACCAAACCAGAGTTCAGGTGCTGTTTAAGTATCCAAATCTTGGCACCAAAACATGGCCGGTAATTAACGGAGCAGGTGAGAATCTTTAAAGGAACTGCTCCAGCTATCCATACTCCTGATAATTGGAGTGTCTAAACCCCAGAGCTGGTGCATCACATGCATGCCATAGACCTCACACTGCCCCCATTATTTTCCTTGCTTGCACTCCCCAGTAGCTGAAAATGTTTGTCGTATAGTGATGCCACCCAGCCGGTGCCCCTCAGCTATGTGGAGTACTTCGCCATGTATTCAACCTGAGCCTGAGGCTCCGGAGGGTTCCTGTATTGTGGAAGACGTCCTGCCTCGTCCCTGTGCCGAAGACACCGCGCCCCAGTGCCCTCAGTGACTACAGACCGGTGGCATTGACCTCCCACATCATGAAGACCCTGGAGAGACTTGTTCTGGAGCTGCTCCGGCCTATGGTCAGGCCACACTTAGATCCCCTCCAGTTTGCCTACCAGCCCCGACTAGGAGTTGAGGATGCCATCATCTTCCTGCTGAACCATGTCTACGTCCACCTGGACAAGCCAGCAAGCACTGTGAGGGTCATGTTTTTTGACTTCTCCAGTGTGTTCAACACCATCTGCCCTGCTCTGCTGGGGGAGAAGCTGACAGTGATGCTGGCAGACCACAGTACATGTGCTTGCAACACTGTGTGTCTGACAGAGTGATCAGCAGCACTGGGGTTCCACAGGGAACTGTCTTGTCTCCCTTTCTGTTTACCATTTACACCTCAGACTTCAACTACTGCACAGAGTCTTGTCACCTTCAGAAGTTTTCGGATGACTCTGCCATAGTTGGATGCATCAGCAAGGGAGATGAGGCTGAGTACAGGGCTACGGTACGAAACTTTGTCACATGGTGTGAGCAGAATTATCTGCAGCTTAATGTGAAAAAGCCTAAGGAGCTGGTGGTAGACCTGAGGAGAGCTAAGGTACCGATGACCCCTGTTTCCATCCAGGGGGTCAGTGTGGACATGGTGGAGGATTACAAATACCCGGGGATATGAATTGACAATAAACTGGACTGGTCAAAGGACACTGAGGCTGTCTACAAGAAGGGCCAGAGCCGTCTCTATTTCCTGAGGAGACTGATGTCCTCTAACATCTACCGGACGATGCTGAGGATGTTCTACGAGTCTGTGGTGGCCAGTGCGATCATGTTTGCTGTTGTGTGCTGGGGCAGCAGGCTGAGGGTGGCAGACACCAACAGAATCAACGAACTCATTCGTAAGGCCAGTGATGTTGTGGGGATGGAACTGGACTCTCTCACGGTGGTGTCTGAAAAGAGGATGCTGTCTAAGTTGCATGCCATCTTGGTCAATGTCTCCCATCCACTACATAATGTACTGGGTGGGCACAGGAGTACATTCAGCCAGAGACTCATTCCACCGAGATGCAGCACAGAGCGTCAGGAACTCATTCCTGCCTGTGGCCATCGAACTTTACAACTCCTCCCTTGGAGGGTCAGACACCCTGAGCCAATAGGCTGGTCCTGGACTTATTTCATAATTTACTGGCATAAATTTCATATTACTATTTAACTATTTATTACTATTTCTATTACTAGTTATTATTTATGGAGCAACTGTAATGAAAACCAATTTCCCCGGGGAATAAGGTATGACTATGACTATGACTATAATAGACGCTAGTAACTATTGAAGCCATATGAAGGCATTAATTAATGAAAGCTAGAAGTCAAAACATGTTCAGGTAATCTTGCACCTAAACACCGTGAGGACTATTCAGTGAAGTCTTTGCTGAGTTTGACACCTTTAGTTACAGGTTCTGCAAATGACAGCTCAATAAATACTTAAAGTTGTAGTACCAAAACTACAACTTCATTTTATTCAATGTTAAACATTGTTGTAAAGCAAATAAAATTAACCATTTTTAACTGGAGTGCGTGAATGGTAAGAAATGCTTTCTAACACCAGTTTTACAGGCTCTCTCCTGGTTACTTGGCATAGTCATATATTCTTTTATTTTTCAGGAACAAATTTAAAAGATACAGTGTGTGGGAAATGTCCTATTGGGACTTTTTCAAGCATTAGTTCATCAACTGAAAAGTGTAAGAACTGGACAGTGTAAGTACTTTAAACTCCATGGTCAGAAAGGACATAAGGATCTTTGTCAAAGCTCCAACAATTTCCTCTCTTGTTTGCCTCAATAACATAGGATAAATCCCACTGGGATCTGGGTACTTATCCACTTGTAACAGATTTTTCATAATCAAACTTGGCGCAACTATTGCAGGTGCTTGTACAGATTTTTTTTTCTGTGTCATCCCCAGATGTGAAACGCTTAACCTTAAACAGGTTAAGCCAGGGAGTGCTGAAGCTGATGTGAAGTGTGAAGGAAAGAACACCCAGACAGTTATAGCTTCTGCTATCGGTGTTAGTCTGGGTCTCATTGCGATTCTGGCACTATTTTTGCTCTGCAAATATAAATCACGTATGTAATTAATTTACTCTGCACATCTTCCAATATTTTCTACAACCAAAGTTTCTTAACCAGATTGAAAGTAATCTTCAGATTTTACAATGGAATTTACAATTGCCAGTATTTTTGCCTACACTTCTATTAAGCTCTTCGGAAAATCATTCCCAGTAAATTCTTTGGGATAACATTTCTGCTGTAATTAAGTGGCCTTTACTTCAGGTGCCTCTGGAGAAGGTGGCCTCCAACTTTTAAAGGAGTGGGATGAGATGGAAACGGTGCACACAAGCCCCACACCAGGGAGAACATGGAGGGAGTCCATGTAGGTGAACCCAGCCAGTCTTAACACCAGAGTGTCATTGACAAAGAAGTTCTCAGATTTTCCCTGATGGCCCGATAGGTGCACTTCCTAGAGTCTGGATAAATGCTGGAATTTGGCTGAAGATGCCACATCAGGAAAACTAAGGAAGCAGACTCTGGCAGGTAGGAGGCAGTCAGACAGGTACAGGTGCAGACATGGTTTGGAAGAATCATGATTTGCAGATACACCTAAATATAAAGGAGAATGTAGGATCTGAGGAGTGCAGGTGAAATAGCTGATCAGGGCACACATATGATGGTTGGGGAAATGAAGATACATATGGTGACAGGAGTTTCTGATAGGATTGACCCCAATGAATGTGTTGGGTTGAGTTCCCTGATCTTGGCAATTCATTTGCAAATGTCTCATCACCATATCAGGAAACAATATCAGTTTGCTGTTAACGCACAGTATTGTGATGGAACGTTTGCATTTGAATTGCCAAGATTGGAGAACAACTTAACCCAACCATCAACCACCCAAGCTACACATTTTCTGAATTACTTCCACAAAATGCATGTGTGATTTGGGATTGATGGCTACAGGTGAACCTAGGGGTCAGTGCTGCTGTTCTGATCGGGAGTGGAGAGTGGCAGTGTTTAAATACTTCAGAGTTATAGAAGTGCTTGAGAGAGGAAACTGCAATTTCAATTGGCAATTATGGTAGATGGGTGGAATTAGAGCAACAACCCTGGTTTGAATTCCTCAGAAATTCCTGCAGATCTTGGCAGAAGATTTCTTTATCACCGTGCGTAATTGTAGATTTGAATGACTGCTGTATCTAACCCTTATCATTGGCCATTCAGGCCTGTTAGACCCAAATCTGGTGTTTCCTCAGATTTCAGACATAGCAAACCTTTTGGATATCCCTCAGTGGTTTTGCATATCCCAATATTAACGTTATCTGAACATTGTTTTTCCATCGGACTGTGGCGGGATTTTTCATCAAACTGCAATTAGCGAAAACTAATTGTGGTGGGAAAACTCCGGCTTCAAGCTGCTGAGGTCCTGAGTAAGACAACCTCCCACACACCGTTCTTACTAGATTGAAACTAGAACATTATTTGTTTTTAAAATGCTCATGATTTTGTCTCAAAATATGGCAGAGTAAATTACAACTACGGAAAATGACTTTCAGAATACTTGTATAAGCCTACCTAATTTTTGTTTTTGATAGATTGCAGGGACAGACAACAGAATGCTGTAAGTACATTCTTTACAAGTCATACGTGTTGATTGTATTTCCTGCAGAATTAAGGTTGAAGACATAATGCAACCAGATTGCAGATTAATTGAAATACTGTAGTGTTTTCAATTGTTATTTTAGCTTGAAATGATTCATAAATACACTGGTTCCAAAGTACCTGATAAGTGTTCTAAGTGCTGGATCACTTAAGTACTTAAGTGAAGTGGTTGATGCGTGACAGTGTTCAGTGATTGTATTTTGTTGCAATTGTGATTTTTGTGTTTATCAGCCTACATGCCTTACGTGCTTAATCTGATCCACGGAAGAGCAATGGATTATCACCTCTTACCTCTTCTTACCTGCCTATCACCTCCCCTGTGTCCCCTCCTTCTTCCCTTTCTCCAATGGCCCACTCTCCTCTTTGATCAGATTGCTTCATCTCCAGCCCTTTATCTTTCACACCACCTGACTTCACCTAGCACCTTCTAGCTGGTCCTGTTTCCCCTGCCCCTCCCCCACCTTTTTATTCCCTTGTTTTACCCTTTCTTTTCCAGTCCTGAAGAAGGGTCACAATCCCATTCTTCTGCCTTCTCCTCGTTACCTTTGATGTCCTTATTGATCAAAAACCTATCAACCTCTTCTTTAAATATATCTAATTACTTTGCCTCCACAGCAGCCTGTGGTAATGAATTCCACAGATTCACCACCCTCTGGCTAAAGAAATTCGTCCTCATCTCTGTTCTAAGGGGACATCCTTCAGTACTGAGGCTGTGCCCTCTGTTCTTAGACTCCCACACATCAGAAACATCCTGTTCATGTCCACTCTATCTAGACCTCGCAATATTCAATAGGGTCCAAAAAGAAACCCTCCCCCATTCTACATTGTAAATGCTCCACATACAATAACCTTTTCGTTCCCAGGAACCTCCTGTGGAACCTCTCCAACATTAGCACATCATTGGTTAGATATGGGGCTTAATCTGCCCAATTGGTCAGTCTCCAAGTGCAGTCTGACCAATGTCTCATAAAGCCTCAGTATTACATTCTTTTATGTTCTAATCCTCTCAAAATGAATGCTATCATTGCATTTGCTTCTTTTCCACCAACTCAACTGGCATGTTAGCTTTTAGAGAATCCTACATGGGATCTCCCAAATCCCTTTGCACCTCCGATTTCTGTATTTTTTCACATTGAGAAAATAGTCTTGGCTTTTGTTCCTTCTACCAAAGAACATGACTGTGCACTTCCCTACACTTTAGAGTATGCCAAGATTCAGCATTGTCGGTGTGCCTAAGGATCTACAAAGTGGAGATGATATTTAATCTAGTACATTGAAGGCTGAGGTCACATCAGCATTTGTATACAAGTTGCACCTCAGTGTAACATGGGGAAAAAAGCGATGGTATTTAAGCAGTAAAGAACATTACAAGAGTGGATTCCAGTGCTGATCTTGAGGAAAGCGAATGAGAAACTATTTGAGGTGATACAATGTCGATGCTGTGGGAAGAAGCACAATTCAAGTTTATTGTCATTCAACCGTGCTCATTTCAAATTGAAGTTTATTGTGATTCAACCATGCTAAACAAAACGACAATCTTCTGGGACCAAAGTGCACAGTACATATCTCACATAAAATAAGACTAACACAATAATATTAACAGTTACTAAGAATATTCTGTAGATATACAAGTTGACACAAAGAGAATATGTGACGTATGGTTAAATATACAACAGTATAAAGCTACAGGCGCTGTCAAAAAATATACACTACTGGGTGGTAGCAGGGTGTTCAGAAGTCTCACAGCCTGGGGGAAGAAGCTGTTGCTCAGCCTAACAGTGCTTGTTCTTATACTGCGATACCATCTGCCTAATGGTAGGAGGTCAAAGAGATTGTGGGACAGAAGGGAGGGGTACTTGACAATAGCAAGGACTCTGCCAATGCAACACTTCTAGTATACAATATGTATACAGATCTGGTATACACTTCAGGTGAAATGCAGGGGCAGGGGGATCGGTGGGGAACCAGCACTGCACGGTATGGATGGCTGTACCAGGACTGATGAGGAAGAGTACAGATGATGAAGGTGCAGTGTTGCCTTCAGATAAAGTGTCGTCGAAGTGTCGATATTGACCAGTAGAAGTTGTTGTTTTGAACTGAATTCCAAAATATAGAGTACTGTTCAAAAGTCTTAGGCACATGTATATAGCTAGGGTGCCCAAGGCTTTTGCACAGTGCTGTAGTAATTTTATGTATTGTGCTGTACTGCTGCTGCTAAAAAAAACACAAATTTCATGACATGTGAGTAATGATAAACTTGATTCTGATATGGGTCTCTATTGTGGACAGTGTGGGAAGTGGGCAGGGAGAGGGGAATCATGGTTGGGAAAAGAGGAAGGGAGAGGTGTCTTGGGACTGGATGTGTCTGCATCTGTGCCATCCCCTGTCCTGGGATTCCTTCTCTGCCACCTGTCCCACACCCCTCCTGCAGCACTCCAACCTCGCCATTCCCAACATCCTTTGCTCCCATCCGATTTACAAACTTGCTCTGTGCTCCACATTGATAAATACAGAACTGTGTAAATGTTTTAGGCACCCTTACTATATATATGTGCCTAAGACTTTTACACAGGACTGTAAATGATGAAAATAGGGAATGTAGCCTTGTGACAACGTTCGGTATCTAATGTGAAGATGAAGAGTGTCACAGATGATGATTGGAGAAGAATGTAGAAGTTATTTTACTGTCGGGTGTTTAAGGAGGATGTGAATGTACTTTTGGAACCATAGTAAATATTGCATTAGTCCAGACAGATTTAACAATGTCCATGAGGGAATATTTCTCAAACATAGTTTAGCTGATGAAGAAAGCTTACCGTTCAATAGAGAAGGAGGATTCAGCGAGGTATTTCTTCATCATAGTGTGAGTCAATACAGAACATCATAGGAAAAACACTTTGTTTGCCACAGAGTCTGCAAAATGAGTATATCAGGAGATGACCAGGTGTTTGGACAATTTAAACACCAGCCCAGGTAGACTGAAAAGGCAGGGTGTTGGGACCGGAGGCAAGGGTTGGGTTGATTCTGCTCGCTCTCTCACGATGTTTGCTCCTCTCAGTGGTGCTGAGGCTGTGAGACTGCTCTGGCTACTCTGGGCTTTGTGTCTGTGAGCTTCACGGTGATTTACCCTGCTGTGTGATGAACTGACGCTGAGGCTGTGGGTCTGCTTGGACTGTTCCAGGCTCCATATTTATGGACTCAGTTCCGTTTTGAATGCTGTTGCTTGCTTTTATTGTTTTTCTCTCTCTGCCCATTGGGTGTTGGTCTTTCTTTTAAATTGGATTCTTTTGGGTTGCTTGTTTTGTGGCTGCCTGTAAGCAGAGGAATCTCAAGGTTGTATAATTTATACATTCTTTGATAATAAATGTACTTTGAACTTTGGACTTTGAACAATGACACATTGTTACTTCCAAAGTTACAGGTTTAGTAATTTGTTTATTTGTGCAGGTTTACAGCAGTAATGGATCACTTCCAGTTGTAGTTAACGTCAGGTATCCATCAGAGTAAATGTGCCTCTCAGAAATGGATTGCAGTCGTAGTGTAAACAGGGCAAAGTAAGTATACTCAGATAATTCACACAGCAAATTTAATATTTGTCTGCCATCTGTATCTACACTTAGTGGCTGCTTTATTAGGTACACTTGTACACCTCACTTTAATGCAAATATCTAATCAACCAATCATGTGGCAGCAACGCAATGCATAAAGAAATGCAGACATGGTCAAAAGAATCAGTTGTTTATCAGACTGGGGAAGAAATGTGATCTACTGTAAGTGACTTTAACCATGGAGTGATTGTTGGTGCCAGATGGGGTGATTTGAGTATTTCAGAAACTGCTGATCTCCTAGGGCTTTCATGCACAACTGTCTCTGGAGTTTCCAGAGAACAGTGTGAAAAAAAAAATAGCATCCAGTAAGTGGCAGTTATGTGGGCAAAAACGCCTTAATAATGAGAGAGGTTCGAGCAGAATGGCTAGATTAGTTTAAGCTACTGCGTGGCTATTTACAGCTCCAAAACCAAGTACAAGTTTGTTGATGACACCACTGTTGTAGGCCATGTCAAAGGTGGCGATGAATCAGCATATAGGAGGGAGATTGACAATTTGGCTGAGTGGTGTAATAAAAACAGCTTCTCACTCAATGTCAGTAAGACGAAGGAACTGATTGTAGACTTCAGGAGAGGAAAACCAGAGGTCCATGAGCCAGTACTCATCTGGAGGATCAGAGGTGGAGAGGGTCATTAACTGAGTTCCTAGGTGTCACTATCTCAGAGGACCTGTCCTGGACCCATCATATCAATGTAAATGCAAAGAAAGCACAACAGCGCCTTTGCTTCCTCAGGAGTCTGCAGAGATTCGGCATCTCATTCAATTCCTTGGAAAACTTCTAGAGGTGTGTGGTGAAAAGTGGGTTGACTGGCTGCATTATGGCCTGGTATGGGAATAACAATGTTTTTGAGCAGAAAATCCTACAAAAGGTAGTGGATTCAGCCCAGAATATCACAGATAAAAAACCCTCCCAACCACTGAGCACATCATATGAAACGTTCCCCTATCCATCATCAAAGATCCTCACCACCCAGGCCGCACTGTTTTCTCGCGCTGCCATCAGGTAGAAGGTACAAGTGTCTCGGACTCACACCACCAGGTTCAAGAACAGTTACTACCCCTCAACCATCAGGCCCTTGAACAAAAAGTGATAACTACACTCATTCTGTTTCTGGTGTTCCCACAACCAGTAGTCTCACCATAAGGACTATTTATCTTATTATTATTTCATACCCGTTATTTATTACTGTTTATTTATATTTGTATTTGCATTTGCATAGTTTGTTGTTCATTAATCCTGTATACAGTCTCTGTTCTATAGATTTACCAAGTATGCCCATAGGAAAAAGAATCTCAGGGTTGTAAGTGTGACATGTATATACACGGATAATAATTTTACTTTTAACTTGGAACTTTGGAAGGTGACAGTAATACGTTTGTACAAGTAACCACACGTTACAATAGTGTACAGAAAAGCATCTCTGAACGCACAACACGTTGAACCTTGAAATGGGTGGGCGACAAGAGCAGAAGGCCACGGACACACACTCAGTGACCACTTTATTAGGTAAGGGAAGTACCTAGTAAAGTGGCCACTGAGTCTATTTTCCTGTTGGTGGTTCACGTTGGGATGCGGTAGCCTGTGCCATAATGCAATGTTTCATTTTCCCTCACGTGCATATCTAGTAATTTTTGACCAATAAACCTGATGGAGAAGGCAGTGGT
Source organism: Mobula birostris (assembly GCF_030028105.1). Taxonomy (NCBI): domain Eukaryota; kingdom Metazoa; phylum Chordata; class Chondrichthyes; order Myliobatiformes; family Myliobatidae; genus Mobula; species Mobula birostris. Next base: position 11,109,743 of record NC_092396.1, read on the forward strand.
AAGAACATTGATCAGCGCAAACCTTTTCTGCCAGATTCTTTCCCTTAGGAAAAAAATCAGTACATTGCCGATGTGGTTATAATGACTTCATTGTAATTACAGCAAATACCAATGCCCTTGAACAGAAAATTCTAGAAAAAGTAGTGGATATGGCCTAGTCCATCATGTAAAGCCTTTCACATCATTGAACATATCTATATGGAGTATTGTTGCAGGAAAGCAGCATCCACCACCAGGGACTCCCACCACCCAGGTCATGCTCTTTTCTCATTGCTGCCATCAGGAAGAAGGTACAGGAGCCTCAGGACTCACACCACCAGGTTCAAGAACATTTAGTACCTCTCAACTATCAGGCTCTTGAATCAGAGTGGATAACTTCACTCAACTTCAGTTACCCCATCACTGAAATGTTACCACAATCCATGGGCTCACTTTCAAGGACACTTTGTCTCATGTTCTCGATATTTATTGCTTATTAATATAATAATTATTTCTTCCTTTTTGTATTTGCACAGTTTGTTGTCTTTTGCACACAGATTGAACACCCAAATTGGTGCAGTCTTTCATTGATTCTATTATGTCCTGAAGAAGAGTGTCCTTCTATCAGTCCTGAAGAAGGGTCTTGGCCTGAGATGTCGACTGTTTACACTTTTCCATAGATGCTGCCTGACCCGCTGAGTTCCTCCAGCATTTTGTGTGGGCTGCTTTTGATATCCAGCATCTGCAGATTTTCTACTCTCGCTGTTATTCTATTATGGTTTTATTGAGTATGCCTGCAAGAAGATGAATCTCCGGGTTGTATATGGTGACATATGTATGTACTTGGATCATAAAATTACTTTGAAATTTGACATCCACATGCGTTAGTTACAACTGACAGCATCACGTTACATTGAGCTACTTTTTTGAATGTGATGAAGGTTTCTGCATCATGCCACCTATTCATTTTGTGAACAGGCATTTTGTGTGTTTTAATCCAGTTCATCCAATATTTCTTCATACACATTGTTTTTCAATTATACCAATATCCTCAGATCTCCATTGTATCCCCTGCAATAAAATCACATTGTTCCTGATGTGGAAACCACTGGTCAAACTGTGGCCTTACTGCTGTTGTATATGGTTCAAACATTACTTCTCAGCTTTTCATAAATACAAAAGACTGTGCAGATGCTGGAAATTTCAAGTAACACACAAAACACTCAGCAAGTCAGGTAGCATCTATGGAAATGAATAAACAGTCTACATTTTGGACCGAGATCCTTCATCAGGACTGGAAAGGATGGGATAGGATGCCAGAATAAGAAGGTTGTGGAGAGGGGAAGAAATACAAGCTGGCAGGAGATAGGTGAAACTAGGTGGATCTGGGCTCCTTATTAACCTCATTATCAACCTTACTGGTGGATGTCTACTCTACAGTCCCTTTTATCCTCCACATCCCTAAGTATTCTCCCTCCCATTTCTTCCTTTGCCTCATTCAATTTCCCAAATGAAATAATCTTGCATTTCACTCAATTAAGTTTGATTTTTCATTTTTTAATCTAACTAAACCATTCAATAACTTAGATCCATAGAGTAATACATCTTGGAAACAAGCCCTTCGCCCCAATTCCTTCATTCTGACCAAGGTGCCAAACTAACCCTGTTTACCTGTGTTTGCTCCATAGCCCACTAAATTCCTCTCATCCATGTAGTTATCCAAATATCTTTTAAATGTTATTGTTGTATCTGCCTCAATCACTTTTTCTGGTAGCTCATTCCAAATATGTCCCACCCTCAGCATGATGAAGTTGTCCCTCAGGTTCCTTTTCAAATTTTCCACCCCTCACCTTAAACCTATCTCCCCTAGTTTTTACTTCCTTATTCCTGGGGGAAAAGACTGAGTGCATTCACCCTATCTCAAGCTTTTATACAGCACTCTAAGGTCACCCCTCAATCTCCTCTGTTAAAGGAATAAACTCCAACCTTTTCTTGTAACTTGGTCCTTCGAGTCCAGGCAGCATCGTCATAAATCATATCTGCCCCTTTCCAGTTTATTCTTTCCTAAGAGATGGTAACAAAAACTGTATACAACATTCCAAGTGAGATCTTAACATTTTGTACAGCTGCAATAGGATATCCCAACTCCTATATTCAGTGCCCTGACTGATAAAGGCCAGCATGCCAAATGCCTTCTTGACCAACTTGTCTACCTGTGAAGCCTCTTTCAGCCAACAATGTACTTGTACTCCTAGTTCCCTTTATACTGCAACTTGCCAGGGCTTGACCATCCACTGGTCAAGTCCTACTCTGATCTAACTTTCCAATGTTATTTGCCAATTTTTTACCTCGTTAAACAAGATCCTGCTAAAATCTTTGATAATCTTCTTCCCTGTATATGGTGCCACCTATTTCAGTATCATCTGAAAACTGTAGAACTGTAAAACTGCATCTGTAACTATGCTTTGTACATTCACATCCAAATTGTTTATATAAAGGCATCCATTAGTCTTGCGAGACCATCGATCTGCGCCTGGAAAGTCTTCACCCTCCAGGGCGCAGGCCTGGGCAAGGTTGTATGGAAGACCGGCAGTTGCCCATGCTGCAAGTCTCCCCTCTCCATGACACCGATGTTGTCCAAGGGAAGGGCAAGGGCCGATACAGCTTGGCACCAGTGTCGTCGCACAGCACTGTGTGGTTAAGTGCCTTGCTCAAGGATACAACACGCTGCCTTGGCTGGGGCTCGAATTCACAACCTTCAGATCGCTAGTCCAATGCCTTAACCACTTGGCTACGTGCCCACAATTGTTTATATAAGCAATGAACAATAAAGGTCTTCAGCACTGCAGAACCTCTCCATTTTAAAATGAGAATGTTTGCATGTTGCAGTAATCATTCTTGCCTGCATTATCTCCCTTTACTCTATGTAATCTTATACACTCTATTTTGAGATATGTGCAGTTGTTGCTGGTCCCACACCGCCAGGCTCAGGAACAGTTATTACCCTTCAACCATCAGACTCCTGAACCCGTGTGGGACCAGCAACAACTGATTGAATGGCAGAGCAGACTCGATGAGCCGAATGGCCTACTTCTCCTATATCTTATGGTCTTATGGATAACTTCACTTACCTCAGCTGTGAACTGATTTCACAACCTATCAACTCACTTTCAAGGACTCTACAACTCATGTTCTCAGTATTTATTTAATTATTTTTTTCAGTATTTACACAATTTGTCTTCTTTTTGCACATTGGTTGTCCGTCTTTGTGTGTAGTCTCTCTTTGATTCTATTGTTTTTGTTTGTACCTATAAACCATATAGCAATTACAGCATGGAAACAGGCCATCTCGGCCCTTCTAGTCTAGTCTACTGTGACTACCTGCAAGAACATGAATCTCAGAGTAGTATACGTTGAAATATATGTAAATATGCAAATACATGTACATAAATGTAAATAATAAATTTACTTTGAAGTGTGGAAGTACTGTGCATTTCTCTTGTTTTCTTCTGCCCTTGGGCATTGATCTATAAACATTACTTCTAAGTATCAAGGACTGCTGAGTGTTGAAGGTTAACAGTCATATGTCCAATAACGTAATTACCTTACCAGAGCTTTCCATTGCTTCTGACTAATTACCATATGTAAATTGATTGTGGTTTACTACTGAGGTTTACCACTTATAATTTTGGGCTATGTGGTTTTAATTTCATATTCTGTGTTCTCGTTTCAATAAAATAATTAAGCTCTTTATTTTCCTTCTGATTCAGGAAAAGGGAGACAATGTTGATGAGAAATCAATTCAGTTCATGCAAAGTTTAAATAATCAACTGGAATAGATGACCACTTTGGAAGTGGCTGCCTGATGTGGAGAGGGACCTGATGCTGATTGGAAAAGCAATTTAATACCTCTTTCCATCAAATAATAGTACATCAAAAAATCAGCAGCTAAAAGACTAAAAAGTAGACATGAAAGGAAAAAAGTGATTTTCAGTAAGAATTTCTAAATATTGTTGGATCTGACCGTTTAATTCTTAGAAAATACTGTTTAATTGTTTGCACTTATCTGCTTGTATCTATGTAGTTCTTATATGTATATAACAGTTTAATATGCCTCTAACTGCTATAGAAAGTATAATTCTGGAAAGCTCTGGAAGCTTCTTTGTTCTGCATAATTTAGATAAGTGTTTTCTCATTGGTTAACTTGGTACTGCACTATTTCTAATTAGTTAATTCTTATCTATAAATCTGAACGGAATTTTCCTTATCTCTGTGGTATAAAATAGCTAAGCACAAAGCAGCACCGTCCTTAATCTTAATCTCTTCATTAGTAGACCCCTATCACTGTCTGTTCGACTTTCGTCTGTTCTATCAACCCTTAATAAAATGATTGTGAAGCAACAAACTTTTTGCCTCTTTCCTGGCTTGTAAAAGAACCTTGGATCAAAAACATCAGAATCCAGCAATATTTATAAAAAGGAGGATGTCAAAGGTAGCCGTGGAATCTCTACAGAATGAGATAGAACACTGCAGCTGAGACAGGTCCTTCAGTCCATCTAGTCCATGCCATACTATTATTCTGCCTGGTCCCATCAACCTGCACGTGAACCATAGCACTCTGTACCCCTTGCATTCATGTACCCATCTGAATTTCTCTTAAATGTTGAAATCGAACTCGTATCCAGCACTTCCACTGGCAGCTCATTCCACACTCTCACCACTCTCTGAGTGAAGATCCTCCTCATGTTCCCCTTAAACATTTCACCTTCTACCCTTAATCCATGACCTCTACTTCTAGTCTCATCCAAATTCAGTGAAAAAAGCCTGCTTGCATTTACTCTCTGTGCACCTTATACTTTTGATTTCAGAAAACAAAGAAACAATAGATATGTCAAATCAAATTTTTTCCCATATTTAATGTGGACAATTCTGCAAATATCCCAGAGATTAAAGATGGGCCAATCTCAAATAACATTAATTTCAAATAGCACTGCTGTATAAAGAACTCTACACGTTCAGAGCTAAGTGACTACCTCCCAGTAGCTCCGATGCCAATCATCATGAAGTGCTTTGAATGGCTGGTAATGGCCATCAGAAACTCCATTCCTACCACACTAGACTCACCAATATGCTTACTGACAGAACCACTCTACGACAGCTGCCATAGCATCTGTCATACACCTAGCCCCAACACACCTAGAAAGCAAGGACACATGTCAGAATGCTGATTCTGGGTTTCAGTTTGGCATTCAATGCTGTTGTCCCACAGACCTTGATGAACAAACTCCTACTTCTCAATTCACTCGCTTGGGCACATTGGAGTGAAAGAGATGATTAGTAGATTCTCCCAATGATGGTGAAATCCAAAGTTCAGGGCACAAGCTTGACCAATGTTTGAGGGATGTATGACATGCCAGGAAACAAATCCTGGAGCAGTGGAAAAACTACCACAATTAAATGCTTCTGCCCCACCTGGTCCATTTTTCCACTTACAGGTAGACTCTATTACTTCATCAAAGTGTCAGGTAATACTGGCAATAATGGGCAAGTATTCAAGATGGCTCAAAGCTACTCCAGCAAGGAAAGTTACTGCCACACACACAGCAAAAACTCTGAAGAAGAACTACATTCCTAAATGGGGATTGTCATGTCACATTGACTCTGACCAAGTGTTACCTACCCCGTAACTGGGTTGCCAAACCAGCAGAAATGGATCACTCAGTTGGAGTCTGGATTACTAGAACTAAGAAAGTTTTATTAAAGAAACAAGCAACACAGTACTCTAATCAAAAGGATAATGAATGCAACAGTTCAGCAATGATAAACGTACATGTACACAGAATTAAGATAACAGGATCAATCAAGCTCTATCATTGTCTAGGGGTAAATGACCAGTTTCAAAGTGACGCAAAGTTCAGTTCAATTTAGTTCAGTTCAGTTCGCAGTAATCGCTGCTGTGGCGATGGACAGTTGGGGGAAGGAGAGAGAGAGCAAAACGAATGAATATTCAACACAGCTTCCACACAGACCTTTGCAGTCAGCTTTCGGGCGAGTCCTTTGTGATGTCATCTGAGGTCACCGACCGTGACCCCTCCGTTTCCAGATGCGATCGTTTCCCTGCGGTGAACCTGGCACCCAGGCAAGGGTGGACACACACCAGGTTCCCGCCGATCATGCCTTTCCACCCTGTGCGTTTATGGCCCGGTACTTCCCACCGACTTGTGAGAGACGCACCGCTTCCAGGGTCTTGTTACCTTGGGTGTCGTGTGTGTCCTGCCTTAGCAAACCTGTCTCTTTTTATCCCCCTGCTGGGGTATCGCCTGTCCATCACTTCAAACAGTTCAGGGTTCAAAGGGGGAGCCGCTCTTGACAGCTCTCCTTCCTTCATTAACATCTCCAAATGCTGCTCCATTGTTTTCCTTATCTCTCTCTCTCTCCTGAAGACAGGTGGCAGACCAACTGCTGATTCCACTGGTACCAGCACAGGACAGCTACATCTTAATCTATGTGTATTCTTGTCACACTTCCCCCCTTTAAGGATTTTTACCAGGGGGTAAAAATTACAAACATGAATATATTATTTGGTACACACAAATATACATCTTTATCAGCTATTTGGCTAATACAGCGAGTTTGAAGTTGTCAACACCTTGACAGACAGTCAACAATCACATTTTCTGTCCCTTTTATATGTGTTATTAATAATCCCTTAGACCAGGCTCCAACTTAGCAAACTTCATAGTGGCCAGAAACACTGATGAATTGTGATCAATGTAACCTCTCATTGAGTGTCGTCCCGGACCACAATAACAAGGGTCGTCCCATTCCGACTTAGTTTTCTCTCGCAAGGGCTTAGTAGGAGGGGGAGGGGTAGTGACCGCAGAGTTATTGCAAAACTTCCTACAGTACCCCACCATCTCCAAGAGCCTTCTGAGGGCCCTCTTGTCTGTCGGGGTTGGGATGTCAGAGATAGCCCGCACTTTAGCTTGCATCGCTGCCAGCTGCCCCTGTGTCACCACAATTCCTAGATAAGTGACCTTCGTGTGGCCGAACTCATTTTTTTCAAGGTTCACTATCAAGCTGGCTTCAGACAGCCGTATTAAATTGCCAATACACACCTCTGTGTTTGTCAGCCCTTTAGTCACTGAATTACTCATTCTGTACGGATGTTGCTTGCTAGGCTAATCTAGTCTAGACAGACACCAGTCACCGTCCCAGTTCTTTGCATCGCCTCTGGACAATCAAACACACGGGTGCGAGTCGTTTAATTACTTCTCCTAAAGAGTCGCTTTGTTCGGGGATTAAGGGAGTGACCTTATCAGCAGAGCTGGCCAAAACAATAGCCTTCTCCCATCTGGTCGATACCATACTCATCTTTTCAAAATGGTTTTTTTCTCTTATCGGGGGGACCCTAGCTTCATTGATTTCCGCGCTAACACCGACTAGGTTTGTTAGCATATCAAAAGCCTGTGACCGCCTCAGTTCGCGTCGGTCATAATCAATAACATTCTTCCTCCGGTGCAGCCGGTAAACCTCTTTCATGATTCCACCAACTGTTCCCTCCAGCGCCGCAAAATGTCCACTGGGGGGTACCTTGTGGGCCAGGTTAAAAATCTCATCCCCGTAACTCTTTTGCACCACCCTCCATTCCTCATCTGCGGGTACGGTACTTGGTTTCCCTTTCTTCCTTAGCACTTCCTCTTCCACCAAAACCATCAGCCCCTCATCCCACTCCTGTGCCTGCACAAATTCTTTCCTGGCTAATGCTACATCTGTCCCAGCTCCCTCACTACCGCTTGCCTCACTACACTCCTTCTTTTCACTTTCTACCCCCTTCTCGTACAAGGCTGGCAGAAACGTCTCAACTAAATTTACTACCGCAGTCCCGTGATGAACTTGTGAGTCCATGGGCGGGGCCACAATGCTGGCAGGCTGACCTGTCAATCTCACTGCTTCGAACACGATTCCCCCAGTGAGGTCATTACCGAGCAAGAATTCCACGCCTTTCATCGGTAATTCGGACCTCACCCCGATCGTGACTAGTCCAGAGACCAGGTGGCTTTGTAAGTGTACCTGGTGCAAAGGGACTGTCTCTGTCCCTTCTCCAATACCTTTGACCTTGACCTCCCCAGTCTGGGTCTCTGAGCTAAACTCTAATACACTCTTCAGTATTAGTGACTGACACGCTCCCGTGTCTCTCCAGCTCCGCACTGGAACTGGTTTTAACCCCTCCTTCACTGACACCAATCCGGCCGAGATAAACTTCTCGTGCCCTTCCTTAACTTTGGCAGACCTGTCCTTCCCTAGCGGTTCATTTACCAGCTCGATACAGCCAGTCAAGATCGCCGCTTTTCCTTTTCCCGTCTCCTTCTTTGGGGCAAAGCACCTGGACACACACCAGGTTCCCGCCGATCGTGCCTTTCCACCCTGTGCGTTTATGGCCCGGTACTTCCCACCGACTTGTGAGAGACGCACCGCTTCCAGGGTCTTGTTACCTCGGGTGTCGTGTGTGTCCTGCCTTAGCAAACCTGTCCCTTTTTATCCCCCTGCTGGGGTATCGCCTGTCCATCACTTCAAACAGTTCAGGGTTCAAAGGGGGAGCCGCTCTTGACAGTTCTTCTTCCTTCATTAACATCCCCAAATGCTGCTCCGTTGTTTTCCTTATCTCTCTCTCTCCTGAAGACAGGTGGCAGACCAACTGCTGATTCCACTGGTGCCAGCACAGGACAGCTAACATCTTAATCTATGTGTATCCTTGTCACACCAAGGAACACATTTCACTAAGAGTGTTGGTCAGGAATCATGTCAATTGATGAACATTGGCCACATCACACAGAGTCATCAGGACAAGTCAAAGTTGTGAAGTCAGAGAGAAAGACGCCCAAGATTAATGGCATGGCTTCACTGCGCTGCTATGGATTTCCAGCATCTGCAGATTTTCTCTTGTTCGCGCCCAAGATTAACGTTGTTAAGGCTGACTTTGCACAACATCTCATGGTCCCGGACATATTCTCCACAATCAAGATCGCTCACTGACACCTCTACTTTTTGAGGAGGCTGAAGACAGCTGGACTATGCACATCAATATTTGTGTCCTACAGATGCGCAGCATCCTAACAAGCAAGTGGCAAGATGCCCCCAAGGCCAGCTGCTCCACACCGGGCTGCCAGCCTTATCATGTACCTCCCTGCCTTAGTTCCCAGGCTGTAATGCACCGCAGATTCCACAGTGTTCTCCCCCGCCTCCAACAACGCTGATAATCGGTGACTCCATTATCAGGAACATCAGCTAAGTGTGACTGTTTATTTTCCTGTTGCTCAAGTCTCTGACATAATGTATGAGTTCCCTTGCCTGCTAACTGAATGCCCCCTGTAAAAAGGATCCTTGTCCACGCTGGCAAAAAGGACATTGTTCAGCAACAATCTGAGCTTCCCAAACATGACTGAAGTGGTTTCTATGAATTTCTAAAAATCAGTGTTAAGGACATTTTTATCTCTGGACTAATCCCCGTGCTGAGTTGTGGCTCTGGGTGTTTTACCGGGCTCCTCAGTCGGCATGATTGGCTTCAGACGCAATGTAGAGCACTGAACTTTGGCTTCATTTAACTATTTTAATCTATTTTGGGAAGGTGCCACATTTTCCAAACCTGATGGTCTTCAAATTTTAAAGTAAATTTATTATCAAAGTACACATATGTTACTATATACAACTCTGAGATTCATTTTCTTGTGGGCATACTCAATAAATTCATCATAGAGTAATAACCACAATAGAATCACCAACTTGCGCATCAACTAGCGTGCAAAAGACAACACACTGTGCAAATATAAAAAGAAAGAAATAATAACTCTCACGGTGGTGTCTGAAAAGAGGATGCTGTCTAAGTTGCATGCCATCTTGGTCAATGTCTCCCATCCACTACATAATGGTGGGCACAGGAGTACATTCAGCCAGAGACTCATTCCACCGAGATGCAGCACAGAACTCATTCCTGCCTGTGGCCATCAAACTTTACAACTCCTCCCTTGGAGGGTCAGACACCCTGAGCCAATAGGCTGGTCCTGGACTTATTTCATAACTTACTGACATAATTTACATACTACTATTTAACTATTTATTATTTATGGTGCAATTGTAACGAAAACCAATTTCCCCCGGGATCAATAAAGTATAACTATGACTATGACTATGACTATAAATAAGCAATAACTATCGAGAACATGAGATAAAGAGTCTTTGAAAGTTGGTTGTGGGAACATTTCAATGATGGGGCAAGTGAAGTTGAGTGAAGTTATCCCCTTTGGTTCAGGAGCCTGGTGGTTGAGGGGTAATGTCTGTTCCTGAACCTGGTGGTGTGAGTCCTGAGGCTCCTTTTTCCTGATGGCAGCAGAGAGAGGAGAGCATGGCCTGGGTGGCGGGTGTTCCTGATGATCAATGCTGCTTTCCTGTGACAACGCTCCATGTAGATGTGCTCATTGGTGGGGAGAGCTTTACCTGTGATGGACTGGGCCATATCCACTACTTTTTGTAGGATTTTTCCTTCAAAGGCATTGGTGTTTCCATATAAGTCTGTGATACAACCAGTCGATATACTCTCCACCACACATCTATAAAAGTTCGTCAAAGTTTTAGTTGTCATGCCAAATCTTCTCAGCACTGATGCCAACAGAATCTCAGTTCAAACTCCTCTAGATCTAAGTGTTGCCTTTGACACAATTGACCGCAACATTCTCCTAGATCTGGGATGGCTTCTTTGGTAATGCTCTTAGTTGGTTTTGCTCATATATCTCAGAGATTTTTTTTCTGTCATGGAGACAAATTTTCTTTTGGTGTTGCTCAGGGAAGCTGTCTTGGTCCCTTGCTCTTCTCCTCTTACATGCTCCCCTTAGAAGACATCATAAGACAGCATAAACCTGATTTCCACAGTCATGCAGATGACCCACAGTTGTATATCCCAGTCGAGCTTGATGATGATAACTCCCTCTCTTCTCCGACTTCTAGTATGGCTGCAATAAACAAATGGATGAGCAATAATTTCCTAAAACTAAATGAAGATAAAACTGAAATACCTTTGGTTGATCCCAAAACTAAAAGAGATAAACTTCTTCATAAACTTGGGAATTTGGTTCTCCTTGGAAATTCAGAAATTCAGAAGCAACAAGCCTGGGTGTTATCTTTGATTCAGATTTGAATTTTAATTCCCACATGAAGAAAGTGACCAGAGCAGCATTTCTTCACTTAGGAAAATTGCAAAAATATGTTTGATAATATACACCAAATAATCTGCAGATGCTGGGGTCGTCTGTGATAACTGTGATATCTGTGATAACATCTGTGATGTTTGATAATATAGTGTTTAAAAAACAGAGCAATGAGCTTTTGGGATTCTGCTTGCTATGCAAACGTTGGACCACTTTGAACCGCATCGTATAAATCATAAACACAAAAGATTCTGCTGATGCTGATCTTGAGGAACACACACAAAATGCTGGAGAAACGCAGCAGGTCAGGCAGCATCAATGGAGAGGAATAAACGGATGGCATTTGGGGCTGAGACCCTTGATCAAGACAGAGTCCTGATCAAGGATCTTGACGTGAAACATTGACTGTTTCAGATGACCTGTCCTTGACGCAGCCACGATGAAGAAGGCACACCAGTGTCGTTGCTTTCTGAGAGAGCAAAGAAAGATCAAAATATTGAGGTAGTGTCCTTAAACAAGTTCAGGATATCATTGAATACTGACAAACTTCTGCAGAAGTATTATTGAAAGTATCCTGACTGGTTGCATCATGGTCTGGTATGGCTGGAATGTGAAAAGCTGGAGAGAGTAGTGTTCTCAGTCTGATACATCACAGGTACAGCACATCATACCCACCATCCGTTGTATCTATATAAGCTGCTGGTTGCAGAGGAAAATAGATACTATCAAACATCTTCACCATCTGGGCCACACCAAATTCTCACAGCTAACATTGGGCAGGAGGAACAGAAGCCAGAAGTCTGACATCACCAGGTTCAGGAACAGCGGCTTCCCATCAATGAGGTTCTTGGACCAACCTGCACAACCCTAAACGCTACACAGCACAACAACACTATGACTACGTGATTACATTGCACTAATGTAGACTTTGTTTTATTTCAATTGTGTTCTCCCTTGTAAAGATTATTTAGAGTTTGTGGATAATTTAGATTTTTCTTGTGAATGTTGTTTATCTGATGCTTTTGTTAACCTTTAGGGAATCCTGCGTGAGGACTCCTAGTTCCTTTGCACCTCCCATTTCTGAACTTCCTCCCCATTTAGAAAATAGTCTACACCTTTATTCCTTCTGTGGCTGCTCTTAAAGCCACCTGCATTGTCCAACGAGATATCGATGAGAAGATTTAGGACCTTTGGCCATTGAGCCCTTTGGGTAGGTCACAGATGAGCCACAGCTCTGTTCTATCCACTTCCTTGGTTCCATAAACTTCAACACCCTTGCTTAATTATTCTTCTCAAAGCAGTATCCCTTGTCTTGATTTTCATCTGAAAGGGTTAACAAGGTGAACAACACTTTTAACTGCTAATTCAGATCTGCAGTTATGAGCATTGAAATGTAGAAAATATTTTTGAATCAATGCCACTTCTGCCCAGGAGGGGGAGCAAGAGTCCATGCAAAAGATCCCGAACCATTGATTGATCCATTTAGGGAGATTAACATCTGAACATACTTTGGTTAGAACCTTAATCCCAATACGTACGTTTTCTGCCTTCACTTAAACCTTTGATGTTGCTGTTTCTTCTCTGAGAAGGTGGTGAGAGTGTGAAACGAGTTGCCAGAGCCAGTGGTGAATACAGGTTCGATTAAATCATTTAAGAGAAACATGGATAGGTACATGAAAGGGAGGGTTATGAAGGCCTATGGTTTGGGTGCAGGTAGATAGGACTCGGCAGAATATGTCTTGCACAGATTAGATGGACCAAAGGGCCTGTTTCTGTGCTGTAGTGTTCTACAACTCTATAATATCTTGGACACAAAAATTCCATAAGGGATTCAGAGGCGTATTTAACAGCTCAAAATGGAAACCAAGCTTTGTAAGGTATATTTAATGAAGAAACTTTTGAGGAGAAGGTGTAGAGATGGGCCTCTTTAGGGAGGGAATTCCAGAAATTCCCAGGCATAGCCATCGATGGAAATAGGAAATATGCCGAGGCTCAAATTTAGTAAGTTCCTGCTGCTGCCTGTAAGAAGTTTGTGGGTTTTCTCTGAGTGCTCCAGCTTCCTCCCATAGTCCGAAGACATACTGGTATCTGCACTGTATCTCAATTAAATAAATAAATAAACAAACAAACAAACAAATAAATCAATATCTGTTACTTTTTCCTCGTTGCTTAACTTGAGAAGGAAGGAATTGTTTATACCACAGGATAAATCTTCAGTGCTCAGTCTTTGGGCTAGAATGGAGATTCCATGAGAAAACGCTCAACTGAAATAACAATGGCATCAAACTGGAGCATTTTATTTACTTTTTATTTAGAGATATAGAGCGGAATAGCTCCTTCTGGCCTGTTGAGCCGCCTCAGCAATCCCTGACAATCTCAATTAACCCTTAGCTAATCATGGGATAATTTACAATGACCAATCAACCTACCCAGTATGGCTTTGGACTGTGGGAGGAAACTGGAGCATGCGGGATAACCCACACATTCCACGGAGAGGACGCACAGAGACTCCTAGCAGAGGACGCCAAAACTGGACAATTTTGTCACTACCAACCTCTTTTAGCTTGTATGCGTTGGAGATCCTGTTTGGGTGAGACGATTCCTTCTCTGCTGGGAGACGCTGCAGAGTAGAGTGAAGCTGCTGTTAATGCTGCTCTCTCAGTCTCCAGTGATCAAGAGCCTGGGTAGATCCATGCAGATAAATGTCGGATTTCCTCCACATCACAAAGACATGCAAGGAAAGGGGAGTAGATTTAAGGCGAGAGGTGGGAGATGCAAAAGTGACCTGATGGGCAACTTCTTCACATATGGGTCTATATGGAGTGAGCTGCTGAGGAAAGTGGTTGCGGCAGGTACAATAACAACATTCATAAGACATTTGGATAAGTACTTGGATCAGGGGGGTTTAGAGGAATGTGGGTCTAGCGTGGGCAGATGGGATTAGCTTGGTGGTCACCATGGATGAGATGGACAGAAGGGCCTGTTTCCTTGCTATATTACTCTATGATTCTCCGACATGCTGATAGATTAATTAGACAGTTAATGTTACGCCTTAGTGTAGGTAGTATAATGAACATGAGGGACGTTGAAGGGCAAAGAGAGGGAGCAAATTGCAGAGCTGCAGGGGAAAAGAGGAGGGGAATGGTTATGCCCTTTTCTCATCAGGGAGGAGGTACAGGAGCCTGAGGGGACACACTCAACACTTTAAGAATATCTTCTTCCCCTCCGCCAACAGATTTAGAATTTTTTTTCAGAATTTAGAATTTATTTAAACCTTACATCCTTCCCACAGCGTGAGGGGGTGAAAATCTTTGTGTTATGACTCTGTTGCAATGTACTGACATGTGAATTTAAAAGTCTAATGGCTTGTAGAAAGAAGCTGTCCAGTAGTCTGTTGGTCCTGTCTTTAATGAGGTACCCTTTGCCAGATGAAGCAGCTGAAACAGTTTACGGTTGGGGGTGACTGGTGTCCCCAATGATCTTCCAGACCTTCTTTCTGCACCTGCTGCTGTAAGTGTCCTTGATGGAAGGAGATTCACATCCACAGATGTGCTGGGTTGCCCAGACCACTCTCTGCTGTGCCCGGTGGTCAAGGTTGGTGCAGTTCCCGTACCAGGCGGTGATACAGCCAATCAGGATGCTCTCAATGGTGCCCCTGTAGGAGGTCCTGAGGATTTGGGGGCTCATGCCGAACTTTTTCAGTGGCCTGGGGTGGAAGAAATGCTATCGTGCTTTTTTGCCACGAAGTTGATGTACACAGTCGAATCTATGAATGCTACCTCACTGTTTCGCTCTTTTTGCGCAACTTGTTTTGATATTTCCTATTGTAATCTACAGTAATTTTTAATGTATTGCACATTAAATGCTGCCATACAACAACAGATTTTACTATGGCTAAAGAAATTCCTCCTCATCTTTGTTCTAAAGGGACACCCTTCTATTCTGAGGTGAGAGTGTGGAACGAGTGTGGAAGTAGTGGATGAGGGTTTGATTTCCACATTTAAGAGAAGTTTGGATAGATACATGGATGATAGGGGCATGGATGGCTGTGGTCCAGGTGCAGGCAACTGGGACTAGGCAGAAGAAGACTTCAGCACAGACTAAATGGGTTGAGGGGCCTTTATCTGTGGTGTGGTGCTCTATATCAGTGATTCTGATTCTCTGCTGGGAGCTAGCATTGACTACCCGGGCTGAATGGCATGCTGTGTCTGGACATTGAAATGCACTTTTACTGAATTGACCAAAGTGCATCGAGGGCAATAGTGAAGTCTGTTTGATGTTACTGTCCCTGCTGACTGAAGCCTCCTAGTGTACAGGAAATAGGCTGTATTTTCCATAGCTTTGCCGTGAATGTTTTTGTAAGAAGGCAGTGTGGTGCGGTGGGGGAGAGGACAGGCAGGTGGAGGACTGTTATCTTATGGATGTAGAATGTAAAGTCCATTCACTCAAACATTACAGTAAATTTTTAAATTTTTAATTTTTATTGAGATACCATGCAGGACAGGCCTTCAGGCCTTTCGAGCCTCGCCACCCAGCAGCCCTCAATTTAATCCTAGCCTAATGACGGGGCAATTTATAATGGCCAATTAACCTACTAACCGGTACGTCTTTGGACTGTGGGATGAAACCAGAGCACCCGGGAGAAACCCACGTGGTCATGGGGAGAACGTACAAACTGCTCACAGAAAATGAACCCGGGGGGGCTGCACTGTAAAGTGTTACGCTAGCCGCCACGCTACCATACTGTCCAAGTGAGCCAATGTTGCACGCAAGCAATGATTCTAATCTAGAGGTCAACAGCAGATCCCACTTCAGTGATGCAAGGCTCAGTTTTTTCAGTTGTTTTCTCTTTCATGTTGCACCTCACCTCTAACGGATCTCCCCTGGGAATGGTACTTACCTTCAGAACCAATGCAAAGCTGTTCAACCCAAGGTCAATCCAGCCTCGGCACTTCAGCTGCAGTACGCAAAGATTGCTTGTGGTTATGCACAGTTTGAGACTGAGCTGCAGATTATTATCACTCCAAATACCAGGAAGGTCAATGTCATCTTAGACAATAATACCATCAGATATAGGAGCAAGATGAGGCCATTCAGCCCATCGAGTCAGTTCAGCCATTCCATCATGGCTGATTTTTTTTATCCCTCTCAGCATTCTCCTGCCTTCTCCCCGTAATCTTTGACACCGTTACTAATCAAGAACCTACCAAACTCTGCTTTGAGTACACTCAATGACTTGGCCTTCCCACCCATCTGTGGCAATAAATTCCACAGATTCACCCACTTCTGGCTAAAGAAATTGCTCCTCAGCTCTGGTCTAAATGGACGTCCTTCTATTCTGAAGCAGTCCCCGCTGGTACCGGACTCCCCCACTATAGGAAAAATCCTCTTCAGATCCACTCTAAGCTTTCAATATTCAACAGGTTTCAGGTTTCAGTGAGATCCTCCATCCCACCACCCCCCCCCCCATTCTTCTAAACTCCAGCGAGCACAGGCCCAGAAAAATCAAACATCAAAAATCAAACGCTCATACATCAACATTCATTCTTGTGGACCCCCTCTGCAGCATCTCCAATATCATCACATCCTTTCTTAGATAAGGGGCCCAAAACTGTTCTCAATATTCTGAAGTCTGACCAATATTCCAGGTCTGGCAAATGCTTTACAGAGCCTCAGCACTAGGTCCTTGTTTTTATATTCTAATCCTCTCAAAATAAACGCTAACATTGCATTTGCCTTCCTTACACTGACTGAACCTGCAAATTAACTTTTGGGGAATCCTGCACGAGGACTACCTAGTCCCTTTGCATCTCTGATTTTTGACTTCTTTCCCTATTTAGAAAATAATCCTTCTATTAAATTTGAGAAGACCTGGAGGCCATTTATTCAACACTTCCATATGATGCAAGTTGACCTTTTCCAAACCTATTCTATTTCTTTTTAATATATGCAGAGAGGAGCAGAGTCAATGACACTAATGGTTCTTTTTGACGTTATACAACAGCTCATGTCTTTTCGTTTCCTTAGTTTCGCTGGTTAGCATTGTTTAGATTAGTTTTTTCGGTTTTTTTTCTTTTTCCTTTTTTGTGTTATTTCTGGTTTTTTTTGTATATTATATTTGTATTTTGTATGATTTTGGGAGGTTTAATACCTGTGTGCCAACTGAGTTTATATTTATATATATTAATTATTAACAATGTAATCCCAATAGCTATGTATTAATACTATGTTATGTTTATCATTTTGATATTAATAAAAAGATTGAAAAAGAAAAATATTACGATTTAATTTAATTTACACGAATATGGGGTAATGGAACTACAAGCGTGATTCACATATATTGTATTTGATATATATCCTCCTGTACTCTGTATTCTTTTTTGTAAGAAATCAATAAAAATATTGAAAAAAAGATCCACATCTTTATTCTTTCTAGCAAGTGCCTGACTGTGCATTCCTTAAACTATATTCCATCTGCCACTTCTTTGCCCATTCTCCCAATCTGTCTTTCTGCAGACTGTACCTGACCACAAAGCCATCAATTCTGTCATCCAGATCATTGACATATAATGTGAACTTCCTCTGCAACATTCATCCCTTGCCAACACCAGGGATCAATGTTGTATCAAATCTCAATCAGCTAAAGAGACACATCTTTTATGGAGTGAAATGGACAGTCAACATTCTGGATTGAGACCCATAGAGGCTGCCTGACCCATTGAGTTCCTCCTGCTGAGTTGCTGTGGCGGGATGCTTCCTATAGTGGGGGGAGTCTCGGACCAGAAAACCATTTAGAACAGAGAGGAGGAGGAATTTGTTTAGCAAAAAGCTGACGAATCCGCAGAATTCATTGCCAGAGACGGCTGTGGAGGCCAAGTCATTGGGTATATTTATAGTGGAGATTGACAGATTCTTGATTCGGAAGGACATCGAAGGTTACAAGGAGAAGACAGGGGAATGGGGTTGAGAGGGATAATAAATCTGGTGTGATAGAATGGCGGAGCAGATTTGTTGCGCTGAAAAGCCTAATTCTGCTCCTATTGCTTATGGTCCTTTTGCATGTTTTTACAAATTTCCAGCATCTGCAATGTTTTGGGTCTACTTCTTTCAAAAGCTTTTTACAGGTACTCCTTTAAAAGCTACAGGAACACCATAGCTAATTTTCACACCAGACCAAATCATAGAAGCAAAAGCCATTCTTTGGTCACCAAAACTTACCGCCTGTCAGAGAATCACAAAAACAATTGAACCCAGTTCCGTGGACCTCAGCAGAGATGTGACCCAACACATCACTGATCGCCTGGAAACCAAAAGCCGATTTTCCCCTTGTTCTAAACACAAGAAATTCTTCTGATGCTGGAAATCTTGAGGAACACACATAAAATGCTGGAGGAACTCAGCGTGGAGGGGAATAAAGGTTGGGTGGAAGGGAAGGTGTACAAGCTGGCAGGTGATAGGTGAAGCCAGGTGAGGGGGAAGGTAGGTGCTTGAGGGGGGACTGAAGTACAAAGTTGGGAGGTGATAGGTGGAAGAGCTGAAGAAGGAATTTGAAAGGAGAGAACAGTGGACCATAGGAGAAAGGGAAGGAAGAGGGAGTTAATAGGCAGGTGAAGACAAGAAAAGGGGTAAAAGCAGAGCCAGAATGGGTAATGGAAAAAGAGATGGGGGGAGAACTTACCAGAAGTTGGAGAAATTGATGTTCACGCTATCAGGTCAGAGGCTACCCAGTCAGAATATAACTTCACAAACATGAGAAAATGAGAAAATCTGCAGATGCTGGAAATCCAAAGCAATACACACAAAATGCTAGAGGAACTTAGCAGGCCAGGCAGTATCTATGGAAGAGAGTAAACGGTCGACATTTCGGGCCAAGACCCTTCATCGGGACTATGAAGCGAATATCAGGAATGTGAGGTGTTGCTCCTCCCACCTGAATGTGGCCTCATCGTGGGCGGTAGAGGAGGTCATGGACTGACAAGTTGGAATGGGAATGTGAAGTCAAATTGAAAAGGGTGGCCGCATGGAATTCCCAGCTTTTGTGGTGGACAGAGCGAAGATGCTTGATGAGAAGGGTCTCACAGATGTAGAGAAGGCTATACCTGGAGCATCAGATACAGTAGACAGACTTGCAGGCGAAGTGTAGAAGGATTGTTTGCGGCCTTGAGTGGTGGGATGGAGGTGCTAGTCTTGTCCCCCTTTTCCTTGTCTCAGAGATGTTTGCATTATAGACAATGTTCCCCTTTTCTCAGTAATAAAACCCCTTCGCTGTCTCGCAACCCCCAACAAAATGCTGCAGAAAAACAACAACTCGAATATTGTTTCTTTTTTTTTTATTAGTCACGATGTTCCAGAAAGTAGAGAGATAGCGACTGAGAAACTAGGGTGTTAAATCTGTGAAAAACAGGCTAATGGCAGTGACATTTGTGTCATTCCTTAAGTCATATGGCATCCAAGAAACTTTATAATCATAATTATGAACAGTGTGGCATGTAACATTGCATGCATTTACAGAGGGCTTGCAGAGGTAGTTCCCTTGTGCACACACTAAAATCTGATGAAGAGCTGCTCATCGGAAATAAGGTGGCCTCCACTAGATTATATACAAAATTGATAGCAACCAGAGTCCGGACGGGAATTCATACAATCGTGTTTGTGTAACAGTCTAATCGGCGTGTAACAGAGTGTTCGGTGAGGGTTTCCCCTGCTCGCAGTGGAAGTAAGGTCAGGCAATGTGACTGATGTAACTGGGGTGGGCAGTGGGATGTCACATTCTGCCATAGGGTGATTGGTCGGTCCTCCTCATTTCCCGGCATCACCAGTTTCGAGGCACGGGTTGGCTGGCTGCTGATATGTCGATCGGCTGATGTTCTTTGGTACCTACGTTTACACGTGCATCTGCTGCCAGTCCTTAGGTGAAGCCCGAGGCTGTCAGGTTGAGATATAAGACTGTGGAAGGCACCACAACCGAACCTCACCTGATTCTGCCCCAGGAGTTGGAAACCCCATATGTTAATTTTCCTCAGTTGTCTCTGAGTTGTGAGGCAATCCGGTACAGACCTAGCTGGGATTGGCCCACTTGAGAGGGATGATGAGGGTTTCGTCAGAGGACACAAGGCACGAACCTTCCCGGTCCTATCTCCCAAAATTTACTAAAAACTTTTAAATATATATCTCATATTTTTTATTGTAATTTTTATGTATTCCACTGTACTGCTGCCACAAAATAACAAATTTCATGACGTATATCAATTAGACAGGAGATCCTGCAGATGCTGGAAATCCAGAGTAAAACACACAAAATGCTGGAGGAACTCAGCAGGTCAGGCAGCATCTATGGAAAGGAATAAACAGCAGACGTTTCGGGCCGAGACACTTCATCGTGACTTCTGAGTCACGAGTCCTGATGAAGGATTTCAGCCCAAAACATTGATTGTTGATTCCTCTCCATAGAAGCCGCCTGGCCTGCTGAGCTCCTCCAGCGTTTTGTGTGTGTTCCTCACGACGTGCTGTACATCAGTGATACTAAACCTGATTGTGATTGTGAATCTGAATCTGGTCTCCTTACCCCAGTTCTGCCCTGGGCGATGCACTCCCACCCACAAGGTAACTCAACTCCTGCCTTGGCAAACCTTCAGACCTCTGCTCTACAATGAGCTCAACATCAATCACTCAACATGTGCCGACGCCCCAAACATGTGAGTTTAATTAACAGTCCCAATAACTTTAAAGCTGCGTTGTTATTTTACAAAAGGAAAATGGATAGATTTTATACCTAGAACACGTGATATCATAACTGGGTTTTATTTTTGGGTAGCAAATCTACAAATCACAATTACCATGATAGCAGAGAGCTTTTTCCATTGAAATCAAGCAATCGCCTAGTGAATACTTTGGAGAAAGTTACGGATAAGAGGGTTAGAGTGAGAGATGTGCAGGTGTAGACGGAAGCTTGAAATATTTCCTTAGTGTTGGTTTGTGTATTACACAGGAGATATCAACCAAAGAAGGAGCTATTGACTAACATTGGGCTGTGCTGTGGAGGCCTGGCATTTTCAGCAGTGAACTGACCCTCGGGGATCTCTCTACTACTGAACACCGTGCTCTACACTACAGCAGAAACGATCAAAGATCTGAAGCGAGAGTCTCAGTCGTGCTTCGCTAAATCCCCTTTCTTCAGGATGAGCTGCAGCTGCCAAGGTGCCAGTTTTGACTCGTCGTAACCGAGAGTGCGGATTTTCTCGGTCTGCTCCTTTCGCTTCTCCTCCTCCATCTTCTTCTGCTGCTCCTCCTCTTTCCTAAGATTACAGAGCGATCTGTGTTACTTTATGACCCCAACAACCCCACCTCCCAGAGAGCGAGACACGTGAGAGATACACGCATGCGCACACACAACAATTCATAGATAAGATTGATGCATGCATACATACAATTACAGTGTTAAAAGGCAGTAGGTACAATTACAATGTACAACATTTAAAAGCCAAGCAACACACATCAAAGTTGCTGGTGAACGCAGCAGGCCAGGCAGCTGGACAGTTGATTGGCCTGCTCTACTGTAAAGATGAAGCCACACTCAGGTTGGAGGAACAACACCTTATATTCCGTCTGGGTAGCCTCCAACCTGATGGCATGAACATTGACTTCTCCAACTTCCGTTAATGCCCCACCTCCCCCTCGTACCCCATCTGTTATTTATTTATATACACACATTCTTTCTCTCTCTTCTTTTTCTCCCTCTGTCCCTCTCACTATACCCCTTGCCCATCCTCTGGGTTTCCCCTCCCCCTATTCCTTCTCCCTGGGCCTCCTGTCCCATGGTCCTCTCATATCCCTTTTGCCAATCACCTGTCCAGCTCTTGGCTCCATCCCTCCTCCTCCTGTCTTCTCCTATCATTTCGGATCTCCCCCTCCCCCTCCCACTTTCAAATCTCTCTTACTAACTCTTCCTTCAGTTAGTCCTGACGAAGGGTCTCGGCCCGAAACGTCGACTGTACCTCTTCCTAGAGATGCTACCTGGCCTGCTGCGTTCACCAGCAACTTTGATGTGCGTTGCTTGAATTTCCAGCATCTGCAGAATTCCTCGTGTTTACATTTAAAAGCCACTTGGACAAGTACTTAGATAAGAAAGGTGACAAGGGATAATGCAGGCAAATGGACTAGTGTAGGGATCACAGTCAACAGAGACAATGTGGACTGAAAGGGCCCATTTCTATGCTGTATGTTTTTCTATGATTCTTTTCTTCTTGTTCCCACTTCAGGGAGGAGGTACAGGAGCTTTAGGTCCCACACCACCAGGTTCAGGAACAGTTATCACCTACAACTATCAGGCTCCTTTCCAGAGTGGATAACTTCACCCACCTCAACGCTGAACTAACTCTACAACCTATAGTCTCACTTTCAAGGACTCTACAACTCACGTTTATTTATCTAGCGATACGGTGCGGAGAAGCCTCGTCCGGCCCTTCGAGCCAGCAACCCCGATTAACCCTAACCTAATCATGGGGACAATTTACAATGCCCAATTAACGTACTCTGTACGTCTTTGGACTGTGGGAGGAAACCGGAGCGCCCGGGAAAAACCCATGCACTCCGTGGCAAGGGCGTTCAGAGCCTCCATACAGAACAGCGCTGAAATTGAACTCTGAATTCCAGAGCTGTAATAGCGTCATGCTAACCACTACGCTACTGTTCTCAGTAACATTTATTTACTTTTTAAATTATTTACACGATTTATCCTCTTTTGCACACATTGGTTGTTCGTCAAACTTTGTAATTTATAGTTTTCATAAATTGTATTTTATTTCTTCATTTGCCTTTCGATGCCTACAAGAAAATGAATCTCAGGGTAGTATATGGTGACACCGAAGTACTTCGATAATAAACTTAATTTGAACATTGGGTTGAAAGGGAAATGGACCAGCCATGATCAAGTGGCAGAGCAGACTTGATGGGCCGAATGGCCTAATTCTGCTCCTCTATCTTATGGTCTTATAATCGCATTGTATTTATAATGGTATAGAATGATGCCGGCTCTCAGATTCATCCCACTCATCCCTTTTCCCCAATCAATAACCTATAACCTGTTTTCTCTCTCTACTGTGGAGAGCATTCACCATCACCATCTGGTATGCAGGGGCCACTGTCCCAGGATCAGAAAAGCCAGCTCCATCATGGCCAAGAGACTCCACAGGATCAAAAGGTGATCTGTAAGGGTCACCATATCAGGAATGTCCTGCAGCTCTTGGGCTGTATTCCCTGGAGTTCAGGAGAATGGGGGGGATCTCATAGAAACATTCTGAATGTTAAAAGGCCTGAACAGGTTAGATATGGCAGTTATTTCCCATGTTGGGCATGTGGCCAAGTGGTTAAGACGTTCGTCTAGTGATCTGAAGGTCGCTCGTTCGAGCCTCAGCTGTGGCAGCGTGTTTGTGTCCTTGAGCAATGCACTTAACCACACATTGCTCTAGTGTCTGTGCGAGGAGTGGCGCCCCACACAGGCTTCCAATCTGCACCTTGTAAGGCATGAAAATGCCCGATGCAGGCCTCTCATGGTCAGAGTCGATGTTCCCTCCCTCCCCTTCCCATGTAGGGGAGTCTAGGACAAGGGGGCACGACTTCAGGATTGAAGGACATCCTTTTAGAACTGAGATGTGGAGAAATTACTTTAGTCAGAGGGTGGTAAATCTGCTGAATTTGTTGCCACAAGCGGCTGTGGAGGCCAAGACATTGGGTGCATTTAAGGCAGAGATAGATAGGTTCTTGATTAGCCAGGGCATCGAAGGGTATGGGGAGAAGGCAGGGGAGTGGGGATGACTGGAAGAATTGGATCTGCCCATGATTGAATGGTGGAGCAGACTCGATGGGCTGAATGGCCTACTTCTGCTCCTATATCTTTTGGTCTTACGGTTTTATGGTGATGCCTCAAAAAGGCAGCATCCATCATTAAGGACTCCTATCACCAAGGCATATCCTCTTCTCATTGTTTCCATCAGGGAGCAGGACCTGAAGACACACATTCAATATTTTTTAGGAACAGCTTCTTCTCCTCTGCCACCAGAGTTCTGAATGGACAATGAACCCATAAACACTATCTTACTAACTTTTGTTCTTTTTTTATACTACTTATTTAATTTATATACTTCTTATTGTAATTTATAGCTTTTTATGTATAGCATTGCTGTGCTGCCACAGGTAAGGTAGTGTAGTGGTTAGCACAACGCTCCACAGTGTAGGCGACTCAGGTTCAATTCCTATCACTGTCTGTAAGGAGTTTTGTATATTCTCCCTGTGACCGCATGGGTTTCCTCCGGGTGCTCCTGTTTTCTCCCACAGCCCAAAGACGTACCGTTTGGAAGGTTAATTGGTCGCTGTAAATTGTCCCGTGATTAGGCTGGAGTTAAATCGGGGGGCTGCTGGGTGGCGTGGTTCAAAGGGCTGGAAGGGCCTATTCCGCACTGTATCTCAATAAATAAATAAACAAATTACCTGACATATGCCTGCAATATAAAACCTGATTCGGATTTCGATTCTATCAACTGTCCTCAAATGTTCCGCCAGTCACCTGCACTAGGGATAGGTGACAGTAGCCAATCGATCCATCATCTAGCATGTCTTTGGGATATGGGAGGGCCCAGGGCAATCAAAACAATCACAGGGAGAATGCACAATATCCACCAGAAGCTCTGGAGGTAAGGGCCAAACCTGGGTCCCTAGAGTTGGGAGGTGACAAAACTAACTGTGGCACCAACACAGTATCATAGTTTCCTATGATCAGGTACTTGGAACTACCACAGACCACAAGACAGATGGATTGCTGAGATGAGTCTGTAACCAATCACTGTATCATGGTCATTGTATCATGTTGTAGGACATGGTGGGTCATGAAACTTTCCTACTTACAATGGAAACATTGGGATGGTCAACCCAGCCCTCTTGACTATCCCATATATTCAAAGTTTCTGGGCATATGTTCTCCAGGACCAACTTTTGGTAACAGGGACCCTGGCTGATATTATATACCCTCTTGGCTATATAAAAACTATTGTGAACATGGAGTGCAAACTCCACACTGACTAATGAACACCCTGCCACCACCAAGGTCTCATTGCTAAGACTGCGAGATGTTTACTGTTTACCTGTGCTGCGCACTTCAGATGCATTTTGAATTATATTTTATTAACTAACTTGTGGTAATATTTTGTTTTATGTGCAGTGTGAGATTGCAGTGTATTGTGGCTGCACTGTGGTCTAGAGGAACTTTAATTCATTTGGTTGTACAGATGACAATAAACTTTGAACTTTAATAAGGAATTAAAGAGTTCCATTAGCACCAAGCCACAAACAAATCACTTTGTTCTGTGTTTATGAATTTCAAGATTCATGAATTCTGAGTTTTGAAATACACAATTCATCGGGTAAGTGACACTAAAATTACAAACTGCGAACTCCCTATGAATGAATCACTAAAAGTCCAACACAACTCGATACAGCTCTTTATCCTCCCTCGGATTTCTGGTTGGTAATCCGCCCTGTTAACTGGATCATGACTTTGTGGAGGAGGCAGTGAAACCTGTCCAAGTAAACCCCCAGTGAGATTTGCCCTTTACCAGAAATAGTTTTGTTCTGAGACCTACACTGTTTCTGAAAATTAATGAAAGGACACCAACCTTTTCTGCTCCCTGGAAGGAAAAGGAAAAAAAGTAAAATAGAAGATTAGCTCTTGCAAAATACTTTAAGTCACATTGAAATATTGGACAAATGCATCACTTAGAAATTCCAACATCAATTACCTTTCTTCGTCCATTTTCTTTTTCACTATGTCTCTCCTCCACGCAGGCAGGCTGGCTAAACGAGCTGCTTCTTGGTCCTCCTGCACAGGAGAATTGGAGAGTTTAGTGCTTTGCTTACTGATTTAATTGTGGAATCTTACAGCTCAGATGAAGCCTTATGGCCCAATGTACGTGTACTCCTACTAGTCTCCCATCTTTCTCTGTTTGCAGTCTTTGCTTCATCTTTCAGCTATTTATCCCAATTTTCTGCTGAAGGTCAACTTCCTCAGACTTTCAGACAGAGCATTCCAGAATAACACACACAAAATGCCGAAGAATCTCAGCAGGTCAGGCAGCATCTATGGAAAGGAATAAACAGTTAACGTCTTGGGCCGAGGCCCTTCATCTGGATTAGAAAGGCAGGGGGAAGAAGTTAGAATGAGAAGATGGCGAGACGTGAAGGAGTACAAATGAGAAGGTGATAGGTGAAGCCAGGTGAGGAGGAAGGTCGGCGAGTGGGGGAGAGGGATGAAGTGAGAAGCTGGGAGATGATGGGTGGAAACGGTAAAGGGCTGAAGAAGAAGGAATCTTACAGGAGAGGAAAGTGGACCACTGGATAAAGGGAAGGAGGAGGAGCACCAGAGGGAGATGATTGGGAGATGAGGAGAAGAGAAGGGGTAAGAGGGGAGCCAGAATGGGGAATGGAAAAAGAGAGAAGGGGCTGGCATGCAGCAAAGCTAATTGTGCAACATTATTACAATGCCAGCAACTCTGGTTCAATTCCCACTGCTATCTGTAAGGAGTTTGTATGTTCTCGCTGTGACCATCTCCAAGTGCTCTGGTTTCCTCCCACATTCCAAAGACATATGAGTTAGTAGGTTAATTGGGCACATGGGTGTGACTGGGCGGCACGGGCTCATTGGGCTGGAATGGTCTGTTACTGAGATGTATCTCTAAATAAATTTTATAAAACTTCTGGGAACCCCCCTGCATAGTGAGTCTATCAGCAACTATTAATAAACACAGGAGGTTCTTCAGAAGTTGGAAATCTTGAAGAACAGACACAAAATGCTAGAGGAACTCAGCAGGTCAGACGGCATCTATGGAGAGGAACAACGAATCGACGTTTTGGGCCAAGACCCTCATCAGGACTGAAACATCGATTGTTTATTCCTCTCCATAGATGTTGCCTGACCTGATGAGTTCCTCCAGCATTTTGTGTGTGTTTAGTAACTCTTAATATTGGCACAATAACGTTACAAATTGAGGACACAATTAACAGAGCAAGCCATAACATACATTCAGTGGCTACTTTATTAGGTAGCCCCTGTACCTAATAAAGTGGCCACTGAATTTATTTCTGTACGTTCATAGTTGCCTGCTGCTGTAGCCCATTCAGTTCAAGGTTCGATATGTTGTGCATTCAGAGCTGCTCTCCTGCACACCACTGTAGTAACGAATAGTTATTTCAGTTACTGTCACCATCCTGTGAGCTTGAACCAGTCTGGCCATTCTCCTCTGACCTCTCTCATTATAAGGCATTTTCGCCCACAGAACTGCTGCTCACTGGATGTTTTTTCTGTTTTTCAAACCATTCTTTGTAAACTCTGAAGACTGTTGTGCGTGAAAATCCCAAGAATTCAGTAGTTTCTGAGATAATCAAACCACCCCATCTAGCACCAATAATCATTCCAGGGTCGAAGTCACATTTCTTCCCCATTTTGATGTTGAGTCTGGACAACAACTGAACCTCTTGACCATGTCTGCATGCTTTTATGCATTGAGTTGCTGCCACGTGATTGGCTGATTGGATATGTGCGTTAGCGAGCAGGTGTACAGGCGTACCTAATAAAGTGAACACTGAGTGTATTCCTCTAAGACAAGGTTTTCTCACTGGTTTTCTAATTCACTGCCCATCCAGTCCCCTCGTCCTGGGCTAACACCATTTTATCTTTTATTGGTAGAATCTTTGTTCTAAACATAATAAAATAAACAGCGTGGAGAACCCAGAGACAATGTACAAATGTTTGTACACTGGAATGATTTAAAAGTTAATTTGACTATGGTCAGTTAGTATATTAAGAACACAAAATGCAAATTATCCAAATTCGTTGTACCTTTATTTCAAGTTGATACGAAATCTAAGCTCCTGCAGTGTTTTGAATGACCTAATTAATAGGAGCACTATAATTAATGAGACTGTTCTGAAAGATGACACCTCTGTGATAGGCCATTATGCTGTGAGTACTGACTGACTCAACCTCACACTACCGAGGCCAGACTTGGACAGCCCCCACTGCTTTTTGATGGATTAATTGACAGTAAGATAAACTAGTCTTTCAATAATTAATTATTCCCCTGGGAATTGAAATAAGGTAAAAAAAAGACTCAAGTGACCGCCATAAGGAGCCCAAGCTGGTGGTGAAGGCCAACAGTTAGGCCTAACTTTATTTCAAAATGAAAGTTACAGACCAGGTTTACATCAAATGACAGTCACTTTACTACAATACATCATGAAAACAATAACTTCTTCCTAACTTTAGCAAGACATCTTTTTTATAGAATCATAATTATTTATTAAACGGAGACTCGATACGCTTTCTGAATTTTTTTGTTGAACTGCATACAAACTACTTCCACTTCACACGGCAAACACATCCTTGTTTCACAGGGGTATCGTCAGACAAGATTAATTGAGAGACACAAGGGGGTACATCAGGGCCATGGAGCAAAAGCCTGGTGGTGGGCCTTAATGAATATCTTTAAGGAGGAACAATAGAGAGGCTTTGGGAGGGAACACTGGAGGTTAACCCAGAGGCATGGCCACTGTCAGTGAAGCAAATGCATTTAAGGATGTCCAAGGGTTCAGAAGAGGAGGAAAGCAGATCTCAGAGGCTTAGAAAGAGTTTAGTCAATGCAGAGGCTTCTATCCCACGTCGAGGTTCTCTTATTTATGGTACATCTTGATAAAATAGATTTTGCAAGCTTCAAAGATTTGCATATGGAAATCACAAACCTCAGATTCTTCTACGGAATGGAGACTCCAGATGTGGAATCTGGAGCAAAAAAAAAACAAACTGCTAGAGGAACTTAATGGATCAGGCTGCACCCGAAGAGGGAAATGGACGTTTGACATTTTGGGTTATGTCTCTTCATCTGGCCTGATGACTATCGACCCAAAATGTGGACTGTCCGTTTTCCTCTACAGATGCAGTCTGACTCACTGAAATCCTCCAGTAGTTGATTTTATCTCCTGATAGTCCACAAAAGGCTGCTTTGAGTAAACAATGCTACACCAGTTGTTAGGCAGGTGTCAGCTTTGTTTGATAGTCGCACTCTTGCATTTAAGCCCCCTTCAGTGATTGGCAAATAACATTTAGAACTCCATTGCCATGCTGAAGGAACAGTGCATTGCCAGGATCCCATCTTTCAGATAACACATTAAGACAATAAGACGTAGGAGCAGAATTAGGCTATTTGAGTCTGCTCTGCCATTTGATCATGGCTGATTTATTTTCCCTCTCAACCCCATTGTCCTGCCTTTTCCCCTTAACCTTTGACACAGTAATCAAGAACCTATTAACCACTTTAAATATACCCAATGACTTGATCTCCACAACCGCCTGTGGGAATGAATTTCACAGATTTACCACCCTCTGGCTAACAAAATTCCTCCTCATCTCTGTTTGAAAGGGACATTTTTCTATTCTGAGGCTGTGCCGTTTGGTCCCAGACTCTCCCATTGCTCGAAACATCCTAACCTTAACTGGTCTCTGATGCGGACAGAGGCTGATGTGCCACTATTATGGCCACTGTTCAGAGTCTGACCAATCCACAACTGACTGCGGTAGCTTATGCTTCAGATATTTGCTGCTTTAATGTCTCTGGACTACTTTTAGTCCATTTAAGTTTGAGCACTTCGAAGAATGTAGTCACGACTTTGCAAATAAATATTTCCAAACAAGCTTGGTAATCTGATGCACGCTTTGGTTCACCATGACAGTGTATGCTAGTGACAAGACTTTCACAATGAGATGGAAAGGAAAGCTTAAATTTCAAAGTATGCTTATTATCAAAGTATGTACACAGTATACAACCCTGAGATTCGTCTCCCCACAGACAGCCATGAAACAGAGAAACATCATGGAACCCATTCAAAGAAAATGTCAAACCCCAAAACACAAAAAAAATGAACACATAGAAAAAAAATGAACAGAATGTAAAACATCAAACCGCAGAGTCCTTGAAACAGTCCAGGACTGTTCAGTTCCGTTCAACTTAGTTGTGTCTTTGTTGACTGCAGTCCACAGAGCCAGTCAGCCCCGATCAAAATTGCACAAAATAAGTCACCAGAAACTAGAAACACATAAAAGGGATTGAAATATCATTCTCTATTGGTGTGCTGATGATGGGAAGAAGAGAGACATTATGATTCTGGGGCCTACAGTATGTGGTTAAGCTGTGCCAAAGAAGAAGTCCAAGCATAACTCTTAGAGAAATGCTATTATTCACAGGTCCCAGAGGTTCCTACAAGAAGCTCCACTGAACAGCACCAAGAACCCCTATCAAGCCAGTGGAGACTAACAACTCACAATTTAAAGAGGATCTGATTGTTCCTTGTAGATATGCGTCAGCTAACTTAATGGAACAAAGAAATAATTGGGGACTATTAAGAAAAAATTGTTTCTCCAAATAGTTTGAGGTGCGGTCGAAGTATCTATTCTCCACATGATTTACAACCCCAGGAGATTCAAAGACACGGATAACACTGGTAACAATTGGCCTGACACATCCCTGGTAAGAGAAAGGGAACACAAACCAGTCCTCATAGAGGGATCAGAAGTGGAGAGAGTGAGCAATTTTGAGATCTTGGGCTCGAATGATAGCTTTTGTTACTTTAATGGTGAGAAGATCTATTTTGTTGAACTGGAAGGAAATTAATCCTCCAACTACTTTCCAATGGTTTTCTCAAACTATACTAAGTTTAAATTTAGAAAAAATTAGAAGTGATATTTTTGACCCTTCGGTTAAATTTAAAGATACCTGGAAACCTTTTATGCAACACTTTCATATGATGTAATCTGACCTTTCTGAATCTTTTTTCTAATATTATATGATGAGAGGAGTGGAGTTAGTGACATTATGGATCATGTCTGATACAAGTTGTTGGTCTAGCCCAGTTTTGCCTTTTTTTTGGTTTTTTTTCCCTCTTTTTCTTTTGGGATTTTTTTTGTTTATATATATATATTTTTTTCTTTTTATTTCTTTGTTAATGTTTAATCTCATTATGAGTTTGGAAGTCTTTTATTTCTATGTTACTTAAAATTCATTTTATATATGCTGATGAACATTTTTCCAATTTCTTTGTACCAACTTTGTTATTGACTTTATAATTTTGAAAAATTAATAAAAAGATTTAAAAAGAGATCTTGGGTGTCAATATTTCTAAGGACCTAACCTGGACAAAACATACTGATGCAGCTATAAAGAAGGCAAGACAGTGGCTATATTTCATTAGGAGTTTGAGGAGATTTGGTTTGTCGCTTCTTCTACAGATGTACAATAGAGAGCATTCTGATTGGCTGCTTCACTGTCTGGTATGGGGGGGGCGCTACTGCACAAGATTGAAGTAAGTTGCAGAAACTTGTAAAATTAGTCAGCTCCGTTACGGGCACCAGCCTCCATAGTAGTAAGACATCTGCAAGGAGCGGTGCCTTAGGAAGATGGCGTCCATCGTTAAAGATCCTCATCACCCAGGACATGCCCCCTTCTCATTGATACCATCAGGAAGGAGGTACAGAAGCCCGAAGGCACACACTCAACGATTCAGGAGCAGCTTCTTCCCCTCTGCCATCCAATGGACATTGAACCCAAGAACACTACCTCACTACTTTTTATTCCTATTACTTTGCATGACTTACTTTAACTTAGCTATTTCATAGATATATATATATATATACTTAATGTAACTCAGTTTTTTTCTCTATATTCATTTATCATGCACTGCTGCTGTGAAGCTAGCACATTTCATGACATACAATGATATTAAATCTATTCTGATTCAGATTCTGATTTCCCAGTTACCGAGGAAGTGCTTACATGGCCAGAGATTCCCCGGAAAAGAGATCCTCCACACTCCATATATCCTCTGATATCCTTTTTGCCTATCACCTGTCCAGCTTTTGGCTCCATCCCTCCCCCTCCTGTCTTCTCCTATCATTTTGGATCTCCCCCTCCCCCTCCCACTTTCAAATCTCTTACTAACTCCTCTTTCAGTTCGTCCTGACGAAGGGTCTCGGCCCGAAACGTCGACTGTACCTCTTTCTATAGATGCTGCCTGGCCTGCTGCGTTCACCAGCAACTTTGATGTGTGTTGCTTATCTCCATGTTCTTTTCGGCTGGATGTCTTGCTTCATAATATTGTCTTTGTTTCCAACTCCCCAGGTAATACAGATCTCCACTTTCTAGTCTATGAACAGTTTGACAGAGGCAAAGGCTCCAAAATGTTCTACCTTGTCGATGACCTCTTCACAGACAGGCCCGTTAGTGAGGTCTTTCCTTTGCTCTGGCTGTGACCGGTTTTTGATAGAGATGATTCCTCCCCTTGTATATCCCAGAACTTGAAAAGATAAGGCACAAGAAGAGAACTTACCAGCTTGTGCCTT
The DNA here is from genome assembly GCF_030028105.1 of Mobula birostris. Classification (NCBI taxonomy): domain Eukaryota; kingdom Metazoa; phylum Chordata; class Chondrichthyes; order Myliobatiformes; family Myliobatidae; genus Mobula; species Mobula birostris. The sequence continues at coordinate 11,142,356 of NC_092396.1, forward strand.
TCCTCTTTGGGAAAGCAAAGAGTGAGATGGAATAAGAGAAAAAAACCTTTGCCACGCACAGACTGGATCTGATCAGTTTTGTATAGGCTTAATGATCACATGAACAACTAAATCAAATGGGAATTGCATTTTTAATCGCAAGAATGGTAAGTACTGTATATGGAACACATTTCAATACAAATTGTGAAACAAAGATCAAGTCTATAGAAAGGTCTGACCATGTTCTTCTGAACAAGTGATGTCTATTAGCCACTGATTTATTGATCCCAGTGGCTATACAATATAAAATATCATGAGTTGAGCTGATGTCATTGAATTCCTGAAGTGACCTCAGGTGACCAGATTGGCAGATACAGAAAACCACCAGCTACAGACAGTAAGTTCAAGTTTCAAAGACCAAAGTAAACTTATTATCAAAGTACATAATGTCACCATCTACAACCCCGAGATTCATTTTCTTGTAGGTATACTCAATAAACCCAAGTGACCATAATAGAATCAATGAAAGACCTTAACAGGACAGGCAACCAGTGTGCAAAAGACAGCAAACTGTGCAAGTCCAAAAAGAAAGAAAAAAAATGAAGTAATAATAATAATAAACAAAGAAGCAAGAAGTATCGAGAACACGTGATGAACAGTCCTTGAAAGTGAGTCTATAGTTTGTGGGAACAGTTCAGTGATGGGGTGAGTGAAGTTAAGTGAATTTAACCCCTTTGGTTCAAGAGCCTGATGGTTGAGGGGTAATTACTGTTCCTGAATCTGCTGGTGTGGGATCTGAGGCTCCTGTACCTTCTTCCTGATGGCATCAGTGAGAAGAGAGTATGGCTTGGGTGGTGGGATCCCTGATGATGGGTACTGCTTGCCTGTGACAATGCTCCATGTAGGTGTGCACAATAGCGAAGAGGGCTTTACCTGTGATGAACCCGTGAGGATTCTGTTGAAAGATCATTCACATCAAACTATTTTTACAACTATTTCCAGAACTTACTGTTCATGTCTTAGAAAATACGATGTGATGCTAATAAGATCAGCAGGACAATTAATGCTGTCAGCATACTTCATTATACTTCAGACAACACTGGAGAAACTCAGCAGGTCAGGCAGCAGCTATGGAAAAGAGTGGACGTGGAGAGGATGTTTTCTATGGTGAGAGAGACTAAGACTAGAGGATACAGCCTCAGATAGAGAGGTGCAGAGGAATTTCTTTAGCTACGGAGTGGTGAATCTGTAGATTTCTTTGCCACAGGCAGCTGTGGAAGCCAAATCTTTATGCATGATTAAATCAGAGGTTGATAGATTCTTGATTGGTCAAGGCATGAAGGGATACGGGAAGAAGGCAGGGGTTTGGAGCTGAGAGGAAAATTGGATCAGCCATGGTGAAATGGTGGAGCAGGCTCGATAGGCCAAATGGCCTAATTCTGCTCCCATACCATGCCTTTAAAAAATATTCAACACCCTTGGAAGCATTCACACCCCTCCCATCCAGGTACCTACCCAAATTTCTCTTAAGTGCTGAAATGAACCGTATCTACCCCTTCTGCTGGCAGCTTGTTCCATACACCCACCAACCTCTGAGTTAAAAATTCCCTCCTTATGTTCCCCTTAAACATTTTGCCTTTCACCCTTCACCTTGAGTGCTGGTCTCATCCAGGCTCAGTGCTTGCATTTATTTCTATATCCCTCATATTTTTATATACCTGTACCAAGGTACAGTGAAGAACTTGGTTTTGCGTGCCATCCATACAGGTCATTCCACAGCAACAGTGCATTGAGGCAGCACAAGGGAAAGCAAAATCAAATGGAGGATACAGTGTTACAGTTACAGAGAAAGTGTAGAGCAGGCAGACAACGAGGAGCAAAGGCCGCGATGAGGTAGATCGTGAGGCCAAGAGTCCATCTTTTTGTACAGGGTCTATTCAATAGTAGTATCCTGACCTTGGGTCTGTAAGTCTGCGAGTCCGCTGAGGAACTTGGAGGCCCAGTTTCTGTGAGTCTACTGGAGGCCTGGAGGTGGCCTGTCTGAGGTTGTAGTGCTGTCTATGTGTGTCAGGAGGAGAGGAAAGGGGCTTGTTTTGTTGTTGCTGTTGTTCTTGCTCTGTTGAACATTGTGGGCACACTACGTCAGTGCCGGAATGTGTGGCGACACACTTGCAGGCTGTCCCCGGCACGCTCTTGAGTGTGTCGGATTACTAACACAAACGGTGCATTTCACTGTATGCTTTGACGTATACATGTTGAATGAATCTGCACATGAATCTGAATCTTCTAACAGTGGGATAGAACAAGAGCTTCCGACATACCTCACCTCCGTCTTGTCTAGCTAGGGCCAGGATATCGCCTTCGATGGAAATCTTGCCTGATTATCGCTTCTAACTGTAGGGATCCTGATATGAGTTCATTGATCCTGGGTACAGTCTATCATTCAGTGTGCAGACTGAGAATTAAATATGGAGCCTTTAGGCCTATATAGTTTAACACTGTACCCTGCAAACTTATTTGTATATTTTAATAAAATATATAATTACATTTATCATTTGTACCTTACAGTTGTCAGCCAAAGACCATCGTCAGTAAGGTTGTGTCTAACCACCTACTGGCAGGGTTCAAAGCTTTGCTAATTTCATAGACGTGGCATGTAACACTCTTGACAGTGCCAATAATTGGGGTTCAATTCCCACTGCTGTCTGTAAAGGGTTTGTACGTTCTCCCCACAACCGCGTGGGCTTTCCCAGGGTGCTCTGGTTTCCTCCCACATTCCAAGGATGTACGGGTTAGGGTTAGTGAGTTGTGGGCATGCTATGTTGACGCCAGAAGCGTGGTGACACGTGTGGGCGGGCAGCACATACTTGGACTGGTTGTTGACACAAATAATGCATTTCACTATATGTTTCAAAGTATATGTGACAAATGACGCTAATCTTTGTCTTTATTGACATGCCGGGTGTTAACCACATTGTGGCAACCAGCAACAGAGGCTGTGTAAGGGGTGGGGGGGGAGGAACTCATTGATACCTATCTTCCAGTCAGCAATAGGTGTGATGGAATACTCCACCCTTTACTGTTGACTGCAACTCCAACAATACTCTGCTTGACAGAACAAAGCAGCCCCATTGATTCAAAGCCAAAGCCAAAGCCAAAGTAACTTTATTATCAAAGTACATATATGTCACCATATCCAACCCTGAGATGCATTTTCTCAAAGGTATTCACGATAAATACAAAGAAACAAAATAAAAAAAAACAAGCAAAAGGATAATGACAAACGTATAAGCAATAAAAATCAAGAGTCTGAGATGGGGAGTGCTTGAAGGTAAGTTCATAGGTTGTGGGAATAGTTCAGTGACCGGGCAAATGAAGTTGAGTGAAGTTATCCCCTCTGGTTCAAGGGTCTGATGGTTGAAGGGTAATAATCGGCATCTCCCAAACCCACAACCTCTATTGTCTTGAAGGACAAGGCCACTTTAAGTTTCATCCAAATCCTTGTAGTGAGCACCCGGAGGAAACCCACACGATCATGAGTTCATCCTGAGCCATAGTGGGTGAGGACAAGAGGTGTCAAAGATGTGAAAGATGTGATATAAATGAAAATTATACTTTGCTTTCAAAGGATTTTTCTAGATTTACTCTCATTGTGGGAGTGAAGAGCAAAAACTTTTAACTGAAAATAAATGGTCAATAAAAGGGAAAATATTGCAATTCTTGAAAACTTCCCTTCTCCATCTTCCAAGTTGTGAAAACAAAAGGTTCAGGAAACCTGGATTACGTGGGTCCAGTCTGTGTCAAGGTGAAGCTCCATCCCCCCCCCCCCCCCCCACCTTCTCCCTCTGCATTCAAGGGTAGAGACCTTGTTTTAAATTACGGGTTTTAACATTGATGGAAAGGAGGTTTCCAGTGGAGACAGATAATTTCACTCCAGCTCCCAACAGGAAAATCCCAAGTCCTTCCCGAACTGAAGCAAACAGTAAATAAATTACTCCTTAGCTCCAGGGGGAATTGTAGTGATTTTATGTAAAGGTAGCCAAGCTGCCTCAAGATGAATCTTGGAGCGTTAAGGGACCTCAGTGGAATTCAAGCCTTCTCACAGCTGGTAAAGTCAGGAATGCAGGTTGTCCTGGGAATGGGGCCAACCGTAATGTGGAGGGAAGGCAACATCTCACCTACACTCCCGATACCTGACAAGGGTGTGGGATGTCCAAGCAGTTACAAATCAGTCTGCACGATATATTTATTGTGTTCACTTATGGCCCAGTCTGTCCCCAGAATCTTCAGCCCCTGGGGCCAGCTTCTTACGCATTGTTAACATTCAGAAGCAGCTGTACACAAAAGCCACGGAACTCTTTAAGGATGGAACATTATGGTGGTTGAGCCAGTTTTCAGGCAAACCACCAGGTGGCAGCACTGACACTGGAGCGAGGAGTCCAATTGGTGAGGTCAACCCCTAACCTACTAACATGTAGGAAGGGATGCATGTGTGGAGGCCAGGTGCAAACTGACCTATGACCTTCTCAATCTAGAGCAAATGAACACCTTCAAGCTCCTTAAACACAAGAGATTCTGCGGATGCTGGGAATCTTGAGCAACACCCACAAAATGCTAGGGGAACTCAGCAAGTCAGGTAATATTCACGGGGGATAAACAGTTGATGTTTTGGGCTGAGATCTTTCATCAGGACTGGAAAGGAAGGAGGGAGAAGCCAGAGTAAGAAGGTGTGGGAGGGGAAGGAGTACAAGCTGGCAGGTGATAGGTGAGACCAGGTGAGGGAGACGGTAGATGGGTGGGGGAAGGGGATGAAGTGAGAAGCTGGGAGATGATAGGTGGAAAATTTAGATGCCTGAAGAAAAAGCAATCGGATAGAGGACAGTGGACCACAGAAGAAAGGGAAGGGGGAGGGAGCTGATGGGCGGGTGAGGACAAGAGAAGGTATGAGAGGGAAACCAGAATGGGGAAGGGAAACAGAGAAGGAGGAGGGGAAAGAAATTTCTGGAAGTTAGAAAAGTAAGTGCTCATATCATCAGGTTTGAGGCTACTCAGAATGAATATGGAGTGTTGCTCATTGTGGACCATGGACCGAGATATTGGAATGGAATGGGAAGTTGAATTGAAATGGGTGGCCACTGGAAAATCCCACCTTTTGTGGTGGACAGTCCTCAAGCTATGTCAGATCTTACTAACGTCGAGGAGGCTGCACTGAGACTACCAGAAACAGTAGGTGACACCGATAAGCTCTTCAAGCATAATTCTGTTTGGGTCGGATGGCCATCGCTTTCCTTTTAAAATATTTTTGTTGCATTTTGTCCTGGTACATAACACCCCACAAATTCTAACTTAAAACAATGTGCAGACTTTATAAAGCTCAAAGTAATTTTTATTATCCAACTGTATGTGTTTTAGTCAAAGGAAGATTTTGTAAAGTCTCAAGAATCAAGAGAGATGCCTTGATGAGGAGCACAGTTAATTGAGTTAGGTACGATTCATCGTATACATTTAAACAATCCCTAACTTTATCTTGCAAAATAATCCAGTTGACATACTTTCAAAAAGAAACTGTATGTAACACATATGTTTCAAATACTAATCAAAGCTCATTCTTCTAAATAAAATAATGAAGATAAAGGATACTCATAAGTGATTCAAAACATACAATTATGACTAAAATCAGAATAAATTGCATTAGATTTATGATTTGAAAGCAATACTTTCAGGGCAGAAATTTGTCTTTGGCTGTTAATGGAGGACACTTGTGAGAACATCAGCCATTGATTCCTTTCATCTAAAGCAGGAGTTTCCAGCCTAGGGTCCATGGACCACTTGCTTAATGGTATTGGTCCATGGCATAAGAAAAGGTTGGGAACCCCTGATCTAAAGATTTGCTTCAACCTCTGTGTGATGAAGCCTGCAGAGAGCTGCCCAACCAGAGGCCAGTATGTAGTGCAGACACCAAAAGGCGTTTCTCTGCCTACAAACTGCGTCTTAAATAAAAACAGGCAGAATTACAAGCAGTGTGAAAAGGTACAACACGATGTAGGTGATAACTGCAAATATGGAAGGCTTCTATTTCACTGCTCTGTTAAACTGGGTTTCTCATTTTATCTAATACCAATCTTCAGCAATGTGTCTCAAGTAAGGAATGACTGAATTGTGGAAAGGAAATGAGGAGTGAAAAGCAGGGGCAGGATCCCTGAGCATATACACACTGGTCTAATTCATGTTACGATGATTACATTAATGGTCCTTTTACATTTTACTGCTTTCCTTTGCCTCAAAGTTCTCCTTTTGCCTCAGTTTAGAGAGCAGGTATCAGATCACCTCTTTGAGAGCAAGTTTTGACACTGGTTGACAGCAAAGTCTATTAGGAACAACACAAGCCCCCCTCGCACCTGAGCCTTGCAGAACTAAATTACTGGAGGAACACGCACAAAATGCTGGTGGGACTTAGCAAGCTGGGCAACAACTATGGAGGGAAATAAACAGTTAACATTTCAGGCTCATATCCTTTATCAGGACTGGAAAGAAAGTGGGCAGAAGCCAGGATAAGAAGGTGGGGGAGTGGAAGGAGTACAAGCTGGCAAGTGATAGCTGAGACCAGGATGGGGGAGGAGGATGGAACTAGGTGGGGCGGGAGTGGGGTGATGAAGTGAGAAGCTGGCAAGTGATAGGTGGAAAAGTGAAGAACTGAAGAAAAAAGAACCTGATAGGAGAAGACGGTGGACTACAGAAGAAAGGGAAGGAGGAGGGGAAACAGTGGGAGGTGATGGGCTGGTAAGGGGAAGAGAAGGTGAGGATGGGTGACCAGAAGGGGGAATGATGAAAGAGAGGAGAATTACCAGAAGGCAGAGAAATCAATGTTCACACCCTCAGGTTGGAGCATCTACAGAACATGTTATGTTTATGAATGACTTGAGAAGAATCTTTGATTAATTAGTCCTTAGCCTCAGGAACTCACTTTCATAAAGGCGGCGAGGAAGGGCTGCAGTGGTTTTTGTTGAGATTCAGCTATTGCAAAATCCAGGAACAGACACTAAGAAGTGCACCAAAGTTTGAGGCAGCTTTACAAAGCCTCGGTTGGGGAACACAGGACAGAACCCTCCCATCATTGTACATCCAAGAGCTGGAATTAATGCAAACCTTGAAAAAAACGTAATATCACATAATCCACACTGGAAATGGAGAGCGACAGCTGGAACATCCAAATATGTGAACAGCAACATTTAGTTTGCAATGAGGGCTACCTTTACACATTTCATCAATAAAGTATTTTTGAAACAAGTTTTATATTTTTTATGCATCAATGTTGCCTTTATTTTCCCTTCAGCATCCATTGATTGATGTCATACACTACTAAACCAACACTGTATACCTCAAGGGTTTAAAAAAGAGGGACCCCACCTTTTCTGCATTTCATAAGGTTCACTTTCAGATCACAATTCCTGCCTGAGGGGACAGCGTGGTAGCATAGCTCCATGATTGCCAGCTCCAAGACCGGGGTTCAATTCCCACTGCTGCCTGTAAGAAGTTCGTATGTTCTCCCCATGACCGCATGGGTTTCCTCCGGGTGCTCCGGTTTCCTCCCGCAGTCCAAAGAGGTACAGATTAGGGTTAGTGATTTGTAGCATGCACTGTTGGCGCCCGAAGTGTGGCGATATTTGCAGACTGCATTCACCGCTGTGTTGTTCGTTGACGCAAACAACGCCTTTTATTATACATTTCAAAGTTTCGATGTAACATGACAAATAAAACTCATCTCTCTATCTATCATCTGTTGGTCAATGAATACATTGAGGAACTATACCACAGCATTCATGTCAAACTTCAATAATTCAATGGTTCCAATTAATAGTTCAATTGTAGTATTGTTCTTCAACAATAACAGACATGTTAATGTTCTAAATTTGCACTGGTTGGAAAACAGGATTATATCATCAGCCTTTCCGGTGCGCACTTTCACCAGAGAGGGAAACCAGAAAGCCAGATGCCCTGAAAGATGATATAGTGATGTTTTTTTCCCAAAATATGAGCATTGTCTCAATGTTATAAACTTGAGCTGAGATTAATATCCACCAACTATAGGAGAAGGAAACCAAGTTATGAATGACCTGATGTTTGAGTATCAAGAATAGTGGGCAAGTTTACAACTTGGGCAGCACGACAGCACAGCGCTTAGCATAACACTAATACAGTGCCAGTGACCCAGCTTCAGTTCCATTGCTCCCCATAAGATGTGTGTGTGCTCTCCCTGTGACGGTGTAGGATTTCTCTGGGTCTCTGGAATTCTCCCACAATCCAAAGATGCATGAGTTAGGGTTGGTACGTTGTTGTCATGCTATGTTGGCGCTGGATGCATAGCAAAGATGCCCACGTTAGTAGGTTAATTGGTCACATTGGTGTAATTGGGCTCGTTGGGCCAAAAGAGCCTATTATTGTGCTGTATTTTAAAATAAATAAATGAATAAATAACACTGGCTTGGAATTTCTCAAATCCTGAAAAGAGGGAAGTTCCATAACTATCCCTTCACTTTCCATCCGAGTTAAAGAAGGCTTCGGAGAAGGGGAGGCGAGTGAAGCTTGCAAAGGGCTTGGGCCCCTGTACAGAGGGTGAAACGGTTCTCCAGTTTCACGATCGGTGTTCCTGTGCATTATGTGTGAGGACACTCGCAGAGAAACCGGATCAAGGCAGGATGGACTCGCACCACTGCTTGGAAGGCTTTTCAGATAACGCCAGGGACTGCAGCATCAAAGGGACAAAATTGGCCAGGAAGTGGAAGACAAAGAGTTGTGATGTGTTTGTTCCCTCAAACTGAGGGGAACTATATAATGGAGTTCCATAAGGCTCTATACCACAGCATATTGAAAGATCTGAAACAACAGACAGTGGACATTTGTTGGGCACATTGATGAACTATTACTAGTAGGTACAATACTTAATTGGGTCTGGACAGGGAAATTACTAATTGGAGGAATGGTGTGGACACATGGATTCAGTGCTGAGGTGATATATGTTTGTGACCCTCCTTTCACCAATTTCCTGCCCCCCTCCTCTAGGCCAGGGCTGTTCCTCTGATACAACGTCCCCTCCAGTCTGGTACTGCCTGACTTCCTCTTCCCGTCTACAGTAGCCTGCCCACTCAATATTTCCCGCCATTCCCGTATTTGGTGGCCAGCATCTGAAGAGTTACTATCAGAGATCATATCAAGGTCCATCCAAGGTCTTTCTCTGCTGCAGTCTTGTCTAATCTACTATATTTGGTAATTCATTCCTCCCACTCTAAATGAAAATAAAACAGAAAACGTCAGAAATCCAAAAAAAAGACCCAGAAAATCAGGGAAGAGCCTCTGCAGGTCAGGCAGCATCTGTGGAAAGTGGAGCGGGTACACTTCAGATCAAAGTCCCTTTGTCCGAACAGGCATTGACCCGAATTGTTAACTCTTTTTCCATAAATGCTGGCTGACCTGCTGAGTGTTTCCACCATTTTCAGCGTTCCCTTTTACTTTGTTTCTTCACCACTGCGTACCTTGAAATCAACACTCTACTCACGCCTACCCCCACCCTAAAAACTTCCTGCAGGAGCACCATCGAGAATGCCCTGTCTGGCTGCTTCATTGTGTGGTACGGAAGCTGCAAGACCCCACAGAGGATAGTAAAAACCGCCATGAGGATCATGGGGTCTCCCTCCCCCTATGAGTCACGTTTAATGGTGGGAGTGTTGGAGATGAAGGGCCCAAAGTATTGCTGAGGATCCCTACCATCCATCCCACAATCTCTTTGACACATTTCTGTCAGAGAAGGGGTACAGGACCATCAGGACTAGGACTGCCAGGGTGGGTAACAGCTTCTTCCCTCAAGCAGTGAGACTAATAAATACCCGGCCGTCACCGAGGTCTTGTCACTAGGACAGCGAGCTGGTTACCGTTTACCTGGGCTCATACCACATGCATCTTGAATTATATTTATGGTATTGGTTTGTTTTATGTGCTGTGTGTGGCCAAGAATGAGAGGCTTTAGTTTGCATCAATTTCAAGTATCTATTTATTTGTATGTAGATGCAAACTAAAGCCTCTCATTCTTGGCCACCAAATATCCAATGGCTCCAGAGTGAGGGGGGGGGGGTCACCATCTCACTGTGAAGGATCAGCCTTTTAGGAAGAAGAGGGAAAAAAGCTCCTAAGCCAGAGGGTAGTGAATCTTTGGGCTGCAAAGGCTAGGTTGGTGAGTATGCTCAGGACAGAAGTTGGTAGATATTTGGGCTTTTGGGCCAATTGGTTATTACACTGTTGTAAAAGATCAGCCGTGATTCTCTTCACTAGTAGTGCAGGCATAAGGAGCTGAATTGCCCAGCCCTGCATCCATTTGCTAAGTTCAAAATGGTTTCAAACACATCTTCAATCCTTCCTCGAGCATTTTTACCATTATATCCAATCTCTCCTTCTTGAAAATTAGCTGCCCCTTCCATTACCACATGAGCTACCTGGTTCAAGCCAAGAATGCTAATTTATCAGTTTAAATATCAAATAACTCTGCTTCTTTCGCCTTCCAGAATGAAAAACTTCGATCAATATATCGACAAATCTCTTTGTTACAGAATTCTCCAAGTTCGGAGATGAGCTGAATTGAATCTTCTCTAATTTTGTCTCCTTCGATTGTGCCATCTCCAGTACCATCACTGGCCGAGAGATTGTTAGTGTTACTCATAAATGACTCCTGCTCAGATAGCTCTGTTGCCTGTGGCTCTTCCTGCTTCTTCTGGGAGGTTGCATTGTGCTGGTGAGAAACATCTAATTCAACTCTCTCTCCAAAGAACTGCTGCTTAATATCTTCAAATCCGTCGCTCCAGTCTCGATTCCCAGACTCGATCTCCTCCATGACCACTCTGTGAAATCGTCGAATCAGCTCCCAAGGGTAGCTTCCCAGGCGATCAAACATCTCGTAGCAAAGAATGTGCCGAAACTTCCGCTCAGCTCGGGACATGTTCATGTCTAGTAACTGGAAGTACCCAAGCATGAAGAGATCAAGGCTCAAGTTGTTGTAATCAACAGGCATGCCATTCACATGAGGAAGAAAATGTTCTGGCCAATATATCATGTGATGCCGACTCAATCGTCTGATTTGTCGAGTTGGAACTTGCGAGATAATTGTCCTCCAATGGCCTATCAGCTTGCCGACTACCTGTCTCTGCTTCATGAAATAGAGGAGTCGATCATCGTCACTTCGTCCCCTCATGAATTCCGACTGTAACTCCGAATTATTATACAAGAGCACATTGTGGCACTGAGTATCTTCGAAATCCTCTGTCAGAGCATCTGAAATACTTGACCTCATCTGGTTCTGCCTGGAAGATTCCACAAATGTCCACTTCTTCCAGTGTTCGAGAAAGAGGGACACAATTCGTTCCTTCCTCATGTCTGTATACTGCTGAATGTAACTGAGGTCCGTCTGGACTGGAAGACTTCTGGTCATGAGGTCTGGACTAAAGCACGTCTCATCATGATCTCTAGATAAACACTGGTCTACATCATTGTTGCTGATGTCTGTTGAATACAGTAATGGCATATGTACTGGGACAATGAGTGGTTCTTCCACCATTCCTGACCCATGCTTGTCTGGGCACTGTTGCACACTGTAACTTGACTTGGTGTTTTTAGATGCATTGGTACAAAAATTATGGGATTCTTCCAGAATGGTTTCTGTACCATGAGGTCCAACAGGCAATGATCGTTTCCTTTTGTAAACCTTCTGTTGTGCATCCTCTGTCATTCTTGACTGCAGTTGTAGCTCGTAGTTTGCCTTTATATTTTTGACCGACACGCCGCATTGCAGGATTTCTTTCTGAACGTCCTCTCTAGTTGAACTGAACGACTGTGACCTTCCTATACACATGTTTGACTCCTTGGGTGAGCAAACCTGCACTGGCTCGGCCGCCAGACCCCTGTGTTGGTCTCGTGAAGGCATCAGGTCAAAAAGGTCTACCTCCTTCCCTCCTAAAGTGGCCAGAAGAATGGCCATGCTCTTCAGGAGAATTGAAATCTTGTTGCACCAGGCAGGCAGGTCCTCTGCCTGGCCATGGACCTGCTTTGGGTTCACGGTAAAGTGCTCGTGTGCTAACGCAGTGGACGCGGGTAGCAGTTGCTGAAGCTCAAGCTCCAATTGCTCGAGCTCGGTCTCCACTTTCTGCACCTTGTGCATAACCTGGAGGTTCTCAATCTGCTTTTCTATGCGGATGATATCGTCCTCCGTCATCAGTTCTCCAAATGGTCCCAGGATAGCATTGTGTGCATGGGAGTATTTCCACCCCTCAGGCTGGTAATAATTACTGTCATGAAACTGCCTCAGGAGAAAACACAGGGCAAAAATATCTCTCTGAGCAAATGAGAGACCTAATTTTCTCTCCACTGATAATCTTTCACAGGGTAAGTGGTGCAATATAACATCCATCAGACTTTAAATTCCATTTTTAGCTACGTAAATTAAGTTAACATTTAAAAATTTGAACATCATTGTGTTAACTTATCAATCTTTATACAGAGTGAATGGTGGTTGCCTGGATTTCCATTAATGATATTCTAATTCTTTTGCACTTCCGTTCAATTAGCAGAATTAAATATTGATGATCATTTTTGCGGTTAAAAATATTCTTTGCACCACTCACCAAGTAAAACCACTTAAAGTTGCAGTACCCTAATTTTGTAATTCAATTGGAATTTGGCATGTTGCAAATATAGCATATTAGCTCGTGAATGCTAGTAGCTGAAGGAAATACATTCAGATGATGAAAGGGTAAACATATGAGGAGTGTTTGATGTATTTGAGCTTGAACTTGCTGGAGTTTAGAAGAATGAGGGGGGGGCAATCTCAATGAAACCTGTCAAATATTAAAAGGCCTAGACTGAATGGATGTGGAGAGGATATTTCCTATAGTGGGGGAGTCTAGGACCACAGGACACAGCCTCAGAGTATGGGGGCATCCATTTAGAACAGAGATAAGGAGAAATTTCTTTAGCCAGGGATTAGTGAATTTGTGGAATTCATTGGCACAGACAGCTCTGGAGGCCAAGTTATTGAATATATTTAAAGTGAAGCCTGATCAGTCAGGGCGTCAAAGGTTACGGGGAGAAGACAGGACAATTGGGTTGAGAGGGGTTATAAATCAGCCATGATAGAATGACAGAGAAGACTCGATGGGCTGAATGGCCCAATACTGCTCCTATATCTTATGGTCTAATGGTATAAAGCAATTCTATACTATGAGGTGAATGCTAAAGCTCATATCTTTTCATAACAATGCAATTGACATTTTAGAACTTTCATTGTGCCAGCAGGCAACAAACTGATAGATTTTATGGTTGTAGTCCCAAGAGAAGCATTCTGTACTACTCTTGATCACCTTCAGTATTTTCCATTGGAAATGATACTATGCTATAACAGTGTGAAGATACAGCACAACACTGGAGTAGAGGGTAGAAATGTTGGCCTTTGGAAATTCAGAGGCTGAATTAAGGAGATGTAGATTGTAAGTTCAACTAGGGTCAGTCTCTGAACATCTGGATCAACAATTCCTTCATCCAGTTTATAAACATAATAGAACCTGTAACAGGAGCTTTTTGAACCACATGCCTAATAATGGGTACATGCATGATTACACTGCCTTTCAAAGTGCAAAGTTTGCTTCTCATGGGCAATGGGAGACACCGCAAATTTACTTGTGACATTTCACATTGGCCTGAGTGAAGCAAATCGGAAGACAAGGCAAGGGACAGGGAAAGCCTCCCTGGCTTGAGCCAACATTAGATGTAAGCCCAGCAAAAGCCCAGGACCCCCAGGGCCGATAAAGCTGGCAGCAAAGCTTTCTGATCCATTATCCTGAAACGTGTGCTCAAAAGTCTTGCTGCTCCCAATGGGCAAAGGTCAGGATATCCACCTATAGAGTTCAATATGCCAAGTTAAATCTTAAAAGGAAAATTTAGCATCGGCTTTCTCAATAATAAGAACCTTTCTGGCAAGGTCTTATGATGTAGTCAAAGCAAAACTCACTATTCACCATTACTCCCTTTTCTGCAGCGGTGCAATGGTCAATGCATCTGTTGCATGGGTGTTTATCATTCAATTTCAGAGGTCAGTTTAGTTGTTAACATTTCTCACTGTTTTTGCCAGGTTTCATGGGGTTTAAGGGGTCTTTATAATAATGGAGGAAGAACAAAATTGAAAGCCCGTATCTACCACAGTGTAAAGGACTGCTGGGATGATCATCAGGATCTCTCTTACCAACCTTCCAAGATACCTCCAGCATCAGGAGCGCTGCATACACAGGGCCCTTAGCATCAGCGAGGATCCCTTCAATCCCTCCTAACCCTAACCCTAACGCACAATCACTTTGGTCCTGGCCCATTGGGCAGATGGCACCACATCATGGGACAAAGATTGTTAGGATGGGGTACAGCTTCTTCCCCCAGGCTACGAGACTACTGAACTCCCTGCCGCCTGCCAGGTTTCATCACGATGAAGCGCCATTCGCATTATACTGTTTATTTTTTAACTTGTGTCATAAACGCACCTTATTCTGGAATACAGTGTATTTTATTATTCGTTAGTTTATTTGTGGTAATATTATTTAATGTGCTTTTTAAGGGTTATATGTACTGTGTTGTGCGCCTTATTCTGGCGCACCGTTGGTTTGCTTGGTGGTATACGTGTTTACAGTTAATGACAATAAACTTGAACTTGATATAAAATAGATACCGCAGCTTTAATTCATCAACACTCCAAACAGCACCAAACCACCAAACTCATGCAATGCAAACACATACTCACACAAACACACACACACACACACACACACATACAATGCATTTTGAAAAAAAGTGTAATAAAAGAAATGCTTGAGTATTATGCTCCTTGCACCTGGAAAGAGAATGTGTGAAGTAGACAATGGACAACAAAGGAATGTAACTCGATCTGCCCTTTCCAAGGCTCTCGTCTGACATTTCTAAATCCATGCTGACAGCAGCCCTGCCTTTAGAATTGCTAGGATTGACCCAGAGACTCCAAGAATTGAAGATTTATCTGTGAGAAAAATCTTCTCCCATTTTCTTTGCAATTTATTGTTTTGGTTGGTACTAAAATATCAAAGAAGTCGGGTGATAATCTGTTGAACAAATCCTCTTATTGTTGCAATTGACACTCTCACCTCCATGAATCGCATGTTCTCATCCCTCTCTTAATCCTACCCACACTATATCTGGAGAAATTAAATACAAAATCTTGCTGCTTTCATTGAGTGTCAATAAAAATTCAAATAAAGGAGTACGATTCTCAAGGAAGGATTTGCCTGCTGGAAGGGTGCTAGGGATCTCATACGCCTAAGAACAGCTAGGTTGTGAAACAATGTATGTTGCTTCAGCAACGTAATCCCTTGTGATAACAGTGGCCCATTATTGAAGAGTACAACAATAAAACTAATTTCGTGATATGCACTCAGTGGCCACTTTATTAGGTGCAGGAGTGTGTTCTTCCACTCCTGTAGCCCATCCACTTTAAGGTTTGATGTGTTGTGGATTCAGAGATGCTCTTCTGCACACCTGTCAGCTTGAACCAGTCTGGCCATTGTCCTCTGACCTCTCTCATTAACAAGGCATTTTTTGCCCACACAACTGCCGCTCAATGGATGCTTTCTGTTTTTTTGCACCAGTCTCTGAGAATCCCGGGAGATTAGCAGTTTCTGAGATACTCAAACCACCCCATGTGACACCAACAATGATTCTACCATCAAAGTCACACGGATCACATTTGTTCTCTATTCTGATGTTTGGTCTGAATAACTGAACCTCTTGACAAGGTCTGCATGCTTTTATGCATTGAGTTGCTGCCAAATGATTGGCTCATTAGATATTTGCATTAGCAAGCAGGTGTATCTAATAAAGTGACCAATGAGTGTATGTCAGTGACAATAAACCTGATTCTAACAACTTAGATCATTAAGAGTTGCATTAAAGCACCAATTATGCAACTCCTGCTATGGAGAACTACAATCACCACTCATGAAAATCTAAAGAATATTTTCTGATTTAATGACTCTAAATTATAAAAGCCTAGTAATCTTGCTTATTTAAAAGACCATTAATGAAGAACATAGCTATATAATATTTTATCTGTTTACTAAATTCCTGATGTTTAGAAGCCTAATCAGCTACATAATAAGTTTCAGAGTGGTAGAGCTTCCAGCTCACAACTCCTTAAAATTGAGTTCGATCCCCACCTCCGGTGCTGTCTGTGTGGAGTTTGCTTGTTCTACCAGAAGCAGTGTGGATTTTATTTTTCTATTTCTATTTATTTATTTATTGAGATACTGTGTGGAATAGGCCCTTCTCACACTTCGAGCTGCGCCACCCAGCAATCCCCCAATTTAATCCCAGCCTAATCACAGGACAATTCACAAAGACCAATTAACTACCAATTGGCACGTCTTTGGACTGTGGGAGGAAACTGGAGCACCTGGGGAAACCCATGCAGTCATGGGGAGAATGTACAAACTCCTTGCAGGCAGCAGCAGGAATTGAACCTGGGTCGCTGGTACTGTGAAGCGTTGGGCTACTGTGCTGCCCTAAATTCTTCCCACATCCCAAAGGTATAGCAGACAGTGCAGTAGCATTGCGCTTAGCATAATGCTTTACAGCACCATCTATATATTGGGGTTCGATTCCCGTCGCTGTCTCTGAGGAGTTTGTATGTTGCCTGCATGTGCACTGGTTTGACTTCAACAACTCTTATCATTTCAGTTCACTTAGAACTGTACAGTGCTGTGCAAAACTCTTAGGCATACATATATAGCTAGGGTGCCTGCGACTTTTGCAAAGTACAGCGTACGTCAATGTGGAGCGGGGAGCAAGTTCGTAAATCTGGTGGGAGCAAAGCATGTTGGGAATAGTGAGGGTTGAGTGCCGCAGGAGGGGTGTGGGACAGGTGGCAGAGAAGGAGTGCCAGGGGTGGTCATAATTTGATTCCAAACAATTGGTTTATTGATCATTACAGAATGTCTTTCGGGTGCTTCCCACTCCCTTCCCTCTTCCCCTTTTCCCAACCATGATTCCTCTCTCCCTTCCCTCTTCCCACTTTCAGTCCACAATAGAGACCCATATCAGAATCAGGTTTATCATCACTCACATGTGGCATGAAATTTGTTTTTTTTATGGCAGCAGTACAGTGCAATACGTAAAATCACTGCACTACTGTGCAAAGGTCTTTAGGCAACCTATATATATATAGAACATAGAACATAGAATAGTACAGCATATTACAGGCCCTTCAGCCCACAATATTGTGCTGACCCTCAAACCCTGCCTCCCATATAACCCCCCACCTTAAATTCCTCCATATACCTGTCTAGTAGTCTGTTAAATTTCACTAGTGTATCTGCCTCCACCACTGACTCAGGCAGTGCATTCCACGCACCAACCACTCTCTGAGTGAAAAACCTTCCTCTAATATCCCCCTTGAAATTCCCACCCCTTACCTTAAAGCCAAGTCTTCTTGTATTGAGCAGTGGCGCCCTGGGGAAGAGGCGCTGGCTATCCACTCTATCTATTCCTCTTAATATCTTGTACACCTCTATCATGTATCCTCTCATCCTCCTTCTCTCCAAAGAGTAAAGCCCCAGCTCCCTTAATCGCTGATCATAATGCATAGTCTCTAAACCAGGCAGCATCCTGGTAAATCTCCTCTGTACCCTTTCCAATGCTTCCACATCCTTCCTATAGTGAGGCGACCAGAACTGGACACAGTACTCCAAGTGTGGCCTAACCAGAGTTTTATGGAGCTGCATCATTACATTGCGACTCTTAAACTCTATCCCTCAACTTATGAAAGCTAACACTCCATAAGCTTTCTTAACTAGAGGCAACTTTCAGGGATCTGTGGACATGTACCCCCAGATCCCTCTGCTCCTCCACACTACCAGGTATCCTGCCATTCACTTTGTACTCTGCCTTGGAGTTTGTCCTTTCAAAGTGTACCACCTCACACTTCTCCAGGTTGAACTCCATCTGCCACTTCTCAGCCCACTTCTGCATCCTATCAATGTCTCTCTGCAATCTTCGACGATCCTCTACACTATATGCAACACCACCAACCCTTGTGTCGTCTGCAAACTTGCCAACCCACCCTTCTACCCCCACATCCAGGTCGTTAATAAAAATCACCAAAAGTAGAGATCCCAGAACAGATCCTTGTGGGACACCACTAGTCACAACCCGCCAATCTGAATGTATTCCCTCCACCACGACCCTCTGCTTTCTGCAGGCAAGCCAATTCTGAATCCACCTGGCCGAACTTCCCTGGATCCCATGCCTTCTGACTTGCTGAATAAGCCTACCGTGTGTGTGTGTATACATACACACACACACACACACACACACACACAAACACACACGGGGTGATTGATAAGTTCATGGCCTAAGGTAGAAGGAGTCAATTTTAGAAAACCTAGCACATTTATTTTTCAACATAGTCCCCTCCTACATTTACATGCTTAGTCCAGCAGTCATGGAGCATATGGATCTTGGACCTCCAGAAAGTGTCCACAGATGATAAGTTTACGGCCTAAGGTAGAAGGAGATGAGTTATACAGCTCGCGTTACATGCACATGCAGGTCAACTCTTTGAGTGATTATGCAGAAAGTTTTTTCATCTCTTTCTACCTTAGGCCACGAACTTATCAATCACCCCGATGAGTTATTAACTTCAAACTTTCTGCATAATCACTCAAAGCGTTGAACTGCATGTGCATGTAATGAGAGCTGTATAACTCATCTCCTTCTACCGTAGGCCATGAACTTATCAATCACCTCTCATATGCCTGAGACATAGCACAGTATTGTATCTGCCAATAGTATCTCAGCAGTAGCCCACGCCAGCCAGCAGTAACACCCGACTGTGATTTTTAACACTGCCCTGCGACAAGGGGGTACTGATCACCTCAGGGCATTCCATTGCACTAAAGCTGCCATACAAATGCAAGTGTTATTGTACTTGAGTGCACTGTTTTTAATTTTGATGCCAGCAGATTTTTCCACAAAAACATACCTCAGGTGTTACTATTAATTAAGCTAAGCAAAAACATTTGGACTAGTGCCAATGACCAAACTGGCATTGGTGTTTTCCTGCCTCTGGCAGCTAACAAAATGGATCTCAAAGTTGTTGTTTAGAACATGGATCAATCTGTTCTCATTTACACCAGTTTATTGACCATCTATGGAAAAGAGTAAACAGTCGATGTTTCAGAACGAAACCCTTCTTCAGGACGAGAAAGGAAGGAGGAATGACTTCTCCCCTTTCTTTCCAGTCCTGAAGAAGGGTCTTGGCCTGAAATGTTGACTGTTTACTCTTTTCTGTTGATGCTGCCTAACCTGCTGAGTTCCTCCAGCATTTTGTGTGCTTTGCTTTGGTATCAATCTGATACCAGGTCGTGCTCCATACACCCTTTATAATGCAGAACTTCCAAGCTGTGTGTCAGACATGGCTTTGAGGAGCACTGGGGACCCACAGGGACCGTATTGGCTCCCTTCCAGTTTACCCTGTATAACTTGGACCGTAGATACAACACTGAGTCATGTCATCTGCAGAAATTCTCTGATGGCTCAGCAATAGTTGGGTGTATAAAGGGAGGACAGGAGGATGAATACAGGGCCCCTGGTGGAGGACTTTGTCAAATCATGCAAGCTGAATCATCTGCAGCTCAACATCAATACGACCAAGGAGATGGTGATGGACTTTAGGAAGACTAAGCCTGCACTGCTCCCTGGTACTATTGACGGTGAGGATGTGGATGTACTGTGGAACTACAAGTACCTGGGGGTGCAACTGGATGACAGATTTGAGTGGAGCGCCAACACAGAGGCTGTGTACAAGAAGGGCCAGAATCGCCTCTACTTCCTGAGGAGACTGATGCCCTTTGGAGTATGCAGGCCTCTCATTCGCCTGTTGTACCAGTCTGCTCTCGCCAGTACAATCTTCTATGCGGTGGTGTGCTGGGGCAATGGCATCAACACGGGTGATGCCAACAGGCTCAATGAACTGATTAGACAATCTGGCTCTGTTAGAGGAGTCAGACTGGACACACTGGAGGCTGTGGTAGAACAAAGGACCCTACAGAAAATCCTGGCAATTCTGGACAATGTTTCTCACCCTCTGCATGCCACCTTGGCTGAACAGATGAGCACTTTCAGTAATAGACTAAGACAACTGTGCTGCTCCAAAGGGCGCTATATGAGGTCATTCTTACCCTCGGCCATTAGGCTCTATAATGAGTCAACCTATAGCCAGGGAAGCGATGACCCCTCCTGTTAGACTGTTTGAGGTAATTTATTTTTAATTTTTTCTACTTTTCTTCTGGTATTTATATCTGTGCACGTGTAATGCTACTGTGACACTATAATTTCCTTTGCACCTATTTATCTATCTAATGGTAGCACTGTGAATCCTAAGGCATTCCCAGGACAATGTAAAAGTCCCAGTAATCTCTGGCAAATGTAACATGTTTCCTGAGATCACTCAGCAAATGTTAACACTCTTCCTGAGAACCCCTACAAACGTTAATACTCTAAATACGAAATACACTGCAGATGCTGGGGTCAAAGCAACACGCACAACACGCTGGAGGAACTCAGCAGGTCGGGCAGCATCCATGGAAACGAACAGTCTTGGCCTGAAATGTTGATTGTTCATTTCCATGGATGCTGCCCGACCTGCTGAGTTCCTCCAGCGTGCTGTGCGTGTAACATTAATACTATCCCTGAGTTCCCCTGAAAATGCGACACTTTCACTGGAATGGCTGGGAAATATTGACGAATTCCACAGAATGCTAGAAGCAGTTTCCAAGCAAAAGCCACAGCTACTTATCACAAACACAAGAGATGGAGCAGTGGAGTGGTGTGGGTGCAGACACACCCAGCCCTGAGACACCAGGCAAGGTCATTCGATTTCAAACAATTGGTTTATTGATCATTACAGAATGTCTCCCTGGTGCTTCCCACTCCTCTCCCCTCTCCCTTCCCCTTTTCCCAACCATGATTCCTCTCTCCCTGCCCACTTCGCACTCCCAGTCCACGATAGAGACCCATATCAGAATCAGGTTCATCATCCCTCACGTATGTCATGAAATTTGTTTTTTTTGGGGGCAACAGTACAGTGCAATACATAAAATTACTACAGTACTGTGCAAAAGTCTTAGGCACCCTAGATATATTTATGTACTGTATCTCCAGCCTGCCAGCCACATACAACTATCTACAACTCTAAAGATACTTCCACTCATCTCCAGTCCTTATATTACAAGGACATTATATTATATGTAGGATCCCGAGTGTGTTTTAGAGTATATTATTTAAGCTTATAATATAAGATATAGTATAAACTTATATTATAATATATTATAAAGAATATTATATAATTTAACATAAGAATTCAGTGCAGAATGTGGAATCACTTGATACATTGTTGTACCAGGCACCTCTGCTTAGTTGAGAGTCATTGCCTTCAACAAAGGATGTTCTGTCAACAGTTCTATCCATTTACTTACTAATGCATGCAGCTACACAAAACTACTTCAAGACACTGCACATTCAGTCTGTGTACAAGATGATGAGATCGAGCGGACAGCCAGGGTGGAAATAGCTCACATCAGAGGGTATAATTTTGAGGTGGCTGGAGGAAAGTATAGTGGGGGGGATGTCAGAGGTAGTTTTTTTTTTACACAGGGAGTGCTGGGTATGTAGAACATGCTGTCAGGGTTGATGGTAGAGGCAGATACATTAGGGACATTCAAGAGACTCTTGGGCACATGAATGATAGGAAAATGGAGGGCGGTGTGGGAGGGAAGGTTAGATTGATCTAAGAGTAAATTAAAAGGTTGGCACATTGTGGGCCAAAGGGCCTGAACTGTGCTGTAATGTTCTATATTTTATGTTCTTAATGGAAATTTCTGCATGAAAATTCAATGCTATTCAAGCAAACCACCACAATATTTATCTCCTACAAATAGCGTTTGTGTGTTGCATTCCAGCCTCCACACAGCTTCAAATTGACATCAGCACAGATGTATACCAGCCAAGGGTAAACTCATCTGTCAAAGATCAAAAATCTGCGGATGCTATAAATCCAAAATTTAAAAAAAACAGAAAATACTGAAACACTCACAGGTCAGGCAGTATTGGCAGGGAAAACATAGAGTTGATGTTTCAGGTTTGAGGAATGAAGGGTCTTGGACCTGAAATATTAATGTCTCTCTCAAGAGATAATGCTTGACCTGCTGAGTCCTTTCGCATTTTTGATTTTTTTTTAGCTCATCCAGCATTTATATGCCAATCACTGCAATGTGTAGCCTACATTATATCAACTGTTTAGCAGCAAGGAGTCACAACCAACAAATACACATAGTTCTATTTCCCTTGTAGTTTGATGCTGTTTAATCACAGGTGTGTTTGCTGCTCCTGTTCCAATACACATTGCCTCACATTTCTTTAGATTAAACAAATCACTTCTTTAGACCAACTCATTAATAGTGTTTAATCAGCTCATTTGTTGGGTAAACACACTACTGTGATAATTCCTGAGCTGTGCCTAGATAACGTGGATTATAAAACTTTTTAATATATCACAAGAAGTACTGTACTATGAAAACTTATTCCATAATTGTTCATATGAAAGCAAGCAGGAACTTACATATATCCTTGCAATACAATATAATTATCTAAGTATTTTCTTTCACTTCTAATGCTCAACCATCATACATTTTGATAAACAATAACTCTATCAGATGCTGAGGAATTTCTATTTTCTGAATAGTTTTTAAACATTGTGTTTTAGGTTAGTTTCCTAAGAAATCCTTTTACAAAGTTGCAATGTACAGAGTTATAGCTGATGCAATGTATAATCCTGAGAGGATTGAGTGTCAGTAATTTACAAATGGAAGACAATACAAGTTATATTTTGAAGGTTCATTTAGAAAAAGGCATAAAATGGAAAGGACGGGCATGCAATGTTGTGAAGGTTAGTGGGATGTCAGAGAGTCAGGCGATTCATAGAAACCATAGAAACCATGAACTGCAGTTTGACTAGAAGAAATTATAAAGGAGAACACAAGAGATTTTCAAGATGCTGGAAATTCAAAGTTCAAAGTTCAAAATTCAAAGTAAATTTTATTATCAGAGTGCATATATGTCACCACATTCAACCCTGAGATTTTTCTTCCTGCGGGCATACTGAGAAAACCTACAGAACAATAACTATAACAAGATCGATGAAAGATCAAGTAAAACATAGAAAACAACAAACTGTGCAAATGCAAATATAAATAAATAGCAATAAATACCAAGAGCCTGAAATAACAAGATAGAGTCCTTAAAGTGAGATCATTGGTTTTAGGAACTTCTCAATAGATGAGAATAGTTACCCCCTTTTGTTCAAAAGCCTGATGGTTGAAATTTGAAATCCAGAGTAACACATACAAAATGCTGGAGGAACTCAGCAGGTCAGGCAGCATCTATGGAGAGGAATAAACAGTCAAAGGGTCTTGGCCCAAAACATTGACTCTTTAGTCCTCTCCGTAAATGCTGACTGACCTGCTGAGTTCCTCCAGTGCTTTGTGTGTTACTATAAAAGGGGAATTTACTTGCAGAGAATATAAGAACAGACAGTAATTGATCCCACGGATAAATAAAAAGAAAGAGAAAAGGCAAAGAAAGCATAGGTGCTTCAGAAGATGAGACCAGGAAAGTAATAATGACAAATAGTGTTATATAAATAATTACCTTGCATCAGTCTTTAAGTAGAAGAATGGGAAAAAAATCCTTAATATTTTAGAGAATCAAAGGGAGGAATTTAAAATAATCTCCACCTTCGAAATAAAGTGCCAGCCAAATGAAAGTCCGATAATTCACCTTAGCCTTGCACAGTAGCATAGTGGTTAGCATGCTACTATTACAGTGCCAACGACTGGATTCAGTTCTGCCACTGTCTCTAAGGAGTTTGTACATCCTCTCATGACTGTGTGAGTTTTCTCCAAGTGCTCTGGTTTCCTTCCACATTCCAAAGATGTATGGGTAGGTTTATTCAGTTGTGGGCAGACCATGGTGCCACTGGAAAGCCTGGTGACTCAGCACAATCCTCGTTAATTTGATTTGACACAAATGATATATTTCAATGCATGTTTTTTAATGTACATGTGACAAACAAAGCTAATCTTTATCACTTCAATCTTTTCTGATGGCCACTGTTCTAGTGCTTTAACATGTGGTTACTGACATAGTGAGCACATTGGTTTGAACCTACTAAATTTCGAGAGCTTCCGAAGGATTGAGAAAATGCTTATTCAATGCCATTATTCAAGAAAAGGAGACAGGAAGTAGGAAATTATAAAGTATCAGCTCTAAATTCTGTCTTTGGGAATATGCTGAATTTGATTATTAGGTAGGACATTTAGAAAAGTGTTGGATAATCAAGCAGAGTCAACAGAAAAGATTTGGCGGATTTGTTCAAATTTCCCGACAATGAAACACACAGGATTAATTTATGAGAGCTTGTTGATTTAGATTTCCAGGAACAATTTGATAAGGGGCTACATAAAAAGTGACAGCACAATACAACAGTGCATAGGGTTGTGGGAGTAAATATTGACACGGGTAGGAAAGTGGCTAATTAACGGTTGGGGAAAAATGATCATTTTCTTTTTGGCAACACATATCAAAGTTGCTGGTGAACACAGCAGGCCGAGCATCATCTCTAGGAAGAGGTACAGTCGACGTTTCAGGCCGAGACTCTTCGTCAGGACTTTTCTTTTTCGCTTGGTAATCAGTAACCAGTGGGATACCCTCAATTACTTAAGATCTGCATAAATGATGCTGGATCTAGTGATTTTGAGGTCCAGAGGTTCTTTAGAAGTCAAGAATAAAACTTGGTACTTATGGCCATTTATTAAGGACGAAGAACAAAGCGAAGATGAAGAAGAAAGAAGTTGTGGTCGTCTGAAAAGAGCACGGGTTCAATTCCCACAGCTGTCTGTAAGGAGTTTGTACCTTCTCCCTGTGACTGTGTGGGTTTCCTCCAGGTGCTGTGGTTTCCTCCCACAATCCAAAGATGTACCGGTTGGTGGGTTAAGTACTCATTGCAAATTTTCCAACGATTAGGCTCAGATTAAATCAGGGAAATGCTGGGTGGCATGGATCAAAGGGCTGGATGTCTATTCCGTGCTATATCTCAATAAATAAACAAACAACCTAAGAAAGAGCCAGATTCAAGTGGCTTGACATCTGCTGCAGAAAAACTAAGAAGCTTCTAGAAAAATACAGAATCAGCTATACTACAATTAGAAGAAATTTCACTGAGCAATTACACGTATATATAGTACTATGCAAAAGTCTTAGGCACTCTAGATTTTTTAAATGGTTTCAGGTGGTATGGCCTCCGCAGAGCCCTGATCTCAGCATGATTGAAGCTTTCTGGGATTACCTGGACAGACAGAAGCAATCGAGACAGCCAAAGTCTGCAGAAGTACTATGGCAAGTTCTCCAAGGTGCTTGGAACAACTTACCAGCCGATTTTCTTTTTAAACTGCATGACATTGTACCTAAGAGAATTGATGCAGTTTTAAAGGCACCATCCAACATGTCACTTGACGGCCTCCTCTTGTGCAAAGAAGAGGCCACCCTCAGGGTGGAGGAGCAACACATTATATTCCATCTAGGTAGCATCCAAATGGATGGCATGAATATCAAACATGAGGAAATCTGCAGATGCTGGAAATCCAAGCAACACACACAAAATGCTGGAGGAACTCAGCAGGACAGGCAGTATCTATGGAAAAGAGTACAGTTGATGTTCTGAAGGGTTTCAGCCCAAAACATCAATTGTACTCTTTTCCACAGATTCTGCCTGCTCTGCTGAATTCCTCCAGCATTTTGTGTGTGAGGCATGAATATCAAATTCTCTTTCCGGTAATTTTTTTCCCTCCTCCTCCCCTCTTCTTCTCTTCCCCACTCTGGCCTTTTACCTCTTTTCACCTGCCTATTACTTCCCCCTGGGTCCCCTCCTTCTTCCCTTTTACCTGTGGTCCACTCTCCTCTCCTATCAGATTCCTTCTTCTGAAACCCTTTATCTTTCCCATCCACCTGGATTCACCCATCACCTTCTAGCTAGTCTCCTTCCCCTCTCTCCTTTTACTCTGGCATCTTCCCCTTTCCTGTTCAGTCCTGATGAAGGGTCTCAACCCGAAATGTCGACCGCTTATTTCCATAGTTGCTACCTGACCTGCTGAGTTCCTTCAGCATTTTGTGTGTGTTGCTTTTGATATGATAGATTTTTTTTACTATTGACTGTTTATAGTAAATGTTTGATATTTAAAAACTTTCCATTTCATTATTTTTGAAAGCATCTTTGCTTAACAGAATTTTTTTACATGTGCCTACTCTTGCACGATTCTTTTGGTATTGATATAAAAATATGAGTAAGCATAGTAAAAGTTAAACTATGAGGAAAAATAATTTTGCACTCTAATCAAACTAAGAGCCAAATTATCTGAAGGTACAAAGACAGGTTGGTTTGGGACTTATGAGGCGGATGCAGAGGGATATTGGTAAATTATGTAAGTGGGCAAGAGGTTCCAAGATGGAGTATAATAAAGTTGCCCACTTTGGAGGGTAGAATGAGAATGGAAATTACTGCTTAAATGGGGAAGACTACAAAGTATTGTAATACAACAGGGTCATAGTTCATTTAACACAAAGAATTGGCATGTAGGCACAGCATGTAATAAGGAAGGGTAACAGAATGTTGGACTTCATTGCAAGTGGTGGACAGTATAAAAGCAGTGAAATTTTGATGCATATGTATAGAGTGGTGGTGAGACCACATCATGAATATTGCAAACGGTTTTGGTCTCCATATTTCAAAGAAGAAAATATTTGCATTGTAAACGTGCAAGTTGGTTCGTGGCATGAAGTAATAAAGAGAACAGGTTGGGCATATGCTCACTGGAGTTTAAAAGAATTAATTGTACAATATTCTGAGGGGCATTGACAAGTTGGTTGCAAAGAAGAAGCTTCTCCTCATGGGGAAATCTGGTATTAGGGGTATGGGTTCAAAATAAGAAGTTGCTCCTTTATGATAAATGAGGAATTCCTTTTTCCTGAGAGTCATGAGTCCTTGAACTTCTCTGGAGAACAATGAAGGTGGAGTCAATGGATATATTCAAACAGAGATTGACAGATACTTAAGCTACCAGGTTTGGGGAGAGAACAAGGAAGTATCATTGAGATCAAGATTAAATCAGCTATTACCATACTGAATGGCACAGCATGCTTAAAGAACTGATGGGCATAGAACTACATCTGTTCTTACATTCTTATACAAAGTTTAATATTTCAGATATCTCACTATTGAAATATTACATACTGCACAGCAATCCAATTTGGACTCACAAACAGCTATGCCAAGCAAACACTAACAAATCAATTCTCCATTGAAAACCTTATCGTCCATAGTGTGAAATGATCATGATTTACAAATAATCTGAAGTTGTTATTCATTGCTTTAACTGGGAAGCAAAAATGAATTTTTGGAAGTTTGTGGCAATTGCACAGATCATTTTGGCACAGGTCAATTAAAAAAACTGAGGAATGTTATAATTTTATAAAAGAGACGTTATGTAAATAAATCTGTAGGTCTGTAATGCTCTCCCAAGATTTGAACCTGGTTTGAGACTGCAAATCCTATTAACTTCACTGCCACTGGTAAATCACAGGGAAGCTCACAAGCTGTAGGAACATAGAACCACTGATGGCATGAACAACAGAATAAAAGCAGGAACTGTAACTTAAAAGCTCAAGGACAGGAGGAGGCCATTCAGCCCCTTGTGCCTTTTCATGATAGATCATAGTCCAAAATATCCTGCAAAGCTCTGGTACAGTTAGAGAGTAAAGAGAAAACTTTGTACAACTGGCTTGTATTAGCTTTACGTTCAAATCGCTGTTAGTGATCTCCCTGGGTGTCTTTAGGTTGGCGTTCATTTTTGCTTGGTTTGATTTTTGTCCTTAACTGCATAAAATTCTCATCAAAGTCTAGAGAATCTGGTACTGTACTGTTCTCCTGAGATTTTAAACTGGTTTAGGACAGCAAACCCTATTAACTTCACTGCCACTGGTAAATCACAGGGAAGCTCACAAGTTGTAGGAACATAGAACCACCACTGGCATGAACAACAGAATCTAAGCAAGAACGGTAACATAAAAGCTCAAGGATAGGAGGAGGCCATTCAGCCCCTTGTGCCTTTTCACTCTGTTGTGGAGTTGCATCACAAGCAGAAAGTACAATGGTGACCCCACTACTCCATGGAGATATGTTTGCCCATGGTCACTCTTTGCTAAATGCCAAACAGGCAGTCAGCACAGAAGATACCCATTTGGTCTATCACTGAAGTATTGGTCCTGTGGAAGAGCTTATCCAAATAGTTGCTTGCTCTTGCTTGATAGCCCTGCAATTTTTTTATCTATTCATTTTTTTTCTATGAGTCACCTTTGAATCTGCTTCCCCACCTTTAGTGGGTGTCAAAGTTAAGTGATTCTTCTTCCCATACTAAGACTTGCAAGGTTGCCAAGTTTACTGAAAGTTTATAGAATTGACATGGATAGGATGTTTTCCAATAGCGTGAGAGCCTCGTACTTCAGAATTGAAGGATGTTCCTTTAGAATAGAGAAGACGGCAAATTTCGTTAGCTGGAGGGTGGTGTATCTGTGGAATTCTATGTGACAGATGGCTGTGGAGGCCAAGTTGTTGGGTATATTTAAAGTGGAGGTTGACAAGTTCTTGATTAGTAAGGATGTCAAAGGTTATGGGAAGAAGGCAGGAGAATGGGAGGGGTAATAATCAGCTATGGTGGAATGGTGGGGCAGACTCAAGCTGAATGGCTAAACTCTGCTCCTATGTCTTATGGTCTTTACTGCAGGGTTAGTGGTTCAATCCTGAGCAGAGTCAATATTCCTTATTTGTTGGATGGGAAAAAAGGAACAAGGTAGATAAAAGTCTTAAGAACTACTGCGAATGGGAAAAGATGATACAAACAGAAGTGGTAAACAATCTTGTTCCAATTATTATAGAATGTATTCTATCCTATGTATTAATTTATAATAGAACTTAAACAATATATAGAACTTTTCATCTTAACGTATAACCTTCAGATGCAATTCGAATTAATGGGCTTGCTCTAAAAGTTGGCATGGACTAAACAGGCCCAGTGGCTTTCTTATGTGTAAAGGTATTAGAATACAATTCTGCAAATTCAAAAGGTGACTATTTATGTATCAAAAGATTGATATTTACTGTATATGCGTTTACTTGGCATAACCATGACAAAACCACTTCAGACAGGTTTGCCCCCTTCACTAAGCATTCTGTAGTCTCCAACTTCAAACAGATTCGGGTGCCAGCAATTGAATGAAGCTTAGGTTCCTTAAATTTTTGAAGTTGATCAAAACCACAGTGGAGGGGGCATTTAAAGATAGAAATACAGTAAAGGCAATGTTACTTCTGAAAACTCACTTTTCGTTTCTGTTCTTCCTCCTCCTGGATCTTAACCTGCAGCTTCCGCACCATCACCTGCCTCTTCCACTCAGGTATTGGAACTCCCAGCTCGTCGTGAGTCGGTACAATTGACTCGGCATCAGCCACAGCCGAAGCAACCCCATTTACACACGTCTCTGTCGGACTACCTCCCTTATGCTTCACGTTTGTGTTTTCGGGCTGAAGTGCAAGAAACGGAACAGGGTAAAGCTGCAATGAGGCATCGAGCTTTCGCTGGATTTCTGATCAACACTGGCCATTTTATGTCTGTGGTATACTCACCTTATTGCCAGAGCTTGAAAAGACCACAGTAGTCCCCTTGCTCTGGGCAGTTGGCTTCAGATTTCTCCCAGCCTTGATTTCAGCCAGTAACTCAGCGTTATCTCCATTTGGGGACATCATATTGAAGGATTTTGCACCTGCGTGTATCAGATAAGAAGCCTTAGGTGAACAGGAGACACTTTGCAAGCTGCTTAACAGTTTCCTACTTTTGAAATTATCATCTATTCAAGAAATTGGTATACACACAGAATTTTCATACACCACTATCTTCAGTATTAGCCGAAGTGCTGTGTCATGGACTATAGTTCCGATGGGCTCCAGATCAAGATCTCTTTGGGGGCTTTTGCTATTGCTTGCATGTTGGAAGGTTGGGGCTTCTGCTGGGGCAAGTGAGGGGAAGGAGAGGGTCGATACTTCTGCAGCTGCTTGTGTATGGGAGGGGTGAAGGTTTTGATGTTTCTATATTCATTCTTTGTGGTTTCTTGTTTTGTGGAGAGTAAGATTTTCACATTGTATACTATATAGACACATAAAAGATGCTGGTGAACGCAGCAGCCCAGGCAGCATCTCTAGGAAGAGGTACAGTCGATGTTTCAGGAAGGGTCTTGGCCTGAAACATCGACTGTACCTCTTCCTAGAGACCCAGCATCTGCAGATTTCCTCGTGTTTGCAGTTGTATACTGTATACATTCTTTGATATTAATTTGAACTATTTGATTTGAATTTAAACTATTTATCATTCCATTTACATTAAGCCAATGCAACATCCGTTTCAGTTCAGATAAACTCCTCTCCCTTGGGGAGAGTCAACATCCCACCAAATCCCACTTAACAAAGTGACGAAGGGTCTCCGCCTGAAACATCCACTGTTTATTCCTCTCCATAGAGGGTGCCTGACCTGCTGAGTTTCTCCAGAATTTTGTGTGTGTTGCTATGGATTTCCCGCATCTGCAGAATTGCTTGTGTTTATCACGAAACCAAGTGGTTCTCTCCCCATTCACTCAACAATGTGGGTGGGTAACCGGCATATCTTCTTCCAGAAAAAGATACCTTTTCCATAAATTTTCATAAATTGAGGTTTCGGATCAGATTCTCAGGAATGCAAGTGGTGTGGTTCTCAGCAAGCCACAGTTCCGCAGAGCGAATGCAAATCACAAATGCTGCATGAGAACACGTGAAGCACCATAATAAAACAGCTAATCATCTCTCTCTACTTTGGGATGTGGCGTTGCGAGCATTTGAGTACATGCTGAGGGACGCACTGAAACTTGGCACAGTCATCACAAGGGCTCGGAGGGGAAGGAGCACGGTGTAGATTTCTTCTCCGAATGGAGAGGGAGGGGCGGATTGGGGGAGAAAGCCTCTCAGTTATTATTGTAGCAGTGTACCAACCCCAGACAGCCAAGTGAGTGACAACAGTGCTATTGGTGTGTAGAACTGTAATAGAACAGGTCAGAAATCATCGACTATGAAGGTAAAGAATGAAAAGGCAGTGAACAGTTTATTAGTGCATAAGACCATAAGATATAGGGGTAGAATTAAACCATTTGCCCCATCGAGTCTGTTCCGTAATTTCATCATGGTTGATCTATTTTTCCTCTCAGCCCCAATCTCCTGCCTTCTCCCTGTATCCCTTCATGCCCAGACCAATCAAGAACCTATCAACCTCTGCCTTAAATATATATAAGGGCTTGGCCTCCATAGCCACCAGTGGCAAGAATTGCTCTTGTAAATAATCGCCCAGCAACCCTCGATTTAATCCTAGCCTAACGCCGGGACAATTTACAAAGACCAATTAACCTACTAACCAGTAAGTCTTTACACTGTGGGAGGAAACTGGAGCAGCTGGGGGAAACCCACGTGGTCAAGGGGAAGATGTACAAACTCCTTTCAGGCGGCGACGGGAATTGAACCAGGGTCACCTGGACTGTAAAACATCGTGGAGGGGAGGAGAAGATGGTGGCGCGACGCAGCACGCACGGCCGCTCAGAAATGATATTGTATTTGTAAGTAGGTACCGTGCACAATCCTGATTTGATAGAGACAGACGTGAGAAGCACGGAGGAACATCTGGAGAAACTTCTGAAATGCCTGCTTCACTGCCGCTGCTACTGTGCAATCGAGAATCTCCGGAGGGGAAAGCCCCAAATCCTCAGCTTTGCCTATTGCCTGTTGCCGGGACCAGGATCGAAGCGCTCGGCAGAGATGGTGTTCGGTGCTCGGTGTCGGAGGGCTGGTCGGAGGCTCGAAGTTTTCGGACGGACTCAAGAGTCGGCTGTGGTCAGGTGCTTCCAGGGTGCTGCATCGGCAAGTTTGCGGAGCTGGAAGCTCATGACAGGGAGAGTTTTTCTTCATTCTACCATCTGCGTGAGATGATGGGACTTTTGAGAGACTTTGAGACTTTTTTTTACCGTGCCCATGGTCTGTTCTTTATCAAATTACGGAATTGCTTTGCACTGTTGTAACTATATGTTATAATTGTGTGGTTTTGTCAGTTTTTCAGTCTTGGTTTGTCTTGTGTTTCTGTGATATCATTCTGGAGGAACATTGTATCATTTCTTAATGCATGCATTACTAAGTGACAATAAAAGAGGACTGTGTGTCCTCATAATCTCATCTAATCTAATCTAACCTAATCGTGCTAACCACCATGCTACCGTGTTGCCCTACACCTTACAATCCTCTCCCCCCTGCCCTCCCCAGCTCCAAGTCGTCTGTAAGCTTGGAGTTATTTTAGTTAGTTCCCAACGATTGATGGTGTTATCAATAGCAGCGCCCCTGGCAGCTTTTCCCTGGGGTACTCCACCAATCACTCTCTGCTAGCTGGGAAAATGCCTCTATACTCCAAAATGCCCCATAGAAGCCTCCTGACCTACTGAGTTCCTCCAGCTATGTGCGAGGGTTACTCCCGATTTAGAGCATCTCCAGTCTCCCTAAAGTCCCTGCATGTTATTTACTTATTTATTTGTTTGGAGATACAGCTCGGTAACAGGCCCTTCCTGTCCAATCAGACCACAATGCCCCATTACACCCACGTGACCAATTAACCTTCTAGCCCATACAGTACTGTGCACCCTAGCTGTATATACAGTACAAGCCCAAGACTTTTTCACGGTACTTTCCCAAACGTCCCATCAGCAGTATGGTTCAGAGGTTTTTAGACACAGGTCCAGCAGTAAGAGGATACCAGACTGTGGCCTTTCCCCCAGGTGCCGCACTGGGTTTCAGTGCATCCCTCAGCATCTAGTCCTGGACCTCTGACTGTGCCCCAGCTCACAACACCCACATCCCAAGAGTAACAGGAGGAGAAGATGGCGGCACGACACAGCTTGCAGTGGCCACTCCGGTGAATGATATCTTATCTGTCAAGTAGGGTGCAGTGCACAACCCTAATTTAATGGAGACGGACATGAGAGCATGGAGGAACATCTGTGAAACTTCTGAAATGCCTGCTTCGCTGCTGCTGCTACTGTGCAGTCCAGAATCTCCGGAGGGGAAGGCCCCGAGTCCTCGGCTTTGCTTGTTGCTCGGCGGCCGGGGCGGGGTTGAAGCGCTCGGCAGAGATGGTGTTTGGTGCTCGGTGTCAGAGGGCTGGTCGGAGGCTCAAAGTTTTCATACGGACTCAGGGTCAGCTGCGGTCGGGTGCTTCCAATGCATTGGCAAGCTTGCTGCGCTTGGAGTTCATGGAAGGGAAAGTTTCTCCCTTCTACCGTCTGCGTGAGATGATGAGGCTATCGGGACTTAAGACTTTTTTTTTACCGTGCCCATGGTCCGCTCTTTATCAAATTACTGTATTGCTTTGCACTGTTGTAACTATATGTTATAATTACGTGGTTTTGTTAGTTTTAGTCTTGGTTTGTCCTGTGTTTCTGTGATATCTTTCTGGAGGAACATTGTATCATTTTTTTAATGCATGCATTTCTAAATGACAATAAACGAGGACTGAGTGTCCTCATAATCTAATCTAAATTAAAAGGAAGTATGATGACCTATTTGTAGTAAGCTATGCTTTGTCAGACATCCTGCATTCCCTTAAAGAACTTGTGCATTGCTAAGAACCACACTATTTGCACTCCTGAGAACTGTCAGAACCTGATGCTTAGCCTCTGGTAATATTTGAATATCCCTACCCACTCCACAGATGGTAAGAACACCTTGTTTCCAGCTCTGGGTCAGATTTCTTTTTTAAATTCCAAATTCAACTTTATTAATAATAAGAAAAAGAATAAACCACACTATGCATTTCCATTCTTACACTCATAGTCAATGCGTTAAGCAGTGTTTTAATCATCATCATTATGTGCTGTATTGTATGAGCAGCTAGTGCTTATCACAAGTTCTGGTTATGTGACCACAGACGCCAGGGTGATCATGGTCTTTGACCATGATTGTTCTTGGCAGCTTTTTCTACAGAAGTGGTTTGCCATCGCCTGCTTCCGGGCAGTGTCTTTACAAGACAGGTGACCCCAGCCATTAGCAATAGTCTTCAGAGATTGTCAGCTGCTCATACAGCCATCCACCACCTGTTTCTATGGCTTCATATGACCATGATCAGGGGCTAAGCAGGTGCTACACCTTGTCCAAGGGTAACCTGCAGACCAGGGGAGGGAAGGAGCGCCTTACACCTTCTCTGGTAGAGGCGTATCTCCACCCCACCAGATAATACATTCCCTAAAACCAATAGGGCTGGGCTGTTGCCGCTGGGATGGTATACTTCTACAATAATTGGGGGCCTTCCTCACTCTGCCCGGCCCCTATGTAATGTCTTCAGGTCCACTTGCACACTGACATTCCTAGGTACAACTTGATTAAATGCCATTTCACATCTGACCTGGAGGAAGCAAATGCAAACTATTTTGTTTTTGGTATCTAAATTCAATTTTACAGCAACCTAGGAATGAGAATAAAGTACCCATTAATACACAGTAACTCATACTTAATCAGCAGTTTAAGAGATTATGGTTCCCAATCTTATATGTGAGCAGGGTTGCAATGTAAATTGTGGCATTTAAGGTTTTTTCATAGATTCAGATTTACTTATGACATGTATATTGAAGTGTGGCATTTGCATTGACAGCCAACAGACCCAAGGATGTGCCGGGGTCAGCCCGCATGTGCCGCCACAGATTCTGGTGCCAAACTAGAATGCCCATAATGCTCTGCAGAACAACACAAGTAGCAACGACAACAAGAAGACAACAACAGTAAAATAAGCACCTTCCCCACTCCCTCCTACCCCCACTGGGGGTGGACAACCAACATTATTTCTTTCCAAAAAAAAGATACCAACCCACTCTCACACACAGACAGGCCTCCAAACTACAGGACAGGCTATCTCCAGGCCTCTGACCTCCAGTCAATGGCCACAGACTCTCAAGCCTGCAGACATCGGGCCTCCAATCCCCAGTCCCTTCCTGGACTCACAGACGCTGGGCCACTGACCTCCAGACAAGCCAACCTAGGGGCTTCAAATTTTGGTCCTCAATCTCTGGACTTGCTGACTTTGGTCTTTGACCCTCAAGGAGTCTTCCTCATCCTGGAAGATTTCTTATTCACTACCAGCTCTTCCAAACAATGTTAGGTCTACATATCCCAAGTCTCTTTACAGAAGTATTGTTAACAACCAAATTTAGCTTTGAGCCACATGGTGATAAAAGCCCTATGAGAAACATTTAAAACTATGTCTTAGAAGAGGAGAGAAATTTGGATGTTCTGGAAGGAATTACGAAGTGAAGGAGGAGGCAGAAAATGGCAAGTGCCTTTCAATGGTATCACACTCATCCTCCAAGCAGCAGAGAATACAAGAGGAAAGGCAGGAACTACAGGATATTTGCGATAAGCTTGGGTTGTATTTACTGATCAGTTTGCCAAATACTTCTACTGTGTACTGCACATTAATGCTGTAATGCACTGTGGAATTAATAGACACAGATTCTTTGAGTCTAAATTACTAAACATCATCTTTTCTGGCTACTCTCTCCAGCTCCCACTGGGGAGGGAGAGCACCACACCCAAAGCTCCCTTGCTCAAGAAGTTTCTCTCCCCACTCGCCTCCTTAATGGTGACTTGGGGTGGGCAACAAACTTTATTTCTTCCAAAAAAAACCATTATTCATAAATTTTCATAAGTTGACAGATTTCAGATCAAATCCTCAGGAATGCAAATAGCATGGTTCCAAGAAAGCCACGTTCCACAGAGGTAATGCAAATCAGAAATGCCACATGAGAACACGAGGACATGACTGACCTACGACAATAAAACAGCCAATCACCTTTCTCTACTTTCAGTTTTAGGCTGTGGGCTTTGCGAGCATGGTCACTATTTGTTGCACACTGCAAAGTCTAGGACTACAGGCTGAGGGGTGTACTGAAGCTGGGTGCAACCTCCTCAAAGAGTCAACACAAAACCTGCTGGAAGAACTCAATGGGTCGAGCAGCATCTGTTGGAGGAAGTGCTGACCTTTCAGGTCAAAACCCTGAAACCCTGCTGCTCAAACCCATATCAGGTTATGTGCCGGTCCTGATCACAGCATCTGCAGTGTCCTGTTCAAAGTTCAAAGTAAATGTATCATCAAAGTACGTATATGTCACTAGCCTCAGATTCATTTTCTTGCAGGCGTTCACAGGGGAAAAAAGAAAGGCAATACAAACAACACACAAAGACGGACAAACAGGCAAAGGAGGCAAACCGTGCAAATACCAAAAATAATACATAAGTGCATAAATAATACTGAGAACATGAGTTCATGACTTGTAAAATCTTTGAAAGTGGGTCCATAGGTTGTGGAATCTGTTCAGAATTGGAGTTATTCACGCTTGTGTCTCCAACTCAGAAAGTACAGGGCTGTCCCACTGGTGAACATGGGCTGAGCCTTGTGCAATAACCTCGCAACTGTATCACTGATGGAACATTTGGAAATGAAAAACCGATGCTGTGGATCAGAAGACAGAGTGGAAGAGGTGCTGGAAGGAATCACCCAGTGGAGGCCCAGATAGTAAATGCCATAGCTATACAACCGTACCCGTGTATTCTGGCTGCTGCAGACCCAATCAGTGGAGGCAGACCATGCCTGAATGCACACTAAATTCATGCAACATCGCAGTGTAGCAAGCCGTGTCTGAGGAACGTTAATTTTGCACGGTTTCATACTGGTTTTTCACATCAGCAAGTAATTGTACACAATCCCTCTGCCATCCAAATGTTTAGTGAGAATATTAGCATATGAACCAAATGAGTTTTAAGAAAGCCCCACACCTGCTTCACAATCAGCACTGAGCTCCTCAGACAAGTTCAGTTTCTAACTATAATGCTCACTTGTTTTACAGTGCTCTACAAAGGTCTTAGGTACTTATATATAGCAAGGGTGCCTAAGACTTGTGCACAGTACTGTAATTGTCAATGTGGAGCGGAGAGCGAGTTTGTAAACCTGGCGGGAGCAAAGGAAGTTGGGAATGGCGAGGGTGGAGCGCCGCAGGAGGGGTGTGGGACAGGTGATGGAGGAGTGCCAGGGGTGGGGACTGGCACGGGTACAGACAGACCCAGCCCTGAGACACCAGGCAAAGTCATTTGATTCCAAACAATTGGTTTATTGGTCATTACGGAATGTCTGTCTGGTGCTTCCCACTCCCTCCCCTCTCCCTTCCCCCTTTCCCAGCCATGATTCCCCTCTCCTTGCCCCCTTTCCACTCTCAGACCGCAATAGAGACCCATATCAGAATCAGGTTTATCATCACTCACATATGTCATGAATTTTGTTTTTTTTGTGTGGTGTCTGTACAGTACAATACATTAAATTACTACAGTACTGTGCAGAAGTCTTGTGTACCCAGGATATATGTATGTGCCAGAGACTTTTGCACAGTACAGTACTTCTCTCCCTATCATTCTCACACCTGACCAGAGGAGGCAATAAAACACAAAGTGGTAAATTTTAAGCATAACAAAATGCTGGAGGAATTCAGCAAGTCAGGAAGCATCAACGGAGGGGAATAAACGACCTACAGTTTGGGGTGAGACTCCTTTCTCTTTTCAATCCCTGAACTGTAGAGTATCAAAATATCTGACAAGAAAATCTCAACCTCAATAACACTAATTGAAGCCTTAGGCAGTAACTTATGGCTGTTGCTATATGCTCACTGTACAACTAGGAGCATGTTCAGATATACATTATAGAATATGGAACAGTACAGCACGTTACACGCCCTTAGGCCCACAATGTTATATCGAACTTCTGCAGACACAGAGTCATGGATTACAAGAGCACAGAAACAGGCCATTCAGCCCATCTATACTGCACCAAACCATTATTCTGCTTAGTTTCACATTTTCCAAACCATTACAATCTTAACATAGAACATTACAGTACAGTTATAGCTATTTGGTCCACGATGTTATGTTGACCTTTTAACCTAGTCCATAATCATTCTAGCCCTTCCCTCCTACCCAGCCCTCCAATTTTTTTCAACTGTGCGCCTATCAAAGAGTCTCTTAAATATCCCGAATGCATCTGGCTCTACCATCAGCCTTGGCAGCTTTTCCATACAATCCTCATCTCTGTTCTCTTTAGAACAGAGATGAGAAAGAATTTCTTTAGCCAGACGGTGGTGAATTTGTGGAATTTATTGCCACAGGTCAGGTCATTGGGCATATTTAAAGCAGAGTTTGATAGGTTCTTGATTATTAAAGGTGTCAAAGGTTATGGGGAGAAGGCAGGAGAGGGATATTAAATCTGTCATGATGGAATGGTGGAGCAGACTCAATTGGCTGAATGGCCTAACTTTTCTCTGATACCTTATAGTCTTTTGATTTAATGGCTGTTTGCACAGCAAAGAGTTATCTTCCCAATAGAAGATGAAAGCCAATAATAAATATACAATTTCCAGGTGAACAGAGTGGGAAATCATAAAAAGCAGGATGAGCTGTGACATTTCTACATGTGCCCTCTGATAAGCTGAGACCATAAGATATAGGAGCAGAATGAGGCCATTCAGCCCATCGAGCTTGCTCCGTCATTCCATCACGGCTGATCCTGGCTCCCACTCAACCTCATACACCTGCCTTCTCGCCATATCCTTTGATGCCCTGACTGATCAGGAAACGATCAACTTTCGGCTTAAATATACCCACGAACAAGGCCTCCATCGCAGTCTGCGGGCGAGCATTGCACAGATTTACTACTCTTTGGCTCAAAGAAAATTCCTCCTTACCTCAGTTCCAAAAGGTCGCCCCCCCAGTTTTGAGGCTGTGCCCTCTAGTTCTGGGTACCCCCAGCACAGGAAACATCCTCTCCACAGCCATTCTATCTAGTCCTTTCAACATTCAGTAGGTTTCAACAGTGCTCTTGTAATATTTACACAATTAAATAAATTTTCCAAAGAAGTCCAGCTGGGACTACTGATGAAACGTTCAGAAGCTGGTGAGAACGTGAAACTCACTCCCACAGGTGGTGGCTGAAGTAAGCAGCAGTTAAAAAAAACACAAGACATCTCACCTTCCGGTAAGATGGCAGACGCAGAACTCTACTGGTTCAACCAAAGGTGTTATTGCCTTTTTCAAGCATATTTTTTACGACCGCAAGACCCAGTGGGACATTCAGAACTTGAAGTACTGCAGGTCTACCCCATCGGCGAGTTGCTCGTTGGAAAAGAAACTGGACTTGGTGTGGGCCGTGACGCTGCCTGCGACGGGGGGTGTTGGTGCGCGAAGGAGGTGCGCATTCTAACAAGCAAGTGATCATCTTAGTCACTTTACTTGTGATTGCAAGCCCCTGCTGGACATTGGTGGTGTGCGAACGGCAGGGGAACAGCGTGCCCTCAGTCGTAGAAAGGTCTGGGCCTCAAGCCGTGGCGGCACCAGTTTGCAGTTACCTAGGAGCAGGCGTTGGGAGTCAGGTGCTCCACCAGAGTGACAGTGGTGGTGTGGCATGGCGTCCGTGCTGGAGCCAGTGCAGAAGACAAGCAGATTGTGTTGTATTCGACTTCAGACTGCTGCAACATTCATGGATTTAAGAACTTGCATGACTTTTTTTGTGTGACTATTTTTTACTGATATCTTATATGTGCTATATGTGCATTGTGCTGCATGTGACTGTTGGTACTGTATTTTGCATCTTGGCTTCCAGGGTAACGCTGTTTCGTTTGGGTGTATCTATGGGTATTCACGTATGACTGAATGACAATTAAACTTGAACTTGAGACTATAGATGCTGGAATCTGAATCAGAATCAGGGTTAATATCACTGGTATATGTTGTGAAATGTGTTGTTTTGCAGCAGCAGTACAGTGCAATACATAAAAAAAGCATAAATTATATATACGTAGCGCAAAAAGAGACCAAAAAATAATGAGGTGGTGTTCATGGGTTCATCGTTCATTCTGAAGTCTGATGGCAGTAGGGAAGAAGCTGTTCCTAAAATGTTGAATGTGTGTTTTCAGACTCCTGTACCTTGTCCTTGATGGTAGCAATGAGAAGAGAGTATATCTTGGGTGAAGAGAGTCCTTAATGATGGATGCCAACTTTTTGAGGCATTACATTTTGAAGATGTCCTCAATGCGGGGAGCTTAGGGTTCATGATGGAGCTGGCTGAGTTTACAACCCTCTACAGCTTTTTCTCATCCTATGTAGTGACTTCTCAGACCAAATGCAGCCAGTTAGAATGCTCTCTATCATAAAACTGAAGAAATTTGCTTGTCTTTGATGACATTCCAAATCTCACCACACTCCAAATGAAATATAGCTGTTGACCTGCTTTCTTTGCAATTGCATCAATACGTTGGGCCCAGGTTAGATCTTCAAAGATGTTGACACCCAGGAACGTAAATCTGTCTACCCTTTCAACTGCAGATTCCTTGATGAGGATTGGTGTGTGTTCACTCAACGTCCCCTTCCTGAAATATCCAACAATTAATTCCTTGGTCTTATTGACGTTGAGCGCAAGGCTATTGTTGCGACATCACTCAAACCAGCTGATCTACCTCACTCCTGTATGCCTCTGCTGAAGAAACTCAGCAGATCAAGCAGCATCTGTGGGGGAGAGAGAAGTTTTTGACAAGACCTTCCACCCCCCCACCCCACCCCATCCCCGACTAATGCTGAGTTCCTCCAGTGTTTGAGGAGAAGCAGGAGTGGCAAATGAGGGGGAAGGAGACAGAGGTGAAAGATGGGAGAAGGGTGGAGTGGACCAGACATGCCAGCATAAGCTGGTTGGGCCGAAGGCCATTTCTGCACCATTCATCTCATGGAAAGCTATAAACTGTGGGAAAAGAGCATTTCAAATGCATCACAATCTGAAACATAATGTGCAAATTCTGGGTTCATTTGTGTTTGGTAAACATTAACAAGTGTAAAAGCATCATGAATAAACAGTGCCAAGCAAACAATATCACTGATAACAATATTTAATACTGGCCTTAACTGCAGCTACACACCTTTTAAAAAAGATAATCCTTATTTAATTGTAGTACCGAATGGGCTAATTTATTTAAAGTAAACAACTTTTCTTAAAATAATCAGCAAGTGAATTTTAAAACACTGGTTTAGTATGCCCATTACAAATATTCCACAGTGTTAGTCAATCAAAGGACTTTAATGTGATGGTAAATGATAATTCCGGGAATGAATTGTATGTTAAGTACCTTACTCCAGTTACTGACTCATTGCACGCCTCTGCTTACTGTACTTGCTTACTGCCTGATTGTGCTGCTGGCATTTAGGACAGCAATAAAGGTCCTCCATTTCTGTCTGTCCATACAGTCACACTCAGATAGAGAATAATTCTTCATTGCTGTTTCCGTAACATTTTTATTACTATTCAGGGTTGTAAGCCCTGAGCTGTAGCCCCGAACCTGGAGGACCAGTGGAACTCTCCTGGTCCGGGCTCTACCCTTTGACTTGTTTGGGTTGGCATGGGTAACCCAACCATGAGCCAAAGCACAAGGCCCTGGCTCCAGTCGACATAGCTCTCCAGGCCGCTGAGGCACGCAAGCCTCCAAACCCAACAAGAAGCTTGTGGTCCGCATGGAGGTTTGCAATTTAATCAAACTCATTAACATGAGGATTAGCTAAAACCTTCTGGCAAAAGGTAGCAAATTTAAACCAGTAATAGCGCTGGATTGATTGCCTGTGTGAATAGCAAGATTGAAACTGGAAGCTCTTGTCATCTGAGCAAATCAACAGAGACTGAGAAAGAGCTTGAAACATGTTTAAAACACAAGAGATCCTGCAGATGTTGGAAATGAGAGCAACATGCACAAAATATTAGAGAGATTTAGGACAGTTAGAAGAGTGGGCTGAAAGATGGCAGATGGAGTTTAATGCTGAAAAATGTGAGGTGCTACATTTTGGTAGAACTAATCACAATAGGACATACATGGTAAATGGTAGGGCATTGAAGAATGCAGTAGAACAGAGGGATCTAGAAATAAGGGTGCATAGTTCCCTGAAGATGGAATCTCATGTGGATAGGGTGGTGAAGAAAGCTTTTGGTTTGCTGGCCTTTATTACTCAGAGCATTGAGTATAGGAGTTTGGATGTAATGTTGAATTTGTATAAGGCGTTGGTAAGGCCAAACTTGGAGTATTCTGTACAGTTCTGGTCACCGAATTATAGGAAAGATGTCAATAAAATTGAGAGAGTACAGAGGAGGTTTACTAAAATGTTGCCTGGGTTTCATCTCCTAAGCTACAGAGAAAGGTTGAACAAGTTAGGTCTTTATTCTTTGGAGCACAGAAGGTTGAGGGGGGACTTGATAGAGGTGTTTAAAATTATGAGGGGGATTGACAGAGTTGACGTGGTTAGACTTTTTCCATTGAGAGTGGGGAAGATTCAAACAAGAGGACATGGGTTGAGAATTAAGAGGACAAAAGTTTAGGGGTAACATGAGGGGGAACTTCTTTACTCAGAGAGTGGTAGCTGTGTGGAACGAGCTTCCAGCAAAAGTGGTTGAGGCAGGTTCTATGTTGTCGTTTAAAGTTAAATTGGATAGATATATGGACAGGAAAGCAATGGAGGGTTATGGGCTGAGTGCAGGTCGGTGGGACTAGGATAGGGTAAGAGCTCGGCATGGACTAGAAGGGCCAAGATGGCCTGTTTCTGTGCTGTAATTATTATATGGTTATATGGTTATACTGTATATAAAATGCTGGAGGAACCCAGCAGGTCAGGCAGTATCTATGGAGAGGAATAAACCGTCAACATTTGAAAGTCCTGATGAAGGCTCTCAGCCCGAAACGTCAACTATTTACTCCTCTTCATAGATGCTGCCTGACCCGCTGGGTTCCTCCGGCACTTTTACAAAACCTGTCACTAAATTTCAAAGTTTTATGTGTCACATATATGTCACACAAACTACATATAAGAAACAGGAGCAGGAGAAGGCCACCTGGCCCACCATTCAATAAAGATCATGGCTGATCTGGCCATGGACTCATCTCCACCTACCCGTCTTTTCTCCATAACCCTTAATTCCCTTCTATGCAAAAATCTATCCAACCTTGTCTGAAATATATTTACTGAGGTAGCCTCCACCGCTTCATTGGGCAGCGAACAACCTTAAGATTCATTTTCTTGCGGGCATACACAGTAAATAGAAAGAAACACAAAAGAATCAATGAAAAACCGCCCCCAACAGGATGGACAATAACCAGTGTGCCAAAGCCAACAAACTGCAGTACAAAATGAAATAATAATAATAATAATAATAATAATAATAATAATAAATAAACAATAAATATCGAGAACATGAGATGAAGAGTCCTTGAGAGTGGGTCCACTC
Source organism: Mobula birostris (assembly GCF_030028105.1). NCBI lineage: Eukaryota > Metazoa > Chordata > Chondrichthyes > Myliobatiformes > Myliobatidae > Mobula > Mobula birostris. Next base: position 11,185,999 of record NC_092396.1, read on the forward strand.
ATTGTGGGAACAGTTCAGTGATGGGGAGAGTGAATTTGAGTGAAGTTATCCCCTTTATTTCAGGAGTATGATGGTTGAGGGGTAGTAACTCCCTGAACATGCTGGGGTGGATCCTGAGGCTCTTGTACCTTCTTTCAGATGGCAGCAGCGAGAAGAGAACATGGCCTGGGTGTTTGGGATCCTCCATGATGCATGCTGCTTTCCTGCGACAACGCACTTACAATCTACGTAAGTGTGCTCATTGATGGGGAGGGTTTTTACCTGTGATGGACTGGGTGGCATCCACTCCCTTTTGTAAGCTTTTTGTCCAAGGGCATTGGTGCTTCTCTACCAGGTAATCCAATCTATTTAGAACCAACAGTGATTGAAACAGGCACTGAATGGCTGCCAGCTTGTGGTGAAGCTAAGCTGCTGTATAAAGTATGCAACCTTAGCTTAGAGATAGATGCATCCAAAGGTGTATCCAGAATAGAGGGACATCCCTTTACAACAGAGAGGAGGAGGAATTTCTTCAGCCAGAGGGTGGTGAATCTGTGGAATTCATTGGCACAGACAGCTGTGGTGGCCATGTCATTGGCTATATTTAAAGTGGAGGTTGAAAGGTTCTTGATTACTCACGGTGTCAAAGGCTCTGGGGAGAAGGCAGGAGAATGGAGTTGAGAGCGATAATAAATCAGCCACGATGGAGCGGCAGAGCAAACTCGATGGGCTGAATGGCCTAACTCTACTCCCATGTCTTACGGTCTTAACATAAGGAGCAGCAGAGTAGTGGACACAGTGAAATGTAACACAAAACATATCCGTCCCCACCAGTAGATTATATCTTCATGAGGGACAGCCTCAAGAAGCAACGTCTATCATCAAAGAACCGGTCCGGGCCACACCATCTTTTTGCAGCTGCCACTGAAATAAAGGTACAGAAGCCCAAAGTCCAATGCCACCAGGTTCAAGCACGGTTATTTCCCTTTAGCCATCAGATTTTGAACCAGTCTGCACAACCCTAATCACAACCTCAGGATGGCAACTCTATAACCACTTGCATTACAATGGACTTTGTATCTTCAGCTCTAATTGTGTTTTCTTGCATAATTTATGTTTTATTTATGTTTTTCTTGTAAATGTTATGTCTCTAATGCTAAGTGCCGGAGATACTGCTGCAACTATGTTTTTCTTTGCATCTGCACACACAGGTACTTGGGCATTTGACTTTGAACTTTGACTTGGACTGTGACCCTCCAGGGCAGAACAGTGGTGTGACCTGTGACCCCGCAGGATTCCTCCCACATCCCAGAGACTTGTAGACTGACAGGCTCATGGGTGCGAGCGTCACCCATAGATTGTCCTGGTTCAGCCACATAGATGTGACAGCCATGAAAACTCACCAATGCTCAGGTAAGTATGGTGGTTGTCTGTCGTGCCCGATGACGACAGGAGACCTGGGTGAGACAGTTTTTAAAGTGTAACAGCCGTTGTATTGGAGCAGTTCCACTCTCTTGACCCTAGAGGTCCGGGTCTAGTAGTATGAACAAGCATCACCTTTGGTTGCAGTGGACGACCATGATGTCTTCCATGCCTTGTCATGCCCTTCACTCTCCATGGAGCGCTGTAGAACCGCCTTCCTGGCCGTTGGATCTGACCGTAGATATCATCCGCCCAGTCTGCCAGAGCTGACTTTGCATGCAAGGACATCTCTGCCAACACTTAACCGATTTATAGCGATGCACCTTAGGAAGCACTCTGTCTGGGTACATAATGGCTTGGCATGGCAACTGCTCCGCAGGAAACGGCAGAGTGTTGTGGATACAGCTCCACACATCATAGCAACCAGCTCCACCTCTATGGGTTCTGTCTACGGTTCTTGCTGACTCAGTAAAGTAGCCAGCAAAATCAAAGACCCTCCCCACCACAGACATTCGCTCTTCTCCTCGCTCCATTGAGCCAAAGATACAAAAGCTGCAATGCTCGTACCACCAGGTTCAGGTACACATTTCATCCCTTTGTTATCAGACTCCTGAACAAACCTCTTGTACAATAATATGGATTCTTGGCCTCTCAGACTGACTCGTTATGTTCTTGCACTTCAGCGATTACCTGCACTGAACTTTATTATGCATTGTTATTGTTTTTCAGACAGACATGCTTTTCACTGTATCTTGGTACATGTGACAATAACAAACCAATACTGTACATATCCCTAATGTGTGTAGGTAGAATCTGAAGGCAGTTGATGGGAATGGATGAGGATGGTAGGAAAATAGGTTACAGGGTATGTGAGAGTTTCATTATGAGTCATGTTGTGTGACGTGGCGATCATGCTCTTTCCATGACCCTGATTGCTCTTGGCAAATTTTTCTATGAAAGTGGTTTGCTATTGCCTTCTTCTGGGCAGTATCTTTACAAGACGGGTGACCCCAGTCATTATCAATACTCTTCAGAGGTTGCCTGCCTGTTGTCAGTGGTCGCATAACCAGGACTTGTGATATGCACCAGCTGCTCATATGGCCAACCAGCACCTGCTTCCATGGCTTCATATGACCCTGATTTTGGGGGGGGGGGGGGTGCTAAGCAGGTGCTAGACTGAGTCCAGCGGTGATCTGCAGGCTAGTGGAGGGAATGAGTGCTTCACACCTCCTTTTGTAGAGACATATCTCTACCCGCCACCCTCATATGAGAGTAACATACACAAAAAGCTGGCAGAAATCCACAGCTCTTGATGAAGGGTCTCGGGCTAAAACTTGACTGTTTATTTCTTTCCATTGATGCTGCCTAATTTACTGAGCTCTTCCAGCATTTTGTGTGTGTTACTCTGGGTTTCCAGCATCTGCAGAATCTCCTGTGTGCATGACAGGGTATATGAGCTGTATGGACTTGATGGCATGAAATGGGCTCCACCTACGTTTCTAGGAAATATAGAAATATTAAAGGAAGTCTGGAGTCTTTACCTGTGCATTTGTGATTCCAAACCCACCCACGTGACTGACTCATAACTGCCTCATTCAGGGACAATTGGAGATGCTCAATCATAGTTAACCTTGCAAGGGACACTGACAGTCCTTCAATAGATCAGTCAAGAGACACAGGATCTGGAATGGAAATAACTCAGAAAATGTGTTGTTCAGGTGGTTGATGGTTGGGTTGAGTTGTCCTCCAATCTCAGTCATCTACTTGCAACTGTTCCACCACCATACAAGAAGACCTCATCAATCTCAAATTGTTGGAGGAACTCAGCAGGTCAGGCAGGATGTGTGGAGGCAGAGAGTTGGTCAATAACTGATGTAGTGTCTTGACCTGAAATGTTGACCATCCTTTCCCTCACTGGATGCTGTCTGACCCATGGATTTCTTTCAGCAGCTTGTTTGAATAAAACAATACAGTATGTGTTTGACCAAAGGGAGTGGCTTAGCTGACAGTGTATCTCACCTGCCAACTCCCACAGCTGAGCAAGGTGCCAGCCTTTGTTCAGGGGCAGTATTCATATCCCTGGGTAAATGTGTTGTGATGAAGGGCCTCTTGCTGATCACCTTGTAGTTTGCTGTGCATAACCGATCTAAATGGAACAAGTTTACAAATTGTGACTGTGTGCAATGTGGATACTGCACCCACCTTAGAATGGTGACTCCACTTGAATGCAAACAAAAAAAAAAGCCTGAAATTGTGAAGGATGTTTTACAAATGCTGGTTTTAACCTGCAACAAATTTGAGGAATGGAACATAGAACAGTGCACCCAGGACCTTTTAACCTACTCATTAACCAATCTAACCCTTCCCTCTCACATAGCCCTCCATTTGCCTATCCATGTACCTATCTAAAAGTCTCTTAAAAGTCCCTAATACGTCTGCCTCTACCGCTACCGCTGGCAGCACTTTCTGCACACTCTCCACTCTCTGTGTAAAAAACACCTACCTCTGATATCCCCCCCCATACTTTCCTCCAATCATATTAAAATCATGCCTGCTTCCGTTAGTCATTTCCGTGCTGGGAGATATACCTTCCATGGCCACTTTTTTAGGTACACCTGTACACCTGCTTGTTAATGCAGATATCTAATCAGCCAATCATGTGGCAGAAACTCAATACATAAGAGCATGCAGACATGGTCAAGAGGTTCAGATCAAACATCAGAATGGGGAAGAAATGTGATCTGAGTGACTTTGATTGTGGAACGATTGTTGATGCCAGACAGGGTTGTTTCTCAGAAGCTACTGATCTCCTGGGATTTTAGTAGACAATTCTCTAGAGTTTACAGAGAATTGTGCAAAGAACCAAAAAAAAAATCTAGTGAGTGGCAGTTCTGTGGGCAGAAACACCTTGTTAATGAGAGAAGTCAGAGGAGAATGGCCAGACTGGTTCAAGCTGACAGGAAGGCGACAGGAACTCAAATAACCACACGTTACGACAGTGGTGTGCAGAAGAGCGTATCCGAAAGCACAACACGTCAAACCTTGAAGTAGATGGGCAACAGCAGCAAAAGACCATGACCATAGATTCAATGACCAGTTTATTAGGTACAGAAGGTCCCTAATAAAGTTGCCACTGAGTGTTTGTTAAGCTGCTATGCACACAAAAATACAGTTCATTTATTCCACTGCTGTTTCAACCCTCACACTTCTATAAACCTGCTATTAGTACACAACTAAATAATTCATTCTTTAACCACTTTCAACTAGGATATTCAAAGCAACCTGGTACCTGACTTAATTTGACAAGAAGTTGCTTTAGTTGTACAGAATAGAGCTCATCGATTATTTACTCATCCAAACACTGCAAGCAACAGCCTCTGTCCCACCGTTACTTGTAAAGTTAACACAAAAATAATGCTGGGAACACTCAGATAGCACCAGCAGAAAGAGCATCAAAGTTAAGACCACAAGACATAGGAGAAGAATTAGGCCATTCAGCCCATTGAGTCTGCTCAGTCATTCCATCAGGGCTGATTTATTTTCCCTCTCAACCCCGTTTTCCAGCTTTCTCCCCAAAACCTTTGACACCCTTACTATGTAAGTACCTATCAACCTCCGTTTTAAATGTACCTAGTGGCTTGGCCTCCACAGTCATCTGTGTCAATGAATTCCACAGATTCACTACTAAAGGAATTCCTTTTAAATCTCTGTTCTAGAGGGACTTCTTTCTATTCCAAGTCTGTGCCCTTTGGTCCTAGACTCCCCCAGTATTGTTTACGTCCTTTCTGTGCCCACGTTTTTCAATGCTAGGCAGGTTTCAATGAAATTCCCCCCTCGTTCTTCCAAATCCCAATGAGTACAGGGCCAGAGATATCAAAAGTTCCTCTACCATAAACCTTTCACTCCTGGGATCATTCTCGTGATCCTCTCCAATGCCAGCACATCCTTCCTCAGATATGGGGCCCAAAACTGCTCAAGATGCATCAAACTTAATCAAGAGTCTTGATGTAGGGTTTTGAGCTGAAACATTAACAGTTCTTTTCCTTCCACAGATCCTCCTTGACCCATTGAGTTCTTCAAGTCAAGTCAAGTCAAGTTTATTGTCATTTCGATCATAAGCTGCTGGTACAGTACACAGTAAAAATGAAACAACGTTCCTCCAGGATCCTGGTGCTATATGAAACAACACAAAACTACATTAGACTATGTGAGACAACATAAGGTTACACTAGACTCGTAAACAAACATAAAAACTGCACTAGACTACAAACCTGCACAGGACTACATAGTAAAAGCAGCCATTAGTCTTGCGAGACCATGGATCTGTGCCTGGAAAGTCTTCACTCTCCAGGGCGCAGGCCTGGGCAAGGTTGTATGGAAGACCAGCAGTTGCCCATGCTGCAAGTCTCCCCTCTCCATGATACCGATGTTGTCCAAGGGAAGGGCATTAGGACCCATACAGCTTGGCACCAGTGTCGTTGCAGAGCAATGTGTGGTTAAGTGCCTTGCTCAAGGACACAACACGCCGCCTCGGCTGAGGCTCGAACTCACGACCTTCAGATCGCTAGTTGAACGCCTTAACCACGTGGCCACGTGCCCACATGCAGGACTACATAAAGTGCACAAAACAGTGCAGGGCAGTAGAATAATTAATAAACAAGACAATAGGCACAGTAGAGGACAAATTACAATATAATAATAAATGATGTAGATGTCAGTCTGGACTCTGTGTATTGAGGAGTCTGATGGCCTGGGGGAAGAAACTGTTACACAGTCTGGTCGTGAGAGCCCGAATGCTTCGGTACCTTTTGCTAGATGGCAGGAGGAAGAAGAGTTTGTGTGAGGGGTGTGTGGGGTCCTTCATAATGCTGTTTGCTTTGCGGATGCAGCATGTGGTGTAGATATCTCTAATAGTGGGAAGAGAGACCCCGATGATCTTCTCAGCTGACCTCACTATCCGCTGCAGGGTCTTGCGATCCGAGACGGTGCAATTCCCGAACTAGGCAGTGATGCAGCTGCTCAGGATGCTCTCGATATATCCTCTGTAGAAAGTGGTGAGGATGGTGGGGTGGGAGATGGACTTTTCTCAGCCTTCACAGAAAGTAGAGACACTGCTGGGCTTTCTTGGCTATGGAGCTGGTGTTGAGGGACCAGGTGAGGTTCTCCGCTAGCATGTTGTTGTACTGTCCAGGCTTGCAGACCTAGACAGGCAGGTCGCAATATTCGTGATCAATTCAGACAGACAGGGGCCTCAGAATCTCAGAAATTGAGGATTGCAGGCAGCGCAGTCTGAAGGGCTGAAAGGACGCATTTCATGTTGTCCCAATAAATAAATAAATAAATAGCTCAACAGTAACAGTAGAGATTCTTCAGATACACAAAATGCTGGAGGAACTTAGCAAGTCAGGCAGCATCGATGCAGGGGAGTAAACAGTCAATGTTTTGGGTCGAGACCCTTCATCAGGTCCCGAGCAAAGAGGGGAAGTTTGTCACAGAGGAAAGAGGACATATTGAGAATCAAAATGTGGTGAGTGTCTGCACATAGCAGGATGGCCAGTTTTCTGTTGGTCGATGAAAATGGCTGCTCTCCTGTTGTGATCTGCATTCAAGCCAAAGTGTAGGAGACTGCAAGGCCATGATTAACAATGTCATGCATCTATGTAATACCATTAATGCCAGTAACATATCTTGATGTGGAAGCACCAACGCTGAAGAATAGAAAGCCTACAATAGGCAGTGGACACAGCCCATTCCTCCCCACCATTGAGCACAGCCACACGGATCGCTGCTACAAGAAAGAAGCATCCATCATCAAGGACACCCACCATCTAGGCCGTACGCTCTTCTCACTGCTACCATGGGGAAGGAGGTACAGGAGCCTTAGATCCCACACCACCAGCATCAGGAACAGTTATTACCCTTCAACCATCAGCCTTGTGAATCAGTGTGGATAACTTCACTCATCTCAACTCTGAACTGATCTACAACTTATGGGCTCAATTTCAAGGATTATACAACTCCTGTGCTTGGTATTATTGATTTATGATTATTCATATTTGTGTTTTTAATATTTGTACAATTTGTCTTCTTTTGCACATTGGTTGCTTATCATTTTTCATTGATTCTATGGTATTTCCTTGTTCTACTGTGAATGGGTGCAAGAAAATGAATATATGGCTAGTATATGGTGACATACTTTGTCTGTGATTTGATACTAAATTAACTTTGGTCTTTGAACTTTGAAAATATCCCAAAATATATGCCAGGAAGTTATTAAATAAATTATGATGTTAAAAACATTTAAAACGTGATTAGGAGAGGCAACCAAAAGTTTTTATGAAAAAGTAGGCTTCAGGAAAGTCTTAAGAGGAAGGTGCAGGAGCCTTGGGTCTTAGGCAAAGTTTGATCAGCGCGGTTTGTGGATTGGACACATTTTTAGAGGACTCTTCAGATCATGTTATATTTCTTTCAGGGTTCTGGTTACCGTACTCCTTTTTTCATTGCTATTTTGCGCAATTTTGATCAGGGCCGAAGCAGTGCTAAACTGAACTGAACTGAACTGCACTGAACATTCCTAGACTGCTTCAAGGACTCTGTGGTTTGATGTTTTATATTCTGTTTGTTATTTACTCGTTCTTAGCCATTTGTGCGATTTCTTCTTTTTTTTTTGCCTGTTGAGTTTTTGTTGTTATCGTTGAATGGGTTCCATGGTGTTCCTTTGTTTCGTGGCTGAATGCAGAAAAATGAATCTCACAGTTGTATACTGAATGCATATTTTGACAATAAATGTACTTTGAATCTTTGAATCCTTGATAGGTGGAGAGATTTGAATGGGGATTTCCAGAGTTATTGTCCAAGGACCAGAATTATTGACCAATTGCACTCAACTTGTGATTGAATTTAAAATGAATGATATTAGCACTGTGGCAATCATGTTTTAAAATAAATTCTGATCCAGGTAGGTCCTATGTACACCTGCCCACCTACACTTACCCTGTGCCAGTGCTGAACCAATGTCAAATGTGTTAGGCTATGCTTATTTACGTATTTACTTAGAGATACAGCACAGAACAGACCCTTCCAGCCCAATGAGCCACGCTGCCCAGCACCCCACCTATTTAACCCTAGCCTAATCACAGAAATTTACTATGACCAATTAATCTACTAACTGGTATATCTTTGGACTGTGGGTGTGAATCAGAGCACCAGGTCGAAACCCATGTAGTTCATGACAAAAATGTACAAACTCGTTACAGACAGTGCCAGGATTAAACTCAGAACTCCAAACGCCCCAGGCTAAAATAACATGCCGCCTGAAGTTACATTGTGCATCTGGATGGGGAGATCAAGCAGCAGCAGAACTTCAGCACCATGTATTGTATGGGAAACATTGTGTAAATTTACTTCAAACAAACAACCTCTCTTTCAAACAGCATCGCTGCATCAACATACCCCTCCTGGGAAACTCATCAGCCCTTGTTATTGGCATTGCTCTTTCTAGTTTTTAAGTTGGACAGTTTACACTGGGCAACTTTTATCTGCAACAATGTCCAGTAATGGGACACATGGGAAGTGTCATTACAAATGCATTTATGAAAATTCTGTTAATTTGGTATTGAGCAGCGTAAAGGATGAGAGAGGATCTGATTGAAACATATAAGATTATTAAGGGATTGAACACGCTGGAGGCAGGAAACATATTCCTGCTGATGGGTGAGTCCAGAACCAGAGGCCACAGTTTAAGAATAAGGGGTAGGCCATTTAGAACGGAGTTGAGGAAAAACTTTTTCACCCAGAGAGTGGTGGATATGTGGAATGCTCTGCCCCAGAAGGCAGTGGAGGCCAAGTCTCTGGATGCTTTCAAGAAAGAGATGGATAGAGCTCTTAAAGATAGCGGAATCAAAGGTTATGGGGATAAGGCAGGAACTGGATACTGATTGTGGATGATCAGCCATGATCACAGTGAATGGCGGTGCTTGTTCGAAGGGCTGAGTGGCCTACTCCAGCACCTATTGTCTATTGTCTATAAACCACAATCATTTATAGAAGGAGTTTTTTTTATCCTAGGCTGACACTCTGCCAGAGTCGTCCAAATCCAAGCCTATTGCCTTGTGTTCTTTCCTTGACCTAGAATTTTGTGAACATTAATAACTACTCGTTCACTTTTCCTTAGGAAAATGCAATCTTTTCTGCTACAGCCTCTCATGTATTGAATTGAATTGAATTGACTTTATTTCTTACATCCTTCACGTACATGACAAGTAAAAATCTTTACGTTATGTCTCCAATCACTTTACAGAAGCAGCAATCAGAGATTGGGGTTTGATCCCCACTGCAGTCTGTAAGGAGTTTGTACATTCTCCCCATAACTCTAGGGTTTCTCTGGGTGTTACAGTTTCCTCTCACATTCCAAAGACATACAGTTAGGGTTCGTTTTAGTAAGTTGTAGGCATACTATGTTGGCACTGGAAATGTAGCTACACTTGCAGACTGCCGCCAATATAGCCCGTGTTGATTTTATTTGACATAGATGCCACATTTCACTGTAGGTTTTCATGTTTTGATGTTTCGACAAATAAAACTAATCTCTTTTTCTTTTAATAACTATTCTGAGCTCTAACCACAATCTGTGTAAAGCCAAAAAATTCTGCAGATGCTGGACATCTAGAGCAGCACACACAAAATGCCGGAGGAAGTCCTGATGAAGGGTCTCGGCCTGAAACGTCGACTCATATAGATGCTGTCTGACCTGTTGAGTTCCTAATCTGTCACATAAAGAGATTCTGCAGATGCTGGAACATACACAAACTGCTGCAGGAACTCAGCAAGACAGGCAGCTCCAGTGGAGGGGCATATACAGTTGACAGAACAGCATTTTTACATGTGACATGGTGGGAAGTGGTATAACCAAGATAACTGTGAGAAACACTAAGTCTCTCACAACACTTTATAACTGATTTCTTTTTACAAGTGACTCCCAAAAGTCTAATGAAATCCTAAGGATTGTTCTTCCAAAACATTTAAAGTTTCTCTAGTAATCTCTCAACAGAGGACAACTTCACAACTTATCAATAATTTCACTCCTCCCTCAAATAATATTGCACTGTCCGACATGGTAAATCCTTTAATTTTAAAAAAACCTTTGCGAAGGAAACTGCGTTCATGCATAAGCTGGACTACATTTTGGTTATACTACATTTGAAAAACAAACATGTCACAACTGATCACAGAGGAAACACGAGAGATTCTGGAAATATTGGAAACCCAGGTGAACACACACACTAAATGCTGGAGAAACTGGGCAGGTCAGACAGCATCTACGGAAATAAATAAACAGTTGCGATTTGGGCTGAGACTCTTCATCAGGACTGAAATTTCATGTAACAGAATATTCACTCTGGAATATTTCAATGTAACACACTAAAATCAATCAACAGTCTCTTATAGACTGCAGGCACAGGTCTTACACTGCAGAGACTTAGTGGGGCAGTCGGAACAATAAATGCACATTGACCATTGAGGGAAACTTTACAAAACTTGATGAGCATAATTTTGGCCACTTCTGAATAATTTTATCACAAAACAAAACAAAAGTATAATATCTACAGTACTTGGATTTCTACCCACCTTTGTTACTAGAGGAGCCAGAAAGGATTGTGTTAGCTCAGTATTTCCCTTGGTTCTGCTGATGTATACTCATCTGTCTTCACTGTCTTACTGGGGACTAACTAACACGAGTTACAAACACGATCAAGTTACTTACTCTTCATTAGCTTTGGTCCTTTGCCTTCTGGATGGTGAGACACGTCTAAGAGAGGAGGAGTAGCCATGGCAAGGGATTTGCCGGTTCCGTGCACACCGATCATCGAGAGAAACGTTACACAATAGGAAATCACATGGCAAGAGGCAGGAGGTGCCGTGATCCACAGTTAAGGATGACACGAGGGAGTGTTGTTTGTCAGTACAATGTGGAGAGAGCAGGCAGCAGGAATGGAACAAATACACAACAGTGGGGAGAGAGAGAGAGAGAGAGAGCGGGAGACAAAAAGAGATGACAGGAAGGGAAAAATAAACAGTTAGAGAAAGCAAGGGCATAGAAACATAACATGCAAAATTGATAAAGTTTTGCAGAGAAATGAATGGACTAAACAAAATTTTATTTAACTAATAAACAATATATCCACTACCTTGCAAATCCCATCTTCATTATCATCACCATAATGTGCCGTGTCATATGACATGGTCGATCATGGTCTTGACCATGATTGTTCTTGGCAAAATTGCCGCTGCCTTCTTCTGGGCAGTGTCTATACATGACAGGTGACATCAGCCATTCATCAATACTCTTTAGAGATTGCCTGCCTGGTGTCAGTGGTCACAAAACTAGGACTTGCTCATACGACCATCCACCACCTGCTCCCATGGCTTCACGTGACCAGGATCGGGGGCTAAGCTGGTGCTACGCTTTGCAGACTAGTGGAGGGAAGCAGCACCTTACACCTCCTTTGGTAGAGATGTATCTCCACCCTGCCATTTGGGCATTTCAGCGACTGCTGTCACTGAGTTCTGGGAGTGATTCTATGGTGTAGTCATGGGCTAGAGATCCTCAATGGACCCATTTCACTGCCCATGGCTTTTCAGTCCTGCACTTGCCCACTTTGTAATTTCAGTCCATTCCTCTTGCAGATAGGCTGAGATGAACAGACATAATTACACTGGGATACGAGAAACTGATGCCATTCAGCAGGACCTGAAACGTCCACTGTACTTTTTTCCATAGATGCTGCCTGGCTTGCTGAGTTCCTCCAGCATTTTGTGTGTGTGGCTCGGATTTCCAGCATCTGCAAATTTTCTCTTGTTTGAAATTTGTCAGGCAAGATTTTCCCCTGGGGAAACTATGCTGACTATGGCCTATTTTATCAGGTGCCTCCTATTACCCTGAAACCACTTCCTTAACAATCAATTCCAACATCTTTCCAACCACTGGGGTCAGACTAACTGGCCTGAAATTTCCTTTCTTCTGCCTCTCTCCCTTCTTGAAGAATAGAATAACATTTGCAATTTTCTAATCTTCTGGAACCATTCCAGAATTTAGGTATATAGAATACATTTTTACACTGAAGAAAGTCCCACCAACCTTACCCTGTCATGTAATCTGAATGAGCATTGTATACTCATGCTCTGTAATACAGTGTGAATGGGCATTGACTACAGATGTACATTGCCAGAAATGAGAAAATTCAAAACAGCAAAATTTCAGAAAGGAAGTCAAAAAATGGACTACAGAAAAATCAAATGCAAAGAACACAAAGGTTACCAGATTCTATAAGGACAATGAATGTAAGGGAACTTTATTTGAACGTCTGTAGTATTTGAAACAAGGTCAGTGAACTTATGACACAGATCACTATAAAAGGGATATAATGGCGTCACAGGTAGACAGGGTTGTAAAGAAGGCATTCTGGCATTCATAAATCAAAGTATTGAGTATAGGAGTTGGGATGTTATGGGGAGGTTATATAAGACAATTGGTGAGGCCAAATTTGGAGTATTGTGTACAGTTCTGGTCACCTAATTATAGGAAGGATATCAGTAAGATTGAAAGAGTGCAGAGATTTACTAGGATGTTGCCAGGTCTTCAGGAGTTGAGCTACAGCGCTCCCCTCCCCCAGGATGCTCATAATTGAATAGAATACCTCAACTCACCATCCCAGGGTGGGCTCCAACCTCCAGCCTTTCAGTTAACAGCTGAACACGCTGGCCAATTGCGCCATGGAGACAACTATGTTCCATGGTGGCATCTCATCCGCTGCCTAAACTTATTTCCCACCACCAGCAATGAACAGTGGGTACAGACTACATCAATGACAATATTCAGGCTCTTCCAAAGCTGCCAAGAAGGACACGGGTAGAAGACATACGTAATTGTCACCAGCTCAGGCTGCTCTCCATGTTACACATGTTGTTCTCTAAACATCTGAGCAAAGTCTTGCAGCTGTCAAACAGGATGGTGGAGCTCAGATCTATATACTGGCCCCATTTTACAGTCAATGCTTAACTGCAAGGTAAAAAGCCCTAGCTTGCTCAACTTATCCTCATAGGACATGCTCGCTAAACTAAGAAGCATACTGGTAGATCTCCTATGCACCCTCCCTAAGCTTTCCCATTCTCCCTATAATGAACACAATATTCCAAGTATGGTCCAGAGTTTTATAGAGTTGCAACATTACCTCATGACTCTTAATCCCCTGGCTAAGGAAGGCCAACACACCATAGGTCTTTTCAATAACCCTATCAACTTGCGTGGCAAGTTGGAGGGGATCCAAGGACATGGACCTCTGTTCCTCCACACTGCTAAGAATCTTGCCATTAACCCTCTATTCTTCCTTGAAAGTCAATCTTCCATAGTGATTCACTTCACACTTTTCTGGTTCATCCTTCTCCAAGATCATTCTAATGCTTCCCTCCCACATAGCCCTCCATTTTTCTTTCATCCGTGTGCCTATCTAATAGTTTCTTATATGTCCCTAACATATCTACCTCCACTTCCACCCTTGGCAGGGCATTCCACGTACTCACCACTCTCTGTGTAAGACTTACTTCTGATATCCCCCCCTATACTTTCCTTCAATTACCTTAAATTGTGCCCCCTTGTATTAGCCATTCCTGCACAAGGACTAGGTCTCTGAATATCCACTCTATCTATGCCTCTTATCATCTTATACACCTCTATTAAGTCACCTCTCATCCTCCTTGCTCCAAAGACAAAAGCCCTTGTCCAACCCTCCCTCAGAAGTCATACTCTCTCATCCAGACAGCATCCCCCCCAGATATGCCACACCCTTCCTATAATGAGGTGGCCAGAACCGAACACAATACTGCAAGTGTGGTTGAACCAGGGTTTAACAGAGCTGAGTGTTAAAGAATGGAGTTAGTTGCTTCCACCTGGATGTTACCAAACCTCTCTAGTGCTATTGGATTCAGCACATTTGTAACTTGAGCTTGGTAGGAAGTGGAAAGGCTCTGGGGTGTTGGGATATGGGTCATTGACTATAGGATACTGAGTTTCACGTAGGCAAAATATTTCTGTGGCTGGTCATGTTGAGTCTCTGGTCTGTTGTGACTGCATGATATTGATGGTGGGGAACTTGGTGATGGTAATGCTGCTGGAGACCAAGGTAAATGGCCTGATGTAGGTGGACCACAGTATTTATAAGTTATCTGCCACTTATCAGCCAATCAACTGGTCAATGATCTCGAAGATGATGTGGTAAACTGGAACAGCAAATATGTGGAAACACGAAGGTGAGGGTGTACTGTCTAATAGCTCGTTCCTTTGGGCTGTGAGACTAATGAATACCCTGCCGCCACCGAAGTCTGATCACTTGGACAGCGAGCTGTTTACTGTTTACCTGTGCTGTACACTACATGCATTTTTAAATTAGATTTTATCAGCTTACAGTAATTCCGTTAATATTTTGTTTCATGTGCTGTATGATACATGTTTTGTGGGTGCACTGTGGCCCAGAGGAATTTTGTTTGGTTTGATTTTATATCAGTCAGATGGCAATAAACTTGAAATTGAGTTTGTAGGGAGAGTGAGGAAAGTTATCAAAGCTTGTGGCTGGATCTGGACCAGCTGGAAAAATGGACTGAAAAATGGCAGCTAGACTTTAATGCAGAAAGAGTGAGGTGTTGCACTTTGGGAGGACAAAACAAAGTAGGATGAACACAGTGAGCGGTAGAGAACAAGGTTGTACGGTAGAACAGAGGGATCAGGAATACAGATCCAAAATTCCTTAAGAATGGATTGTAAAAAGAGCTTTTGGCACATTGGCCTTCATAAATCAAAGTATTGAGTACAGGAGTTGGGATGTCATGACGGACTTGCTAAGATGTTGGTGTGAGACAATGTTCCCTCTAAGGTGTGTGCATACACACACATCTTTTGCTACTAGCACACAGAAGAATGTAAACTGTGCACTAAAGGTTGTCACCCTCTATCTTGTTGGCATGTTAAGTGTATTTCACCTTTGTACATAATCATATTTCCTTTTCCGGTTTCTGATGTGGATGGTGCTGACTACGTGGAGCTTGTGATGATTTGTGTGCAGGTTTTAGAACTGGTTTGTTTATGCTGTTTTTATTGAAGAAGTCATTCAGTGCGCACATGCTGTTGTCATGGGACTTTTGCTCACACTGGTCATTATAAATTATGGGGAACATCAGTACGAGGCCTAATTTGGAGTATTGCGTGCAGTTCTGGTCACCTGCCTCCAGGAAATATATCAATAAGATTGAAAGGACAGATTAAAATTTACAAAGATGTTGTTGGGACTTGAGGACCTAAGTTACAGGAAAGGTTGAATAGGTTCGGACTTTATTCCTTGGAGTGCAGGAGAATGAGGGGAGATTTGATAGAGATATACAAAATTATGATGGGTATAGATAGGGTCAATGCAAGCAGGCTTTTTTCCACTGAAGTTGGGTGGTATTACAACTAGAGGTCAAGGGTTAAGGGTGAAAGGTGAAAATATTTAAGAGAAACATGAGGGGGAACTTCTTCACTGAGAGGGTGGTGCAGCTGTGGAACAAGCTGCCAGCAGAAGTGGTGGATTTGGGTTTGATTTTGACATTTAAATTTGGTGAGGCATATGGATGGGAGGGGTATGGAAGACTATGGTCCAGGTATGGGTCGACGGGACAAGGGAGAATAATAGTTCAGCATGGACTAGATGGGCCGAAGGGCCTCTTTATGTGCTGTGGCACTCTATGTCTGGGCGTTGCTATGTTTTATGGAATTTGGACATGGACTGGTTCTTTTTCAGTGGAGTTGCAAGTGAATTTGACATTACGCAACCAGCAAACATTCTCTCTTCTGTCACGGAAGGAAAAGCATTAAGGAGAGAGCCAAAGATGGCTGAGCCTAGGTCACCGTGCTGGGGATCTCCTGTAGTGAGTCCTGAGGCTGGCATGAATGACTATCAACACTGGGTGGCACAGTGTGTGGATAACTTCATTCACCTCAACTCTGAATTGATTCTACAACCAATGGACTCACTTTCAAGGACTCTGCAACTCACGTTCTCGGCATTATTTTTTCTATTTGCACAAATTCTCTTCCTTTGCACATTAATTATTTACCAATCTTTATTTATGTACAGTTTTTCATAAATTATACTGTATTTACTTTCCTGTAAATGTCTGCAAGAAAATGAATGTCAAGGTATAAAATGGTGACATACATGTACTTTGACAATAGATTTCCTTTGTCTTTGAC
The DNA here is from genome assembly GCF_030028105.1 of Mobula birostris. Taxonomy (NCBI): domain Eukaryota; kingdom Metazoa; phylum Chordata; class Chondrichthyes; order Myliobatiformes; family Myliobatidae; genus Mobula; species Mobula birostris. Next base: position 11,202,680 of record NC_092396.1, read on the forward strand.
TTCTGCAAAGTATAACTTTTGCCATTGGAGAGTTTTTTCTTAATGCTCTTGACTTTACATCCTGCTCCATTTTAAATTCTCAAATGAATTTGCATTTGTATGTCCTGCTTCCTGTAACCCTTGAAAGTCCCTGAAGCAGGGGTGAGGCAGCCATAGAGTTGTTTCATTGCAGTTTCTCTCACCTGGATTGAATCCTGCTACCTGTCTGGAATTTGCACATTGCACTTGCAATTCCGTGTGATTCCTCTGAGTGCCTGATTTCTTTCCATATCGAAAAAATTCACCGGTTTCTAGGTTAATTGGTCGGCGTAACTCAAAGTCAAAGTTGAGTTATTGCCATACGCACCAGTACATGTATGCACGGTGCAGTAAAATAACATATTCACTTACAACAAACATCACAGCCACAGGCTTTAACATAGTAAGTTGTCTGTACTCTGTTAGAACTTAGATGGGTTGCAGTTGATTTAAAAATAACAAAAAAAAAGGATTACTGTAGAATTGGTGTAAATAGGTGTCTGATATTTGATGGCTGATGTGGGCCTGTTCCTCTATGGTATCTCCCTATTACTCTATGACGCTAATTTTAGGTGCATTCGATCTTGTGACATCAGGCAAGTGATGATCCCATCTGAGAGGACACTTACGTGTAACACAGCAAGGTCCCACAGACAGCAATGTGATAATGACAGAGATCAGTTACTAGTTTACTGACAGTGGTTGTGGAATGGTTCCTTAAGGTTGTTATAGCCGGGGGTGGTAGTGGGGACAAGTTCCCACTACTTATTAAATGTTCCAATGGCATGTGTCGCAAATAGCCTCTGACAACCCAAGTCCAGCTCCTGGCCTTCATGTGTGGCTTAGCTACTAAGCCCTGCTATTGACAGAAGAAGGGGCAAAAGTGGCTTAAAACCAATCACTTCTGGTAGGTGGCAGCTCATCTAGGAGAAGGAAGACTCTGATCTCAGACCTCCCCTGCCTTGTGGCTATACCCACTTACGGGAAAAGCTTCAGGAGTAAACCCCAAGGGAAAAATCTGGAGCTGGAGTCCCTAAGGCAGTCCTACGTTGAGTACAATGCTGACGAGCAACTTCTGCGATGGCGATGCTGCTGGTGCCAAACTATATCAGTCCCTGCCATTCCTTTGGATTCATCAAATGTGTGGAGGGCAGGAGTTTGCCACATGGGCAACAGCTTGCTCCCCAGATTGTACTGCCCTGGCTTGTAGGCAAATAGGGGGCACTGATTTTTCCTAAAGTACAAAGACAATCCGGTTATTGTAAATTGTCCTGTGATTAGGCTAGGGTTAAATCGATGGGTTACTGGGTAGCGCAGCTCGAAGGGCTGGAAAATCACAAAATCAGTAAGAACTTCCCTATCCTTCCTTGAAACACCCAAATGAACGATGCGACTTCCTATAAGGCAGCAAACCCTCAATCCTTCATGGGTACATCTGTCTAGAGCTAAAACTCAAATCTCTGGAAGACGATCTGCATTATAGCCCCCACAAGATCTTCTCATTAAGCCACACAGGTCATTAAGTTATCTCTTTTTGGGATGTATTATACCACCTTACGGCTTTCAAGAATGTTCGTAGACAATATTTTTCTTTTGGGAAAACAGTTTCTTGCTTTGTGATTCTACCACAAAGGTAACAAACAAAAAGGTATTGAGCATGTCAACTTTAGAAATAAAAGGTTTAGATTTATGATTATGCTGGTTTTAATCAGCAGGTCTTTATAGAATTTCCAGGTGGTGGTGAGATATCCAGGCCAAACATTTTGCTTTGCCAGAGGTTTGTTTCATCCCACATACTATTCAGCAGAGTGTATCTCATTACTTAATTCTTGATTTTATCTGGCCTGAACTTTTTTTGTTCAGAATCAGGCGAAGTCTTTAAAATAGTTTCTATTATGGTCTTTTTAAAAATAAGCCTAGAAATAAGCATCTTATTAAAATCTGGACCCGATAGTTTCTTGTTGCATAAATATTAAAACCCATTTAATCTGATGCACTAAAACATATGGGTGTGAGACTAGATGACATCATCAGCCAACGAATGACCTAAACCCATAAACACAAGAAATTCTGCAGATGCTGGAAATCCAAAGCAACACACACAAAATACTGGAGGACTTCAGCAGGTTAGGTTGGAAATGAACCAACAGTCAACATTTAGGGCTGAGACTCCTCTTCAGAACTCAAAAGGAAGAGGGAAGACACTGGAATAAAAAGGTGGCGGGAGGGGAAGGAGGCTAACTGGAAAGTGATAGATGAAGCAGGTGGCTGGGAAAGGTAAAGGTCTGGAGAAGAACGAATCTGCTAGGAGAGGAGAGGGGACGGTTGGAGAAAGTGAAGGAGGAGGCAACTCAGAGGAAGGTAATAGGCAGGTTGTTGTTGCTGAGTGCAGTTGAGTTGTCGTTGACTCAAGGTGACCCTGTGGATAGTGTAGTTGTCCATAGGGTTTTCGTGGCAAGATACAGAAGTAGATTGCCAGGCCTTTCTTCCATGCAGATACTGCTCCTGCCCAGGTTGGGACCTGGCTGGATTTAAATTCAGGACAATCCACCTCGAAGTCCAGTGCTGATGTATTACACCACCGGTTGGCAGGTCGGAAGAGGTAAAAGACCAGAGTGGGGAATAGAGGAAGATGGGAAGGGGAGGGAAAAGATTTTCCTTACCGGGAGGAGAAATCACTATTCATGCCATCATGTCGGATGTTACCCAGACAGAATATAAAGTGTTTTTCCTCCACCCTGAGGGCGGTGTCATTGTGGCACAAGAGGTGGCCGTGGACCGACATGTTGGAATGGGAATGGGAATGGGAATTAAAGTGTTTGGCCACAGGGAAGTTCTGCTTCTGACAAACGGGGCGAAGATGCTCGAAGAAGCCGTCCCCCAATTTATTTTGAGTTTCAGCAATGTAGAGGAGGCCACATTGGGAATGGCAGGCACTCAGCCATTTTAAGAAGAGAGAAGTTTAGCAACAAAAGGTTTCTCAATCTGTGTATTACGCAGTACAGACGCAGGTCCATCTGCACTAATGCTTATGTCTCACATGGTCCTTCTCTCCCCTGCCTTAATCTCACCCCGTTGGCATTGTTTTCCCTTCAGGCCCCTATCCATGTGCTCTTTAAAGGCATCAGTGCTATTCAGCTTCACAAGCTCCACATTCTAGCTACTTGTTGTAAAAAACTCCTGAATCCTTTATCAAATTTATGTTTCATGGTTCTAACTATGGACTCCTTCATGAGTGGGCTCTCTTCGTTGCACACGCCTTAGCAAGCAAATTTTTGTTATTTTGTTTGTTGATCCTTGTGGCCCATTGGGCAGCAAAACCGTGCCATTTCTTCAGCGTTTTTGTCTGTCCTTTATGAAGCCAAGTTGGTAGCTCGACGCTTGACCTAGCAAGAATGGAGAGCACGCAAGGGGCTGGCCAGATTCAAAGCCGGGATCACTCACCTGGAAGCCCGGTGCTGATGCCACTACACCACTGGCTGGCTATCAGGCAAGTTGTTAACATTAAATTCTTCACCCCTCAGCCAACTCTTTCACAAGGTCTGTCCAATTGGACTACGATGTCAGCAAGTACTTACTTCCTGCAGAGGATGATGAAGGTCGTTGCTGGTTGCTGCTGGACATGGTGGTCTCTGTTGGCAGTGGAGGTGGGGGTGGAGGAAGGGGGTTTGACACAGTTTCTGGGAGAGGGGGAGGGGGTGGGGGAGCGGGTATTTCACTGATGGGCTGGTTTTCTGGAACGCTTCCATTCCTAAGTCCTCCCTCCAGTGCAAGAGAGCCCTAGGAAGAATAACGAGTGAACTGTGAATAAAAGTTCTAGTCGGGAAGACAGAAAATTAATGTTCCTGTAGAACGTACTGTCTTGGAGTTGTCCAAAGGAAATGTATCAGTAGTTTATTTATGTCTCCCTCATTTACCAGGTCCTTCTGTAAACCCTGGCATCGCTTCACCTTACAAGACATTTTATTTATTTATTTATTCATTGAGAAACAGCACCCAACAGGCCCCCCCGGCCCTTCAAGCCTCACCAGCCAACAATCTCCGATTTAACCCTAGCCTAATCCAGGTACAATTTACAATGACCAATTAACCTACCAACCGGTACCTCTTTGTGCTGTAGGAGGAGACTGGAGCACACAGAGGAACCCACACGGTCACGGGGAGAAGGTACAAACTCCTTACAGGCAGCGGTGGGAATTGAACCCTCCATAAATATTGGAAAAGTGAAATGTTTTAAGAGAGGGTGTGAGGAATGTAAAGGCTAAAGATTTATTTATTTATATCATATAGATGAGAAGGTAATGGAAGGGCAATACTTCTCTGACCTGCTTCCCTTTCCACAGATGCTGCCTGACCTGCTGAGCACTGTATTTTCCATATATTCGATTTTTTAAAATTTTCTTTAAAAGAATGACAGAAAAATCTCATTAAATCCTTTCGAATATTGAAAGGGCTATAGAGTGGTTGCAGAGAGGATGTTTCCTATAGTGTGGGAGTCTAGGACCAGAAATGAGGAGGAATTTCTTTAGTCAGAGGGTGACGAGTCTGGAATTCATTGCCACAGGTGGCTATGTAGGCCAAGTCACTGGGTAAGGGGTGGTAGCCTAGTGTACAATGCTTTGCAGTACGGGCGACCTGGGTTCAATTCCCACCTCTGCCTGTATGGAGTTTGTACATTTTCCCTGTGACCACGTGGGTTTCTTCCGGGTGGTCCGGTTCCCTTCCATAGTCTAAAGGCGTACCGGTTAGCAGGTTAAGTAGTCATTAAAAATTGCTCCATCATTAGGCTAAGATTAAGATGGCTGGGTGGCAGTGCCAATTCTACGCTGAATCTCAATAAGCAAATATTTAGAGTGGAGGTCGCTAGGCTCTTGATTAGTAAGGGTGTCAAAGGTTCGGGGAGAAGGAAGGAGAATGGGGTTGAGAGAGATAGTAAATCAGCCATGATGGAATGGCAATGGGCTGAATGGCCTAATGCTGTTCCTATGTCTTACGGTATAGTTGGTGTGTATAATTCACCAAATACCTTTTACTAACTTGTTTTTATCAGATGATTTGACTTTGGTATGTTGTTGAACCAAGACACCGTTGTTCATTTAAGAGTTTTTGCTTCAGTAGACAGTATTCTTTTCCGGCACTAAATCAGTTTGATTTCCTGAGTCTGGCAGTAACATAAAAGGTAGCTGGAGTCATTACTATAATGGGTGAAACTCACCTCTTCATTAGGTGCCATTTGAGAGCTTTGCTGTGCACTGCTTCCAAGGGACTTGTAATAATCAGCCGTGCTGGGTTCTTTGTTGAAGCCTCTTGACTTTCGATTTGATTCAACCCTTTTCAATCTGTCTGGAGTTATTTCATTGGGATTTAACTGTATGTGGAGGTAAAAAAAGGTCAGAGGTTATTAATGAGAGAACTGAACTACTGGTCCACAAAAATAATTTACTGTGTACAGTCAAACAGTAAAATAAAAATTATATCATTTGGATTGACTGAAGAGTGTACATTGATTTTATTTTATTAAGAGACACAGCACAGTAACAAGCCCTTCTTGCCCAATGTAACCCCCACTTGTCCAATTACACCTACTAACCCATATGTCTTTGGAATGTGGGAGAAAACTATTCTACAAATTTATTGAGTATATGGTGACATATATGTACCTTGATAATAAAATTTACTTTGAACTTTGAAGCACCTGGAGAAACCATGTGGTCACCAGAAAAACGTACAAATTCCTCACACTCCAGACAGCGGTGGGAATTGAACCCAGGTCACTAGCACTATAATGTCAATTCACGAGCCACTACTCTATCTTGCTGCCCTTTAAGCAAATTTACCTATTTTAACTTGTTTTTAGGAAGCATCATACAACATCAATTGTTTTCTACTTCCTGAGCTGGTGGGCGGCTTTCAAGAAACTAACACCTCATAGTGGCGTCTGAATTAAGCATTCCCGATGGGACTGTGGTCGCATCCGAATAGGAAGTATATCTCTGTTTCTCTACGGTTAATGGGTCAAAGCCATGGAATCCCATACTAGTGTAGTGGTTAGCGTAACAATATTACAGCTCTATCTATAAGGTCTGGAGTTCAATTTCTGCCGTCTGTAAGGAGTTTGTACATTTTCCCCGTGACCACAAGGGCTTCTTCCAGGTGCTCTGGTTTCCTCCCACATTTCAAAGATGTACAGTTAGGGTTAGTGAGTTGTGGGAGTACTATTTTGGTGCTAAGAGTGTGGTGACATTTGCGGGCTGCCCCCCACCAGCGCAAACAACCCATTTCACTATATGCTTCGATGTGCATGTGACAGATAAAGCTGTCTTTATCGTTATCTTTATCAGACCTCGAGGACTGCAGGAGTTCAAGAAGGCAACTCACCACCAGCTTCTCAGGAGTGTTAGGCATGGACAATTAAGTGATGGCTCAGACCATATCTCATGAACAAGTAACGAACGAATCACTTTCCCTTTCCCAAAAATCCTATAGATTCAAGAGCATGGAGCCAACTCAAGATTGTTTATCGTCATTTCCCATACACGTGTAAAGTAGAACGAAATATTTGAAATAATCTCAAACTGAAACCTGAAACCCTTGGATTACTGAACTCAAGTTTTTAAATGTCTATAGTGCCATTTAAAATCATGACTACTAATGCAATATCATAATCCCAAACTGTCCTTCCAGGTGAGGCAACACTTCACCTCTGAATCTGCTGGGGATGTCTATTGCGTCCGGTGCTCCCGATGCGGCCTCCTCTACATTGGTGAGCCCTGTTGTCAACTGAGAGACTGCTTCCTTGAGCACCTCCACTCTATTTGCCAAAAGCGGAACTTCCCAGCAGTCAAACACTTAATTCCGATTGCCATTCCCATTCTGACATGTCAGGCCATGGCCTCCTCTTGTGCCACGATGAGACCATCCTTGGGGTGGAGGAGCAACATCTTATATTCCGTCTGGGTAGCCTCCAACCTAATGTCGTGAATATCAATTTCTCTTGACAGTGAAAAAAATAATCTCCTCCCCCTTCTCTCTTCTTCTGTTCCCCACTTTGGCCTCTTACTTCTTCTCAGCTGCCTATCACTTCCCCCTGGTCTCCCTCCTTCTTCCCTTTCTCCCATGGCCCCCTCTCCTCTCCTATCAGATTCCTTCCTCTCCAGCCCTTTACCTTTCCCACCCACCCAGCTTCACCCATCACCTTCTAGTTATCCTCCTTCCCCTACCCCCCAACCTTTTTATTCTGTCACCTTCCCCATTCCTTTCCAGTCCTGAGGAAAGGTCTCTGCCCAAAACACTAACTGCTTATTCATCCCCATAGCTGCCGCCTGACCTGTTGAGTTCCTCCAGCATTTTGTGTGCGTCTATTTCAGTCAGCATTTATTTTGGAAGATCTGATTTTGTGTTACTATCTCTCTAATGGACGCTTTCATAGCAGCCAGACTTTTCTTTCGAACTACACTGGGAAGAATGAAAGAAATTTGGCGCTCCCAAAGTGATTTCTGGCTCGCTCTCCTTCCACCTGTTCATTTGCCTTGTTCTCCATTGTTTGAGCTCGCATTCTTGAAATAACATTGCGATTACAGAGAAGAAAATACATTGCACAGATGCAAAGAGCCATTGACCTGGTTTCAAGTTGGCTCCTGTATTCACACATCACCAGCCAGGAAGATTACCACCTCTGGTAAAAGCCCCTTCAACCAATACCCTTATTTCCTCATTGATGAAGCGGGGGACTGAGTGGCACTGTGGTGCAGTAAGCAGACCCATTGCTTTACAACATCAGAGTCCCAGGTTCAATTCTGACCTCTGGTGCTGTCCTTGTGGAGTTTACATGTTCTCCCTGTGTCTGCCTGGCTTCCACTGGGTGCTCCTGTTTCCTCATGCATCCAATAAATATACAGGTTGCTAGGATAATTGACCCTAACATATTGGTAAGTAGTAGGCCCTGGGGGCATCCTTAAGATTGTCATAGCTGGGGGAGCTAGCAGGGATAAGCTCCCTCTATCTATTAAATGCTCCCAATGGCCTCTGATAACTGTCCAGCTCCTGGCCTCCACATGTGGCCTGGCTACTAAGCCTGACAGAACCATTTCTACTGACAGGAGAAGTAGCAAAGACGCGGTACTGGCACTTAAAACCAATTTGGGCAGATGGGGCTCATCAGCCATAGTTGGTAGCTCACCTAGGAGAAGGAAAATTCGGATCTCAAACCTCCACTGCCTTGCGGCTATACCCACTCATTGGGAAGACTTTGGGAGTAAACCCCGGGAAAAATCCGGAGCTGGAGTCTCTAAGGTTATAGGGAGAAAGCAGGAGAATGGGGTTGAGAAGGATAATAAATCACCCATGGTTGAATGGCAGAGCAGACTTGATGGGCTGAATGGCCTAGTTCTACTCCCATGTCTTATAGTCTTCAGTTTTCTTAATTGCTACAGACTGACAAGGTACTATAAACTGCTCAAAAAAACTGGGGCAGCTCCGTCAAAAAAAAACACCAGATGCTAAACCAGTTTTGGATTGGGGTGTTACCAATAAACCAATGCCTCCTTTATTCCAATTGTTTTCATAAATGTGAATTGTCCATCCTAGAACCTCAGGGGGAATTACGTTTTGGTACTTTGATATAATAAATCTAAAATCATTCAAGGAAGGGAACAGCTATTAACCTTTTTCTCTTATCTAGATACAACACAAATCTATAAACTTCAATAAATAAAAAGAAAACAAGATAAAATATTGAACAAATTCCTCATCCAATGCACATACAACACAATCATTGGAAATGTCTAGGGATCAATTATGTCCAACAAACCTCCAAGAGGACCACAACCTTGTCTTGGTTTGGAGGCTTGCGTGCCTCAATGACCCAGAAAGCGATGTTGGCTGGAGCCAGAATTTTATGCTTTGGGTGGGGCCACCCATGCCGAGCAAGCCAAAGGGTGATTAGGCCAGACTAAGAGTGGTCCACCAGTCCTCCAGGTTCAGGAGCTCAGCTCAGGGCTAACAACCCTGATTGGTAAAACAAAACTGTTATGGGAACATCAATGAAGAATCCTTCTATACCTGAGTATCAATATGGGAGCTACAAACCCATCCATGGATGGATTGGTAGGTAATGCAGAGTGGTGAGTGTGTGGAACGCCCTGCCAGGGTGGCAGTAGAGGCAATTATATCAGGGACATTTAAGAAACTCTTTGATGTAACAGGGTATTTCTGCAAAATATATCAGCCCCTTCCTGAAGAAATCACTAGCCATAAAACCAGAAGACATGCAGCAAAATTAAGCCACTCGGCCCTTCTAATCAATCATGGCTGATTTATTATCCCCCTCAATGCCATCCTCCTGCCTTCTCTCTGTAACCATTAATGCTCTTACTAATCAAGAATCTATCAACTGCCACTTTAAATATACTCAATGACTTGGCCTCTATAGCAGTCCGTGAGAATGAATTCTACAGATTCACCACCCTCTGGCTAAAGTAATTCCTCCTCATCTCTGTTGTGAAGAAACGTTCTTCTATTCGGAGGGTATGTCCTCAGGAACTAGATTCCCCCACTATAGGAATCACCCTTTCCATATTCACTCTACTTAGGCCTTTCACTATTCAGTAGGTTTCAAATGAGATCCCCCTCGTTCTTCTAAACTCCAGTGAGTACATGTCCAGTGCAATCAAATGTTCCTCATATGTTGTTGTTGTTGTTCCTCTCCACACCCCGTGCCGCACCAGGCGGCAACCTTTGCCGTTTCTCGATGCGCAACCAGCCATGGATTGAAAGCGTGCAAGGGGTCAGCTCGATTCGAACCTGAGTCCACTCGCCTCGAAGTCTGGTGTTGATGCCACTACACCATCAGCCAATATCCTCATGTGTTAATCCTTTCATTCATGAGATCATTCCCATAAATCTCCTCTGGACCCCCTCCAAAGCCAGCACATCCTTTCTTAAAGATGGGGCCTAAAACCAATGCCTTTTAAAGCCTCAGCATAACATTATTGCTTTCATATTCTATTCCTCTTGAAATAGATGCAACATTGTATATGCTTTCCTTACCACCAGCTCAACCTGCAAGTTCACCTTCATGGAATCCTGCACTGGAAACCCCCTTCCCACCACTACCCCACCCAAGTCTCTTTCCACCTCGGATTTCTGAATTGTATTCCCATTTATAAAATAGGTTACATCTCTATTCTTTCCATTCGCCTCCTTACATTAGGACTTCCTGGAATTAGGATTGTTACTGCCATGTCACAGTTATTATTGCAAACATGAAAATTACATTCCTGAGATGTACTTTCGTCCTGTGCTTCCTCTCCCACAATATATAAGGCAGATGAGACAATTTTAGGATAGGGAACAAAGTTTCAGCTCTGAACATAAACTGAGAAACCAAAACTTTCAATGTCCCATTGAGCATGATGAAAATATGTCCCATGTGCTTGGAACTAGCAAGCAAATATGAAACAGTATAACTTATATGAGTCAGGCCTCAGGAGAGGGCGAGTTTTTCAAGCAAGGTATTAATTGAAATTATTTAGCATATATTTTAAATATTAATTAATTACTATAGGTTTGCATTGCAAACTAAGAATAACATAAGTCACGATGTATCACATTGTCTAGGCACTTAACCAATCTCATCTTTTTAAAGCCACCATGGAAAGGGCTTAATGAGATGAAATAAATTTTTTTGTGTTAAATCCCACTTGTATTTGGCAATGGCCTACCTGTCTTACTTCACTCAGCTAGAGGAGGCTTCTGTGGCATTGCTGACAAATTCTTAGCAATAGTCACGATAGTGCAGATTTAGAGCTCAGATGGTATGAACAAGGGTTTGAGCCTATGAAAAGATTTAATTTTCCGGAGTCTTGAAGAAGGATCTCAGCTTGAAACGTCAACTGTTTATTCATTTCCATGGATGCTGCCTGACCTGCTGAGCTCCTCCAGCATTTGGTGTGTGTTGCTTTAATGATCTCATTTGGTTTTTGGAAGGAAGGAGGAAAGCGGAAGTCAAGTAAAAGACGGGAGTTATGGTGGAGGGTTTTAGGGAGAGCTCCAGAGGGTATGGGGGTTAGATGTAAAGGATGTCCCTCACAGGGGATGAGGAGGAAATGAGAACAGTGGGCGAGGCTGTGTGGCTGAAAGAATGTGTGGTGGAGGTAATTATTGTACTCGGCCAGGACAAGGGCAAAGCTTTTAAAAGTGAGGATGAGGCGGGTGACGGTGATTCATCGATGCATGTGAAATCAGTGGAAGCAGGTGAGAATAGTATTGCTGCTACCTTACAGCTTTGACCTTTGGTGCTACTGTATCTGGAGCCTGCTCCAATTGGATTGTCCCACCCTGTTCCACTCTCTTCCCACCCCTTGTCTGTCACTCTGCTTCCCTCCACCGCCCCTTTCTACCCAACCATCCACCTTCCTGGCCATGGGCTCTGTACCAAACACCACGTGGGTTTCCCCTGGGTTATCCAGTTTCCACCCACATCCCAAACACGTGCTGCTTGGAATCTTACAAATGGTTGCTATAAATCACCCCTGATGCGCAGGGGAGGTTGGTGAGCGTGGGAGAGATCAGGCTGCAAGGAAGTTAGCAGGGGGAGCTGGATTGACAGGATTGCCAGAAGAGGTGAATGGCCTCTTGTATTGTAAAGAAATTTGAGACTGGCCGCCAGAGTCAGGTCAGATTGCAAAAAATGAAAATATTGTTGGCAATGGAGCAGAAGTGGGAATGAAGTTCAGGCGAAGGTCAATCTCCATGCAAGTCGAGCAGCTGTTGTCTGTCGTCTCAGTTCCTGCTCCCCACGGAGCCCCCTTGAGTCCAAACCAATAAAATGGACTCCATTGGGTGGTTCTGCCATTGGGGCCTCTCTCTCCCCCAGCACTCTGCTTCCCTCCACAGTTTCTCTTCACCCATCAGCCTTCCCAGTTCTGACTGCTGTACTGGACACCACATTCTCCTTCGCAAACAGAGGAAAATGAGCAACAAAAGATCATAACACGACACAATGCATGCCTTTCACAGCATATATCAGATACAAGGCACAACTCCCTGTTGGTGAGGTTCTCGACTTACTTGTGACTTGCATTTTACTCTGCAGTCATAAAAACAAATACAGCATCTGCAGAGTAACACATGCAGAATGCTGGAGGAACTGGGCAGGTCAGGCAGGATTATGGGAAGACTCATGATGGATGGTCTCAGCCCAAAATGTTAACCGTTTATTCCCCTCCATTGATGTTGTCTGTCCTGCTGAGTTCCTCCAGCATTTTATGTGCGCTGCTCTCTTATTTTGCAGTGTAGGGTTTAGTGCAGATTTAACTCTAATGCAGTCATGATGCCAGAGATGATTTTTGTGACACTTTCCACTGCAGGTGAATTTAAAAGAAAACATACAGTGCAAAACTCTTATATATAGGGTACCTAAGACTTTTGCACAATACTGTAGTAATTTTTTTGCATTGCTGCTGCAAAAATAAAAACAGATTTCATGACATATATGAGCGATGATAAACCTGATTCTGATATGGGTCCCTATTGTGGACTGAGAGTGGGAAGGGGGTAGTGGGAGGGGAATCATGGCTGGGAAAAGGGAAAAGGAGAGGGGAGGGAGCAGAAGCACCAGAGAGACATTCTGTAATGATCAATAAACCAATTGTTTGGAATCAACTAACCTTGTTGGTTTCTTGGGACTGGGTGTCTCTGCACTCACGCCCCTGGTAGTCCTTCTCTGATACTTGTCCCACACCCCTCCTGCAGGGCTCCAACCTCGCTGTTCCCAACATCACTTGCTCCCGCCCAGATTTACAATCTCACTCTCCACTTCCCATTGACCAATACAGTTCTGTGCAAAAGTCTTAGGCACCCTAACTATATATATGTGTGACTAAGACTTTTGCACAGCACAGTACCTCGCAATGAGTGGGAAAGGGTTAGGCTGGAGAAGGGATCGAAGGAGCATAACATGGTCAGCGAGTATCAGCTTCAGACCACAATGTCAGGGAAGAAAATGTCGTTAGACTACAACGGAAAGAGCGAGCAGTGAGAACGGTCAGTTCAGAGTGCTGGTATAGTTGATGCAGATCAGCAAGCTAAACCCTGCAGAAACATTCCACTAACCTGACTTGTCTTCCCTTGAGATTGAAGAATTATCTGTTGGACTGATATAATATACTGAAATGCTTATTTGGTGGAGGTGCAGCTGATGGAAAAATGGAGGCTATGTAGGAGGGAAGAATTGGATTGATTTTGGAGTAGGTTAAAAGGTAGGCACAACATTGTGGGCTGAAGGGCCTGTACTGTGCCTATTCCCTGCACCTGGTCCATGGCCCCCCATACCTCTGCCATCCATGTATCTGTCTAAACTTTGATTAAATGTTGAAATCAAGCTTGCATGCACTACTTGCTCTGGCAGCTTTTTCAACACTCTCACGACCCCCTGAGTAAAAAGGTTTCCCCTCATGTCCCCCTTACCATTCGCTTGTTGAGGTAAACCTGACAACTCCTCACTCCTCCATCTTTCCAGGTGGAAGCAGAAGCTAGGAAACCAACGACTAACTTCTTGCATTCTACATCTATTCCATTGCAGCAGGCGGTGAAAAAGGGGAATGGTATACTGGCATTCATAGCAAGAGGATTCGAGTACAGGAGCAGGGAGGTACTACTGCAGTTGTACAAGGCCTTGGTGAGACCACACCTGGAGTATTGTGTGCAGTTTTGGTCCCCTAATCTGAGGAAAGACATTCTTGCCATAGAGGGAGCACAAAGAAGGTTCACCAGATTGATTCCTGGGATGGCAGGACTTTCATATGATGAAAGACTGGATCGACTAGGCTTATACTCTCTGGAATTTAGAAGATTGAGGGGGGATCTTATTGAAATGTATAAAATTCTAAAGGGATTGGACAGGCTAGATGTAGGAAGATTGTTCCCAATGTTGGGGAAGTCCAGAAAGAGGGGTCACAGTTTGAGGATAAAGGGGAAGCCTTTTAGTACCGAGATGAGGAAAAACTTCTTCACACAGAGAGTGGTAAATCTGTGGAATTCTCTGCCACAGGAAACAGTTGAGGCCAGTTCATTGACTATATTTAAGAGGGAGTTAGATAAGGACCTTGTGGCTAAAGGGATCAGGGGGTATGGAGAGAAGGCAGGTACAGGGTTCTGAGTTGGATGATCAGCCATGATCGTACTGAATGGCGGTGCAGGCTCGAAGGGCCGAATGGCCTACTCCTGCACCTATTTTCTATGTTTCTATGATGTTCACTCAGGCTCCAGGGAGAGCTGAATTGAAAACTGAAATGTCTTTGCCCAGTGTTCTGGTATGAAATAGATTCAAAGCCTATTGATTTCAACAAGGCTTGCATGAAATTTGCATTTCAGAAACCCTTAGATAGGTATATTGATGATAGAAAAATGGAGGGCTACATAGGAGGGAAAGGTTAGATTGATCTTGGAGTAGGTTAAAAGGTTGGCACAACATCATGGGCTGACGGACTTGTACTGGCCTGTTATATTCTATGTTCTATGAAACTTGCACCTCAAGAACTTGGACCGTTGCTGTGCGATAGGTTCCACAGGAAGAGCATGTGTGGGCAAGGCACAGCCTCAAGATAGAGGCACATCCTTTTAGAACAGAGGTGAGGAGGAATTTTTTTAGCCAGAGGGTGGTGAATCTGTGGATTTCATTTCCACAGGCGGCTGGGGAGGCCAGGTCATTGGGTGTATTTAAGGGAGAGGCTGATGTGTTCTTGATTAATCAGGGCATAAAAGGTTATGGGGAGAAGGCTGGGGAATGGGGTTGAGAGGGAAATAAATCAGCAGACTGATAGGCAGATTGGCCTAATTTTGCACCAATGTCTCATGGATAGAAACGGGCTTGAGTCTGATTATCTCCCCATTGTTCCATTGACAATCACCAGGACAATCCACAAACAATGAACACTGAGAATGGTCCAGCATTTTCAGGGAAAGTAGCAGCAAACCTTTATCATAACGTCCTCCCCTGAAGGTTCAGCCTGAAGCAAAGTTGCACTGCATGCGCCAAACAGTGTGTGGTTAGTAAGTTGTGGGCATGTTACGTACTGGGCGGCACGGCAGCGTAACGCTATTGCAGCACCAGCGACCTGCGTTCAATTCCCGTCACGGACTGTAGGGAGTTTGTACGCTATCCCTGTGGGGTTCCTTCAGCTTCCTCCCACAAAGACATATGGGTTAGTGGATTAGTGGGTTAGTTGGTCAGGTGGAGGTCACTGACACAGGACCGATTAACGAGCTGTATCTCTAAATAGAGTGTCGGCGCCAGCAGAACGAGCAGCATTCAAAGGGTTAAATCATCAAGCATGGCTTTTGTGTGTGAAAACAAATACAGCTGTCTCCTCCATTTGATCCAAATCACCCAAGCAATACAATGAACCGAAATGAGGAAGCAGGCGACAAAAAAGACATGGATTTATACAATACTACAGTCAACGGAATACAATAGATGTCTAAATTCTGCCAAATTTCACACAACAAGCCCCCTCAAAGATAATCATCAATTCCTTACTCTTTGTGCCAAGGGACCGTTGCATCCATTGCGAGGACAGATGGACATAAATGCAACTTTGTCTTACCACCAGGATATCAAATACAGGCAGTCCCCATTTTATATAAGGGTTTTGTTCCTGAGAATTGTTTGCATGCTGACTTAAGTCAGAAACGTCCATTTTCTGTAGTGACCCATATCACATTGCTTTACATACTCTTGCCATAATTGTTTCATTCCATCTAATAATCACTCTAATACTAATTATGATTAAAGATTAGCTTTATTGTCACGTACATCGAAACATATAGTGAAATGCAGCGTTTCCATCAATGACCAGGATAGTCCAAGGATGTGCTGGGAGCAGCCCATGAGCTTCGCCATACTTCCAGCACCAACATACCGTGCCTGCAGTTTACTTATTCTAACCCGTGCATCTTTGGAATGTGGGAGGAAACCAAAGCACCTGGAGGTAAATCACGTGGTCACTGGGAGAACAAACGTCTTACAGACCGCAGTGGGAATTGAACCTGGTTTGCTTATCGCTGGTGCTGTAAAGCATTACGCTAACCACTACACTACCATGCTGGCCACTATCTGTAATTGGATACAGTATATATTGATATATTGCATCCAGTTATCATTATCACTGAAATATGTTCTGAAATTTGTTCTTTTGCAGCAGCAGTACAGTGCAAGAGATAAAACTTACTATGGTACAAAAAAAATAAATCACCCAAAGCTACAAAATAGTGTTCACGAGTTCACAGACCATTCAGCAATTTGGTGGTGGATGGTAAGAAGCTGTTTTAAAATCAATGACTGCCACAAAACATTTTAGTCTTATTATTAGTTGTTCCTCTCCGCGCCTTCTGGCACATCGGGTGGCATTTGCTGTTTCTTTAGCATTTTTGTCTGTTTTTTTAAAAGGCCGGGTTGCCAGCACGGATGGAAGGTGCGCAAGGCACCGGCCGGATTTGAACCTGCGACCATTCGCATCAAAGTCCAGTGCAGATGCCTCGACACCACTGGCCATTATTACCATCTTAAAAATACTCGAAGAATGTATGGGAGAATCATAGAAAATCTACAGCACAATACAGGCCCTTCAGCTCACAATGCTGTGCTGAACATGTACTTAGAAATTACCTAAGGTTACCCGTAGTCCTCTATTTTTCTAAGCTCCGTGTACCTACCCAGGAGTCTTTTAAAAGACCCTATCGTATCCGCCTTCACCACTGTCACCGGCAGCCCATTCCACGCACTCACCACTCTCTGCGTAAAAATCTTACCCCTGACATCACCTCTGTACCTAATTCCAAGCACTCACCACTCTCTGCGTAAAAATCTTACCCCTGACATCACCTCTGTACCTAATTCCAAGCACCTTAAGATTGTGCCCTCTCGTGCTAGCCATTTCAGCCCTGGGAAAAAGCTGACTATCCACACGATCAGTGCCTCTCATCATCTTATACACCTCTATCAGGTCACCTCTCATCCTCCGTCACTCCAAGGAGAAAAGGCCGAGTTCACTCAACCTATTCTCATAAGGCATGCTCCCCAATCCAGGCAACATCCTTGTAAATCTCCTCTGCACCCTTTCTATGGTTTCCACATCCTTCCTACAGTGAGGTGACCAGAACTGAGCATAGTACTCCAAGTGGGTCCTGACTAGGGTCCTATATAGCTGCAACATAACCTCTCAGCTCTTAAACTCAATCCCACGATTGATGAAAGCCAATGCACCGCATGCTTTCTTAACTACAGAGTCAACTTGCGCAGCAGCTTGGAGTGTCCTATGGACTCGGACCCCAAGATCCCTCTGATCCTCCACACTGCCAAGAGTTCTACCATTAATACTATTCTGCCATCGTATTTGACCTACCAAAATGAACCACCTCACAGTTATCTGGGTTGAACTCCATCTGCTACTTAGTCCAATTTTGCATCCTATCGATGTTCCGCTGTAACTTTTGACAGCCCTCCACACTGTCCACAACACCCCCAACCTTTGTGTCATTAGCAAATTTACTAACCCATCCCTCCACTTCCTCATCCAGGTCATTTATAAAAATCACGAAGAGAAGGGGTCCCTGAACAGATCCCTGAGGCACACCACTAGTCATCGACCACCATGCAGAATATGACCCATCTACGACCCCTCTGCCTTCTGTGAGCAAGCTAATTCTGGATCCACAAAGCAATGTCCCCTTGGATCCCATGCCTCCTTACTTCCTCAATAAGCTTTGCATGGGGTACCTTATCAAGTGGCTTGCTGAAATCCATCCATACGACATAGACTGCTCTACCTTCATCGATGTGTTTAGTCACATCCTCAAAAAATTCAGTTAGGCTCATAAGGCACGATCTGCCTTTGACAAAGCCATGCTGACTATTCCTAATCATATTATGCCTCTCCAAATGTCAGATGTTCATAAATCCTGCCTATCAGGATCTTTTCCATCAACTTACCAACCACTCAAGTAAGACTCATTGGTCTAAAATTTCCTGGGTTATCTCTACTCCCTTTCGTGAATAAGGGAACAACATCTGCAACCCTCCAATCCTCCGGAATGTCTCCCGTCCCCATTGATGATATAAAGATCATTGCCAGAGCCTCAGTAATCTCCTCCCTCGCTTCCCGTAGTAGCCTGGGGTACATCTCACCCTGTCCCGGAGACTTATCCAACTGGATGCTTTCCAAAAGCTCCAGCACATCCTCTTTCTTAATGTCTATATGCTCAAGCTTTTCAATCTGTTGTAAGTCATCCCTACCATCACCAAGATCCCTTTCTGTAGTGAATACTGAAGCAAAGTATTCATTAAGTATCTCTGCTATCTCCTCCGGTTCTATACTCACTTTTCCACTGTCACACTTGATTGGTCCCATTCTCTCACGTCTTATCCTCTTGCTCTTCACATACTTGTAGAATGCCTTGGGGTTTTCCTTAATTCTGCGCACCAAGGCATTCTCACGGCCCCTTATGGCTCTGCTAATTTCATTCTTAAACTCCTTCCTGCTAGCCTAATAATCTTCTAGATCTTTATCATTACCTAGTTTTTTGAACCTTTCGTAAGCTTTTCATTTCTTCTTAATGAGATTTTCAACAGCCTTTGTACACCATGGTTCCTGTACCCTCCCACCCTTTCCCTGTCTCATTGGTATGTACCTAGACAGAACGCCATGCAAATATCCCCTGAACATTTGCCACCTTTCTGCCATACATTTCTGTGAGAACATCTGTTCGCAATTTATGCTTCCAATTTCCTGCCTGATAGCTTCATATTTCCCCTTACTTCAATTAAGTGCTTTCCTAACTTGTCTGTTCCTATCCCCCTCCAATGCTACAATAAAGGAGATAGAATTATGATCACTATCTCCAAAATGCTCTCCACTGAGAGACCTGGCACCTGATCAGGTTCATTTCCCAATACCAGATCAAGTACAGCCTCTCCTCTTGTAGGCTTATCTACATATTTTGTCAGGAAAGCTTCCTGAACACACCTAACATACTCCACCCCATGTAAACCCCTTGCTCTAGGGAGAAGCCAATCAATATTTGGAAAATCAAAAATCTCTCACCATGACAACCCTGTTATTATTATACCTTTCCAGAATCTGTCTCCCTATTTGCTCCTCTTTGTCCCTGTTACTATTGGATAGTCTACAAAAACCACCCAGTAGAGTTATTGACCGCTTCCTGTTTCTAACTTCCACCCACAGAGACTCAGTAGACAATCTCTCCAGAACTTCCTCCTTTTCTGCAGCCATGACACTATTTCTGATCAACAGTGCCACACCCCCACCTCTTTTGCTTCCCTCCCTGTCCTTTCTGAAACATCTATAGCCTGGCACTCTAATTAACCATTCCTGCCCCTGAGCCATCTAAGTCTCTGTAATGGCCACAACATCATAGCTCCAAGTACTGATCCACACTCTAAGCTCATCTGCTTTGTTCATGATACTTCTTGCATTAAAATAAAATGTGTAAATTTGTGTTAATTTGAATATCTGTAAGTGAGGTCATCTGTGACCTGAGGAATTCCTGTATTTAAAACAAGGATGGTGACCCAACGAGAAAGTGAATCAAACATGTGTTTGTTCTGTCTCCTTGTCACTGGTTCAATCATAGAGATTGTTTATAAAATGTCACAGAAATATCAATAACTTGAAGAAATTCTGTCCTGGGTTTGCCATCTGACCAAGTATGAACGGTGAGATATATGGGCCTCAATGTAATCTTATAAATAGCCATTTTGACCATAAGACATGGGAGCAGAATTAGGCCATTTGGCCCATCAAGTCTGCTCCGCAATTCCATCATGGCTGATTTATTATTCCTCTCAACCCCATTATGTGTGGCGCGTGGCCAAGTGGTTAGGGTGTTGGACTAGCGATCTGGAGGTTGTGGGTTCGAGCCTCAGCCGAGGCAGCATGTGTCCTTGAGCAAGGCACTTAACCACACAATGCTCCAGTCTACCCGGCTGAGTTGGGTACCGGCAAAAATGCTGGGGGTTAACCTCGCAATAGACTGGCGTCCTTTCCGGGGGGAGTCTCGTACTCTCAGTCGCTTCACGCCACGGAAACCAGCATAAGCTCCAGCCTGATGGGCCACAAGGCTCGTGACAGACTTTAATCTTTAATCAACCCCATTCTGATGGCTTCTCCCTGTAACCCTTAACATCCTTACTAATCAACAACCTATCAACCTCCGCTTTAAATACACTCAATGATTTGGTCTCCACTACCATCTGTGGTAATGAATTCCACAGATTCACCACCCTCTAGCTAAAGAAATTCCTCCTCATTTCTTTTCTAAATCTGAGGGTCTATCCTCTGGTCCTAGCAACTACCTCTTCATGCCACTCAATATTTGGGCTCTCAACCTCCTTGCACAAACTAACAGTGTTGTTTTCACACCGTTTCATTGGATTGACCAATGCAGGAGGCCGCTCAGCCCATCTTGTTTCTGCCAGTACTCAGAAAGGGCCATCTCATTTAATCCACTGACCCAGGACATTGCCACCATCAGGAAGAAGGTACAGGAGCCTCCGGACCCATAGCACCAGGTTCAGGAACTGTTAATACCCTTAAACCATCAGGCTCTTGAACCAGAGGGGACAGTTCACTCAACCTCACTTGTCCCATCTGTGAAATGTTCCCACAACCTATGGACTCACTTTCGAGGACTCTTTATCTCAAGTACTCGATATTTATTGTTATTTATTTGATTATGTACTTGCAGAGTTTCTTGTCTTTTACACACTGGTTGAATGCCCAGGTTGGTGTGGTCTTTTGTTGTTTCTGTTATGGATTTATTGAGTTTGCCTGCGAGAAAATGAATCTCAGGGTTGTATTCGGTGTCAAAGCTTACTTTGATGATAAATTTATTTTAAGCTCTTGAACTCTGAATCTGTTTCCCACAAAACCCCTCCATTGATTGTGGGTATTGATCTAATTCCCTTTGAGACTAGCCTGTTACGTTGATTTCCCCTCTTCTCTTTGATGTTACATTGCAGCCCCTTCGGCCCACAATGTTGTTCTGTCCCTTTAACCTACCGTTAAGATCAATCTAATCCTCCCCTCCCATACAGCTCTCCACTTTCCTTTCACCTTGCCTTCCTCTGTGGAAACATTATAATTCAAATACACAGCATTGACTTTATAGCAAATGCAGATAAGGGAAAACAAATAGATTGGATGTTAAAACCATTCCAATAAGCCAATGTTATTAGGAGTGGGACTGACAGCCTGTCACCTGCCTGGCTGCATTCTATTCTTTAGTCGGTGTTCAGGGCTACTGCGCAACCTGCTTTTACAATGGGGGATCTGATTTTGAAAAGACAATTTGCATACACCTGTAGATGCATCTATTGAAGGCTTACAGGCAGGTGTCAGATTCAGCCTGAAATGGTTGTAAATTCACTGCTGCTCCACTGTAACCTACAAATTCCAGTAGGAATGAGCTGTTCACATGAAATCATTCAGTCTGCAAAGTAACATGTAAGGAGATATTCTGTGCTGGGAGATTGTCCCAACTTGTAAGGTGCCCTGCATTATTTATTGAGGACCAAATTTAAAACAGATAGCTGAAAAGAGCTCTTTTAAACTCACCATCTTAGAAACTTGAGTTACTTTCACTATTGCACGCAGCCTAACTAGAAGTTGCCTTTTATAATTATTGTCGAATCAGGCGATGACTGGGATTAGTGAGGCATTTCTAGGTAACAAGCACAAAATGCTGGAGGAACTCAGCAGGCTAGGCAGCATCTATAGAAAAGAGTAAACAGTTGAAGTTTCGGGCCGAAACCCTTCATCGGGACTTGTTTACTCTTTTCCATAGATGTTGCCTGGCCTGCTGAGTTCCTCCAGCATTTTGTGTGTTTTGCCTTGGATTTCCAGCATCTGCAGATTTTCTCTTGGTTAGCTGTTTTTAGTTGCCTGATTCCCACTGGTAATATGCTGACCGGGGGGGATGGTCCTCACATCCTCGGCTGGTACTGCACACTCTCAGAATGCCACTTTTATCCCCTAACCTCTTGGTCTTTATGCCTCCTTACGTGAAGGAAGACGTCCTTCAATAAACCACAGATCAAAGTCCCTACTCAAAAGCACACACAATCCTCATTTTTACTCCAACATGTTAAGTGGGGTGACTTATTCAAATGAGATCATCACCTGAGGTAAAGTAGTTGAATGCTGAGAGTACAAAGGCTAAGATTCAGACCAATAATATTATAGAGAAATTTTAGACAAACATGGAGCACAATGTTAAGGAAAAGCAAGTAATGCATCTTATCTACTGTGAACTTGCTGATATATTAACTAAATCCAACACCTCGTTGGTATAGAAAGTCTGCTAAATGTAAAATAAAATTTCTTCTGAAGTGTTATGTTGTTGGGAAGTCTTTGAATGACAAGGATAAAATTGGGAGAAAGGACAAAGACTTTAGTTTGACTGCATCAAAATTTCTGATTCCTAACTAGGATGTTTTGGTTTTGAGTGGTTCTTTCAAGACAATTTTAATTTTCTTTTTAATGTCTCTAGTCCTACAGAACTCAGAAACTGATAACTCCACATCAAATATAAACAGTTACCATGTTGAAACACAGAACAGGCTTGAAAATTAAAACATCCCACCTACCTGTGGTTGCATAAGCACAGCTAGGAAGATACCGATGTTGTCCCAAGTATGAGGATGGCACTGAAGCCCAGAGTTGATACCTGACTCACCACCTACACTCTGGCTAGCTTCTACTGTTACCATGACCTTTAATAAATTATATAAACCTATCAGCTGTAATGAAAATGACATCATTCATTGTCACTGCCAATCAAATTCCTCTTTTTCTGTGTGTGGGTTTTATTCTTTACATACTGAACGATAAGTAATGGTTAGATTATTGTCTCTGAGCTAGGTAAACGTCATTGACAGCTAGACGTGTAGCAACCAGGACAGGAGCGCAGAGAACAAAAGCCCCAATAACAACAAATTAATATGAATGTTTACAAAGTGCTGGGTGTCTTTTGGAAGATGAATGTTTGTCAACTGCCTGAAATAATTTTTCTGAAAAGATCTCAAGGAAAAGAGATCATTTTCCCTTCATGTCAGTGGTGAGAATCCAGCTGACCATTGTGGAAAAGGTTGTTGGAGTCAGAAGCCTCCCTGTCTGACCCCCAGGTAGTTCCGAAATGGTAATGTAAGCCAGAGTATGAAGGAAGAGGGACAAAATTTGGATTCACTAATGAGAGAAAAGATCAGTCAAGAAAATCCACTTCATTCAACTGTAGTTCCTTCACCTCCCTCAGGGTCAGAGGTCTGTGAGTTGTGTCCCACTGTGGAGCTCAAGCAGGTTATGGCATGCTGGCCCTCTGGAGTAGTGCTGTCTGGTTGGGGTGCCAACTGTTAGGCAAAACATTAAATTTCCCTGGCTGGCGGCGGCAGGAGATGTGAAATATTCCACCGCATTTCTCAAAGAAGGATAAGAACGTGTCCTGGTCACCTGTCATGCCGGGAACAGATGATACAGTCATCATCGTGCTGCAGTTTGTGGGATCTTGCTGTGCACGTGTGGGCAGGCTGGTTTCCAATATTGCAGCAGTCATTCCAAAATTTAGCTCCTAGTCCTCTGGAAATTTTGAGGGTGTGGAAGACAAAATACAGGCCTTTCTTTTATGTCTGAGAGTCCAGAGCCAAGGGCTGGAGGCCTATAGGCGGCCTATCCTGGGGTTCGGAGGCCTTTCTGGGTGCTTGAGTGGGTGGGAGGGTGGGAAAGGGGCTTGCTTTGCTATTGTTTTTTTTTTGCTTTGTTATTGTTGCATACCAGCTGGTTCAGGTGACTTATCTATCTTTAGACCTTTCGGTTTCCCAAGAACCTTCTCTCTAGTTATGGTAACTTCACACATTTCATGTCCCCTGACATCTGGAATGTACACCATACTGCTAATGTCTTCCACAGTGAAGACTGATACAAAATATTTATTCAGTTTGTCCACCGTTTCTACCTTTCCAGCATTGTTTTCCAGCAGACCGATATCCACTCTCACCTCTCTTTTACACTTTATGTACCTGAATAAACTTTTGGTATTCTCTTTAATACTATTAGCTAGCTTACTTTTGTATTCCATCTTTACCTTCTTAATGACTTTTTTTTAGTTGCCTTTTGTTGGCTTCTAAAAGCTTCCCAATCCTCTAACTTCCCACTAATCTTTGCCCTATTATATGCCCTCTCTTTGGCTGTTATGTTAGCTTTGACTTCTCTTGTTAGCCATGGCTGTGTCATCTTTCCTTTAGAATACTTCTTTTCCCTTTGGGATGTATATATCCTGTGCTTTTCTCTGCATTTTTCTGGAAGTTTCTTAGCTTTCCTGCAACAGATTCGACAACACTATAATCTGACTATTTTAAAGGTAAATTGATATAACTAGGATGTTGGTATCATGTTAGTCGGAGCTAGCTTTTTTTCCAGTCAATGTGCTTTACAGGCCCAAAAGGCTTTTTAAGGCACTGGTGAGACCTCACTGAGAATTGTGAGCTGTTTCGGGCCCCTTATCTGAGAAAAACTGTGCTGACATTGAACAGGGTTCAAAGGAGACTCCTGAAAATTATCCTGGGGTTGAAAGGCTTGCCATATGAGGAGCGTTTGATGGCTCTGGGCCAGAACTCACCAGAATTCAGAATATTGAAAGGCCTCGATAGAATGGATGTGAAGGTGTTTCCCATGGCGTGGGAGTCTTGGACCAGAGTACACAGCCTCAGAATAGAGGGTCCATTTAGAACAGAGATGAGGTTTGAATTTCTTTAGCCAGAGAGAGGTGAATCTGTGCAATTTGGTACCATGGGTGGCTTTGGATGTCAGGTCATTGGGTGTATTTAATGCAGAGCTTGATAGATTCTTCATTAATCAGGGAAGCACGGAGTACAGGGAGAAGGCAGATGATTGGGTCTGAGAGGAAAATAGATCAGCCATGATGAAATGGCAGAGCAGACTCGATGGGCCAAATGGCCCAATTCTGCTCCTATATCTTATGGTCTTACAATATAAGAAAGGGAAGTTTTAAAGGGAATTTGAGAAACAATTTAGGGCCGTGAGTATCTGGAATGAGTGGTTGAGCTGGGTACAATGGCAACATCTAAGAGCAATCTGCGTACAATACTGGGCAAGAGTCATCGGCACATATGCTGTTTTTTAGATATGGTGCCTAGGACCTTTACACAGTACTGTAGTAATTTTATGTATTGCACTGTACTGCTGCCACAAAGCAAATTTCAGACATGTGTGAGTGATGATAAACCTGATTCTGATATGGGTCTCCAGTGTGGACTGAGAGTGGGAAGGGGGCAGAGAGGGGGAGAGATATTTTGATATTCTACAAATCAGGAATTGAAAAGAGGAAGGAGTCTCACCCCAAATGGTAGGTCATTTATTCCCCTCCGTTGATGCTTCCTGACTTGCTGAATTCCTCCAGCATTCTGTTATGCTTAAAATTTACCACCTTGTGTTTTATTGCCTCCTCTGGTCAGGTGTGTGAAACTGTGCAAAAGTCTTTGGCACATACATATAGCCTGGGTACATAAGACTTCTGCACAGTACTGTGGTAATTTAATGTATTGTACTGTACAGACACCACAAAAAAACAAATTTCATGACATACGTTAGTGATGATAAACCTGATTCTGATATGGGTCTCTACTGGGGACTGAGAGTGCGAAGGGGGCAGGGAGAGGGGAATCATGGTTGGGAAAAGGGGAAGGGAGAGGGGAGGGCGCGGGAGGCACCAGAGAGACATTCTGTAATGATCAATAAACCAATTGTTTGCAATCAAATGACCTTGCCTGGTGTCTCAGGGCTGGGTGTGTCTGCACCCACACCAACCCCCTATCCGTGGCACTCTTTCTCTGCCACCTGCCCCACACCCCTCCCATGGTACTCCACCCCACCATTAACCTAACACTCTTTGCTCTCACCCGATTTACAAACTCACTCTCCGTTCCACGTTGAGAAACATAGCACTGTGCAAAAGTCTGTGTGTATATATGAATGAGGGTTATGGGCCGAACACAGGTAACTGGGACTAGTAGGACGGAAGCCGTGATTGGCATGGAGAGTTAGTCCAAAGGGCCTGTTTCTCCCTGTGTTACCCTCTTACTCTAGGTAGGTATCTGGCTCATCTTTACAAAGCTCACTTCTCTAGATGCAAGTAGATAGTGTGGGGGACCACCACAACTCCATCCAAGAGTCAATTAGTGCAAAAAGTACCAAGGAAGACAAACACCAGCAACCTACCATTGATCCACTGCACACCACGCACTGTGATAAAGCTGAGAAAATACTCGTTCTGAGATAGCTACTGAAACTTCACACAAAAACCCACACTGTTTACTTTCTATATGTTTCTGCAGTCAAATATTGAGGAGTCAAGACAATATTTACCTGAATGGCAAGGATGTGCTGAACTCTAATAGATTGTTTAAAAGGTCTGATTGTTTCTGTGTGTGCTGAAATGAAAAGAAAAAAAACCCTTTACTGATATACTGTAAGGCTTTTCTTCAGGAAGTTTCAACTGTACCCGATGAATACCCACTCAAAATGTACTTCATGAGAATAAGACACTTAAGGGCGTTCTACAGGGAAGTATTATACAAATAAACAAGAGAAAATCTGCAGATGCTAGAAATCCAAAATGCTGGAGGAACTCAGCAGGACAGACAGTGTCTATGGAAAAAGGACAGTTGACGTCTCGGGCTGAGACCATTCCATGGATTTTTTTCAAAGATGCTGCTTGGCCTGCTAAGTTTCTCCAGCATTTTGTGTATTATATAAATATATGGGGTTTCCTCATTAAAGCAATCTGTTACTGAAAAAAACTACAATTTCTTCCTGTTAATACAGTGGCAGATTCCTGTCAGCAGGAGAAAAGTTGCCCCGGTGCCTCAGGTGATTGTAGGGCAGGGATTTTGTGTTGTGTCACTCCTGTGGTCCCACGGGCAGCCATGCACAATATCCAAATAATGGAGTTAATCAAGGGATAAACGTCTAAAACAATCTTGATTGGATCCATGACATCTTCCTGGTTATTGTCTCACCTACAGATGCCAATTTGGCCAAAGCACTCTAGTTTAAGGGCAAGTGTGTGACTCACCCAGTTACAGTTGGCACTACAGAGAGATAGGCATGGATATCTGGGGTTACTCCAGTTTGGCTGTGCTGGGACAAATATAAAGAGACAATAACTCTCAGAGCAACCTGTGCTTTAGTTGAATTAAGAATATCGGGTAGATCATGGCGGATGTTCCTTACTGTTATTTGACTAATGGAGTGGGATCCTCTACATACCCAGACTGTATTCCTCATTGTTAGAAGATTGAGAGAGAGAGAGGGAGCAACCAATATACATTAATACATGTGTTGGCGTATTCTGGATGGCCATGACCACCAATCACTTCCTCCGCCACATTGACCAAGTCCATTGGAGGAGGTCAGATATACTGAGCTGAGAGGACAGAGACATTTACTTTCCCCCTCATTTCTAACCCAGCCACGGGCCAGCTCCATTCTTTTAATAGTGTCACTGAGCTGGATGTAAAGGGTTAAATAAAGCTTGCGGCTTCCTTTGTTTGACTATGATCCCTATGTCATACATCGCTACACAAAACGGATGAATGAACTGAATTTATATCAGTTCAGTATATAGCCAGGGCTTTTCTCTTTGGAGTAAAAGAGACAACTTGATAGCTGTGTGTAAGATTATGAGAGGCATAGAGGGAGTGGACAGCCAGCACCTCTTTCCGAGGAGGGCAGCAGCTAATAGCAGAAGACATCCCTTTTAGGTGACTGGAGGAAAGTGACAGAAGTAGGGTTTTTAACTGCATTTAAAACTATTTAAAGAGTATGGTACTATAATCATGTAATAAATAACAGCAGTCAATTGGTAGACCGTTCATCATCATCATCATCATTATGTGATGTGGGCAGTCATGGTCCTTTCATGAACATGATTGTTCATGGCAAATTTTTCTACAGAAATGGTTTGCCATTGCCTTCTTCTGGGCAGTGTCTTTACAAGATGGATGACTTCAGCCACTGTCAATGCTCTTCAGAGATTGTCTGTCTGGTGTCAGTGGTCGCAAAACCAGGACTTGTGATCTGCACCCGCTGCTCATACAACCTGCTCCCCATGGCTTCACCTGACCCTGATCGGTGGGGGTGGGGGGTGGGTTAGGAAAGCAGGTGCTACACCTTGCCCAAGGGTGACCTGCGGGCTAGTGGAAGGAAGGAATGCCTTACACCTCCTTTGGTAGAGATGTATCTTCATCCCGCAGTTCACCATAGACTGCTAGTTCTCACAAAATAATTTTGTTACTGGATTTAAAGATGTTAAGATGTTGAATGAAGGGATGTCAGAGGTAGGTTTTTTACATGGAGAGAATTGTGTGCCTGGAATTTATCAACATCTGGTTTAAATATACCCAATGACTTGGTCTCTACAACTGTCTGTGCCAATGAATTCCACAGATTCACCACCCTCTGGTTAAAGAAATTCCTTCTCATCACTGTTCTAAAAGGGTGTTCCTCTTCTGGTCTTGGACTCACATCCTCTGCACATCCACTCTTTCTTGGCCTTTCAATATTCGATAGGTTTCAATGAGATTCCCCCCCCCCCCAATTCTTTCTTTCTTTTCAAATCTTTTTATTATTATTATCCAAAATTAACAAGAGTACATCGAAGTAGGCAACACTTACAATGTCTCAAGAAAAAAAACATTGTTTTAAAGATTGAAAAAATTTTGGTGACAAAAAAAAAGAGAAATAAAACCCCTACTAAGCAAGGAAAAGTGAGGGAAAAAAAACACATTAGGTGTTCAACCCCGGAGCCATGCACCATACAAAAAGCTTCTAAAGATAAACATCAAACCGCCAGCAAGAAAAAAAAATGTACCAAAAATTTACAATTAGATCATGGAGGAAATCTATCAATTAACTCAAATGATAGTAACGAGCAACTGAACCCCATCTTTTCTCAAAATCAAACATAGGTCCAAAAGTTCAACTTCTAATTTTCTCCAAACTAAGACATAGCATCACTTGAGAGAACCATTGTGACAAAATGGGAGCCGATGCATCCTTCCACTTCAACAAAATGGCCCTGCTAGATATCAATGTAACAAATGCAATAACACGTTGGTCAGACAAAGAGATACCGCGGATATTTTGAGGAATAATTCCAAGAAGCACAGCTAATTTGTTAGGTTGTAAATTAATTTTAAGTGCTTTAGAAATTGTAGAAAAAACTGACTTCCAGAACTGTTCCAGTATAGAACAGGACCGAAACATGTGTGTCAGTGTAGCTGTCTCAATTTTACATCTATCACAATAACTATCAACATTAGGAAACATTTTAGACAATCTCTCCTTCGTCAAATAGTAACGATGTACAATTTTAAATTGAATCAGTGAATGACTAGCACAGATAGAAGAAGAATTAACCAGCTTCAGAATCCACGTCCAGTCCTCCGTCATAAAAGTCAAATTAAGTTCCTTTTCCCAATCTTGTTTAATCTTAAATAAAGGACGCTTATCCCATTGTAATAGTAGATTATAAATTCTTCCAATGGAAGCCTTCATCAAATGGGTTCATACTCATAATAGTATCTAACAGGTCGGCATCCAATATGTAAGGAAAATTACTTAAATATTTTTGTAAGAAATGTCTAACTTGAAGGTATTGTAAAAAGTGTGAGTATGAAAGAGAATATTTATCAATTAATTGTTCAAAGGACATCAGTCTATCTTCTTTAAATAAATCCAGAAAAGAATGAATACCTTTATTTTTCCAAAGTACAAAAATTGGATCACTCAAAGAAGGCTTAAAAATTAATTTTGATAAAGTAAACTACAAAGTTTAAATTTTTTAAGATTAAGAAAATTACGGATCTGGAGCCAAGTTTGTAAAGAATGCTTAATCACAGGGTATAAATTTAAATTAGCAACTTTAGCTAATTGTATAGGTAAAGCAGCTGCTCACCACACCCCCCCCCCGCCCATTCTTTTAAACTCCAGCAAGAGCAGGCCCAATGTCATCAAGTCCTCCTCATATGTTAACCCTTTCATTCCCGGGATTATTCTTGTGAACCTCCTCCAGACCTCCTCCAATGTCAGCACATCCTTTTTTAGATAAGGGGGCCAAAACTGCTCACAATATCTGGCTCTACCACCTCTGGCAGCTCATTCTATTTACCTACTTTCCTCCGCGTGGAAAACGTGCCTTTCACACCCACTTAAATCTTTCCCCTTTCAGCTTAAACCGAAGCTCTCTGTTGACTGTTCTATGCTGGGGAAAAAAAAAACAATAACTATCTACCTATATATACTCCTCATAATTCCATATACCCCTCAGCCTCCTTCCATCCAGGGAAAACTGTCCCAGCCTACGTAATCTCACTTTTTAACATAAACCCACCAATCCTGGCAGCATTCCTCTGAACCTTTTCTGCATCTTCTAATTGGTAATGTTTATTTATGGACTGGAAAGCAACTAGTCAAAGAGCATACGATTACTCAGTAGGTCAGACAGCAGCCATGGAGAGAAATAGTTATCCTTTCAGCCAATGACTGAAATAAGTGCAGAGAGACAATTTTACATAGGACTCTTCCAAAGTATGCCTCAGCTGTTGAAATACATTTATATTTTACTGATGTTAAAACTACTTGGAGCGCTGGCACTAAGGAATGTTGCAGTCAGTCTATTAACTGCTAGCACCCACAAGATAAGAGTTTAGTAACCAGATTTAAAGAGTTGAAAGAAGGATAACTTTTGGAAATATTAGAAATCATTGCCTGCCCTCTGGTTAAATGAGATGACAAGTTTGTTTTTTTTAATGTTCACCTGTTAGAGGACAGGGCCTTGGCATAAGATCTTGTCTAACATTGCACAGAACTCCAGAAGAGTTGGTTTATGGCAACGGATGGATTTGAACCCACAACCTTCCGAGCCACAGCAGTTAGACTATGACACGGTAGCATAATGTTAGCATAACGCCTTACAGTGCCGGCGACCTGGGTTCAATTCCCGCCACTGACAGTAAAGAGTTTGTTTGTTCTTCCCGTGACAGGGTGGGTTTCCTCCAGGTGCTCTGGTTTCCTCCCACAGTCCAAAGACGTACTGGTTGGTAGGTTAATTGGTGATTGTAAATTGTCCTGTGATTAGAGAGGGTTAAATCAGGGTTGCTGGGCAGTCCAGCTCAAAGGGCCGGAAGGGCCCTTTCCGTGCTGTAACTCAATAATGAAAAAATAGAACTCTTCCCTACCCCGCTAATTGTTTCCAAGAAGCCTTGAGCCTGACGGAATGAACATTGATTTCTTTAACTGCTGGTAATTTCTACCCCTCCGCCTCTCCTTTTTTCTGCTCTCCATTCTGGCTCCCCTCTTACCCCTTTTCCTCTCTTTACCTGCCTATCGCCTCCCTTTTGGCACCCTTCCCATTTCTCCCACGGCCTACTGTGCTCTCCTATCAAATTCCTTCTTCTCCCAGCTCCTCACTTCGTTCCCTCCCCCACCCACCTGGTCTCACCTATCATCCGCTAGCCTATACTCCTTCTCACCACCCCCCCCACCCCACCCACCTTCTTACTCTGGTTTCTTTCCCCTTCCTCTCCAGTCCTGATGCAGGGTCTCAGCCCAAATGAGCAACTGTTTATTCCTGTCCATAGATGACCTGCTGAACTCCTCCACCATTTTGTGTGTGTGTGTGTGTGTGTTAGTTACTCTGGATTTCCAGCGTCTGCACTATCTCTTGTGTTTATGCACCCACACCTGCCCATTCTTGACATGTTGGGCTGCTGAAAGGAGTTTGATACGTTATAGGTTTCATTAAACTTTAAAAAGAAATATGTACTGTACTTGTTTGCTTTCTCTTTTGTTTTCCCCTCAATAATCACTCTTGCTCTCTGCATTTGTTTTGCCCCCAGCTTTGCACAGCTTTCTTCTCTAATGACCTAATTTAAAAGGATCTTTTTCCCCGAATAATGAATTGTCACCAAATACTTGCAGAAGGGAGCTTCAATTTTTAATGAGTTGATAGCCTGCTGGAGCCATGATCAAAATCACAAGGGAAATACCAAACCACACAGAAAACAGATAATTAATCCAAGAACTAATCTGACCAAACATCATTTTCAAGTGGAGTCTTAATCAAGTAGAGTGCTTGCGAAGAAGTGGGTTTGAACAAGATGGACCACTTCTCACTAACCAGATTTTCTTTTCCCTCATTTAAAAAAGCCATGCGGACATATATTGTTTCAGAGTACAGTCGATTGTAACTGAGAAAATCTAGAAATCAAACTCCGGATGAACTTCAATGTGCTAATGCATGAGAGATAAATATTGGCCAAAATGGACAGCAGAATCACAAACAGGTGAAACTCTATAGATGCTGGAAATCCAAAGCAACACACACAAACCACTGGGGGAACTCAGCAGGCCAGGCAGTGTCTATAGAAAAGAGTAAACAGTTGATGTTTCAGGCCAACACCCTTCATCAAGACTGGAAAGTAAGTATCCCGATGAGGGATCTCAACCCTCATCAGGACTGTTTTCTTTCTCTTTTTATTTTCCCTCAATAATCACTCTTGCTCTTTGGATTTGTTCTACCTGCATCTCGATCAAGATGGTTGGAAAATCAACAAAAAGTTGTGGATATGGCCCAGACCATCATGGATAAAGCCCTCCCAACAATTGAGTGCATTTGCATGAAACGCTGATGCAGGAAAGCAGCATCCATCATCAGGGACCCCCACTACCCAGGCCACGCTCCCTTCTCACTCCTGCCATCAGGAAGAAGGTAGAGGACTCTCAGGACTCACACCACCGGGTTCAGAAACAGTTATTACCCCTCAACCATCAGGAACCAAAGGGGATAACTTCATTTAACCTCACTTGCCCAATCATTGACATATTCCCACACCAATGGACTCACTTTCAAGGACTCACTTTCTTGATATATATATATACACACATATACACATACATACACATATTAATTAATTAATTAATTAATTATTCCATGTATTTGCATAGTTTGTTGTCTTTTGCACTCTGGTTGAATGCCTAAGTTGGGCAGTCTTTCATTGATTCTGTTATGGTTACTTCTCTATAGATTTATTGAGTATTCCCGCAGGAAGACAAATCTCAGGGTTGTATATGGTGACGTCTACGTACTTTAATAATAAATTGACTTTGAACTTTGTACAACTCCCACTGTTTCTCCTCCCATGGATGCCATACAACCTGCTGACCGTTTCCAATACATTTTTATGTTTTGATAATTATTTCAGATAAAGACAAAATATTTCCCCCAGTTCAGGGTCCTTAAAGAAGTGCTGACGATATTAGAAGTATATTCGGAGGGACCTGGGTGCCCTTGTGCATGAATCTAGAGGATCGAAGAGCAGGAGAGCTGCTGCGTTCCGAATGTGCGTGCTCCAAGAGCATTGGGTACAGG
Organism: Mobula birostris; assembly: GCF_030028105.1. Classification (NCBI taxonomy): domain Eukaryota; kingdom Metazoa; phylum Chordata; class Chondrichthyes; order Myliobatiformes; family Myliobatidae; genus Mobula; species Mobula birostris. The sequence goes on from NC_092396.1 coordinate 11,236,217, forward strand.
TACAATCTCACTACCTGGAACATACTGCACTTCCAACAAATGGAGCACAGCAAATGTTCGCCAGATTGATTCATGGATGGCGGGTGGGTCATTCAAGGAGGGATTAAGTGCTCTAGGCTATTGAGTTTACAAGAATGGGAGGTGATCTCATTTGAGTCATGGAGCCACAGAGTACAGCAGCACAGAAACCAGGTCCTTCGGCCCATCTAGTGCCAAAGTTATTATGCCTACTATCATTGACCTGCACCTGGACCATACCCGTCCCATTCCTGTATTTATCCAAACTTTCCTTAAATGTTGAAATCAAACCTGCATCTATCACTTCCTCTGGCAGCTCGTTCCACACTCTCACCATCCTCTGATTGAAGAATTTCCCCCCTCATGTTTCCCTTAAACATTTCTTCAATAAGAGGAGAAGTGCTAGAAGTGCAAGAAAAGATGGTGCCATAGGTTTTTGTAGAACCAGGTGGCTACGTCCAGTTCGTCCGTGGCTGGGGTCCTGTCAGAGACCGTGATCTACAGCTACAGCTCAAACTACAGTTCTCCGTGAGCGGTGGGTTTTCGCACTGGCCATGTGGCCTGGCATTTCGATATCTCCAGGTGCGGCCTGGAAGGTGTGTGCCTTCAGGGTGTGGCCCCGTAGACGAGCCGGTTCCTCATCAATGCCCGCTACTGAAGTGTCGTGGGAGACTGAAATATTGAGACAGCAGGCGGTGTGCGCTACTGTCAGACGAAGGCATCTGTAGTCGGGTGATTTTCTTTCTTTCTTGCTCTCTCTCTCTTTTGTGTGAATGAGAGCCTGTTGGTCCTTGAGTCGGAGGGCTCAGAGAGCTGGTCTCCCGCTCTCGTCGTTGCAGGAGTGATCTCTCTCTCCCTCGATGGTGACAGAGAGTCTGTCTGAGATACCGACAAATGGACAAATGCTAAAACCACTCAGCATCTGTGCAGAGTAAATCAGAAATAGTACTTCAATTTGATGATCATTCATGAAAAATGTTCTGATGAAAGGAGATTGGCCTAGAATCAGAATCAGAATCAGGTTTATAATCACTGACATATGTTGGGAAATGTTATCTTTTGCAGAGCATTGCAGGGCAATACATTAAAAATACCACAAATTACAGTAAGAGTGTATAAAATATTACTTTAAATAGATAAAGTATTACTCTGTCCTCTTTCCACAGATGCTGACTGACCTACTGAGTGTTTCTAGCATTGCTTGTGTTTAGTTCTTCCTTAGTGCTTGGCCAATCCGGGAGCTTGAAGTTGACTACGGACGAGCAGCTGGTGACCAGTATTAATCTCAATATCGCAGCTGAGGAACTTAAGTTTGGGTAATTAAAGAAATATTTAACTTGCATACAACTGAGATCCTGAGATTACTGAACTAATGTAAGAATACACACTGCATTCTTAGAATGAGCTAAGAATTGGGCTTTAAATTCTAATTCTTAGAATTGGGCTAAGAATTGCATGAGCTGATGTAGCAGTCCTGTCAAAGGGTCTTGGCCCAGACGTGTCGACTATTCATTTTCCTCCGTAGATGCTGAGTTCCTACAGCGTTCTCTGTGTGTTGATGCATGAGCGCATTGGTTGTCTCTTGTCCAGGAAGAAAATGCACCAGCTTTACTAGACAGGCCCATGCATGGCTCCAGACTCACAATTAGTTGTGCAGTAACTGATTTCCAAATTGACAAACAAATCCCACAGGGATAGGAATAAATTCTGCCTCAGATAACAACACCCACATCTTGCGAGTTAATAAAATGAATCTATCAACGTATAATGCAGTATTCATATCACATTACTCTCCGTGCTTGCTCCAATACAATGGTGACTATACTTCATTAGCGGTAAACTTTGAGATATGAAAGGTGAAGCAAGCTAAAAAAAAAATCTTTCTACATCCACAAATGGGAAAAACAGCCAAAGTTCCCAGGGTGATTATTAAAAAGAATGAATTATTTTGTTACATTGAGATAGTCTTCAGCACAAGTGTGATGCTCATTAAACAGTGAGGGTTTTTGCTAATTAGACAGGTTAGTCAGTGCTCTCGGATCAGTAAATAACAGCAATCAGAGAGCAGGTAATTGTGAACTCACACAATGGGGCACTATGCTTCCTTCAACACCTAATAAGTTTAATCAGCGCTGAAGGGTTTGACACGAGCGTTCAGCTGTAAAATGCATTTGTGATTGCTGTTTTTATAATTAGTTTAATTGCAACATAACAACATATCTTGTTAAGTCTGCTCACAAAGGAACCAAGAAATCGGAGTAGGGTAGGCAACACGGCCCCTTCAATCCACTCCACCGGTGTTTCATAGATCCTTCAGATAGACGAAGGGGCTGTTTTGCCCATCGGTGTCCATGCTGGCTCTCAGAGTAATTCCATCATTCCCATTGCCTTTACTTCCCACAACCCACTGTCTCTTTTGTGCCTCTTAACATCCACTCATCCTCCCATCAGCCACTTGTACTGGGATCAAGGATCGCCACCAACCAGAAAAGTTCTCCTTTATCCCACTCTTTGCCTTCTGCCAGCCATCCAGTCTGTTCATGTTAGTACCTCTTCTGTAATACAATGGTCTTGTATCTTGTTTAGCAGCTTGATGCGTGGCATCTTGACAAAAGCCTTCTGAAAATTCAAGTAAACAACATCCTTTGCTCATCCTGACTATTACTTCCTCAAAGAATTTCAACAAACTTCCTTAAGGAAACCATGCTTTCAAAGAGCTAGGACCAGCATAATGGCTGAAATAACTCCCAGACTGTAGTCTTTCAACCAATCAGCATGAACATTCATTTCTCAAACTTCAAGCAAAATTGTCCCCTCCCCTCAGTTTTTCTATTCTCCAAACTGGCTTCCCTCTTATCCCTTCTCTTCTCCTCAACTGTCTTTCGACTTCCTCTGGTTCCCCTCCTCCTGCCCTTTCTCCCATGGTCCACTGCCCTCTCCCATCATATTGATCCCTCTCCAGCCCTTTACATTTCCACCTATCACCTCCCTGCTTCTCGCTCCCCCCTCCCCCACTCACTTATCTTTCCCAACTTTACTAGGATCAAGGATCAAGATTTAACGGCTAACTTTCTTCGATGTATACTTTTCAGTGTATTAGGTATTTGCTGTGCTGTGTTGGTCAGGGCACGACATGCAACAAAAAACAACCTCAACAATTATAAATAATTATACAAAGTTAGAGGCTAAAATATGGATGTGGGCTAAAATGTGTATAAATACATAAATAGCAGCATGCACTTATAAGGCAAACAGCATTATAAAAAAAGTGGTTTGAATGTTTACAGTGCAGGGAAAGGGTGCCTTACACCTCCTTTGGTAGAGATGTATCTCCACCCTGCCACCCAGTGCAGTCATGGTGATAATAAAGAGAGGAGGCTGGGAGGGGCTAGGCAGAATGGTTGATCAGATTAACTGCATATAACCATATAACCATATAACAATTACAGCATGGAAACAGGACATCTCGGCCCTTCTAGTCCATGCCGAACTCTTACTCTCACCTAGTCCCACCGACCTGCACTCAGCCCATAACCCTCCATTCCTTTCCTGTCCATATAGCTGTCCAATTTAACTTTAAACAACAACATCGAACCTGCCTCAACCACGTCTGCTGGAAGCTCGTTCCACACAGCTACCACTCTCTGAGTAAAGAAGTTCCCCCTCATGTTACCCCTAAACTTTTGCCCTTTAACTCTCAACTCATGTTCTCTTGTTTGAATCTCCCCCACTCTCAATGGAAAAAGCCTATCCATGTCAACTCTATCTATCCCCCTCATAATTTTAAATACCTCTATCAAGTCCCCCCTCAACCTTCTACATTGCAAAGAATAAAGACCCAACTTGTTCAACCATGGGGGAAGAAACTTTCAAGATTTTTCTTTAGCGCGTCGCACCAGACAGTCAGCCATTCTTGTCTGGCGTGTGGTGTCAGGATTGGTCTCCTTTCAGATTAACCGGGTCACGATATGAACGTTCTTGACTCGACCCTTTTTTTTAACGAGACTGAGTGGCTAGCTCGACGCTCAACCCGGCACGGATGGAAAGCGTGCTCGGGAGGTGGCCTGACTTGGATTCGAACTCGGGAGCCTTCGCTCCGGAGTCCGGCGCTGATGCCATTGACTTCGTGACTTTTAAGATGGGAAAGAGGTAATTAACCCAACGACAAGCATGTCTTTGGGATGTGGGAGGAAATTGGAGTACCCAAGAGAAACCAACACCATTACAGGGTGTTCTTTGGTTTGGTTTACCGTTGTTGCCCCATATACAGTGAAAAGCTTAAGTTTGCATAACATCCAATCAGATCATGTCATGCATAAGTACATTGAGGAAGAAAACAGTAAAACGGAATGCAGAGAATGGTGTTACAGCCACAGAGTAATTGCACTGCAGGTAAACAAGTTCACGGAACATGATGAGGGTGACTGGGAGGTTGAGGGTTAATGTTTAGTGCATGAGAGTCTGATAACAATGGGTGAATGTACAGATCCACACAGATAGCATGGAATTGGATCTAGGTCAGTGAAGGTGTGGGACACTGGCACTAAGCCGTGTCTCTCGTGGTCTGTTCACTTTCCCAAATCATCTGCCTCTGCCCTGGTTCTTCAGTGGATATGAATGGAATGACAGGAAGAACATCAGATACTGCTGGGAGATCAGTAACTCCTGGAAGACCGACTTTTCGCCTTCCTGAAACTTGTTGGGTCTCCCAGCACAGCAAGAAGTTCATAAGGGAATGCCATCAACTGGCACATCGTGGGCGGCAGCAGTACGTGCTGAGGGATGCACTGAAGCTCGGTGGGGAAACACCACAGTCTAGTGTTCTACAACCACCGGACAGGGTGGAGCTGGGTCAGGTCGGGCAGGACCACAACCTTGTGCTCTTCTGCGACTGAACACTGAGTGACTGGAATCGGGTGCTGAAGCCCCTCAAACAAGGGGTGTTCTGCCTTTCGGGCTACTGGTTTGCTGTTACATTCAGCTTTTATTTTGAAATGAACAGTTTCCGATCTCAATTAGGCCACTTCCTATGCAGTCAGGAAGTAGGAAGTAGGAAGGCACATTGGCTGGCAGAAGGCCAGAGGTTTATGTGAGGAGTGAAAGAAGTTTCTATCTAAAACCGTCCTGCTGTTTCCGCAGCAGAAGCATTGCCTTTTCACTTCTTGTTCACTATATCATGCCATTGAGTCTGCAATAAAACCAAGAAGCTAGGAGACTATACCCTGACTCTTTTGTCATTTTTGAACGGAGTTTGGCTGACTGTCTCGTTGATGTTACAACACGCCATCGAGGGCAGTAGAAGGATGTTTCACCCCAGAGGGCCACACAATGGCATTAAGTATAGAAGTGTGTTCATACTATCAAATGATACGGAGAGGTGTAAAGAGTAATACCTGTGTGCAGTGACACGCTCTGCCAATATTGTGAGGACTCAAATGAGATGCACAGGACGGAAACACTTCGCTTCTCTCAGTGAGTCCTATTATTTAATAAATTGCTTCGTTGTTTTCGCTCACCACCTATTGCACAGCCTAGAGACATACACTCAGTGGCCACTTTATTAGGTACACCTGTACACCTGCTCATTAATGCAAAATCTAATCAGCCAATCACGTGGCAGCAACTCAATGCATAAAAGGATGCAGACATGGTCACGAGGTTCACTGGTTGTTCAGACCCAGCATCAGAATGGGGAAGAAAAGTGTTCTAAGTGACTTTGACAGTGGGGTGATTATTGGTGTCAGGCGGGATGGTTTGAGTATCTTAGAAACTGCTGATCACCCGCGATATTCATGCAGGTGATCAGTAGTTTCTAAGATACTCAAACCAATGGTGTCTAGCGTTTGATACTCAAACCAATGGTGTCTAGCGTTTACAGAGAAAACTATATATTTACAGAGAAAAACGGTGCGTAAAACAGAAATCATCCAGTGAGCAGCAGTTCTGTAGGTGAAAATGCCTCGTTAATGAGAAACGTCAGAGGAGAATGGCCAGACAGGTTCAGGCTGACGGGAAGGCGGCAGTAACTCAAATAACCACACGTTACAACCCTGGTCTGCAGAAGAGCGACTCTGAATGCACAACAATTTGAACCCTGAAGCAGACGGGCTACAGCAGCAGCAGAAAGCTATGAACGTACACTCGGAATGTACACTTCAATAGCTACAGGAGGTACCTAATAAAGTGGCCACTGAGTGTGTATTAATATCCTAACACCACTCTATAAGGTTTGAAGACAAACCTAATAATAATCTACCCTTGTAATGCATCTAGATTGTGTTTGTTGTGTACTTACTCGTGGGGATCACTGAGAGAGTTTGAGGTAAAAATCTTCACAGTGGAGACTCAAGTACCCACAGTCAGCGGGGAACAAAGATTTAACACACTACTGTGGTGTTACTTTATCCGCTGTCAGAAAGGATTTAAAATAAGTCGATTAACACCAGTATTAAAGCAGCTTTGATCTGAAAATACCAAATATCTGACCTTGAGTTATCAAACACTGCCTGGAAGGCTGCTGCAAGGGGATTTAGGTGTCATTTTCATTGTGTGTGAACACATCATGGAAAATGAAATTAGAGGGCTGTGGGAAAGAACACATGGGATAGAAATAAATAGATAGTTCTTTCATAAGACAAAGGGGCAGAATTAGGCTTTTCAGCCCATCAATTGTGCTCTGCCATTTGATTGTGGCTGCTTTATTTTCCCACTCAATCCCATTCCCCTGCCTTCTGCCTGTAACCTTTCACACCCTTACTAGTCAAGAACGTATCAACTTCCGCTATAAACTTGGCCACATCAACCAATTCATTGACATATAACACGCAAAGTAGCGTACCCAACACCGACCTCTGCGGAACACCACTAGTCACCGGCAGCCAACCAGAAAAGACCCCCTTTATTCCCATTCTATGCCTTCTGCCAGCCACCCAATCATCTGTCATTTTAACATTTTTCCTATAATACCATGGACCTATATTTTGTTTTGCAGCCTCACATGTGACCCTTGTCAACGGCCTTCTGAAAATTCAAGTACACAACATCCACCGATTCTACTTTATGTATTCTGTCTGCTATTTCCTCAAAGACTCGTCAGGCAGTATTTCCCTTTAGGAAACCCATTCTTCGAAAGAGCTAGGATCAGTGTAGTGGGCCAGATGTCTTTCTGCTCTGATTCTGGTTTTGGCTGGTATAACTCCCAGACTATAATCTTTCAACCTGACACCATGTACATTGATTAATCTAACTTCCAGTAATTCCTTCCCTCTTCCCCTTCTCTCTATTTTTATTCTTCTTTCTGGCTCCCCTTTTACCCCTTCTCCCCCTTCTCCTTACCTCACCTGCCCATCATCTCTCCCTAGTGCCTTTCCTTCTTCCTTTTCTCCCACAGTCCACTCTCCTCTCCTATCAGATTCCTTCTTCTTCAGCCCTTCATCTTTTCCACCTATCACCTCCCAGCCCCTACCCATCTATCTTTCTGCTCACCTATCACCTGCTAGCTTGTATTCTTCCTCCACCCAATTTTTTATCCTGGCTTTATCCCCCTTCCTTTCCAGTCCTGATCTATGTTGTGGCTCCTTTGGAAAGTTTCTCCAAGGTATTCCGAAGACGTTTTCTTCCACAGTTTAATGGGAGTTCTGTGAGATCCTCGCTCTCTGTTACCCCTTTATAACATCATCATGAATCTATCCTGCACCCTCTCTCGCTCCATGACATCCTTCATGGAGACCAGACTGCACAAAGTCCTCGAAGTAAGGTTTCACCAGCGTTCTGTACAGCTTTCCAGAGAAGACATGAGCTCTAGTTGCCATGTCAATTAATGAACCGTCCTCACCTCCAGCTTATTTGACGCTTCGTTCTTGACGTGCCGAAGGTTACTCCTCGTGTGGGCGTACACGTCCGCCAAGGGCTCTTCCGCCGGGGGATGTGGCGCTGGGTAGCAGGGCGGAGGTGGCGGTGGCTGAGATGTCGCCGGGGGAGACGGAGCCGGGAACATAGGAGGTGGCGGAAGAGCTTTGTTCCCAGATGCCTGGTTTTCCTGAGGGCTCACCTCTGGATTCAGCATGTCCATGTAAGTGTCCATGTCCGTATTCACCGATGGCCCTGGGAACAAGGAAGTTCAATCAGAATCCAAGGAAAACATTGGAAATCTTGGGAAGCAAAATCAGGCCAAAAAACTTCTGTTTGCAAGGAGAATCCACTGGTTGTATTAATGAATCTTAAGAAGGAGTGTTGCAAAAATTGCCGTGCAATAGAAGTAAAAATTGCAAGAAATACTCCGCAGGTCCAACTCTCTCTCTCTCTCCCTCCCCTTGTCTCTGTTGGTCTCTGTCTCTATCTTTCTCACTCTTGCCCTCCCCCATAGATATCCCAGGACATTCAGTCTGTTTCAGATTTATATCATTTGCAGTTTTTTTGTGCTTCATAATCGTTGTGCAGCTTGTAACATTACAGGTGATTCCTCAGAGGCGCAAGAGGTCCTGCAGGTGCTGGACACCTTCAGCGACGCGCACAAAATGTTGAAGGAACTCAGCACATCAAGCAGCACTTCTTATGGAGGGAAATAAGCAGTCCATCGGGACCTGATGAGAGGTCTCGGCCTGAAACACACACTGTTGGTCCATCTCCCTGGGTGCAGCCTCACCTGCTGATTTCCTCCAGCATTCAGTGTTTGCCATGTGGTTGAGAATGTTTTGGAGTGTGCTGAGATCAGAAAAGGTGCTATATAAATGCAAAGCCGCTCTTTTCTTTCCTTCCCAAATATAAATGTGGGAGTCATCTTACCTGCCCATCATCTCCCTCTGGAGACCCTCCTCCTTCCCTTTCTTCTACGGTCCACTGTCCTCTCCAATTAGATTCCTTCTTCTTCAGCCCTTTACCTTTTCCACCTATCACCTCCCAGCTTCTTGCTTCATCCTCCTCCCCCACCAACCCCCAACTCACCCACCTTCACCTGGTCTCACCTGTCACCTGCCAGGTTGTTCGTCTCCCCCTCTCCCTACCTTCTTATTCCGGATTCTGTCCCCTTCCTTTCCAGTACTGATGAAGGGTCTCAGCACCACCCCCCCAAAAAAAACAACTGTTTATTCCTCTCTGTAGATATTGCCTGACCCGCTCAGTTCCTCCACCATTTTGTGTGCGTGTTGCCGACAATCAATTAGACACAATTAATTATATGATTGAGCGGGCATCAGGATTTGTACATTTGTAAATCAACCTTGCTCACCAGAGGCCAACAGCTGGTCACAGAATGAGCAATCTCATAAAGGAGACCTTTCATCTCATATTCTTGATATTTGTTGATTTTTTTTTTGCTTCCTTTTGAACTTGCACAGTGTGTTGTCTGTTGCAGACTGGTTGTTTGTCCGTAATGTGTGGTATCTTTCAGTAATTCTGTAGTGTTTCTTTGTGTTTACTGTGAATGCCCGCAAGAAAATGAATCTCAGGGTTGTATATGGTGGTGTATATCTACACTGATAATAAATTTACTTTGAACTTTGAGACTGCAAGACGAGCAGACGAGCAGTGGGAATCATGCTGGGTGCAAAAATCACGTTCTCCCCCCTTCCCCACTAGCAGACCTCCAGTGAATCAAGGGCTGTGATGTCATCTTCTCTCATCAAACCGCCAATACTGATGTTAACCGAGGAACAGAATCCACCCCCACCCCCCATCACAGAGGAGCGATGAAGAAGAAATCCAGCGAAGAAAAGAGAAAACCCCTTTCGCAATTATGTCGCTCATTAAAGGAACATATTTTCTCTGTCATTTTTAAAAACTTGAAGCAGAACATAAGCATTTTCAGATTTGATGCCACCAATATTTGAAGCTGCATCTGTTTTTTTATGGATCATAGTACAGGCCCTTCGGCCCACAATATTCTGCCTACCTGTATAACCTACTAACCCTTCCCTCCTACACAACTCATTACCCTACATGTTTTTATATCTATGAGACTATCTGTGACATGAGAAATTCTGCCAATTCTGGAAATCTGGAGCAACACACACAAAATGCTGGAGGGACTCAGCAGGTCAGGAAGTATCGATGGAAGTGAATAAAGAGTCGATGTTTCAGACCGAGATCTTTCATTAGGACTGGAAAGGGAGGGGGAAAGTGACACAATAAAATGGTGGGGGGGGGGAGGGAAGGAGGATTAGCACTGGTGAGGCCAGGTGGGTGGGGAAGGTGAAAGGCCAGAGAGGAATGAATCTAATAGGGGAGGAAAGTGGACCATAGGAGAAAGGGAAGGAGAAGAGGGCTCAGGGGGGAGGTGAGAAGAGGCAGGAATCCAGAGTGGGGAACAGAGAAAGAGGGGATGGGGGGAGGGAATTTTTCCCCCTGGAATGAGAAATTGATATTCATACCATCAGGTTAGAGACTGCCCAAACAGAATACAAGACCATAAGACCATAAAACATAGCAGCAGAATTAGGCCATTTGGCCCATCAAATTTGCTCCACCATTTAATCACGGCTGGTCCATTCCCCCCCCCCCCCCGCCCCACTCCTCAGCCTTCTCTCTGTAACCTTCGATGCTGTGTCCAATCAAGAACCTATCAAGGCTTGCCTTAAATACACCCAATGACCTGGCCTCCACAGCTGCCTGTGATAACAAATTCCATAAATTCACCACCCTCGGGCTAAAGAAATACTCAACATCTCTTTTAAATGGACACCCCTTTATCCTGAGGCTGTGCCCACTTGCCCTAGACTCCCCCACCATGGGAAACATACTTTCCACATCTACTTTGTCTAGGCCTTTCAACATTTGAAAGGTTCAATGAGATCATCCCTCATCCTTTTAAATTCCAGCAATGACAGACCCAGAGCTATCAAACATTCCTTGTATAATAACTCTTTCATTCCCGAAATCTCCTTGTGAACCTCCTCTGGACCCTCTCCAGTGCCAGCACATCTTTTCTAAGATGAGGGGCAAAACTGTTCACAATACTTAAAGTGAGGCCTCACCAGTGCCTTATAAAGCCTCAGCATCACATCCCTGCTCTTGTATTCTAGACCTCTTGAAATGAATGCTAACATGGCATTTGCCTTCCTCATCACAGACTCAACCTTCGATTTTCAGAAGGCCTTTGACAAGGTGCCGCACATGAGGCTGCTTAGCAAGATAAGAGCCCGTGGAATTACAGGGAATTTACTAGCATAGGTGGAGTGTTAGCTGATTGGCAGAAAACAAAGAGTGGGAAGAAAGGGATCCTATTCTGGCCGGCTGCCAGTTACCAGTGGAGTTAAACAAGGGTCGGCGTTGGGTGGGACCACTGCTTTTTACGATGTATGTCAATGATTTAGACTACGGTATTAATGGATTTGTGGCTAAAGTTGCCAATGATACAAAGATAGGTGGAGGAGCAGGTAGTGTTGAGGAAACAAAGAGCCTGCAGAGAAACTTAGATAGTTTAGGGGAATGGGCAAAGAAGTGGCAAATGAAATACAATGTTGGAAAGTGTATGGTCATGCACATTGGTGGAAGAAATAAATGGGCAGACTATTATTTAGATGGGGAGAGAATTCAAAATGCAGAGATGCAAAGGGTATTGGGAGTCCTTATGCAGGATACCCTAAAGGTTAACCTGCAGGGTGAGTCAGTGGTGAAGAAGGCAAATGCAATGTTGGCATTCATTTCTAGAGGAATAGAATATAAGAGCAGGGATGTGATATTGAGGCTCTATAAGGCACTTGTGAGACCACACTTTAGAAAGGATATACTGACATTGGAGAGGGTTTAGAAAAGATTCACGAGAATGATTCCAGGAATGAAAGGGTTACTGTATGAGGAATGTCTGGCAGCTCTTGGGCTGTATTCCCTGGAGCTCAGGAGAATGAGGGAGGATCTCATAGAAACAGTCCTTATACTAAAAGGCCTGAACAAATTAGATATGGCAAAGTTATTTCCCATGGTAGTGGATTCTAGGACAAGAGGACATGACTTCAGGATTGAAGGACATCCATTTAGAACAGAGATGCAGAGAAATTACTTTGCTCAGAGGGTGGTAAATCTGTGGAATTAGTTGCCACGAGCAGCTGTGGAGGCCAAGTTATTGGGTGTATTTAAGGCAGAGATAAATAGGTTCTTGATTAGCTGGGGCACCAAAGAGTATGGGGAGAAGGCAGAGGAGTGGGGATGACTGGATTAATTGGATCAGCCCATGACTGAATGGTGGAGCAGACACGATGGGCTGAATGGCCCGCTTCTACTCCTATATCTTATAGTTTTATGGTCTAAGTTAACCTTCTGGTTGTCCTACACAAGAACTCCCACGTCCCTTTGCATCTCAGATTTTTGGATTTTCTCCTCGTTTAGAAAATAGTCTGCACATTTATTTCTACTACCAGTGTGCTTGACAATGTGTTTTCCAAAATTGTATTTCATTTGCTACCTTCTTGATCATTCTTCTAATTTATCCAAGTCCTTCTGCAGCCTACCTGTTTTCTCAACACTTCCTGCCCCTCCACCAATCTTTGCATTGTCTGCAAACTTAGCAACAAAGCCATCTATTCCATCATCTAAACCATTGATATACAGCATAAAATAAGTGGTCCCAACACCAACCCCTGAGGAACACCACTAGTCACCGCAGTCAATTGGAAAAGGATCCTTTTATTTGCACTTGCTGCTTCTTACCAATCAGCCAGTGCCCTAACCATGCCAGTAACTTTCCTGTAATACCATCGGCTCTTAACTTGGTAAGCACCCTCATGTGTGGCAGCTGGCCAAAGGCCTTCTAGAAGTCCAAATATACAAAATCCACTGAATCCCCTTTACCTTTCCTATGTGTAATCTCCTTAAAGAATTCCAACAGATTTATCAGGCACGATCTTCCCTGAAAGAAACCATGCTGACTTTGTCCTACCTTGTTTTGTGTCACTAAGTACTCCTTCACCCTGAGGGTGGCCTCACTGTGACACAAGAGGACGCCATGGACCAACATTTCAGAATGAGAATGGGAATTGGAATTAAAATGTTTGGCCACCAGGAAGATCTGCTTTTGGCGGATGGAGTGGAGGTACTTGTCGAAGCAGTCCCCCAATTTACGGCAAGTCTCAGTATGTAGAGGAGGCAGAATCTTCTAAATATCTGTATTGTATCACCCTCTATCACCAGTGTGTTCCACACACCCACCACTTTCTGTATAAAAAGCCTAACTCTGACATCTCCTGTTAACATTTTGTTTTGACTCTCGGCAGATTTACAAATGCTTGGCACAGGATGTGGAGGTCCCCATTCTGAGATGTTGGATCAGATGAACCTCGAGGCCCTGGGTGCCATCTAGTGGAACTACCCGAACCCTCATTTGTCTGCAACCCTTCTGTGATAGAGTCAAAATGGAACTTGCAACTTGCTTCCTCACCCTTCAAACCTGAAGCAATTTCAATAAAACCTAACTATTACAATTTGCGAGAAGATCAGGACCTCAGCATAAATGAAATATTTCTATTTTTTAATTAAAAAACCCTCCCTTGTTGAGTTAATCAAATCTCTCAGGTAACATTCAAGTTGCTCTCAAGCACGGAACCTGGTTGAACCTAAAAAATGATAGAGCATGTAATGTTTCTCACTACCACTAGATGGAGATAGTGCCCCACTAACAAACCAAAAGCAGCCATTCTACAGGTCTGAATAACACACAATAAGAGTAACCCAGTGTGACAGCAGTCTTGGCCCAAAACCTTGACTGGTTTTCCCTTTCTACAGATGCTGCCAGACCTACTGAATTCCTCCAGCGCTTTGTGTGTGTTGCTCTGTTTTTGCCCCTATTGGCAGAATGTCTTGTGTTCATAGGATGACAGGGTGGAGATACGTCTCTATCAAAGAAAGTGAAGGGCACTCCTTCCCTCAGCTAGCCTACGTCACCTTTGGGCAAGGTGTAGCATCTGCTTAGCCTCCCCGATCAGGATCACGTGAAGCCACAGGAGCAGGTGGTGGATGGTCGTATGAGCAGCTGGTGCATATCACAAGTCCTGGTTATGTGACTACTGACGCCAGGCAGACAATCTCTGAAGAGTATTGATAATGGCTGGGGTCACTCGTCTTGTAAAGACACTGCCCGGAAGAAGGCAATGGCAAACCACTTCTGTAGAAGCACTTGCCAAGAACAATCATAGTCATGGAAAAATCATGACTGCCACGTCATATGACATGGCACACAGGGAATGCACTTGTGTTTATGCTGTGGTCACAGAAGTTGGCCTCACACTCCGGAAGTCCACATTAGGTACACCGTGGGAAGCCTTAAATCATAGCTACCATCATGCAGGAGGTACGGGAGCCTGAAATCCCAAACCTTCAGATTCCAGAACAGCTACATCCCTTCAACCAGTCATTTCTTGAACTAATCCGCACAACTCTCACCTATTAGCAACACTGTGACCATTTTGAGCACTTCCCCAATACAATGTAGTTTGCTTGTTTTTGATCTAATTGTGTTCCGTCTTGCACCATTTATATACAAATGATGCTTTCCTTCTGAGCATTGTACCTCTATGTGCTTGCAACACTACCCGTGAGTAAGTTTTTCGTTACACCTCTGTCACCAACATCATCATTATGTGCTGTGCTGTATGACGTAATCATTATGTGCCATATTGTATGACATCATCATTATCTGCCATGTTGTATGATGTGGGTGATCATGGTCTTTCTATTGACCACGATTGCACTTGGCAAGTGCTTCTACAGAAGTGCTTCTCCATTGCCTTCTTCTAGGCAGTGTCTTTACAAGATGGATGACCCCAGCTATTATCAATACACTTCAGAGATTGTCAGTGGTCGCATAACCAGGACTTGTGATATCGCACCAGCTGCTCATACGGCCATCTACCATCTGCTCCCATGGTTTCATGTGACCCTGATCGGGGGGGGGGGGGGCTAGGCTTGTGCTACACCTTGCCTGAGGGTGACCTGCAGGGTAGTGGAGGGAAGGACCCCCTTACTCCTCTTTTGGTAGAGACGAATCTCCACCCCACCACACACAACCATGCACCCACTTCCATACATGACCATTAACCTGATTTTGACTTGGTTCAACCTCCAGAGTACCCTGAGGTAGAAAATTCCAAAGATTCCTCACCCTCCATGGAAATGAATTCCTCCACATCTCTCACTTAAATGCCTGATGATTTCCCCTCGCCCTCCAATTCCGAAACCATGCCCCCTTCTTCCCTGGTTCCGTTCTAGCCTTGAGCTCCTGTCTCAGAGTGACAATGCTTTGCTGAGCCGCACCTTGTCCCTGGCTCTGGGCCTGCCCTGCTGGGCTGCCCCTCGTCTCCCTGGTACTGGATTGGCTGGAATGGTAGGAGTTGTAGTTGGACAGTGTGCTGGAGGGGGAGCCCAAGTCCGCCCCAGTCTGCTGCTGCGATGAGATGGTGGTGTTGGGAGATGACATCCCTGAGTCAGGCTGTTTGCATTCGAGGTCCAGGGACGGGTCCCGAGACAGGACCCGGTGCTCCACACTCTGAAAGGAGACAGAGAGATGAAGTAACACAGCATGAACGTACCCTGTTCCTCCCATCCAGTCCAGCTTGCTCCCTTATACCAGATATGGACAAACTCTTTACACTTCCGTTTACACAATCATATTCCCAGGTTGTCTGAGTCTGGCTTGGCTACTGAACCACATCCTCTACTGTCCCCATCACACAGGAGACCAGCACTCACACCGGGACCGTTCACCAGCTCACACTGGGACTGATCACCAACTCACACCGGGACCGTTCACTAACACACACTGAGACCGTTCACCAGTGCACACTGGGACCGTTCACTAACTCACACCGGGACTGATCACCAACTCACACCGGGACTGATCACCAATGTACACTGGGACCATTCACTAACACATACAGGGACACCCAATTAGCGCTAATCACAGGGTCCTAGATTTGAGAATGTTACATCTCGTGGTGTCGCTCTGCTGAACTACTGATGTCCCTTTAGAATTATTACAAATAAACTCTGATCACTGTCTCTACGTCAGAGTCTGCCTTTCCTCCACACTTGGGTCCTGATATTGCCAGCACACCTGCTGTGCTACAGGGGCACTTTTAGCAGGGCAATAGATTGGTTGTTAAGTGTTCTAGGGCATTGCAGGTGTATGTGAACACAAGTTTTCCCCTCCTTCTCAGCAGGCTGATACAGATTGGCAATGAACTTCCACCCTTATTAATCTAACAGACAGGTGAATATCTGAATCTCATTTTTAATTTGGCTTTTTTGACACTGATCAACAGAATAACACTCCATCATGTCAAAGTGAAAACAGATCTCTACAAAGTGATCTAAATTAATTACAAACATAAAACACAAAATAATTGATTGCATAAGTATTCAGTCCCTTCAAGTCAGTATTTAGTAGATTCCACCTTTGGCAGAAATTCCAGCCCTGAGTCTGTGTGGATAGGTCTCTATCAGCTTTGCACATCTGCGCACTGCAATTTTCCCCCATTCTTCTTTACAAAACTGCTCAAGATCTGTCAGATTGCATGGGGGTCGTGAATGAACAGCCTTTTTCCAAGCCCAGCCATAAACTCTCAATTGGATTGGGGTCTGGACTCTGACTTGGCCACTCTAGGCATTAACTTTGTTGTTTTTAAACCATTCCTGCAGAGTCTCCCACAGGCCTTCTGGCAAACTCTAGCTGAGATTTCATCTGAGTTTTTCTCAACAATAGCTTTCTCTTTGTCACTTTCCCATAAAGCTGTAACTTGTAACTCCTCCAGAGTTGTCATAGGTCTCTTGGTAGCCTCCCTCACTAGTCACCATCTTGCACGGTCACTCAGTTTTTGAGGACGGCCTGCTCTAGGCAGATTTACAGCTGTGCCATATTCTTGATGATTGACAACTGTACTCCAAGGGATATTCAGTGACTTGAAAACTTTCTTGTATCCATCTTCTGACTTGTGCTTTTCAATAACTTTTTCACTGAGTTGCTTGGAGTGTTCTTTTGTCTATATGGTGTAGTTTTTGCCAGGATGCTGACTCACCAGCTGTTGGATCTTCCAGATACGGGTGTATTTTCACTACAATCAGTTGAAACACCTTGACTGCACACAGGTCTCCAAAAACAGATTTCCATTTATCTGATTATGTGACTTCTAAAACCAATTGGCTGCACCAGTGATGATTTGGTGCGTCATATTAAAGGGGGGTGAATACTTATCCAATCAATTATTTTGTGTTTTATATTTGTAATTAATTCAGATCACATTGTAGAGACCTGTTTACACTTTGACAGGGAAGTGTATTTTTCTGTTGATCAGTGTCAAAAAGGTCAAATTAAGTCCACCGTGATTCAATGTTGTAAAACACTAAAACATAAAAACTTCTGTGGGATGGGGGGGGGTTGGTGGCGGTGAATACTTTTTATAGGCACCGTGTGCACTTTATATATACTGCGTGTGTGTGTGTGTGTATATATAAAAATAAATAAAATAACCATGTCTTCTGCTGGTCTCTCTGCTGAAGCTACTAAAATTTAGAAAATAATCTTGTGGACAAATAAAATTGATCCTCTGCCCTTTGATGTCAAAGGTGAGAGTAATATTTAAAACAGTGAAATTAGAACATTAGAAACTAGAAAAAATGAGATGACAGAGAACATGGTAAATGTTCAGCAAAGCAGGCAGCCTCTGTGGGGGAGGAGAACAAAATTTATTGATTGATGACATGAACTCAGTTTCCCTATTCACAGATACTGCCTGATCCACTGAGTGTATCCAACTTTTTACTTAGGAGAGTCTGGGTGTTGCATTGCCGGTGAATTAATTACTTCTATCTGGTGAACACCCTGGTGTCCACCAGAGGAAGATGGCACAAAGTTATTTGCCAAGGTTGTGCCCTCTCTCCACTTCTCCCTCATCATCATCCACAGTCTCTTCACACACTGGAATAGGGCAATTTATGAGGACATTAGGCTGGAACTAAGAAGCTTTAATTAGGAACACCTTTATGTTAGCCCGTATCAGACGTGGAGGGTGTTTAAAGATCAATTGTATAGGGTACAGGAAAGGTATGTTCCTGTGAGAAGGAAGGACGGGAATGGAAAGATAAGAGACCTTTGGATGTCCAGACGGGCGATGAATGTGTTAAGAAGAAAAAGGAAGAGTATGTAAAGCTTCAGAAGTCAGGATCAAACGAAGCACAATGTGGAATATAAAGGAGCCAGAAGCTAGAACTAAGGAAGGGAATTAGGAAAGTCAGAAGGGGCCATGGTAAGTCCTTGGCAAGTAGCATTAAAGTGAATCCCAAGGCATTCTATACACACATCAAGAGTAAGAGGATAACTAGGGAGAGGGTGGACCACTCAGGGATAAAGAGGGGAACATTTGCTTGGATGCGGAGAATGTGAGTGAGGTACTTTGCTTCAGTATTTCCCAAGGAGAGGGATATAGAGCACCAGGAGATCAGTGCAGAGTGTATAAATGTTAGGGTGTTTAGAGGTCAAGGAGGAGGAAGTGTTGGCCTCCTAATTAGTATTAAGGTGGATAATTCCCCAGGGTCTGATGCGATTTACCCCACGTTATTGAAGGAGGCAAGAGATGACTTTGCTGGACCTTTGTCGAGTATCCTTGTGTCCTCTCTGGCCACAGGCGAGGTCCTGGAGGACTGACGAGGGACTAATTTTGTGCCTCTATTTAAGAAGGGAACAACGGAAATTCCTGGAAACTATAGACCAGTGAATCTGACGTCAGTGGAAGGGAAATCGCAAGAGAAAATTCATAGGGATAGGATATATGAGCATTTGAAAACCCATGACCTAACCAGGGAAAGCCAGTGTGACTTTGTGAGTGGCAGGTTATGCCTTACCAACTTGACTGAGTTTTTTGACAAGATGATGAGAGATTTTGATGGGGGTTGGACAGTGGATGTTGCCTATGTGGATTTTAGTAAGGTTTTTGACAAAGTCCCTCATGTGAGGCTAATCCAGAAGATTAAGATGCATGCAGACATCCCACCTCTCCTGGAAATTCTGGGAGTCTCCCGCAAATTGATGGTGCTACGTCCCTGAAATGAGTTTTTGCAGGGTGGGATGTCTATGCATGGGTTCTGGGACGAATTGGCTGTTTGGGTTCAGAACTGGCTAGCACATAGAAGGCCGAGGGTAGTGGTTGAAGGGGCTTATTCAAGCTGGAGGTCTGTAATTAGTGGTGTTCCGCAGGGATCTGTGCTCTTTGTGATGTATATAAATGAACTGGATCAAAACGTAGATTAGTAAATTGGCGGATGATACCAAGATAGTGTGGAGGACTGGCAAAGAACACTGCGTGATATAGAGCAGTTGCTGATACAGGCAGAGGAATGTCAGATTGAGTTTAACTCAGATAAATGTGAAGTGTTGCTCCTTGGTAGGAAGAATACAAGAAGACAGTACACTGTTAAGGGCAAGATACTTAATAGTGTTGTTGAGCAGAGAGATCTTGGGATCCAAGTTCATGGCTTCTTGAAAGTGGCTACACTAAGGTGGTTAAGAAGGCTTATGAAATGCTTGCTTCTATTAGTCGAGGCATTGAGTTCAAAAGTCAGGAGGTTATTTTGCAACTTTATAAAACTCTGGTTAGGTCACATCTGGAGTATGACATACAGTTCTGGTCGCTCCATTATAGGAAGGATGTTGAGGCTTTGAAGAAGGTGCAGAAGAGGTTTACCATGTTTCTGCCTGGTTTAGAAGGCATGTGCTATCATGAGAGGTTGGATAAACTTGGGTTGTTTTCTCTAGGTCACCAGAGGCTGAGGCGAGATCTGATAGAGGTTTATAAGATTATGAGAGGCATAGATAGAGAGAGTTTTCCAGGGTTGAAATGTCTAATGCCAGAGGGCATGTTTGAAGGTGAGAGAGGGTAGGTTCAAGGGAGATGTGAGGGGTAAGTTATTTTACTCATGAATGCCTGGAATGCGCTGCCTGGCATGGCAAATACATTAGAGGCTTTTAAGAGATGTTTGTATAGGCACGTGGATGTAAGGGAGATGGAGGAATATGGACATAGTATATGTAGGATGGATTAGTGTTAGAGTGTTTTTGATTTGCTTTTTAACTGGTACAACACAACATTGTGGGCCAAATGGCCTGTTCCTGTGCTGTACTGATCTATGTTCTACGTTCTATTAATGGTTGTGATCAACACAGCCAAAGAATCATAAGTCTGCCTCATAAGATGGGCAAAGGTCAGGTGTCAGGGAGTTGCTCTTACCTGTAGGAATTTTACCCAAACACAGATGCCTCTATCAGGGACAGGTAAATGAATTAATATCAAAGTCCAGTCAAAGTAAGTTTCGTATCAAATTATGTATATGTCACCATATACAACCCTGAGATTCATTTTCCTGCAGGCAGTTGCAGGAAAATAAAGAAATACAATAGGGTTTATGAAAAAAATAAAAAATTAAAGACTGACAAAGAATCATTGTGCAAAAAAATAAAAACAGATACATAGATTGAGGTAAATAAATAAATACAAAGATAGATAGATAAAGAAAAATCAGTAAATACACATTCAGATACATAGAGATAGATAGATTGAGATAGATGACAGATGATAGATAAATGCATAGATAGACTAATAGGTAGACAGACTGTAATAAGCTTTTCAGTCCTGTGCAGGGCGCCAGAGAGCAGTGGGTGCCAAAGTTTTTAGAGCACCTGAATTGGTTAATTGTTGTTTAATTGTTGAGAGTTCCCTGAGTTTTTTTTTCATGAACAACTCACTCTTTGTAATGTGGTCTCCTGGTGCTTTCCATTTAAACTTGTTAAGTTTGTTTTGATAGTCTTGGGGATTCTGTATTACTTCAGCAGATGCCTGATTAGAGCTAATCGCAAGGTCCTAGTTCTGAGAATGTTGCGTCTTGCGGTATCGCTCAGCTGAGCCACCAACTTTCTGTTGGAATTATTATGTATAAACTCTGGTCGCCGTCTCTACATTGGAGTCTGTCTTTCCTCTGCACTTGGGTCCAATATTGCCAGTGTACATCAATACAATAGATAGATCGATAGATAATGCTGTGAATATGAGTCCTTGAAGGTGAGTCAGTTCACAGAATGGGAACAATCATCCTGCTTCTAGAAGTCTGCATTTGTGGCATTAATCAGTGGGACTTATCCACAACTCCAAATGTAATTCCCTGGTGGATTTCTCTTACCATGTTCTCGACTGTCTTGAGGTACTTGGCGCATTGACTGTGTCCGTTATACTCAGCCAAGTCTGCTGCTGTGTAGCCATCGTTATCGCGAATACCCAGGTCAACACCATTGACCACCAAGATCTGGCAACACTGTATTAACAAGAGAAATACACGTCAAACAAAACGTAGCAAATGTTATTGATCTGGCTGTCACTGCTGGAGAAAGATAGAGACTAGACGAAGGGTTCCAGCCCGAAACATTGACTGATCTTTTTCACGGATGCTGCCCGACCTGCTGAGTTCCTCCAGCGTGTTGTGAGTGCTGCTTTGACCCCAGCTTCTGCAGAGTATTTTGTGTGTTAGCGACTAGACTACTAAGGTGACTATAAGAACTGATCCATTTTGTGACACAAAGACTGCCCGTACTGCGGTGATACTTAACACTGCTAGCAACCTTGTTGTGTCACTGAATAACACGGCACGGGGCCGGGCTCGTTAGGCTAACTCACCCACGTAAACTAGGGGACACTCATCCATATTAATCCCATCTCCCAGCTCTTGGCACATGCCTTTCTGTGCCCAAGTTATTCAAGTGTTCATCTGGGTACTTCTTAAATGCTGGCAGAGATCCAGTTGCCACCACTCTCTCAGGCAGTGTATTCCAGGTATTAACCATCCTCTGCTTAAAGACACTCAAAATCCAAAGTTCAAAGTAAATTGAGATTCTTTTTTGCAGGCAATCGTTGTACATTCAAAGAAACACAGTAGAATCAATGAAGAGCTGCAAACTGACAAACAACCTATGTGCAAAAAATGACAAATTATGCAAATACAAAAAATAAAAAAATTAGATAGATAGACGGATAGATAGAAAGAAAGAAAGATAGAAAGAACATGAGTCATAGTGTCCTTGAAAGTGAATCCATAGGTTGTGGAATCAGTTCAGTGTTGGGGTGAGTGAAGTTATCCTCTCTGGTTCAGGATGGTTGAGATGAAATAACAGTTCCTGAACCTGGTGTTGTTGGACCTCAGGCTCCTGTACCTCCTTCCTGATGGCAGTAGTGAGAAGGGAGCCTCCTCACCTCTGTTCTAAGGGCCGTCCTTCTATTCTCATACTGTGCCCTTCTCTAGGTCAGCTGAGCTTGGACGTGGATAACGAACGGACATACACTGTCACAACGGTCAGGTCTCTGGCTCTGAGCCTGGCTCTGTGGCTCAGAAGGCAAGGGGTGGCGGGGAGAAGATAGAGTTGTAATGGTAGAGGATTTGTTGGTTAGGGCAACATATAGGAGGATCTGTGGATGAGAACAAGTTTCCCAGATGGTATGTTACCTCCTAGGTGCCAGGGTCAGGGAGTCCACAGCATTCTTAAGTGGGAGGGTGTGCAGCCAGAGGTAATGGCCCAGTGAGTACCACTGACATAGGTAGGAAGAGGGACGAGGTTTGGCAAGGCGAGTTCCGGGAGTTAGGTGCTAGGCTAAGGAACAGGACTTCCTTTGTGATTTCAGGATTACTACCACATGCTGGTGAGGTCAGAAGTAGGAAGATCATACAGTTTAACACATGGCTGAGAAGATGGTTCAGGAAGGAGGGCCTTAGATTTTTGGATCATTGGCTTTCTTTCGGGGGAGGTTGGAATATACAGAAGGGATGGTTTGCACCTGAACTGGAGGGGTACTAATATCCTAGTGGGAAGGTTCACTAGTGCTGCACTGGGTGGGGGCTGAGGGTTTAAACGGGAGTTGCAGGTGATTGAGAACCAGAGAGACAGAACAGATAGTGGGACGATTGCGGAGAAAGATGTTGTTAAGCCTAAGTATGAAGTCAGGAATAAAAACATTGAGCACAGCCGGATTAATGTTCTAAACTGCGTATATTTCAATGCAAGCAGTACTCTAGGAAAGGCGGATGAGTGTAGGGCATGGATCAGCACGTGGAATTATGATATTGTAGCCACTAGTGAGACTTGGTTGCAGGAAGGGCAGGACTGGGGCTTTTCAAAGAAAGGGGCTTCCTTTCCTCAACCATTTCACGCATGTCTGCTCTTACCCCATTCTCCTGCCACCCTACCAGAGATAGGGTAGGATAGGGTTCCTCTTGTCCTTTCCTACCACCCCCTCCCAGCCTCTGCGTCCAGCACATAAACTTCTGCTACCTCCAAAGGGATTCCACCATCAGGCACATCTTTCCCTCCTCACCACTTTCTGCTTTTCACAGGGATCGCTCCCTACACGACTCCCTTGTCCATTTGTCCCTCCCCAGTGGTCTCCCTCCTGGCACTATTTTTCCCCCTTGCAAGCAAAGCAAGTGCTACACCTGCCCCTACACCTCCTCCCTCACTACCATTCAGGGCCCTAAACAGTCCTTCCAGCTGAGGCGAAACTTCACCTGTGAATTTGTTGGGGTTATATACTGTGTTCGGTGCTCCCTGTGTGGCCTCCTGTGTATCGGTGAGACCCAATGTAGATTCGGAGACTACTTTGCCGAGCATCTATGCTCCATCCACCAGAACAAGCAGGATCTCCCAGTGGTCACCCATTTTAATTCCACTTCCTATTCCCATTCCCATATTTCCATCCATGGCCTCCTCCACTATCATGATGAGTCCACACTTAGGTTGGAGGAACAACACCTTATATTCCGTTTGGGTAGTCTCCAACCTGATAGCATGAACATCGATTTCTCAAGCTTCCAATAATGCCCCCACCCCACCTTCACCAATTCCCATCGCCTTTTCCCTCTCTCACTTCATCTCCTTGCCTGCCCATCTCCTCCCTCTGGTGCTCTTCCCCGCTCTTTCTTTCTTCCCTGGCCTTCTGTCTCTTTCACCAATCAACTTCCCAGCTCTTTACTACATCCCTTCTCTTCCAGGTTTCACCTATCACCTGGCGGTTCTCTCTTCCCTCCCCCCACCTTTAAATCTATTCCTCAGCCTTTTTCTCCAGTCGTGCCGAAGGGTCTCGGCCCGAAACATCAACTGTACTTTTTTCTAGAGATGCTGCCTGGCCTGCTGAGTTCCTTCAGCATTTTGTGTGTGTTGTTCGGATTCCCAGCATCTACAGATTTTCTCTTGTTTGGAACTGGGGTTCTGTTGTTTTGGACATCATAAAGTGGGAGGGATTAAAGGAGGAGGGATGGCGATCCTAGTCAGGGAAAATATCATGGCAGTGCTTTGACAGGAGGGACTGGAGAGTTCATCTTGTGAAGCTTTATGGGTAGAACTAAGGAATAAAAAAGGTATGATCACGTTAATGGGGCTACATTACAGACCACCCAACAGTCCATGGGATTTAGAGGAACAAGTTTGCAGAGAGATTACAGACTGACGCAAGAAAAATAAGGTTGTAGTAGTAGGTGATTTTAATTTTACACATATTTATTGTAATTCCCATTCTGTAAAAGGGCTGGATGGGAAGAAAGTTTCCTTAATCAACCCATGGAAATCCCAACTAGAAAAAGTGTGATACTAGATCTCCTACGAGAGAATGAGATGGAGCAGCTGACAGAAGCTTGTGCAGAGGAACACTTTGCATCTCGTGATCATAACACCTTCAGTTTCAAGGTAATTGTGGAAGAGGATTGGTCTGATCCTTAGGTTGAGATTCTAAACTAGAGAAAGCCCAATTTTGATGATATTAGAAAGATCTGGCAAGTGTGGACTGGGACAGGTTGTTTTCTGACAAAGTTGTACTTGGGAGGCCTTCAAAAGTGAAATTTTGAGAGTACAGAGTTTGTGTGTTCCTGTCAGAATAGAAGGCAAGGATAACTGGTTTAGTGAACCTTGGTTTTCGAGAGATATTGAAGCCCTGGTTCAGGAAAAGAAGATACATGGCAGGTACAGGCAGGAAGGAACAAATGAGGTACCTGAATATAAGAAATGCAACAGAGCGCTTAAAAAGGAAATCGGGAGGGCTGAAAAAAGGCATGTGGTTGTTTTAGCAGACAAGGTGAAGGGGAATCCTACGGGCTCTTACAGATATATCGATAGCAAGGGACAAATTGTTCCTCTGAAGTATCAGGGTGGCAATCTGCACGGAGCTGAAAGGGATGGTGGAGATACCAAATGGATTTTTTGCATCTGTATTTACTCAGGAGACAGACACAGAGTTTATAGAAGTGAGGCAAAACAGTTACAAGGTCATGGACTGTATACAGATTACAGAGGAGGAGGTGTTTGCTATCTTGAAGCAAATTAGGGTGGATAAATCCCCAAGGCCTGTCAAAGTGTTCCCTCAGACCTTGTGGGAGGCCAATGCAGAAATTTCAGGTGCCTTAACTGAGATATTTAAAACATCGGGATATTTATACACGGGTGAGATGCCGGAGGACTGGAGGATAGTAAGTGTTGTTCCATTGTTTCAGAAAGACTCTATGAATAAACCAGGAAATTATAGGCTGGCGGGCCTGGCATCAGTAGTGAGAAATTCATTGGTAGGTATTCTATGGAACATATATATAAGTATTTGGATAAACAGAGACTGATTACAGATAGTCAGCATGGTTCGTGCGTGGTGGGTCATGTCTAGCCAATCATAGAGTTTTCAAGGGAGTTACTAGGAAGGCTGATGAAGGCAAGGCAGTAAATGTTGTCTCCATGGACTTTAGCAAGGCCTTTCACAAGGACCCACATGGCAGTTGGTCAAGAAGGGTCAGTTGCTTAGCATTCAAGACGAGGTAGTAAATTGGATTAGTGATTAGCCTCATGGGAGAAGCCAGAGAGTGGTAATAGGTGGTTGCTTCTCCGACTGGAGGCCTGTGACTAGTGGTGTACTGCAAGAGTTGGTGTTGGGTCAGTTACTGTTTATCAATGTATATCAATGATCTGGATAATAACATGGTTAACTGGATCAGAAAATTTGCAGATGACAGCAAGATTAGAGGTGCAGTGGACAGTGAGGAAGCCTACCAAAGCTTGCAACTGGTTCTGGACTAGCTGAAAAGTGTTAGATGGAATCTAATGGTTAATACAGACAAGGAGGTGTTGTACTTTGGGAGGAACAACCAAGGTAGGTCTTACTGAGGTTGGGTGAGGCTACAACTAAAGGCCATGGGTTAAGTGTGAAAGGTGAAATGTTTAAGGGAAACATGAGGGGAAACTTCTTCATTCATAGAGTAATGAGAGTGTGGAACAAGCCACCAGCTCACATGGTAGATGTGAGTCAATTTCAACATTGAAGAGAAATTTGGATAGGTACATGGATGGTAGGAGTATGAAGGGCTATGGTCCAGGTGCAGGTCGATGGGACTCGAGAGATTACTGCCTTGGCATGGACTAGATGGGCTGAAAGGCCTCTTTTGTGCTCTACTGCTCTATGGCTCCATCAGACTGAGTTTTAGCTTGATGCCTGAGTCAATCTCCATTCTGCACTGTGACTCATCACACACTCTGCTGTGACACTGGAGTCCTTCCATGGTAATATTTTGCACAGGAGTCACACTGGAGTTATAATGTTCTCCATGTCGCCTCCTACAGGGCTCTTCAAGCTGCACCAACACTACACCATATGATACACCCCCCCCCCACCACCCCAACTCTGGTTATGCCTTGGGCACTGGCAACAATTTGATCTCCACAATTGGTTTCATATTCCTGCATTGGATACAGCTCAGAGAAGGTTTATTAGGTCAATTCCCAGTTGTCTTACGAAGAGCAATTCAGTAGGTGGAGCCGATACTGATTAGGATTTCAAAGAATAAGTAATGTTCTTATTGAAACAAGTAATATCCTCAAGGGGAGAAGCTGATTCCTTGTGGAAGAATCTGGAACTAGGATCAGGGTTTCCGAGTAAGTGGGCCGCCCATTTACGAAAGGGTTGAGGAGGAATTTTTCTCAGAGGGTCGGAATTGGAATTCTTTACCCCAGAGAGGTGGAATCATTAAATGCATTCAATGGGGAAACTGGTAGTTTTTTTGGGTTAATGGAAAATCAAGGGTTATGGGGAACTGACGGGAATGGGAAGGTGTCAGGGCAGGATTATGATTATGATTGTGATTATGAGGACACGCAGTCCCCTTTCATTGTCATTTAGTAATACATGCATTAAGAAATGATACAATGTTTTTCCAGAATGATATCACGAAAACACATGACAAACCGACTTAAAGACTAACAAAAACCATGTAATTATAACATATAGTTACAACAGTGCAAAGCAATACTGTAATTTGATAAGAACAGACCACGGCACAGTAAAAGTCTCAAAGTCTCTCGAAAGTCCCATCATCTCACACAGACGGTGAACCTCCAGCGCCGCAAACTTGCCGATGCAGCATCCTGGAAGCACCCGACCGCAGTCCAACTCTGAGTCCGTCCAAAAACTCCGAGCCTCCGACCAGCTCTCCGACACCGAACACCATCTCAGCCGAGCACTTCAACCCCAGCCCCGACAACAGGCGATACACAAAGCCGAGGATTTGGGGCCTTCGTCTCCGGAGATTCTCCATCACACAGTAGCAGCGGCAGCGAAGCAGGCATTTCAGAAGTTTCTCCAGATGTTCCTCTGCGCTTCTCACAGCTGTCTCCATCAAATCCGGGTTGTGCACGGTACCTAGTTACACATAATTAATATTCATTCGGAACGGCTGCGCGCGCTGCGTTGCGCTGCCATCTTCTCCTCCCTCAAGGTTGAGGGGCCGAATGGCTTGCTCCACCTCGCTCTTTCAGTTTATTCCACACATTTTACTTCAATCCCCCAATACTTCATCTCATGAAGGATATTCAGCAACATGCATACCTGGAAGTTTTTCATTGGCATCTGCTTCCAAAGGAAAGTCTGCCATACCGGAATAACTCCAGGAGGAACGTTATGCGACTTGAATCTGTCCAGCCACGGCATTGACACCTGTCGTTGTGAGACTTGGTGAGTCATTTGTGAGATCACAGCAGGAAGTGTAACACAGAAAGGGTGAGAAGAAGGTTTGCACAGATATACAGAGCTCCCCTGCCACAGGCCATAGGAGAGAAGACAGGAATCCCTAGAGTGGTGCCATCATTATTGCTGAAGGAAGGAGCCTGGGCAGGGAATAACAAGGCCAACCTAATGCTTAATTCCAGTTTTCCTTGGTCTTTCTGTACAATAATTCTGATATAATACCTTCCCACGTACTATGATTCTGGGAGCAAACACAAAAAGATAAAATTCCCCACTGCAGTGGTGCGAGTATGGAACGAAATGCCAGCGGAAGTGGTGGATGCGGGTTTGCTTGCAACATTTAAGAGAAGTTTGGATGAGTACATGGATAGGAGGGGTATGGAGGACTACAGAACAGGTGGGAGTCCATGGGACTAGGCAGAATAACAGTTCAGCACAGACTCGATGGGCCAAAGGGCCTGATTCTGTGCTCTAGTGCTCGATGATTGCCTCAGCCTTCTGAGGGAAAAGTTGCTCAAAAACCAAGACCTCAAAACTAGGCACCAAGTTCATGGCTCACTGAGCTGCAGCTGACCTCTGCCCTCCTGTGGGGCTGAGAGATATGGACAACCTGACAGCAGGACAGCATTGGAGAGGTATCACCAAAGCCATCTCAACCAAATTTTCCAAACCCATTAGCAGGGCGGGAAACCCATTATCAGGCCTATTCCAGATCAAGGCTAACACAGCGTCTGGGGGCTGTAAGATATTCACATTCTGAGATCTCATAGAGTCACAGGGTCATAGGTAGCACAGAAACAGGCTTTTCAACCCTTGTAAAGCTACTGTGACACTGTAATTTCATTTGGGATCAATAAAGCATCTATCTATCTATATCAGAATCAAATTTATCATCACTCACATATGTCATGAAATTTAATTTATTTTGTGGCAGCAGTACTGTGCACCACATAAAGTTACTATAGTACTGTGCAAAAGTTTTAAGTACCCTAGCTACATTTATATGCCTAAAACTTCTGCACAGTACTGAAAATTTGGGAACTCAGTTTGGAAACTCTCTTCCAGTGCACCTTTTGATATATTTATGAATTAAACCAGGAGAGGGCTTTCTGCAAGACTTTAAATTATTTCCATATTTCCTTATGCAAAAGAATGAGGCCATTCAGCCTGTTAAATCTATGTTCACAGAGTAAAACCATTCACTTTAACATACATGACTTGAAGTCATATCCAGATGATGACTAATTCGAAGCAAAATTATTCTTAGGTTTTAACAAAGCAGAGTTAAGTTTGGACAAAGCACAAAGGAAAATAGTAAGTAAACATCATGAATCGTAGGAAGTCGAGCTCTTTATCCATTAATCACCTCTATTATTTCATCTGCATTACAGTTCAGATCGGTGCAGTGTTTGGAAAGTTACCTCCAGTTCTCCATTCTCAGCAGCATCGTGTAGCGGGGACCCTCCCCAGTTATCCGTGGCAATTTCACCTCCGTGCAACAACAACCAGCTGAGAACCTTGGTGTGTCCCTTACTGGCAGCAAAGTGCATTGCTGTGGCCCCTTCACCGTCCCGGTCCAACAGGCTAATGTCTGAGAAACTCACCTGGGTGGGGCAATGGAGAGGATCAGTTAACCAGTGAATGGAGCTCGACAACCTGAGGTGAAAATTTGTAATAGATATTTGTTCAGTTTCTTTAAAGAAATGATCACTCAGTTTCAAAACTTAAGAGAAATTTGGATGGGTACACGGATGGGAGGGGTTTGGAGGGCTATGGTCATGAAACTAGGCAGAATCACATCTTGGAATGGACTAGATGGGCCGAAGGCCCTGTTTCTGTGCTGTACCACACCATGACTCTCTGAGGGCATTTTCTTAACCTTGATCATTTTCTTGGAATTCAGGGGAGGTTAGATTTAGAGTTAAAATAATCACTGTATGTCACAGCGATTGCAAACATCCCTGCTCCACAACCCCCACCCCTCCCCACCAAGTCACTCTTTAATTCAATCCTTTCCCCAATATCTAAGCTTTACGAATATTTGGTATCTTGGCCAAGGGGCCATAAAGGAAAGGAAAGGAAGATGAATCTCAGATGATATCCTATGGCACTTCACAAACAGCCACTCATAGAGCCATGGATTATACACCATGGAAACAGAACCTTCAGCCCAATTTGTTCATGCCAACCAATAGTCCTTTGGGATGTGTGTATCATGCAGCTTCAGAACTGCTCCAGAAACTCCAGCAATTACTGTCCTGCTGACATCCCTGCTAGTGTCCCCTTCCAATCTCTCCTACCTCTATAATTCCCTGTACTCCACTGTAATACTAATACATCTGACTTTAGCTTCTCCCTCTCAAATTGCAGGTGAAGTCTATCATATTATGATCACAGCCTCTTAAGGAATTAATTAATAAGGAAGGGCTGGTATCACAGCCTTCCCTGCCCTGTTCTCTCTGGGTCTCTGATTTCTAGACATCCCACTTTCACACAAACCCAGCAGCCACTGGTTGACGACATTTGAGAGTGTGCATAATTTTCTTCTCTTCCCCGGTGTCCACATGCAAAACCCTACCTGAGGTTTAGAGATATCTCGTCCCACTGGACGTGTCCAAACAGGGGCAGGGTGCAAAGATGCAGAAACAGCTAACAGGCAACAGGAAAGGGAATGAAACTTTACCCAGGAATGTCACGTTGAGACCATATCAGATCAACGTGATCTTACAGAATGACTGGTTCTATGCTCCAGGATTTAATGGATAAATAAAAGTAACAACTTTTAAAAGACAGTTTTATCAGTTCACAGATAGGAAAGGTTTACATTATGGGTCAAACACTAGCAAATAAGTGTTGGGTCCTGATGCTTTTGTGAATCCAAGGTTATTCAGAAGTCAAGAATGAAGCATAAAACTTGGTGTTGATGGCTATTTTATTAAGGGAAAAGAAGTGTCAAGAGAAACAAAGAAAAAAGCAGACTAAAAAAGTAGTGTGTTCTTCTCATACTAAACTAGAGATAACAGAAATTCCAGTGATAATAGTTAACCAATAAGATAGCCAGATTCAAGTCATATAACACCTGCTGCTGAAAATAAGAAGATCCCAGTAAAATATGAGGCAATTGTATCATTATTACTGTAAAATTCACTGAAAAATTACATGGATGTAGGTGATTATATAAAAATACAAGCAAGCATAGGGAAGTTAAACTACAAGAAAAATAACAATTCTCTATGGTGGGATTGGTCTGGATGGACATCTTGCTCAGCATGGACCAGTTGGAACAAAGAGCGTGTTTCTATGCTGTGTGACTCTACGACTCCAAGCGGAAAAAGCTTCACTCTTCTGCTAAATTCCGCTCACTTGATTCAAGGATTCGGCACCTTGAGGGTTTACTTCACGCTGTCTGCTCAGAGGAAGGAATCTCTTGATTCAACAGTTCCCCTTAAAGTGGTGCCATTTCCACTCTGCATTTCATGGCATGGAGGAGAAACCGATGCCTCCCTACTCTCCCGGAATGGAGCCTTTCACTATTCCAGCACTTCTAGTGGATGTCCGAAGCAGCCTGAGGCATGGGTGTTGGGTGAATTTAAATGGCACTGAGAGTTATGACTCAATAGTGACCCCGCTCAAAACACTTTACTTCTTTCCCAATAGGCTTCTTTCCACAACACCAACTTGATGTTCCTCAACACGTTACATTAGGATTCCCAATTCTTGTTTTTCTACTCTCTCCATGGCATTACGCTACCCAGCAAACTTCAGCCCTCTATCTCCTTCCCCCAACACTCTCGTTCTCTGCGACTTTTCACTCACTCTATTCTACCACCGGCACCCCAGACTTCAGAGAATCCCCTCCTTCCGCCTGCCACGCTTCTTCTAAGTCCTTCAGCTATTTCTTCAGTCGATCCTTCTAGGTTTCTCAACCTTGGATCAGAATCAGGTTTACTATCACTGACATACCTCATGAAACGTGTTATTCTGCAGCAGCAGTACAGTGCAAAACATAAACTATACCATAAATTATAATAAGAAATATATATCTTAAAAATTAAATAAGTTGTGCAAAAGGAGAACAAAAATTAGTGAGGCAGTGTTCATGGGTTCATTGTCCGTTCAGAAATTAGATGGTGAAGGAGAAGAAGCTGTTCGTAAAATGTTGAGTGTGTGTCTTCAGGCTCCTGTACCTCCTCCCTGATGGTAGCAATGAGAAGAGGATACATCCTGGGTGATGGGGGTCCGTAATGATGAGTGGCACCTTTTTGAGATATTATCTTTTGCATATGTCTTATTGTTTTATTACAGGCGTTACTTAATGATAGCTGCCAACCATTTTGTGATGTATTCTAGATTGAAGATACATCTGACAAACTGCATTATGAACCCATGAGTTAGATCAGGGGTCCCCAACCTTTTTTGCACCGCAGACCGGTTTAATATTGACAATATTCTTGTGGACTGGCCAACCGGGGTCGGGGGGGGGGGCGTTGTTCAAGTAGGGTTAAACTCACCTCAACATGTCTTTTAAGTAGCAGTCAAATCCCAGGACACTTTATCCCACGAAAGACTACCATGACCATGAAGCCTTGCGCGGGCACCTGTGTGCGCATGCGCGTACGTGCCGATTCTTTTCCTCCCACAAATCGGTTTTGCCTTCATCTTCCCAACTACACTGTACGTACCTTATTTCTACTTTATATAGGCTGTGTATTTATCATATCATTCTTGCTTTTACTATATGTTAGTGTTATTTATTTTCCGTATTATGTGTTATTTGGTATGATTTGTTAGGTTATTTTTTGGGTCTGGGAACACTCAAAAATTTTTCCCATATAAATCAATGGTAATTGCTTCTTCACTTCACGCCATTTCAGCACGAAAGGTTTCATAGGAACGCTCTACCTTAGCAGGGGAAATACGGGACAAACCAATTTAGCCCAATATACGGGATGTCCTGGCAAATACGGGACAGTTGGCAACCCTATGTTCAAGTGGGTGACAGGGAATAAGGAAAGGTGCAGCTGACTCATATCGTTTCCTCGCGGTCCGGTAGCGCATGCTCTGCAGTCCGGTGGTTGGGGACCGCTGAGTTAGAGCACCAAACTACAGGAAGTGGATCCGAGTAGTCTAAGCAGCCACTGCGGCCCATGGAGCACGACTCCTGGAGTAATAACTTACCAGCCAGACGATGACAGTGTTGTGTCCCATCTGGGCTGCTGAGTGGAGAGCAGTCATCCCATCATTGGCCCGTATGTGTGGGTCTGCTCCACATTCTTTCACAAGATACTGGACGGCCTCCAGGTGGCCCTCCTGGCTGGCCAGATAGAGGGCAGTGGCACCATTTTTCATTTGTGTATTTACAACG
Organism: Mobula birostris; assembly: GCF_030028105.1. NCBI lineage: Eukaryota > Metazoa > Chordata > Chondrichthyes > Myliobatiformes > Myliobatidae > Mobula > Mobula birostris. Next base: position 11,269,604 of record NC_092396.1, read on the forward strand.
CTGGAACAAGAACAGAAAGTCTTACTCAAACTTTGACCAATTCACAGTAGAAATATTCATTTTCCGATGTTTTATTTAGAGATACGGCCCAGTAACAGGCCATTCTGGCCCTACAAACCTCTGCCATCTATCAATCGATAGGTTGATTGATTGAGAGACAGCACGGAACAAGCTTTCTGGCCCTTCGAGCTGCACTACCCAGCAATCCCCTGATTTACTCCTAGCCTAATCGTGGGACAATTTACCATGACCAATTAACCTACCGACTGGTACACCTTCGGACTGTGGGAGGAAACCCGAGTACCTGGAGGAAACCCCCTCAAGCACGGGGAGAACGTACAAACTCCTTCCAAACAGTGACGGGAATTGAACCCGGGTTGTCTGCACAGTAAAGCATTTTACTAACTGGCCCTTTGAGCCGCGCTGCCCAGCAATCCCCCAATTTACTCCGAGCCTAATCACGGGTCAATTAACCTCCTAACCCGTAAGTCTTTGCAAGACAGGAGAAAACCAAAGCACCAAGAGGAAACCCACACGGTCACAGGGAAAACGTACAAACTCCTTACAGACAGTAGTGGGAATTGAACCTGGGTCACTGACGCTGTATGGTGTTACAATAACTGTGCCACTGCTTTACAAGGGGTCCTCTGTTATATAAACGAGTACAAAGCATGGTTCACTTGTGCAGGTTCTCCCCAGACACCCAACTTAGTGTAAATGGTACATATGAACATCATTTATTTAGAGATACAGGCCAGCAACAGGCCCTTTCAGTGCAACAAGGATGCACCACCCAATTACACCCATGTGACCAGGTAACCTACTAACACATACATCTGTAGGAACGTGGAGGAAACAGCAGCACTTGGAGGAAGATCAATCTGCCCCCATGCCTTTCTGATGCAGATTCAAAGCAATTTTTCTTTCACAACTCCTTTCTTTTCCTCCTACTCACATTAATCCCTCTTAAATTACAAAATCAAATCCTCTCACACACACCGCAGCAGAATTATTTATTTAAAGTACTGTGTAAAAGTCTCAGGCATACATATATTTAACCAGGGTGCCTAAGACTTCTTCCCTGTACTGTAATGTTGCATGGAACTGCTGCCACAACAAAAAAAAAACAAATTTCATGAAATTTGTGAGTGATGATATACCTGAAGGGGGCAGGGAGAGAGGAATCATGGTTGGGAAAGGCGGGGAAGAAGTGGAAAGCACCAGAGAGACATTCTGCCAAGATGAATAAACCAATTGTTTGGAAGCATATGACCTTGCCCGGTGTCTCAGAACTGGGTGTGTTTGCACTCCCAACACCCAACTGCCGGCACTCCTCCGCCACCTGTCCCACACCTCTCCCGCGGTGCTCCACCCTCACCATTCCCAACACCCTTTGCTCCTGCCAGACTTACAAACTCGCTCTCCACTCCACGTTGACAAAGACAGTACTGTGCAAAATTCTCAGGCATTCTTGCTGCATAGGAATGTGCCTACAGCTTCTGCACAGCACTGTATCTAGATACAGAAAGTGAAATAGGCCTTTCTACAACAACGAGCTGCACTAACCAGAACCTCACCGATTTAACCCTAACCTAATCACGGGACAAGTTACAATGACCGGTACGTCTCCAGACTGTGGGAAGAAACCTGAGCTCCAGGAGGAAATCCACGCACATTGCAGTGGTTATTTGCAACCACTGTGTCCTGCCTTACTGCCAGATGCCATGTGAGGGATTTTTATCTTCACAGCACATTTGTCAAGAGTAAAGAGCTCGAAATACCCTTTACAAAGTGATCAGGTGTGCATTGATGACACTTCTCCATGTATGTTACACAGGAGTACCCTCATTGAACCCCATCCCAGTGTTCAGAAGGCATATTTTATTCCCATAGGATACCTGGAGTGGAACCTAATCTAAATCTTGTTGCCCTTGAGGAGAGAGATCTACTAGTGAACTACTGAACTTTCTATTCAGCAACATATTCCCCAGTGAACCCAGCAATAAGAGACCATATTCTAATCATAGGTCCTAATAACTGTGTGAAGCTTGGCTATAACCATGCAAATTCTGACTCGTGAGATTTTATTTCAAAGTTAAAATAGTTTGTGGCTTTGAAAGGAGCTTGCATTTGGCTATGGCCGTATGCTGCCCTTGTCCCGACTATAAAAACTGCACTGTGGGAACAGGAAGGCTCTATAACGGGTAGTCAAGGTTCGCCAATGCATCACCAGCTGACCCACCATCAAGGGCATATGTACAGAAAGGTGCCAGAAAAGGCCAGTAACATCATGAAGGATCCCACACACCCTGCTCTTGGACTGTTTGTCCCACTCCTATCAGAGAAGAAGTCATATAGTATCCAAGCCAGAACCACCAGACTCAAAAACAGTTACTTTCCCCAAGCAGTAAGGTTGATCAACACCTCCACCCAAAAAAAAACACCCCTCCACACCCCCAACCACCACTACTTTAGAGTCATCTTATGTACAGACACTCCTGTGCCTAGTGTCACTTTATGGACATACAATCCTACTGTGTATATAAACTATCTTATGCATTTATATTTATTCTGCTTTTTCCTATTGGTATTCTTGTGTTCCTTATCTTATTGTGTTTTTTTGTGCTGCATTGGATCTGGAGTAGTAATCATTTAATTCTCCTTTACACTTGTGTACTGGAAATGACATTAAACAATCTCAAATCTTATTTCAAATGGTTGATGTAGGTGTTTCTACTCCCCTGGAGTCTCTTCCCATCACATTATCTCAGCCGCTGCACAGGCCCTAAAGAGGCATTTTGTAATCCCGGCACTTGCTCAGTCAGTGCAGACGAACCACACTCAGAGGCAGGTGCTGATCCCGGCTGGAGACAGGCACACAGAAACACACTAAAGATGAACGGGGCTCTTACTGAAACCAGGCAAATACTGAAAGACCTTGACAGAGTGGACCTACAAAGGATGTTTCTAATTGTGCGAGATTCTAGGACCAGAGGGCACAGCTAGCAGAGGTTGATAGATTCTTGATTAGTAAGGGTGCTGAAGGTTGTGAGCAAAGGGGAGTAGGATGGGGTTGAGAGGGAAAGTAAATCAGCCATAACAAAGTGGCAGAGCAGACTCGTAGGCCAATTGACCTAATTCTGCTCCTATTGCTAATGGTCTTATGGTCTATTAGCCCAACCATCTGATTAATGCAAGCAGGCTTTTTCTACTGAAGTTGGGTGAGACTAGAACTAGAGGCTATTGGTTAAGTATGCAAGGTGAAACATTGAAGGGGAACCTGAGGGGGAACATCTTTAGTTATAGGGTCACGAGAGCATGGAATGAGCTGTCTGTGGAAATGGTGGACATGGGTTTAATTGCATCATTTGAGTAAGTATGTGGATGGGAGGCGCTTGGAGGGCTATGATGTAAGTGCGGGTTAATGGGAATAAGCAGAATAACAGTTCAGCATGGACTAGATGGTCCAAAGGGCCTGTTTTTGTGCTGTACTGCTCTATGGGTGGTGGGGTGGAGATACGTCTCTACCAAAGGAGGTGTAAGGTGCTCCTTCCCTCCGCTAGCCTGCAGGTCACCTTTGGACAAGGTGTTGAACCAGCTTATCTCTCTGATCAGGGCCATGTGAAGCCATGGGAGCAGGTGGTGGATGGTCGTCTGAGCAGCTGGTGCATATCACAAGTCCTGGCTATGTGACCACAGACACCAGGCAGACAATCTCTGAAGAGTATTGATAATGGCTGGGGTCACCCATCTTGTAAAGACACTGCCCAGAAAAAGGCAATGGCAAACCACTTCGGTATGAAAATTTGCCAAGAACAATCATGGTCATGGAAAGACCCAGATTACCCACATCACACAACACGGCACATAACAAACGAGTGCCCAATGACCCTACGATCCAGCTTCCACTGAAATGCTTCAGTGCTGTATGTTACATCTACTCTCTGCAGTGGCTGGTTCCACACACAGTCCAGACTGACTGAAGCATCTGATTCATTCCCTTTTAAGCGACTTTTTATTCTTCATGTAATATTTTCCATGGTGACTGGAATGTTTCAGATGACATTTGCTGAGGGGCATGATTAGGTTTGGAGCAGATACTGCAAGGGCTCCATGGGAAACGGCCAGTGCTTACATATTGAACTGGTTGAAGCCTGTGTAAAATGCACTGGACTCTTTGCTCACAGAGCGTACACAACAGAACCACAGCTCTACACACCGTCTTTACATATCTGAAGAAGAAGGATGCTTATGTGAGAATGCTGTTCTTGGACTACAGTTCAGTATTCAACACCATAACTCCCTCCAGGCTTGACAAGAAGCTCAGACACCTTGGCCTTCACTCTGCCTCGTGTAGCTGGATCCTGGACTTCCTGTCAGGTCGTTGGCAGATGGTAAGAGTAGGCTCCCTCACCTCTGCCCCTCTGACCCTCAACCTAGGAGCCCCTCAGGGCTGCGTACTGTCCCCTCCTTTACTCCCTGTATACCCATGTCTGTGTGGCCACCCACAGCTCTAATCTGCTAATTAAGTTTGCTGATGATACTACATTGATTGGCCTAATCTCAAATAATAATGAGGCAGCCTACAGAGAAGAAGTCATCACCCTGATGCAGTGGTGTCAAGAAAACAACCTCTCCCTCAATGTCACAAAAACAAAGGAGCTGGTTGTGGACTACAGGAGGAATGGAGACAGGCTAACCCCTATTGACATAATGGATCTGGGGTTGAGAGGGTCAACAGCATTAAGTTCCTCGGCATCCACTCTACTGAGGATCTCACGTGGTCTTACTGACTGTGCGATGAAAAAAGCACAACAGCGCCTCTTTCAGCTCAGACAGTTGAAGAAGTTTGGCATGAGTCCCCAAATCCTAAGGACTTTCTACAGGGGCACAATTGAGAACATGCTGGCTGACTTCATCACTGCCTGGTATGGGAACTGTACTTCCCTCAATTGCAGGACTCTGCAGAGAGTGGTGCAGACAGCCCAGTGCATCTGTAGTTGTGAACTTCCCACTATTCAGGACATTTACAAAGACAGGTACATAAAAAGGGCCTGAAGGATCATTGGGGAGCCGAGTCACCCCAACCACAAACTGTTCCAGCTGTTACCATCCGGGAAACAGTACCGCAGCATAAAAGCCAGGACCAACAGGCTCCGGGACAGCTTCTTCCACCAGGCCAGCAGATTGATTAATTCATGCTGATACAACTGTATTTCTATGTTATATTGACTGTCCTGTTGTACATACTATTTATTATAAGTTACTATAAATTGCACATTGCACATTTAGATGGAGACGTAATGTAAAGATTTTAACTCCTCACGTATATGAAGGATGTAAGTGAGGAAGTGAATTCAATTCAAAGAAGACATCAATAATTACTTCAAATGTATGTGGATATTGATAATGTTTTGTCCTTTAAGAGACAGAGAGCTTGGGGAGCAATCATAGTCTTTTCATAGACCACTCTGCATTGTATGTAATGCATTACCGGCTATAAAGTGGTAAAATCTATCCATGTGAACTTGAACATAAAACTGTACAGCACAGTGTAGGCCTTTTGCTGTGCTGACTGACCCTTAATCCTACTCCTAATTTGATCTAATTCCTTCCCCTGCCCCACCCAAATATTCTTCTTTCAACCCTGTACCTATCAAAGTCTTTTACATGTCACTAATGTATCTGCCTCTACCACCATCCCTCTTAGTTCTGTGTACTACCACTCTGTGTAAAAAACCTTCCCCTGACATCCCCCATGTACTTCCCTCTAAACACATAAAGTTTATGCCCCCTTTTATTAGCTATTTCTGCCCTGGGACAAAGTCCACTAACCTATGCTTCTTATCATGTTGTACATCTCTACCAAGTGATCTCTCATCCTCCTTCTGGCCAGAGAGAGAAGTCTTAGCTCACTAAACTATCCTCATGGAACATGCTCTCTAATCCAGGCAGCATCCTGTTTGGATTAACTATGTGTGAATTTTGCACACGTTCGAGGAACCCTTAAGGAAATCCCTCAATACCGAAGTTCACCCAACCTGCTAACCTCTCCGTCCAAAAAAAACCCAGTTTCAGCAGGGAGAGCATTAGTTATCGTGTCTGCTGATAATGAGCACAGTTAGATTAATAATTCAAGACAGTAACGGAAATCAGTCCCTGTCCTTAAACTGTGTCGCATTGTGCTGGAGCACTGACCTCTACACTGGCTTCATTCATTACGACAGCAAGCAATAGATCTCAGCTTGCAGGACAAAGCAATCAAAAACATTCCCTTGTGTTCCCAGCTCTGGGAAATAAACAGTACGAATTCAGAGGTGTCAGGGAGAGATGCTGATTGGTTGGCATGTAACAACAATGAATGTCCAATCGAGCAATAAGAGCCCTCAATGTTCAGAACGAACTTTCAGACAATGAAGTACTCAGTACCAACAATGAATGGACGTTTAATGAATCAGAATACTATCAGTAATACTGTAAGATGAATTTTGGTCAATAACAGCAGCCAATGAAATGATCAATCAATAATGGCACAAAATGATCAATCGCCTAATATAACCTTGCTAAATCCATTGCATCCACTGTTACATTAATGTAGGGGGAGCGTTTGATGGGTCTGGTCTTGTACTTTCTGGAGTTTAGAAGAATGAGGGGGGATCTCATTGAAATCTACCCAATACTGAAAGGACTAAATAGACTGGACATGGAGAGAAGTTAAACACGAGGAGTTCTGCAGATGCTGGAAATTCAAGCAACACACATCAAGGTTGCTGGTGAACGCAGCAGGCCAGGCAGCATCTCTCGGAAGAGGTACAGTCGACGTTTCGGGCCGAGACCCTTCGTCAGGACTTCTCATGGAGAGAAGTTTCCTGGATTGGGGGAGTCTAGGATCAGAGGGCACAGTCTCAGAATAGGATGTTCCTGTACAACAGAGATGAGGAAGAATTTCTTCAGCCAGAAGGTGGAGAATCTGTGGAATTCATTGCCACAAACAGCTGTGGAGGCCAAGTCACTGGGTACATTTAAAGTGGAGGTTGATAGGTTCTTGATTAGTAAGGTTATCAAAGGTTACAGGGAGAAGGCAGGAGAACGGAGTTGACAGGGATTATAAATCAGCCAGGAAAGAATGGTGAAGCAGACTTGATGGGCTGAATGACCTAAATGTCTTAAGATCCCATAGCCTCTCTGTCACTATAATATCTTCACTGAGCACCTGCTTTCCTGGAAGATTAATTGCCCAGTCCCATCCTCCACTTTTCAAATATTGCGACTACAATATACAGCGGATTCCGGTTAATTGGCCATCGATTTACAGGGCAGCTACTTATTTGGGAGAAATCTTAGAGAATAAAATCTAACTGAGAAAATGGCTGTGATTCCCTTTGTTTATTTGGGACACTATGCCGCTTAATTGTCGCAGGAGACTGTTGCCAATTTCTAACTTGTAACAGTTGCGTGCACTTGCGTGATGGTAAGACGCAACACCATGCTTTGAGCGAACAGCTTTTAAATAGTGTCAGTTGCATGTGTTCATGTCAAAAAGCAGCGATTTTTGTCACTGATAGTTGGTAATCAATAAGCAGTAAGACAGCTCAGAACTGTTTTGCTCACTGCGGTTTCAAACATTCAGGACTGGAGCTGCTAGAAACGGCTGGGAGTGAAAAAGAAACAATTTCACTACTTCAACAAGCTTGAAACTATAATGAATTCAATGGTTTCAACAATCATCTTGGATGTTACAATGAAAATGAAGATTCAGAGGATGCAATCATCTACTCTAAAGCATTGGATGAAGGCAGTCCATTATCTACACTAGGTGTTGGCGCTGATTTTGTTCATTGATAGTCAAAAAAATGCAATGCAGATGATTTCTTCCATTGATAAAGTACTAGGAGCTAATACAGTTCTACAGTTCAGTAGTGTTCTAATTTGTTCGGTATTTCATTTAAATATACAATTTGTCATTCAGTTTGTCTTGTTTTTAAACCTTTTTGAACTATTTCCATGAAACTTCAGTTAATTGGGGCAGCTGCATAATTGGACAAAAATGTACTGGTCCCGATACATCCCAATTAACCAGAATCCACTGTATTTCAAAATGACAATCTGTGATAGCTGGTCACAAATTTGATTCACTTTGTACATTTGCAAACTAAGCCTGTCAGTTAGTTTCTTCCTATTTACACCCCCTGCTCCCATGCAATCTAATGCTCTCATTCCTTGATACACTTTCTTCACACAGCCAAAGACAGTCCTCACCCCCCACCTGTAACAGTGTTGAGCAGACAACTTTTCAATCATCAGCAGCAAACAGAAGGCAATCTAAGGGCAACGTACAGTGATTCTAATTGCCAATATTTCACATCGTAACATCGAAATTAAATCAGTTAACAGCAATGAATGTTAAACATTACCAATAGAGAAATCAATCAATTGACTGAAGAAATAACTCGTACCGAACAGCAAGTTATGGAACTATCAATACATTGTCAGAAACAACAATAAATAATCAATCTATCAATTAATTGAAGCAGCATTGGAACATACAGTGAAATCCGTCGTTTTGCATCAACAACCAACACAGCCCAAGGAACGTGCTGGGGGCAGCCCGAAATTGCCACTACGCCTCCGGCACCAACAGAGCATGCTCACAACTCACTAACCCCACCCGTAACCGTGCGACTTTGGACAGTGGGAGGAAACTGGAGCACCCAGAGGAAACCCAAGCAGTCAAGGGAAGGGCCTAAAAACTCCTTACAGACAGCAGCAGGAATCGATCCCCAATTGATGATAGCTGGTGGTGTAAGGCGATTCTGCAAAGCACTACTCGACTATACCACCCAGTACATGTTTAATCAATGAGTAACAACAAAGATGAGTCGACCAGTAAGAATTCAATCAATAATAATCACTAATATTAACACTACTGAATTCCGAATTAATCAGTGATGTAATTGAATAAATCAGTAATGAATATGCTTCCAACACTAAATTCCTAATTGATCTGTAATGTTAAAAATATCAGCAAAATGTAGAATGGGCAGTGAGTTAATAGCATTGAATGTTCATTCAACCAATAATGGTATTGATTGGTTATTGAACCTATCAATATCTCTATAAATGCTCCCTCAATCAATAGGTCAATAATAGCACCAAATGATCAATAACAGGATTGAATAAACAAAGGCAATCAGTAATATCAATGAATTCTTTCAATTAAATTTTCTTTCAAACTGATTTGTTTTGATTCATTCAATATCAAAACCAATGCATGAATCAGAAACAGTGTTCATGCTCTGCACAAGCATTTCCCACTAATACTACCCGCATTTCCAACTGTTCTTTTCCCGTGCTGTGGCTGTGATCCCTTTTAAATACTGTGTACCTCAGCTTCTTGCCTACCGTGTGACAAGAGTTCCACTTCCTCACCAGGTTAAAGAAACTTCATCCGACTTTCTCACTCGGCTTATTAATGACCCATTTTTACTGCAAGAGGATCAAGCACTCCCTGTATATCCTGACCTATACAGTATACTACCAATGCAGCCTCCTCTATTCTGGTGCTCCTGATGTGGCCACCTATACATTGGTGAAACCCGTCGTTAATTGGAGGGACCACTTCATTGAGCACCTAAGCTCCATCCGCCAAAAGTGGAACTTCCCAGTGGCCCAACATTTTAATTCTGATTGTCATTCCTGTTCCGACATGTGAGTCCATGGCTTCCTCTTATGCCACGATGAGGCCATGCTCAGGGTGGAGAAACAACACTTTATGTTCCATCTGGGTAGCCTTCAAGTTGATGGCATAAATATTGATTTCTCCTTCTGGTTAAAAAAAATTCCCTCCTCCTGGGTCCCCTCCTCCTTCCCTTTCTCCTATGGTCCTTTTTCCTCTCCTGTCAAATTCCTTCATCTCCAGCCCTTTACCTTTCCCACCCACTTGGCTTCACTTATCACCTTCTAGCTATCTTCCTTACCCTCCCCCCACATTTTTATTCTGTGTCTTCTCCCTTCCTTTTCAGTCCTGATGAAGGGTCTCGGCTCAAAACGTAGCCTTTTTTATTTCTCTCTATAGATGCTGCCTGACCTGCTGAGTTCCTCCAGCATTTTGTGTGTGATGCTTTGGATTTCCAGCACCTGCAGAATCTCCAGTGTTTATATATTGTTAGACCTTTAAAAAAAAGTGTTAGACCAGTCACATCTAGCTCATTCTAAGAGGAAATATTCCACTATCTCTATATATTAGAGAAAGGAAATGGCTTGCAATACTCTTTTGTGTACTGACTGTGTTTTGGAATTTGTTCATGGGCCAAAGTAATTTCACCTAACTTATCCATTCAGTGGAAATCTGTCACCTGAAGTGACACTGTGATTAAAATCATAGTAAGTATATAGATTAACATCACCTTCCCCCCCCCCCACCCCCTTGATAATGGCAGCAGACACAGGAACATTTTAAACTTGCGGTTTAACATGGTGCTACAGAATGCATGTGACAGCTTACTGATAGTTCAAAAGGCAAGAGATTTCATTAAAACATTACTAATAACATCTTTTCTGAAGTAAATTGTAGTAAATTATCACCAAGGAGAAGTCGAGCCTGAGAAGTTCCAATGCCCCGACAACTGGTCCAGGTGCAAGGTTGGATCGCCCTGGGCGCCAAGCCAATTTTGGAGAAATCAAGAGCGGCTTGGGCTGGGCAGCAAAACCTGGGCCCGGAGAAAATCACTAGGCAGTGTGTTCTAGGTCTGGGGCCTTTCTCTGCAGCGGTGTCTAGCCGCAAGGTACGTTACGCTGTTTGGACGATTTAAACGATACACTGGGGAAACAGGGCATCGGGATCGGAGGCAAGAACTGATTTTGCTCGCTCTCCCGTGCTGTTCACTTCCTTCTCCATGGTGCTGAGGGTATGAAGACTGCCCCTGGCTGTTGTGCTCCAGGTCCACTAATATGATGGACTGATACTGAGGCTTGGGCCTACTCTGGGCTGCTCCGCGGTTCAGATCTAAGGACTCATTTGGGTTGAGAATGTTGTTGCTTGCTTCTATTATTTGCAGGATTTGTGTTTTCTCCTCCTTTCTCTGTGCATCGGGTGTTGGTCTTTATTTTATTTTTTTTCACTTTAATTGGGTTCTTTTGGGTTTCTTGCTTTGAGGCTACCTGTGAACAAGCAAATCTCAAGTTTGTATAATTTGCACATTCTTTGATAATAAATGTACTTTGAAATCTTATAATGTGTTAAATTACCAACAAAGAGAGCAGGTGCACAATAGAATTGATGAAAGCTCATTGATTTGAAACATTAACTCCACATCCCTCTCCATAGACATTGCCTGACCACTGAAAACTTCCAGAGTTTTTGTTTTTATTTATCATTTCCAATATTTCATAAACACAAAATATTCTGCTGATCCTGGAAATCCAGAGAAACACACACATCAGGACTGATGAAGGGTCTCAGCCCAAAACGTTGACCATTTATTCCTTTCCATAGATGCCACCTGAATTGCTTTGTTCCTCCAGCATTTGCACATATTTTTGCACATTGGAAGTCCAAGTAAATTTAATATAGAAGTGTGTATACTGTACTATGCAGAAGTCTTAGGCACATATACATAGCGAGGGTGAATAAGACTTTTGCACAGTATCTGCCTCCACCACCACCCCTGGCAGGACATTCCATTCTATGTGTAAAAAGCTTACCTCTGACATCCCCCTATACTTTCTAACAATCACCCTAAAATTATGCCTTCTTGTAGTAGCTATTTCCACCCTGGGAAAAAGTCTCCGGCTATTCACTCGATCTGTGCCTCATCTTGTACACTTCTATCAAGTCACCTCTTGTCCTCCTTCATGCCAAAGAGAAAAGCCCTAGCTCGCTCAACCTATCTTCATCAGACATGTTCGCTCAACCTAACTTCATCAGACATGTTCGCTCAACCTACCTTCATCAGACATGTTCGCTCAACCTATCTTCATCAGACATGTTCGCTCAACCTATCTTCATCAGACATGTTCACTCAACCTATCTTCATCAGACATTAACATTTAAGTTAATTTATTTTTTAAATTTTTGACTGTGTATTTATGTGAGAGTGTATGTTATATTCTTAACTTCTTTTTAATTATTTAAACTTTAATGTTATCTTGAATTGAGAAGAATGAGAGGTGATCTCATTGAAATGTTAAAAAGTCTCACCGGGCTTGACAAAGTCGGCCCAACAAACAGGCCAGTCCAATCCCCTGTAGTATACTTGTTGCTGGGCGTCACCTTCAGAGAGTCTTGGTGACCCAATCTGCTGTCTGCTTTTGGATTCATAGGGGTTGGCACCACAAGGTGTCAGTCTCCATAGGAATGTCCGATGCATCTTGTTAGGGTGCTCTACATGTCAAACGGAGGAAGCTGTTTCCTTAGGCAAGATATGGTCGCCAGGGGGGTAATCTTCAATCTTTTCAGACCCTCTTGCAATAAAGGCCCAGGTTAGAAAGGCTGAACAAGCTAAAGGAGTTAGATGGGTGACTAATAGGGGTGTTAAATACTGACAGGACATCTGTTTGAATAGATGGTGGCAAGCTGTTCTCATAGGTAAGATTTGGTGACCAGAAAGCACAGATGTAGGAAAGTAAAGAGAGAAACACCAGATCCTTACTCAATGAGTTGAAATGATTTGGAATGCTTTGTCTGAAAGGACAGTGGGAACAAATCCAGTAATTAACTTATTTATCTAACTGACTGTATATTTATTTGTTTATTTAGATACTGTGTGGAATAGGCTCTTCTGTCCCTTCGAGCTGTGCTGCCCAGCAACGCTCGATTTAACCCGAGCCTAATCATGGGACAATTTACAATGACCAATTAACCTATCAATTGGTATGTCTTTGGATTGTGGGAGGAAACCCACGCGGTCACGGGGAGAACGTACAAACTCCTTACAGGCAGCGGCGGGAATTGAACCTGGGTCGCTGGAACTGTAAATAGTTGTGCTAAACACCACGCTGGCGTGCCACCTTTCCAAAGGGTGTTGGACAAGAATAAACATGGCAGGACAATGGGGAAAAGGAGTGTGGCTCCTTAGAAAACACTATCAGTCGGTCTGCACAGATACCGTGGATGAAAGGCCACGTACTGTACTGCATCACTTTGACTCTGTTGTTCAATTTCCTTATAACTTCCAAAATGCTCATTAAGTGTCACCTACACCAGCCACTGGCTGGAGGCCTGTGCCTGATGATCAAGGGAATACTTATGGGGTTGACGGTGCATTTCCGTCTTCCTTATCAGGGTGGACAAGGAATGGAGTTAGTTTCAGCGCCAGAGACACATATACCAGGGCTCTAATGATCCAACAACGCAGCAGCCTCCTCAGCTCTGCATCAGAAACAGAATCAAGTTTAATATCACTTGCAGATGTCATGAAATTTTTGTTGTTATGCGACAGCAGTATATTGTAATACATAATAAAAAAAGCTGTAAATTACAGTTCATTCACTTGTTAAAGTGCCACCTCGTGTGACATGGGTGATTGTGGTCTTTCCATGACCGTGATAGCTCTTGGCAAATTTTTCTACAGGAAGTGGTTTGCCATTACCTTCTTCTGGGAAGTGTCTTTACAAGGTGGGTGACCCCAGCCAACATCAATACTCTTCAGAGATTGTCTGCCGGGCGTCAGTGGTCGCATAACCACGACCTGTGATATGCACCGGCTGCTCGTACAACTGTCCACCACCTGCTCCCATGGCTTCACGTGTCCCTGATTCGGGGGGGGGGAGGGGCTAAGCAGGCGCTACACCTTGACCAAGGGTGACCTGCAGGCTAACTGAGGGAAGAAATGCCTTACACCTCCTTTGGTAAAGGTGTATCTCTAACCTGCCACCCAAAAATTACAGTAAGCATATCTATATATATTTTAAAAGTGTGATTAAATAAATAGCTCTAAAAGAGGGGAAAAAGTAGTGAGGAGTATTCATAGGTTCAATGTCCATTCAGAAATTGGATGGCAGAGGGAAAGGAGCTGTTCCTGAATTGTTGAGTGTGTGCCTTCAGGCTTCTGTACCTCCTCCAATGGTAGCAATAGAAGAGGGGTGATGGGGCTCTTTAATGATGGATACTGACTTTGAGGCATTTCTCCTTGAGGATGTCCTGGACGTTTGGGAGGCTAGTACCCATGATGGAGCTGACTGAGTTTACAACTTTCTGCAGCTCATTTCGACCCTGTGCAGTAGCCCCCGCCATAACAGACGGTGTTGCAGCCAGTTAGAATGCTCTCCACACTACATCTGTAGAAATTTGTGAGTGTCATTGGTGACGTACCAAATCTCCTCAAAGTGAAATATAGCTGTTGTCGTGCCTTCTTCGTAGCTGCATCGATATGTTGCAGGATAGATCCTCAGAGAGGTTGACACCCAGGAACTTGAAATTGCTCACCTTTCCAGAGTTAATCCCTTGCGACTAGAGATTTAAAGATCAGCTTTACTTCTACATCAAAACATACAGTGAAATGCGTTGTTTTGCGACAACAGACAACAAAGTCCAAGGATGAGCTGGGGGAAGCCCGCAAGTGTCGCTATGCCTCCGGCACCAACATACCATGCTCGCAATTTACTAAACGTAATCCATATGTCTTTGGAATGTGGGGGGAAACCACAGCACCCGGAGAGGACTGACATGGTCACAGAGCACCCGGGGCACTGTAAAGGGTTACGCTGATACACTACTGTGACATCCAACTTCAGTTCAATGGACACAAGAGATTCTGCAGATGCTGGAGTGCCTGTGCCAATGTTCACCGATCAGGGTTCAATTCCCGCTGCAGTCTATGAGGAGCTTAAATGTTCTCCCTGTGACCATGTGGGTTTCCCAACGGTACTGCAGGTTCCTCCCACATTCCAAAGCTGGACTACTGAAGGGTCTCGGCCCGAAATGCCAACCGTACTCTTTTCCATAGATGCTGCCTGGCCTGCTGAGTTCCTCCAGCAGTTTGTGTACTGAATGAAGATGCTTGGCACCCATTCTGACAGTCCAGTGAAACAGTTCTATACAATTCCAAAACATTTCCTTTAGCCACAAAATTGGACAAAGAGATTATGCTATAACATTCTGAATGCCACAGTAAGTCAAAACTCTGGAATAAAGACAGAAACTATCAGTCACCTGTATGGGTTACTTTGGGTTATAAACCATTCACCTTGTTTTAAATTGATGGCATTTATACTGATACCAACTGATACAGCTACTGCAGAATTGTGATAAAATTGTTTCCCTTTCTGCATGCTGTTTGTTGCTGTGACAGTCCTGGTTGTTTTGTACTCCTTTAAGACGCTGATTAATTACTATTTCAGTTTCTGATTACAGTTCCTACTTCAACGTTATCACTGGAGACAGAAGGGTCAGCTTGTTGATTAGAAGAGTGTTAATCTGCTGCATTGACACCTGTCACACGAGATTTTCATTTGACTGTGGATGACTGCAGCAGGCAGATCGAGCCAGTGTTGATACAGGACCCGTCATGCTGGCAGGGCAGCAGATTAATTACTGACTCTGAAATGCTGTCACCACAATGTTGATAAACATGGCATCCACTCTGCAAGGTCCCACGCCGAGCAGGAAGGCAGAGATGTTGTTTGCTCAGTTTTTGCTGGTTGAGGGAGAAATGTCAGCCAAGGAACAGCGGGAGTTCCATCTTCTCTTCACAAGATGGTGCAGCAGGCTTTTGTGTGTCCGCAAAGGGGCGAATAGAAGATGAGAATTGATAACTTGGGATCACATTCTGGAGATATCTACAGTACTGCACAAAAGTCATAGGCACATATATATTTAACAAGGGTGCCTAAAACTTCTGTACCTACTGTACTTGTCAAGGTGGAGTTGTCAGCATGTTTGTAGACCTAGCAGGAGCAAAGGATGTTGGGAATGGTGAGGGTGGAGCAACACAGTTGGGGTGTGGGACAGATGGCAGAGAAGGAACGCCAGGGAAGAGAGTGGTGTGGGTGCAGACACACCCAGTCCTGAGACACCAGGCAAGGTCAATTGATTCCACACAATTGGTTTATTGATCATTGCAGAATATCTCTCTGATGCTTCTTACTTCCTTCCCTTTTCCCAACCATGATTCCCCTCTCCCTGTCCCCTTCCCACTCTCAGTCCACAATAGACAGCCATATCAGAATCAGGTTTATCATCACTCACATATGTCATGAAATCTGTTTTTCTTTGTGGCAGCAGTACAGTGCAATACATAAAATTACTACAGTACTGAACAGAAGTTTTAGGCACCCTGCCTATGTATATAGCCACTTCTAAAGAGAGATTTGATTCATTTCTCACATGTATATCAAAACATAGTGAAATATGTTGTTTGCCCCACCGACCAGCAGAGTCCTCGGACCGCGCTAGGGCGGCACACAAGCGTTGCCCATGCTTCCAGCGCCAACAACTTACTCACACATTTTCGGAATCTGAGCGGAAATCAGAGCACCCGGAGGAAAACCACATGGTCACGGGGAGACGTACAAACTGCTTTTAGATGGCTTCTTCATTACTGAGTGCATTCAAACCCGTGACCTTTTGAGATGAAGAGATTTGAAAATAGACGAGGAGTGTGGGATTGGTGTAAATGTTCATTCGTGAACAAATGAATGAGAGAGTAAATGTAAGTTAACATGTAGCCCAATCTTATTCTCCTGTTACCCTTGTCTGTACTGTTACCAGGTCTTTTATTGCGGCAGCTGGCAGCAGGATAAAAAACATCTGAATCTGATGACCCATGTGAAAGACAATTCACCTGTACTGACAATTATTAACCGCTGTAAGTCTTGAGCTCCAATGAATGGAAGCTATTTCACGAGCAGCTTCAGATTTCTGAATGGTCTGTGAACGTATGAACACAACCTCACTATTCCTCTTTTGCACCGTTTCAAAGTTCAAATTACATTTATTATCAAAGTAGGGTGTGTGTTATATAACCTTGAGATTCGTCTCCTTACGGGCAGCCACAAAACAAAGAAACCCAATAGAACCCATTAAAAAAGATGTTTAAACACCCAGTGTGCAGAAAAATAAACCAAATTGTGCAAACAATAAAAGTAAGCAAATAGCATTCAGAACTGAAGTTCACAAAAGTGAGTTCACAGATATGAAGCCAGCAGCCGATTCAGGAGCCCATTAGTTGCAGGCCATAGTCTCAATTCAGCACAGACATGAGTAAACCTTGCAGAACAGCCAGCTGAACCTGCCCGTCCCTCGCCTCCGGACCCGACACCATGACTAGGGTTGCCAACTTTCTCACTCCCAAGTAAGGGACAAACGTAGCAGTCAAATACGGGGCACTTGTGTTTACCCCGAGAAAGACTACCATGACCATGAAGCCTTGCGCGGGCACCTGCGTGCGCATGCGTGTACGTGCTGGTTTTTTCCTACAAATCGGTTTTGGCTTAAACTTTCCAATTCTGCTTTTACGATATGTTAGTGTTATTTTAGGTTTTATGTGTTATTTGATAGGTTAACTTTTGGGTCTGGGAACGCTCAAAAATTTTTCCCATATAAATTAATGGAAATTGCTTCTGCGCTTTACGCCATTTCGGCTTACAAACTGTTTCATAGGAACGTTCTACCTTAGCGGGGGAAATACGGGATATAGAGTGGTCCCCTATGGGACAAACCAATTTAGCCCAATATACGGGATGTCCCGGCTAATACGGAACAGTCGGCAACCCTAACCCTGACCCTTTCAATCTGGCTCAGCTCTCAAATCATCCAAACCTCAGGTTGCTCCTTGTTCTTGGGCATGGGCCTGCTGCTTTGATACACTCGCGGGCCTGGGCCCTGCTACCTTGATTCAGCCCATATCTGACCTTTCCAATTTAGCTTGCTGCTAAAATTGATCAAACGTCAGGTCTTTCCATGCTCTCGGGCCCAGGCTCTGCTTTACTCGATTCTACCACATCCATTCACCCCCAAGTCCGCCCCAGCAATGGCTAAACATTGGCTCATTCCCCGCTCTCATGCCCGGGCGAAGCTGCCTCTGCTCAGCCAGTAAATGTCACTTCGTAACCATGCTACACCTTCAAGACTTCAATTCACTTCACAAAAATGTCAGGTCGCACAGGCTGTTCAGAAGCTCAACTCTGGAAAAAAAGTTACAGGGTATTGAGTTCAGTGATCATTTACCAGAAAAAGTGTGTTTAATAAAGCAGTTAGTAGTTTTCTCTGTCTTGTTTTGTTATTTATTTATTGTAACTTTATAGTGATTTTTATGTCTTCTGCTTTACTGCTGACACAAAATGACAAGTTTCACGACATACTTTAGTGACGATAAAGCTAATTCTGACTTCCTTTTCAATAACACACACAAAAAGCTGGAGGAATTCAGCAGGTCAGGCAGCATCCATGGAATGGTATAAAAAGTCAGCGTTTCAGGCCAAGACCCTTCATCAGGACTGGAATGGAAGGGGGAAGAAGCCAGACTCCCTTTCCATTCCAGTCCAGATAAACCGTCTCAGACTGAAACTGTATATTCCTCTCCCCAGATGCTGCCTGACCTGCTGAATTCCTCCAGCATTTTGTGTGTGTTGCTCTGGATTTCCAGCATCTGCAGACTCTCTTGTGTTTATCACTTTTACCAACATCCTTTCACACAAATAGGTTCTAGCTTTTTACTGTGTTACTTTAGCCTCAATGAGAGTTGGGCAGCCGGAATCTGCACCAGGACTTTCAGAAGACACCAGGTGAAGTGGTGTAGTGAAGGATAGGTTGAAAGCTGGAAGAGGACAGAGAAGCTAGTTGTCATAAAGGGGTCTTTACCACAGCCTTGCTGATCCACAACACAAAGTAACACACTCAAAATGCTGGAGGGACTCAGCAATTAAGAAATTAACAATCAATGCATTGGGCCAAGATCTTTTATCAGAACTCTGTAGATGCAACATGTAAAATGGTTTTATCCAGGAGTTTCAAACTTGGAACTAGCATAATTAATACTTTAGCAGTGAACATTAGTGACACACAGTCTCTTGGATTCAACTATCTTAACTGGAATTCAGAGTATTCACAATATCACCATTATACAATCAAAAGCAATAGCAATTTGGGCCAATTGAGTAACAAGCCCAACCTAAGTGAGATTTGCTTGTGATGCACTGCCAAATGTTCTCCACACATGGCTCGGGCACTTCGATATGTTTTAATTAACTCCTTACATGCTCGCCACATGAAATTGAATGGTTCCAAGTGGACTAACCTGATCATACGCTCTTGTTTGCACAACTTCTGGTAACCACGAGGCAGAGAGAGAGGAGCAGCACTCAGGTTTCCCGATCTAGTAACTGAAACTGTCCCATCACAGCTGCTCAGAGCAGCAGAAATAACCGATCATTGAATAATTAATCTAAGTTCTTTATGAGGTGGGTGAGGGGCACAAAAGAGCGAAACCAGCTTCCGCGGCGATAAAGTGGAATAATTCCAGAAATCTCAAAACTTATGTTAGTTGCAAACTCTGGGGCCGTACCCTCCAAATATCCGGACCTGCCTCTCGGTTTTTTTGCACTACCTTACTTCCCATTTTTTCTATTTTCTATTTATGATTTATAATTTAAATTTTTAATATTTACTAATTTTAACTATTTTTAATATTTTTAATATTTAATATTTGTAATCCAGGGAGTGTGAAGTGCAGAATCAAATATCGCTGTGATGATTGTACGTTCTAGTACCAATTGTTTGGCAACAATAAAGTATAAAGTATAAAAGTATAAAGTATAAAATTACGTCAACTCAATGGGTTGTAAAAGAGGTATTTTATTCAGCTAGCCTGACAGGTCTTTTAGACACTCAGCCGCCATTTTGTTAGGTACACCTGCCCGTTAATGCAAATATCTAATCAGCCAATCATGTGGCAGCAACTCAATGCATAAAAGCATGCAGACATGGTCAAGAGGTTCAGTTGTTGTTGAGGCCAAACACCAAACCAGGGAAGAAATGTGATGTCAGTGGCTTTAACTGTGGAATGATTGTTGGTGCCAGACTGGGTGGTTTAAATATCTCAGAAACTGCCGATTTCCTGGGATTTTCACGCACTACAGTCTCTAGTGCTTACAGAGAATAGTGCAAGAAACAAAACAACATCCAGTGAGCAGCAGTTCTGTGGGTGTGAACGCCTTCTTAATGAGAGGGGTCAGAGGAGAATGGCCAGATTGATTCAAGCTGACAGTAGCTTAAATAAGCATGCATCACAACAGTGGTGTGCAGAAGAGCTTCTCTGAATGCACAAAACCTTGGACTTTGAAGAGGATGGGCTACAGCAACAGAAGACCACGGATGTATGTATTTTATTCTGCCGCCTGCTTTAGTATAAGATCCCCACCACTCCTACTGCTTCAGTAATCAGTTTCTATATGACCATAACACAGAGGAGCAAAATTAGGCCATTCAGCCCATCGAGTCTGCTCCACCATTCCATCATGTCCCTACGCACAGCAATGTTACACGCAAGATGTCAAGCCCTGAAGCAGGAAGAATGGAAATCATAGCATCAGCAACGCTGACTTAGGATGTGACAAATTTCCAGTTTCAGGCGTAAACAAGGCCATTTAACTTCACAGCAGAACCAAGTGGGACTGCACATTAGAATATGCATTATTATATCTGCATTCAAGTTTACCCAGTCTCCTGCCTTCTGTAGCTTTGAGCTATTCCTTTTCGACTGAGATGTTTTCATGTAAAATCAGGTTTATTATGATTGAGCCAATTATCTAAAGAACTATGGAACTGTTATTCAGCCCACTGAGTCTGCACTGAAGCCTTGAGGAATAATATGGAACATGCATACTTTAAAATTTGCTGCATGTTATTGTTGAACTATTCACAAATTCCTTCTAGTTATTTTGCTGAGCAAAAAAAAACTTAAGGTTATCCATAATGAATTTGAACTCACATTATTAGTCCAGCCCTTGGAATTAATAATTCAGTAATTAGACTTGCTTACCAATTTAAAAGCAGATTGTAATGTGCAATTCCATTTGGTTCTGTTCTGAAGATAAAGAACCAACGGCCCTGCCTACGACTGAATCTGGAAAATTTTCACCTCCTAAACGAGTGTTGCTGATCCTGTAATTTCCAATTTTCCTGCTTCACAGAGATCTAAAATGACTTAACAGCTTGCTTGCGACTTTGACATGCATAGGGATGTGTGCAAATGGGCTGCCGTAATTCTCAATTCCAGGGGTGCTGCATTTTAAGTAGGAATCTGAAAATGCTTTGGGACATGCTGAGGTTGTAATGTCTTTATGATTTATCTTCTCTGAGGATTGACGCCGTGTTGTGGTGGAGATGCTTGTGCATTCCTAAGAACCTGAGAGGTGTGCCTTCTGGAGCTTAGCTCATGGTAGGATCACCCATGGGGGGTGAGATCAAGGGGAAGGCTTCAGACGAAGAGAATGCAACCAAAACCTCAAGGGTGGAGCTGGCAGAAGATGATGACACATCATGATGACAGTGAAGTTGGAAGAACGCTGCCACAGTGAAAGGTCCCTACACAGCTTGCATTCCATTCCACTGCACTTTGACCCCCATCTGCCAAGAACCAGGCAGTGGCTGCCCACGTATCAGCCTCCCCACATTAAACAAAGTCACACACAGGCGTTCTCCCTTAAGAGAATAACCCCATAGGAGAACATCATACTCGACTCGAGTGATTGCACTCCCACTGCTTATGGTTTATGCAATTTGTTTCCCAGAAGTGTCCAACAAAGCGGCATAATAACAGGGGCATGGAAGTACTCAAAACAGCTACATGTTGTAACTCATGAGAGCAATCTCATCAGGCATCTGCCCGCTCCAGCGTAGCGGCTGACATAACGCGTTACAGTGCCCATGATCGGAAGATCAGGGTTCAATTCTCGCTGCTGTCTGTAAGGATTTTGTACGCTCTCCCTGTGACCGCGTGGGTTTCCTCCATGTGCTCCAGCTTCCTCCCACAGTCCAAAGACCTACAGGTTAGGGTTAGTACGCTGTGTTGGCGCAGGAAGCGTGTCGACACTTGTGGGCTGCCCTCAGCACATCTTCGGACTGCGTTGGTCATTGAAGAAAAAAAAACATATTTCAGTGCTTCGATGCATATGTAACAAATAAAGCTAATCTTTAACCAGCACAGGCAGAGTGCAGACCCCGGGCGGGCAGAGTGCAGAGTTCAGGATTGAATCCAGGTCACTAGAGCTGAAAGGCAGCAGTTCTAGCACTTAGTTGTGCTACAGTGCTGTACTTGGGATTTCAGCTCAATGTCAGAGTAGAGAGATTTTAAAGAGATAATGCAATTTCAGAAGAGATGCAAAAGAGTTCATGTATATCTAAAAGTGACAAACTGGCAGATGCTCTGTACTGAAATCCAATAGAGGGGATCCAATATTATCACCAGAATCCCAAACCAAGAAGCTACCATGAGTCAGTAAAACTAACGGCTGGAAGGTATCATCTCCTACTCAGGAGAGCAACTGCTATCTCTATAAAATCAATTTCATCAAACCACCTATAGAACAAAAATAATTATAATCAGCGTGTTCCCTATATTACATCTGTGACTGTGTTGGTTTCATTTCAAAAGGGTTTGAAAATTCTGATGGAGATGTAAAAAGTGCTATAGATAGACAAATCTTTCTTTTATTCATTAATGGAGGATTCTGGCAAAGGCACAAGCACAAGAATTTCTGCAGATGCTGGAAATCTTGAGCAACACACACAAAATGCTGGAAGAACTCATCAAGTCAGGCAGCATCAATGGAGAGGAATAAACAGCCAACATTTCAGGCCGAGACCTTTCAAACATCGATTGTTTATCCCACTTCATAGATGACTTACATCGTCCCCCCAGCATTTTGTGTGTCTTTTGGCAAGGAAGTTTGTAAAACAGTTTTCTTCTCCCTGTTCCACTTCACAATACATACTCCACCAACCATACGAATGTTACCAGACTTCAATCTACTAACTACAAACACACCACACAATGCAACATTCTTTATCTGCAAAGGTCAGGTTCTTCCCCTCTGCCAGATTCAAAGTTCAAAGTAAATTTATTATCAAGGTAGATATCTGTCACCATATACGTCCGCGAAATTCACTTCCTTGTGCGTCGCCACAGTAAGTACCAAAAACACAACAGAATCAATGAAAAACTGCACACTAAGATGAACAATTAACCAATATGCAAAAGACAATAATTGTGCAAATACAAAATGAAAAGCAAAATAGTAATAATAAATGAATAAATAGTAAATATTGAGAACACGAGTTGTAGAGTCCTTGAAAGTGAGTCCATAGGTTATGTACCTGATGGCATAAGGAACAACACCTTATATTCCGTCTGGGTACCCTCCAACCTGATGGCATGAACATCGACTTCTCAAACTTCCGCTAATGCCCCACCTCCCCCTCGTACCCCATCCGTTATTTATTTATATACACACATTCTTTTTCTCTCTCTCCTTTTTCTCCCGCTCTCCCTCTCACTATACCCCTTGCCCATCCTCTGGGCTTCCCCCCCCCCCACCTTTCTTTCTCCCTGGGCCTCCTGTCCCATGGTCCTCTCGTATCCCTTCTGCCAATCAAGCTCTTGGCTCCATCCCTCCCCCTCCTGTCTTCTCCTATCATTTCAGATCTCCCCCCTCCCCCTCCCAAATCTCTTACTAGCTCTTCTTTCAGTTAGTCCTGACGAAGGGTCTCGGCCCAAAACGTCGACTGTACCTCTTCCTAGAGATGCTGCCTGGCCTGCTGCATTCATCAGCAACTTTTGTGCATGTTGCTTGAAATTCCAGCATCTGCAGATTTCCTCGTGTTTCCATAGGTTATGTAATCAGTTCAGTGTTGGGTTAAGTGAAGTCATCTACTTTGGTTCAGGAACCTGATGATTGAGAGGTGGTTTATTTATTTTGATATCAAACAGAGTGGGTCCCTCTGGCCCTTCAAGCCACACCACCCAGCAATCCCCCAATTTAATCCTAGCCTAATTATGGGATAATTTACAATGACCAATTAACCCACCGGCTGGAACATTGTTGGACTGTGGGACGAAACCCATACGGTCAGGGGGAGAACGTACAAACTCCTTACAGGCAGTGGCAGGAATTGAACCCCGGGCGCTGGTACAGTAAAACCTTGTGCTAGCCATTATGCTGCCATGCTGCCCAAGCAGTTACTGAGGGTTCTTCCTTCTGCCACCCTCGTTTCAGTGGGAACGGTATGGAAACTTATTTTAATACCTGGGCAAGGTTGTCATGTGGAGGAGGAGCTGTGAGAAGTTTCCTCATTCAATTCAGTTCCACTCCACTTTTAACACCAGCATCCTAACCCTGTGCTGTAAGAAAGCTGTGCTCTGTGCTCAGTAACCTTATGGGTATCGCTGTGGTAGTGTGATCACATTTAGAACATGTTACATTCTATCCCACCCAGACAACAGTGCAATTTCAATCTAGTTAATAATCTGGAATGTAATAGATGATCATGACCACAAAACTACTGGATTTCTGTGAACGTCCAACCGGTTCCCCTCTTACCCATTCCCTTCTCCTCAGTTGTCTATTATCTCCCTCTGGTGATTGGACACATGGCCAAGCGGTTAAGGCGTTCGTCTAGTGATCTGAAGGTTGCTAGTTTGAGCCTCAGCTGTGGCAGCGTGTTTGTGTCCTTGAGAAAGGCACTTAACCACACGTTGCTCTAGTCTCTGTGCGATGAGTGGCGCCCCACACAGACTTCCAATCTGCACCTTGTAAGGCATGAAAATGCCCGATGCAGGCCTCTCATGGTCTGAGTCAACGTTCCCCCTTTCCCTCCCTCCCTCTGGTGCCCCTTCTCCTTCCATTTCTCCAATGGTCCTCTCCTCTCCTATCAGATTCTTTCTTCTTCAGCCCCTTGCCTCTCCCACCTACTCACTTCATTCCCCCTCCCCCTACGCTCCTATCTTCCCCACACCTGGTTTCACCTATCACTTGCCAGCTTGTAATCCTTCCCTTCCTCCTCCCACCTTCTTATTGTGGTTTCTGCCCATTTCCTTCCCAGTCCTGATGAAGGGTCTCAGCCTGAAACATCAGTTGGTTTATTCTCCTCCACAGATGCTGCTTGACCTGCTGAGTTCCTCCAGAGTTTTGTGTGTGTTGCTTTGGATTTCCAGCATCTGCAGAATCTCCTGTGTTTATGACTCACTAATGTCCTCCAATGGAGGAAGCTGCCTTCCATGTCTGACTGATACCCCTAACTGGCCTGACATCAACACTCAGATAGGAAAAAAAGCCTAAAAGAAGGGTCCTGACCAAGGGTCTTGGCCCGAAACGCTGACTGTTTACTCTTTTCCATTGTTGTTGCCTGACCATTCGAGTTCCTCCACCATTTTATGTGTGTTGCTTTGGATTTCCAGCAGCTTCTGTTTGTGAAAAGCCTGTTCTGCCTCCAAGATGACTTGATCTTAAACAGTGAGCAGGAGTTGTGACCTAATCTCAGTCCAAAACACTCGGGGTACTGGGAATACATGTTATGCTTGCCAACTCTATCCAGGTCCCAGGATGCTTGCATTGCCTTTACCACATTCCAAGGGGATCTTCCCATTTATCTCTTCCAGCAACAGATCAGAAAACTGATTGCTGATTCTTAATAGATTACTTTTTTCCTGTCACACATACATTGAAACATACAGTGAAATGCGTCAATGACCAACACAGTCCAAATATGCTCTGGGGCAGTCCGCAATGCTGCCATGCTTCCGGCGTCAACCTAGCGCACCCACAAATTACTAACTCAATCTGTACGTCTTTTGGAATGTGGGAGGAAACCAGAGCACCCAGAGGAAATCCACGTGGTCATGGGGAGAATGTACAAACTCCTTACAAACAGCGGTGGGAACTGAACCCCAGTCTTACAGTTGGCACCATGAAGTGTTACACTAATTGCTGTGCTACTGTGCTGCCCAATGTTAAACAATGAGACAAGTTTCAGTCAAAGTATAGTCAATCTTTTCAAAAATGTACAAAGGTTACACTCTTATGGTGCCTTTCACAATTCAGTATGAATGAGTGAATGTGATTGATGGCCCGTAAGGTATTCTGATGACAAGCTGGACTAAAATGTAGAAAACATGGCAGCCATTTTGTACTCAGCAAGCTCCTGTAAACTACAATATGATAATCACCTAACTTTGATTCTTGTTGATGTTCCTTGAAGGATTTAGGCGGGGGGGGATAACTTCCATAGACTCCTAATTAATATTGGCCTGAGATATATGATATTCACCAGAGAGGGCAGTTGATTTTTCTCCTGACGGTTCATTTGAAAGACAAAACGAATCCCGTAAACACCGCACCAGAGCATCAGCCCAGCTTGAAGTGTTCAAGATTCTGGATAAGTACTTCAACCCACAGTCTTGAGGGGCTCACACACCAAGTCGATGTTGACCTGAAACTGTGGTCAAAATGAAAGATGATAAAATAGTGCTTTAATTGCTGCGGTACTCCAAGCACTTAAACACGACACAGCGCGGCAGCATAACACCATCACAGCACCAGCGACCCAGGTCCAATTCCCGCCGCTGTCTGTAAGGAGTTTGGTCAGTCCCTCTGTGACCGCGCCGGTTTCCTCCGTGCACTGCTCTCTACATTCCAAAAACATACGGGTCAGTGAGCGGTGAGCATAGGACATAGAAAACCTACAGCACAAAGTAGGCCCTTCGGTCCACAAAGCTGTACCGAACATGTCCTTACCTTAGAAATTACCCAGGTTTACCCATAGCCCTCTATTTTTCTGAGCTCCATGTACCTGTCCAGGAGTCTCTTAAAAGACCCTATCATATCTGCCCCCACCACTGTCGCCGGCAGCCCATTCCACGCACTCACCACTCTCTGCATTTAAAAAAAAACATACCTCTGATACCCCTTCTGTACCTACTTCTAAGCACCTTAAAACTGTGCCCTCCCGTGCTAGCCATTTCATCCCTGGGGGAAAAGTCTCTGACTATCCACATGATCAATGCCTCTCATCATCTTATACACCTCTACCAGGTCACCTCTCATTCTCCGTCGCTCCAAGGAAAAGAGGCCGAGTTCACTCAACTGGGAAACATGATGACACTTGCCAGCTGCCCCCATCACATCCTCGGACTGTGTTGGTCACTAACGCAAATGGCCCATTTCACTGTGTGTTTCAACGTACGTGAAAATCACACTGATCTTTAAACTTCTCTTTGTCGTTAAGGCCGACAGACGGAAATGAAATGATCTGTTCACATTCAATCCCAGTTCTATGAGAAAGCTGGGTCTCTCTTATGTTCAAACAACCCCCTTTACCTCAGGAGCATCAAGCTATTTACATAACTGAAGGATGAACAAAAAGAGAACTGTTATCTGTCTGCACCACAAGAGCTCTTTGACCACTGAAAACAGATTAATTGTGGAATACAACAGTGGGATCACATGTCCAGATAGTAACTGACAATAAATACCATTTGTCTCCTATTGCAACAACATCATTAACCCTTTCCTTCCTGGTCTAAAGCATTAGAGAGATTTTAAAGCTGTTAGAATAAGGTAGGGTGTTGGTACGGTGGGGCCTAAAGACAGGCTTGGTGCACCATGAGAAACACAGTGAAAAATTATTGCATTCAAAAATATGTGTGATGAACCCACGGAATATTGGTTTTAGAATGAATAATCAATATAAGAATTGGGGTAGCTATCAGCTCTGGGCTTGTGCTCACTAGAAACTGGAAGAATGGGGAGGGGGATCTCATTGAAACTTATTGAATGTTGAAAGGCCTCCATAGAGTGGATGTGGAGAGGATGTTTCCTACAGCAGAGGAGTGAAGGACCAGAGGGCACAGCCTCAGAATACAAGGACATCACTTTAGAACAGAAATGAGGAGGAATTTCATTAGACAGAGGGTGGTGACACAAGTGCATTGCTTTACACAGAGATAAGGAGGAATATCTTAAGACATAGGGTGGTGAACCTGTGGAATTCAATGCTCTGGATGGCTGTGGAGGACATGCTATTGGGTATAGTTAAAGCGCAGGTTATAGGTTCTCTATTAGTAAGGCAGTTAACAGATACGAGGAGCAGGCAGGAGAATGGGGTTGATAGGGCTAATAAATTAGCATTGATGGATGGGCCAAGTGGCCTAATCCAGCTCCTATGTCTTATGGTCCAATGCATAAATTATAATGAGATAGATTAAATTGGCCCAGATTGGGAGAAAGGGATAGTAAGATGGAATTTCCATCACCTGAGGATATTGTAAAGCATCAGCAATGAACAACAGTGAAACAAGTCAGCGGAATCTGTGCACAGAAAGGTCCCACAAACAGTATTGGCATGTCCATGAGACCATAACCACAAGAGGCTCTGCAGATGCCGGAAATCCTGGGGAAGACACGCAAAGCGCTGGAGGAACTCAGCAGGTCAGGAAACATCCCGCTGAAGTGTTTGGGATCAAAATATTGACTGTTTATTCCCCTCCATGGATGCTGCCTGACCCTCCGGAGTTCCTCCCATAACTTTACGTGTGATCATCAGAGCACCCATGTTTTGTGATCTTCATTAAGGGATTGCTATTGGATAAGATACAAAAGAGAAGTCATTCCACCTTTATCAAAATAATGCTGTGCGACCTCTTTAAGTGTAGATGGGGTCTTGTTTTAACATTTCATCTGGCAGTCAGTTCAAAATTCTCATTCTACGCACAGAGCTTGTGCACCATGAATCCACTTCCATCACAAAGAATACACTGGTTTTCTCTCCTGTGATTTGCCTTGCAAATCAATTCCCAAGTAGAGCTGTGAAAATGAAGTGAGGAATTCTATGATTTGGGCCTTTCTTCCTTCATCTAATTTCAATGGAGTGGCTAAGATTAGCTCTAAGATTGTCACACGTACATAAAACCAAACAGTGAAACATGTCACTTGCATCAAATCAAATAGGTGAGGATTGTGCTGAGGGCAGCCCGCAAGTGTTTCCATGCTTCCTCACATGCCCATAACTCACTAGCCCTAACCCCGGGTTCTACCTGTCGCCCTGGTTATGAAGGATGGGTCTGGCCTCACTCCCGCACAATGCCCCAGTCAGCTGGTCGTTGTCGCCATAACTGTCCTTTGTAGAAAAGTTCTTCCAGGACAATGCCTTTGGCCACAAGGCCATCAGGCAGTGGTTGGCACGTAATGTCCTGCAGGGACTGCAGGAGAAGGACGTGATGGACACAGTGGGGTGGTTCGCTGAGCAGACCGCCCAGTTCATCTGGCAAAATGCCTCATCGCCAATGCCTCACCAACAGGCACCAAGACCTCGCCTGGCTGGTGGTGAGGGGGGCCCTCCCAGGCAGATCCCTCCTGTACACCCGGAACGTCGTCTCCACACCCCACTGCCCAGGGGAGGACTGCAGTGAGGAGGAGTCTGTGACCCACCTTTTTGCATGCTGTCAGTTCGCAGAGAGGGTGTGGAGGAGGATGGACGGGCTAGTGTCATGTTTCATCCCCAGCAGCTGCGTAACAGAGGACTCTCTGAACTACGGGCTGTTCCCAGGGACGCACACGGAGACCAACATCCGGTGCTGCTGGCAGGTCATCAACTTGGTGAAAGACACTCTTCGGTCGGACCGAAACTTGATGGTCTACCAGCACACGGAGATGTCTGTGGGGGAATGCTGCCAACCGGCACATTCTCGGCTGCAGGAGTACAAGCTGAGGGACGCGCTGAAACTTTGTGCAGCCACTGCAAGGGCCTGGTAGGGAAGGACCATGGTGTAGGGTTCTTCTCCTGCGGGAGTGGGAGGGGTCGGGTGGCGGGGAGTATACCCCTCAACAATGGTGTGGAAAGGTGAAACAACAGAGTGCCACGTGGGTGGCTGAAAGTATGGAAATGTATAGACCGCAATGGAAACATCTGTAAAGGATTGACAGACGTTGAATGGTGTATTGTACATAATTTTATTTTTGAAGAAAATATATTTTGGTAAATTAAAAAAATGTCTTTGGACTGTGGGAGTAAACTGGAGCACCTGGAGGAAACCCACGTGATCATGGTGGGAATGTACAAGCCCCTTACAGGCAGTGGCGGGAATTGAACCCCAAATGGTGTCCACTGGTACTGTAGAGCAATGCACTAACCACTACACTACCAGGCTGCCCCACCGCCTTTCGTTATTTGGCTAAAGAAAGGTCTTCGAAAGCGCAAGGAGGGACAGTTGAAGCTCCAGGTAATTGTTAATGTGTTACAGACCAATTCATTGTTAATATCCCAAAGGATATCGCCCTTAGTAACGCCAGAGGAAACCCGAGAGAGACAGGGCTGGGTAATTTTTGGGAATGTTGCCAAAATCAAACCAGGAGGTTGTAGAACCTTCATCAAAATCCCCCAGGAGTCCAGTCAGAAGAATGAAAAACAGGAAGCACTCCCGGTGTGTCTCGCTGGGTGAGAATTTGACTTTTCCAGAAGAAAATTAATCTGGAAAGAATAAGGAAGTAAGTCCTTGTCCAGAAGGAACAGAACAAAGAACAGGGCCAAGTTATACAAATTGTCTTTATTATGAATGGTGCAAAGTTTTGGCCTACTTTGGGGATCCCTGCAAAATTCTCAAGCCTAGACGATCAGGCCATGTAAAGAATTCAGTGCAGTGAAAAAAAACAGGCTGATGTCACTTGTGAGTTAGCGAATTATTTTGTTTTCATGATTAGCAAAGCCAAGTACAGCATGAGGACTTGTTGACAGCTGGAATTTTCCAGCATAGCATTTCACACAAACACTCTTCCACATCCTCTGTCTCCCTCACATGTGCCCTCTGACAACAAATTCTCTCCCTCTCTGACATGTGAACTCGGAGGTTCACAGAAACAGTCCTCCCGCTTCCTGATTTAAGGGAGGGATCTACTTGCTGAGTAATCGCGTACCATGGAGTCTGAGGTAGGGTTTTGGTAAACCTTCCAGAGTTTAGCTAGGTAAATGCATTAGAGGGGAAATATTAGGCCAGCCATCAGAGCAGGTGCAAGGGAATCACATGGCCTCCACCCGA
Organism: Mobula birostris; assembly: GCF_030028105.1. Taxonomy (NCBI): domain Eukaryota; kingdom Metazoa; phylum Chordata; class Chondrichthyes; order Myliobatiformes; family Myliobatidae; genus Mobula; species Mobula birostris. The sequence goes on from NC_092396.1 coordinate 11,300,629, forward strand.
TCCTGTCCCTGTGAAAGTCTTTCACACACATTTGCACACAAGATGATAATTCGCTCTTGCACATACACGTCTGATAATTCTGTGCATCTACATACACAAACACACCTGCGCACACCCACTCACCTACGCACACAGACACGGACGCACGCATGTGCACACACACATCTGCTGTATACACACACACACACACACACACACACACACGCGGACAATTCTTCTTTCACTCATGCATAAAGTCAAATCCATGCATTGCCAACTGAGTACAGTTTTCATGGAATGTGGATTGTGGACTTCACTGAACTAAAAGCAACAGCAAAGTTTAATATTTAATATTTACAGAATTAAATAACTGAAATTAAGCCAGGCAGCGCAGGGCAGAAACAGGCCCTTCATCCCAATTTATCCTATGCCAACCATGGGTGCGAGCACATGGTCTTTTCCCCAGAGAAAATATGGACGCATGTTTAAGATTAGAGGTGAAAGATTTATAAAGGACTAGAAAGGCAACTTCTTTATGCTAAGGAAGGTGCTTACATGGAATGAGCTGCCAGAAAAAGTGGTTGTAGCAGGTACCATTAGAACATTATATAAATATTGATAGGAGGGGTTTAGAGGGATATTGGGCAGGTGCAGGCAAATGGGGCAGGTGGACATTATGGCTGGCATGGGTACTGTTGAAGTCTGCAACTCCATAACTGTAAGATGCCTATAATTTTAGTCTTATTTGCCCATGTTTGGCCCATATTTCTCTAAAGATTTTCTATCCATGTTTCTCTCCAAATGGCTTTTAAGCATTATGACTGCACCCAACTCTACATCTTCCCCTGCAGTTAGTTCCTTATCCCCATGACCCTCTGTGCATTAGAGCCCCACAGGTCCCCTTTAAATCTTTCCCATCTCATCCTTCAATCCAAGTCCTCTAGTTTTCAACTTTAGTATGTGAGAGATAATATAAGTCATTCAGATTCATGGCAACTAAGTCTGCATTTAGTGCAGGAGTTTCCAACCTCGGGTCCACGGCCCCCTTTGTTAATTGTCGGGGTCCATGGCATTAAAAAGTTTGGAAACTGCTGATTTAATGTGTGATGCTCGAGGAAATTAGACTCAGAATATGGAGTTCAGACAGGGCAATCCCCCAGGGAGGGGGATAATTATGGGGATATATTGTTTCCAGAAGCAATCACAGCCAGAGATTAATTCCTACAGAACTGGTTAGTGAAGAGAGGCAGGAGACTATGAGACAAGTGAGACAAGTGTGTGGATCCAGGTGAAGTCCAGTCAAGTTAAGTAAATGTATTATCAATGTACATATATGTTACAGTATTTGGAAGTTAGGTTGATCACTGAGCTTGGCAAAATGCTTGCAGGTGTTTTGGCTCCAGTTGAGAAGCCATCACCAGTGCGCAGTTGAGGGTGTTGTCTCCTTAGAAGGCCGGCGCATATACTTCTCTGGGGTCCAAATGGATATTGATGAGACATCGTGCTCTGGTTGGCTGTTCAAAACACTGGACAGTTTAACAGTAGAAGATTCTGATTGGCTAGTTTCGAGGGAGATCCACTGAAAGTGAGTGCTTCGCTGTCCAGATCCCAAGATTACTAGCGATTCATTGATTTTTGGTGTCATTGTTTGCCTCTTAAAGGTTCATACACCGGTGTTCATGTTCATGTGTTTGTTGATGGTAGAGAACCACACATCGAAAAATTCTCATTCTTTTTTAGTTCTTGTTTGAGTTAAGACTCTGGCTGTTGTCCAGTAGAAATGGTGTCCTTCTGCGTCTTCGTGAGCTGATACCAGCGGGTCATGCATTCTGTTTGACCAACGTAGTACCTGTTGCTGTCACTACATTGGATTTTGTAGAGAACATTTGTTCAATCAGTCCCATTTTGTTGCGCTTTGAGCTTTGATAGTTCTTCCTCAAAGTTGCAGTTAGAATATATAGGTTGAGTTCCCCTTATCCAAAATGCTTAGGGCTGGATTTTGGAATATATAATGAGATAGCTTGCGATCGCCATCATTTATGACTCTGGATTTGTGTGTACCGGTGAGCAGTCTTTGTCTTAAACTTATTGAAAACGTATACGTACTGATGCAACCATTCAGCATGTTAGATTTTCATCAACAATGATCTTGGCAAACTCATCAATAAATTTCTCTGCTGTTTCATGGTCAGCAGATGCTTTATCACAAGTCTTTAAAAATTTAATGCTGTGCCTTTTCTTAAATTTCTGCAACCAGCCTGCTGAATATTCGCAACTACCTTCAATTTTCATTTTGTTGTGATAAACCTTTGCTTGTTTCATGAACAGCACACCATTAAGCAGCATATATATGTTCACTCCGATACTGAGGAATCCCTTCTTTCAATTCTCGACCGAGATCTTCTTTCTTCGCTTTATGCAGTGTTTTGTCTATTTTTCATTAACTTCTGTTCAGTACTTTTGTGAGGTCACTTCTCAGAACTGCCCGTGGTGCACGGAGTCCTATTCATTGCCTGGAAACCCTCTCAGCTGCTTGTGGAATTTTTCATTTGTGACATCTTGTGAGCACTCAAAAAAATTTTGGATTTTCGGATCATGGGTACTCAGTCTGTACTACCTTAAGATTCACTTTCTTGCAGCCAGTTTACAGCAAGAAAGTGAATAGAATTTATGATAATTTCTCTGCATCCATAAGAGCTGTGTTGCCTGCCTGGACTAGCATAAAGATCAAATTGTCAAGACTGGAGTGAAACTTTGTTTGAAATCGTAAAGTAGACAGGCCAGCAGCTACACTTCATTAGGAGTTCACCAAAGACTAGCAAATTCAGACAGGTGTCACGTTGAGAGTATTCTGACTGGTTGCATCACCAAATGGGACAGGGGCTCTAATGTGCAGGATCGAAAAAGGCTGCAGAGGCCGTCTCAATCATGGGCACTAACGTCCCCACCATCAAGGACACCTTCAAAACGTGGCACTTCAGGAAGGCAGTATCTATCAGTAAGGACCCTCTAAGGCATCCGTTAGTCTTGCGAGACCATGGATCTGCACCTGGAAAGTCTTCACTCTCCAGGGCGCAGGCCTGGGCAAGGTTGTATGGAAGACCAGCAGTTGCCCATGCTGCAAGTCCCCCCTCTCCATGACACCAATGTTGTCCAAGGGAAGGGCATTAGGACCCATACAGCTTGGCACCAGTGTCGTCGCAGAGCAATGTGTGATTAAGTGCCTTGCTCAAGGACACAACATGTTGCCTCGGCTGGGGCTCGAACTCACGACCTTCAGGTCGCTAGTCCAATGCCTTAACCACTTGGCCACGTGCCCACACTTAAGGACCCTCACCATCCAGGATATGCCCTCTTCTCACTACTACCATCAGGGAAAAGGTATAGGAGCCTTAAGAAACGCATTTAACATTTTAGGAGCAGCTTCTTCCTCTCCGCCATCAGATTTACGGAGGGCCCATGAATACCACCTCACTCATCCTCTTTTGCGCAATATATTGAACTCATAGTAATTTTTTAATGCCTTGCTCTGCACTGCTGCCACAAAACAACAAATTTCATGAGATACACTGTGCCAGTGACAACAAACCTGATTCTGATTTCGAGAGGGTAATAACGTGGTCCAGATGAAAACTCGTGACATGGCTAGAACTTTAGGAGGCTCTACTGAAGGAATGAGCAGTTAAACTCCGAACGGTGAAGCAGAACCACATTACTGTCCAAACCACATTCATCTCTCCAATTCTTTTAACCTGATGCCATTATCCCTGCTAATGTCCTTATTCCTGATTCAGTGCTGCCCCAAAATCGGTGTCTCTGCTTTCTTCTCCACTTTGACTGATACACCCAAGAACCGAACGGGTCTCAAATTGCAAGGATCCAGAACCTGTCAGTTGTTACCCTTGACCAGACTTGGCTCACTTCAGAAACAGACAGTGAAGTTTGGAGGTGTTATAATGAAGGTTTTGCAGCTCCTGGAAATGCACATCTCACAGAACACATCTGACACAGTCAGGAAAGCTTATCAAAGCTTCTGAGGAGAAGCTTATCAAAGCTTCTGAGGAGAACCCTCCTGAGGAGGCTGAAGACAGCTGGACTTTGCACCTCCAAACTCTCATCATTCTACAGGCGCACGGAAGAGAGCACCCTAGCAAGCTGGATCACTGCACGGAAACATAGAAACATAGAAAATAGGTGCAGGAGTAGGCTATTTGGCCCTTTGAGCCTGCACCGCCATTCAGTATGATCATGGCTGATCATCCAACTCAGAACCCTGTACCTGCCTTCTCTCCATACCCCCTGATCCCTTTAGCCACAAGGGCCAGATCTAACTCCCTCTTAAATATAGTCAATGAACTGGCCTCATCTGTTTCCTGTGGCAGAGAATTCCACAGATTCACCACTCTGTGTGTGAAGAAGCTTTTCCCTCATCTTGGTCCTAAAAGGCTTCCCCTTTATCCTTAAACTTTGACCCCTCGTTCTGGACTTCCCCAACATCGGGAACAATCTTCCTGCATCTAGCCTGTCCAATCCCTTTAGAATTTTATACGTTTCAAAAAGATCCCCCCTCAATCTTCTAAATTCCAGCGAGTATAAGTCTAGTCAATCCAGTCTTTCTTCATATGAAAGTCCTGCCATCCCAGGAATCAATCTGGTGAACCTTCTTTGTACTCCCTCTATGGCAAGAATGTCTTTTCTCAGATTAGGGGACCAAAACTGCACACAATACTCCAGGTGTGGTCTCACCAAGTCCTTGTACAACTGCAGTAGAACTTCCCTGCTCCTGTACTCGAATCCTCTTGCTATAGATGCCAGCATACCATTCGCCTTTTTCACCACCTGCTGTACCTGCATGCCCACTTTCAACGACTGGCGTATAATGACACCCATGCACGGTACATAAACTGCACCGCAGTGGACAGGAAGGCTCTACAATATATAAAGAAAGGTGCCTGAAAAGGGCCAGTAACATCATAAAAGATCCCAATCACCCTGTTTAATCCACTCCCACCAGGGAGAAGGCTACACAGCATCCATGCCAGGACCACCAGACTCAAAAACGGTTACTTTCCCCAAGCAGTAAGATTAATCAACACCTCCATCCACTAACCCACCCCCTCCACGTCCATAACCATCGCTACATAAACTTTTCCTGTTAGTCACTTTACATACAGACATTCCTGTGCCTAGTGTCACTTTATAGACATACAATCAATGTATACAAGCTATCTTATGTATTTATCATTCTTGTGTTTTTATTGCTGTGCTCTTAATTGTTTTTTGTGCTGCATCAGTTGCAGAGTAACATTTATTTTATTTCTCTTTATACCCCAGTCTGGAAATAACACTAAACAATCTCAAAGCTTTGATTTGACCAATTAGCCTCAGTCCGTCTGGGTTCTTCCGTGATCACTTACTTGGGACATTGTTCGAGCAGCAGCTGTAGTGACTGAAGGTCACCTTTGGCTGCCGCGTAGTGCACGGGAAGGGCTCCGGTATCCGTTGCTCCTCCTGGGTCACTGCCCCCCTCCTTCAATAACCACTCTGTGACACTGTGATGCCCAAACCACGATGAAAGGTGCAGAACTGTGGCCCCCGAGCTGTCCTTATCCTGCAGAAAGTGGAGAGGGGGAAAAAAAATAAATCCGTCAGTACCTCAGATCCTTTTCAAAATGGCTACATAACACTTCAATTAAGATGCCGTGGCTGCCGCATTGAGGCTTCAAAAATAGGTGTACAGAAAGCCCACTGTCTGCAGAACCCTAGTTAACATGCCGGGCTAAAAGGGCCCAAACACAAGAAAGTGTTCAGGTGTGGGAAATCCTAAGTAAACCACACAGAGCACTGGAGGAACTCAGCATCGATGCGAAAGAGTAAACAGTCGATGTTTCGGGCTGAGATCCTTCTTCGGGGCTGAGGAAGAGGGGGAGGATGCCAGAATAAAAAAGGTGGGGGGGGGGAGGGAGGGAATGAGGATCTTATCTGAAGCAGGGTCAAATCTCCAGAACTGAACCTGAGGTGGATGGGCATTTTGCAGAATTCTTTTAAAGGGAATTTGGAGTTGTTTTAGCGTGTAATAGAGACCAGGTTACACTAAATACAGATTAAAACTATTCACATCACAATTAATTTTAATTATCTTTGGGAGTGAAAAGGAATTTCCAAGAATATTTCTCAGATGACCAGATATTCGTCAAAATGTTCTCTCAAGAACAACACACACAAAAATTTTGAAGGAACTCAGCAGGTCAGTCAGCGTTTATGGAGGGGAATAAACATTGGCTATTTATTCCTTTACACCTCCCTCTGATGCCCTTCCTCCTTCCCTGTATCCCATGCCCCACTCTCCTTTTCCATCAGATTTCTTCTTCTTCTTCAGCCTTTTACCTTTCCCACCCATCACCTCCCAGCTTCTCAGTTCATTCCACACCCCTCTTACGCCACCCATTCACCTTCCCTTTAGCTGGCTTCTAGCATGTACTCCATTCCACATCCCCCCCCTCCACCTTCTTATTCTGGCTTCTTCCCCCTTTCTTAGCCTGAAAAGTAGACTCTTTATTCCTCTCCATAGATGCTGCCTGACCTGCAGAGTCCCTCCAGCATTTTGTGTGTTGCTCTGGATTTCCAGCATCTGCAGAATCTCTTGTGCTTATGTTCTTTCTAGCATTTCTCTCATTCCCTTATGAAAATAAATGTATTTCCATCCAACGCATGAGAAATGAGGCCAAACAGAATTAGGAATTCATGTTCATAGTTCTAAAATGTCAAGGACAGGGAGAAAGTAATTAAAAAGCCATTGGACTGCTGGTCTTTACATCTTGAACACCACGTGATACAGAATGGAAAGCATGCAAGAAGCTATTTCAACCCACTAATTATGCTACGACTGTATATTTCATTTTCACACGTCCATGGATACTTTTACAATCTGTGATTATTTCTCATTAACTCCGCCACAAGCCCAGCTGTGAAAGAAGGAGAGTAGGGCTTGGAGCTAGCAACCCCATCCCATAAAAATTCAGAGCTACTGAAACTGTCAACAGAAGCTCCAAAGGTGTCAACCCTGGGAGAGCAAGGATACACCAAGAAAATGGGCAACTCCTGAAAACAAACATGGGAGAATAGCCCAGGACTGAGGACACTGGCCAGCTGCTGTCGGCAGCTATGCCCCTGTAGGGGTGATGGGCTTAAGAAGATTGTTTCACATTAGCATACTTATGTGTTTTTTTTTACTTTCCCTTTCCCTGCCAATGCATTTGTTCTCTTTACTGAATTCTGAAATTACCTAATCCTTAGTTTACTGATCTTCAAAGTTCAAAGTAAATTTTATTATCAAAGTACATATATGTCACCAAATACACCCCTGAAATTCATTTTCTTGTGGGTATACTCAACAAATCTGTAGAATGGAGATAGAATCAATGAAAGACCACCTAACGAGGACATTCAACCAGAGTGCAGAAAGCAACAAGCTATGCAAGTGGAAGTATAAATAAATAGTAATAAATAACAAGAACATGAAAGGAAGAGTCCTTAAAAGTGATTCCATTGGTTGTGGGTGCATTTCAGTGATGGGGCAAAGGAAGTTGAGTGAAGTTATCCCCTTTGGCTCAGGAGCCTGATGGTTGAGGGGTAATAACTGTTCTTGAACCTGGTGGTGTGAGTCCTGAGGCTCCTGTACCTTCTTCCCGATGGCAGCAAGGAGAAGAGAGCATGTCCTGTGTGGTGGAAGCCCCTGATAATGTGCACTGCTTTCCCACCACAATGTTTCATGGAGATGTGCTCAATAGTTGGGAGGACTTTATCGATGATGATTTGTAGGATTTTCCACACAAGGGCATTGGTGTTTCCATATCAGGTTGCAATGAAGTCACTTAATATACAATCCACTACACATATATAGAAGTTCGTCAGAGTTCTATGTCATGCTGAGTCTTCGCAAACTCCTAAGGAAGCAAAGGCTTTCAGCATCAAAAACCTTTTGTTTTCATCTAATATTTTTTGGTTGGCAGAGTGGAGATACATCTCTACTAAAGGAGGTGTAAGGCACTCCTTCCGTCCATAAGCCTGCAGGTCACCCCTGAGTAAGGTGTAGCACTTGCTTAACACCGCCTCCCCAGCCCTGGTCATGTGAACCCATGGGGATAGGTGATGGATGGTCATATGAGCAGCTGGTGCATATCACAAGTCCTGGTTATGCAACCACTGACACCAGGCAATTTCTGAGGAGTATTGATAATGGCTGGGGTCACCTGTCTTGTAAAGACACTGCCCAGAAGGTAATGGTAAATCACTTCTGTAGAAAAATTTGCCAAGGACAATCATGATCATAGAAAGTCCATGATCACCCGCATCATATCACGTGGCACATAATGAATGAACAAATATTTTAAAATCATAATTGGATTAGATTAGATTATTAGATTATGAGGACACACAGTCCTCTTATTGTCATTTAGTAATGCATGCATTAAGAAATGATACAATGTTTTTTCAGAATGATATCACAGAGACATGACAAACCAAGACTGAAAAACTGACAAAAACCACATAATTATAACATAGTTACAACAGTGCAAAGCAATACCATAATTTGATAAGAACAGCCCATGGGCACAGTAAAGTCACAGAGTCTCTCGAAAGTCCCATCATCTCACGCAGACGGTGAACCTCCAGCGCCACAAACTTGCCGATGCAGCATCCTGGAAGCATCCGACCACAGTCCAACTCCGAGTCCATCCAAAAACTCCGAGCCTCCGACCAGCTCTCCGACACCGAGCACCATCTCAGCCGAGCGCTTCGATCCCGGCCCCGGCAACAGGCAAAGCTGAGGATTCGAGGCCTTCCCCTCCGGGGATTCTCAATCGCACAGTAGCAGCGGCAGCGAAGCGGGCATTTCAGAAGTTCCTCCAGATGTTCCTCATTGCTTCTTCACGTCTGTCTCTATTAAATCAGGATTGTGCACAGCATCCTACTTCACAGATACGATACCAATTCGGAACAGCCGCGCGCGTTGCGTTGCACCACCATCTTCTCCTCATCCATTTCACCATCTGGGTGACCTGGTAGCAAAGCAGTTACCATAATGCTTTACAGGCAATCAGTGATCAGGGTTCAACTACCACTGTTGTTTGTAAGGAGTTGTGCATTCTTCCTAGGGCTGCGTGTGCTCCCCCCCCCCCCCACCACCCCTGGGTGCTCCAGTCTCCTCCCACAGTATGAAGATGGACGTGTTAGGGTGAGTAAGTTGTGGGCATTCTATGTTAGTGGCAGATGTTTGACGACACATGCAGGCTGCCCCAGGCACATCCTCAGACTGCATTGATCATTGAAGCAGGTGATGGATTTCACTGTATGTTTCCATGTACATGTGACAAGTAAAGCTAATCTTTATCTTTGTTTCCTCCCAAACTGTCACACATTTTAACCGTTTTTGCCCGAGATCTCACAGTTTTGAGGAATGCGCGAAGCATCAGAAATCTGTGGAATGAGTTGGATGAATGAGAGCATCTTTTCCTGCCTTTGAATGTTTATAAATCCAACCAAACTTATTGAACACTTCCATACCATTGACTCATTCATGACGTCCTCAGTCAACCCAAGTGACAGTTTAGCATTTGGGAATTAGTGGATAATCGAGGCCCACAGAGGGATAGAACTCACCTCTCCCATAGGAGCTGCACAAATAAATCCCTCATGTTCTCCCATGTTGTAAGACTGGGCACAAAGACTGGACTCAACCCCTAGTTCAGCAATTACAAGTAAACATTCCAGCATCTGAACCAGATTTTTTCTTTTATTCTTTGTTTTATTTATTCATTGAGATAGTGTGGAATAAGCCTTTCAAGGCCCACTGCACAGCAGCCCTAGCCTAATTACCAATGACCAACTAACCTACCAACCGGTACATCTTTGGACTGTGGGATGAAACTGGAGCACCCGGAGGAAACCCACACAGTCATGGGGAGAATGTACTAACTCCTTACAGGCAGTGATGGGAATTGAACCCAGGTCACCTGCACTGTAAACCACTGTGCTAGCCGCTATGCTACTATGCTTCCTACTTGAAGGTAGGAGACATGTGCAACTACAGATTTAACCATTAGCTTTATTTGAAACATGTACATCAAAACATACAGCAAAATGGATCATTTTGCATCAACGACCAGGGATGGGTTGGAGGCAGCCTGCAGGGGTTGCCATACATCCAACGTCAACATAGCATGCCCACAATTACTAACTCTAACCCGTACGTCCTTTGGAATGTGGGAGGAAACGGATGAGGTCACAGGGAGAACGTACAAACTCCTTACAGACTGTGGTGGGAATCGAACCCCAATTTGCACGTAAAGCAATTGTACTGCAGTGCCTCCCCGGTACATTTTCTATCATCAGGTAACATTCCCACTTCTGATGTTGTGATGGACAGGAGGATATTGACATAGCAGGAGAAGATGACTGCGCCCATTTCACTGCCCTGAGGAACCCCTACAGTCATAGATCAGATTCATTTATTTACCACATGTACATTGAAACATATAGTGAAATAACCATTTGCATTAACAACTAACACAACCCAAGATGTGCTGGGGGCAGCCCGTCAGTGTTGCCATACATCCTGGTGCCAACCTAGCATGCCCACGATGCTTGGCAGCGCAACACAGAACATAACATCATGAAAGCAAGCCCCTTTCCTCCTTACCACCTACCCACCCACGCACACAAACAGTCTCCCACCCCAGGACAGGCCACCTCCAGCCTCCAGCAAACTCACGGGTGGATTTGGAGACTCAAGTGTCCAGACACAGGGCTTCACTTCTGGACTTCTGAGCGACCTTTGGGTTTCACTCTTTGAAGACAAATGAGGCCCCTGGATGAGGACCCCAAACTCCAGGCCTCAAATTCCATACTTGCTGATGACGAGACCCCAAATAAGATGCCTTTAAACGCCAGTCTCGCTGACTAGTGTAATAGGCGATCACTGGCTCTCACACCTCCTGCCCACATGGAACTCAGATCCCGGACTCTGCCAATAATTTGCTGACCTGAGAGGGCCACCCACCCTCATCCTTGTTAATCCACTGACCTGAGACCGGTGTGGTTGACCTCCATCAGCCACATCTTCCTTGCTTTGTGAGGGGCAAGACCCCAGCAACTGGGGGATTATCCCCTTGTAGCCTAATCACTCCAGAGTTCCTGGATGCCATATTCAAGCTAATTTTGCCTTGAAGTCAAGGTCAGTCCCTCTCAGATCAACCCTGAAACTCACCTCTGGAATTGAGTGATTGAGGGTAGACTAGCTGGGCAGCACTGTAGAGTAGCAGTTTGCGCAATCATTTTAGAGCGCTAGGGATCATTGGCCCCGGTTCAGTTTCCACCGCTCTCTGTAAGAGTTTGTACATTCCCGCAATTTCCTCCAGGTGCTCCAGTTTCCTCCCACATTCCAAATACATAAAAAACATAAGAAATAGGAGCAGGAGTCAGCCATCTGGCCTGTCGAGCCTGTTCCGCCATTCAATAAGATCATGGCTGATCTGACCATGAACTCACCTCCACCTACCAGACTTTTCCCCAGAACTCTTAATTCCCCTACTATGCAAAAACCTATCCAAACTTGTCTTAAATATATCTACTGAGGTAGGCTCTACTGCTTTACTGGGCAGAGAATTCCACAGATTCACCACTCTTTGGGAAAAGCAGTTCCTCCTCATCTCCATCCTAAATTTACTCCCTCAAACCTTGAGGCTATGTCCCCTAGTTCTAATCTCACCTACCAGTGGAAACCACTTTCCTGCCTCTATCTTATCTATCCCTCTCAAAATTTTATATGTTTCTCTAAGAACTCCTCTCACCCTTCTGAATTCCAGCAAGTACAGTCCCAGGTGACTCAATCTCCCCTCATAGTCTAACCCCCTCATCTCTCGAATCAACCTGGTGAACCTCCTCTGCACCGCCTCCAAAGCCAGTATATCCTTCCTCAAGTAAGGAGACCAAAATTGCACGCAGTACCCAAGGTGTGGCCTCACCAGAACCCTGCACAGTTGCAGCATAACCTCCCTGCTCTTAAATTCAATCCCTCTAGCAATGAAGGCCAACATTCCATTTGCATATGGGTTAGTGTTAGTAAGCAAGTTGTGGCATGCTACAGTACGTTGGCACTGGACACACGAGTGCTGCCTCAGCACAATCCTCAGACTGTGTTGGTCATTGACACAATGGACAAATTTCACTGCATGTTTTAATGTTTTGATGTATATATTTTTTAATTCACTTAGAGATGCACCATAGAACAGGCCCTTCCAGCCCTTCGAGCCGCAATGCTGAACAACCGCCGATTTAACCCCAGCCTAATCACGGGACAATTTACAATGACCAATTAACCTACTAACCAGTGCAACTTTGGACTATGGGAGGAAACCGGAGCACCTGGGGAAAACCCAAACGTTCCACTGGGAGGATGTACACGCTCCTTACAGATGACAGAATTGAACTCTGAACTCCGACATTACATTCCAACTTTCTTGCCGATTCTCCTGATCCAAGTCCTTCTACGGAAACCCTGCTTCCTCAGCATTGCCTGCTGCGCAACCCATCTTTATATCATCCACTAACTTGGCCACAAAGCCATCAACATTCAGTCAGCATGGATGAGTGACACTGCAGTCAACAGGCCTCAGCAAAAGGCCTGTTTTTGTGTTGTATGAATTTATGATTCAAAGTTTAAGAAGGCAAGACACCAATCTAGAACTAACACACACACAAAATACTGACAGAAAGGAAACAAAAAATGCGGGGGAATACTTCACAGTTCACTTAAACACCGTAGAGCAAGAAGCAAATTAACTTTCTAGATCAACGATCATGTGTCATCTCATTCTATCTTCATTAATTTCACCTGACTGACTGAATATCCCCAGTATTTTCTGTTTTACTTCAGACTTTCAGTAGCTCAGTTTTGCACTGCGATCAAGGAGATGCTGGTTCTCAAAATCCTTCCCGCCCTCTCAAGTGGAAGTGGGCTCACGGTGTGCTGGTGCGTGCATGCGGTGGGAGAGGCTGCTTCCCTACGATTGTACATCGGTTAATTCAGCGCCGATTCCTGCATCAAAAAAAAAAACGAGCCTCGGAAACACTCAGCAGGTCCGACAGCTCCTGCGGAAAGAGAAACAGTTCAGGTTTTAGGACGAAGATGCCTTGCCACAGTGGAGAAAGAGAGAGGAAGGGTACCTGTGAAAGAACGAGGCCCATGTTGCCATGGATATAAAGTTATCAAAGTCATAAAGATGGCAGGTTAATAGGATAGTTAGAAAGTGAGAATGCAAACATAGGAGTGTAAAAGGGTGTGAATACAGATGATAATATTGATATAATTGATCTGAAAACCCAAAAATTGATTGGTTGTCAGTCATATCGGACGATGAAAGGAAACGTGTACAGGAGATCTTTTGAAGTAAAAGAGCCATTGCACTGGGACAATTCCACTCTCTCGATCTCGGAAGTTCAAGTCCAGTAGTTGTCACAACTGGAGTCTTCCTTGGCTGCACTGGATGACCATGATGTCTGATATGCCTTGTCATGCCCCTCGCTCTCCACAGAGCGTTGCAGAACTGCCTTCCTGGCCATTGGATCTCATGTGGCCAGTCCACCAGAGTTGACTTCACAAGCTACGGACAGGCATGTCCCTCCCTCACTGGAGCGTGAGGCCCACTGACTACCGTCAGCTGGTTAGGCCCACCTGTCGAAACACTGTGCGGGATGGGGTAGCAAACAGCTATTTGGAGTCACAGGTGAGAGCTGAGTGTCGGTGGGGACCAGAGGTGAGTGAGCTCTCCCAGAATGGACAAGCCAAGCCCCTCCTTGAGAGATGCTACCCTTCCCTGGACACCAGATACAGCCAACCCAGAGATTAATATTATTATTAATTACTGGCTCAAAGATTAGCACAGCAGGGACTGCAGTTACTTCACTAGTCCATTAACCTTGGTTCAATCCTGGCCACTGGCGTTATCTGTACAGCTTTCGACATGCTCCCTGTGTTTTTACCAGCAGCTCCAGTTTCCTGCCACATCCCAAATATGCGCATTAGGTTAAAAAATCCACTGTAAATAGTCTCTCGTCCATTGGTAAAAACTGGTATTGGTATATTATTGTCATGTGCAGCAAGATCCAATAATAAGCTTGTCTTTCATACTGTTCAGAGAGATCGGATCGTTACACACAGGGCCCTGAGCTGGAATAAGGTAAAACAACAACAACGCAGAATGATCTGTAAGACCTACCAAGCTAGTGCAGTGTAGTTGGAAGTGTGGAGAGAACAAAAATGAGATTAATTCAAAATTAGTGCAAATGGATACTTGACAGTCTGCACAAACTTGATGGGCTGAAGGGCCTGTTTCCCTGCTTATGCTTCTCTGAATTTTATTTCTAAAAATAGGTAATCAGTCCACGCAGTCATTGAAGCCTTGCAAAACTTGAGGAAGGAAAATTTAAGCAAACAATCAAGTTTAGCGCAATATAATCCCTCTATATTACCAGACAATAAAAGCTAATTTCATCTCTGTTGCATTGTGACTGAATCACTGGTCTAGGGAGCTTGGAGCAGGTTTATGACTGAGATTGGGCTGTGTGGGAGAGAGAGCGCGTGGGGAAGAAAGACAAAAAGAGAACTTATTAACATGCCCTCTGTTTCAATTAGTATCTGGCTAAAGCCAGATGAGAGAAGTAGGTCAGTCCTGAAGTACAGTAGGGTTGAGCTACTAAACATGAAGCTTTTCAGTTGGAACAACTTGTGCAGAACTTAGGACAGAGCAACACAATGCAAAGCAGTTTGCAGAGAAGAACTGGGCACTGAGGGCAGGTTTGGACCATGTTTTGATAGACTAATTGACAACCAACTTAAATGCAGCACTGACTTACAAAATCCCAACAAATAGTTTCTGAAATCACCCCTTACAAAGAGCTGATTGTGGACTTCAGGAAGGGTAAGACAAAGGAACACATGCCAATCCTCATAGAGGCATCAGAAGTGGAGGGAGTGAGCAGTTTCAAGTTCGTGGGTGTCAAGATCTCTGAGGACTTAACCTGGTCCGAACATACTGATGCAGTTATAAAGAAGGCAACATAGCGACTGTACTTCATTAGAAGTTTGAAGAGATTTGGTATGTCAACAAAACGCTCAAAAACTTCTCTCGATGCACCATGGAGAGATTCTGACAGGCTGCATCACTGTCTGGTATGGGGGAAGGAGGCTACTTCACAGGACCAAAAGAAGCTGCAGAGGGTTGTAAGTTTAGTTGGGTCCATCTTGGGTACTAGCCTGCAAAGTACCCAGGACATCTTCAAGGAGCGGTGTCTCAGAAAGGCAGCATCCATTATTAAGGACCTCCAGCACCCAGCGCATACCCTCTTCTCATTGTTACCATCAGGCAGGAGGTACAGAAGCCTGAAGGCACACACTCAGCGATTCAGAAACAGCTTCTTCCCCTCTTCCATCCGATTCCTAAATGGACATTGAACCCAACAACATGACCTCACTTTTTTAATATATATTATTTCTGTTTTTGCATGATTTTTAATCTATTCAATATACATATACTGTAATTGATTTAATTATATATTTATTATTATAATTTTATTTTTTCCCCTCTTCTTCTCTAGTATATATTGTATTGATCTGCTGCTGCTGTTAACAAATTTCACGACACATGCCGGTGATAATAAACCTGATTCTATTACATGGGTTTTGAGAAAAGTGGGTGACTGTGTCGATGCTGTTTTAATTTCTAAAGTGCGTCACGTTTAAGTTTGAGCACATTTATGGAAGATACACATGAGGGAGTGAACCAACAGTAGACATTTTGGAGACTAATTTGCTTTGTGTAATCCTGCCATTAACCAATATCCTGCTTTAGTGTAGACTGTATTATGGAGGATTTGGAGGAGACTATATATAGGTAAAGTAGATTACCCTGACAGTTAATAGTGTGTCATCAGCATATTACAAGCACTAAACTGCAGAGTTAGCTGGTAGGGATATGGGCAAATTAAAACTATAGCAAGTCATCATAAAGCCCCCCCATGGGCAGTGAGAATTTGTGCTGGTGTTGGCATGTATGCCCAGTGCTGGTGGGAGAGTTGGGGAAGAGAGATAGTGTAGGATGGGTGACTTGGGCAGTTGGAAGAGTTCCAGTCCAATTTTTGTGGCCTTTTCTTCTCTATCTAATGTAGTACCTTGGCCTTGTATCAACATTGCAGGTGGTAAGGAAGGCAATGCAATGTTAGCATTCATTTCCAGAGGACTAGAATAAAGAAGCAGGGATATAATGCTGAGGCTTTTTAAGACTTTGGTCAGGCCACATTTGGAGTACTGAGAGAGGTTTTGGGTCCCGTATCTAAAAAGTGGATGGTGGGGTGGAGACATGTGTAAGGCATAAGGTGTTCCTTCCCTTGGTTAGATGCAGGTCACCCTTGGGCAAGGTCTAACACCTGCTTAGCCACCCCACCCCCCCATGTGATCAGGGTCATGCGAAGCCAAGGGAGCAGGTGGTGGATGGTCGTACAAGCAGCTGGTGCATATCACAAATCCTGGTTATGCGACCACTGACACCAGGCAGACAATCTCTGAAGAGTATTGAAAATGGCTGGGGTCACCCACCTTGTAAAGACACTGCCCAGAAGGAAATGGCAAATTTTTCTACAGAAGTGGCTTGCTAAGAACAATCATGGTCAATGGAAAGACCATGATCGCCCATGTCATACGACACGGCACATAACGAACGAACAATCTGAGAAAGGTTGTGTTGGCTGCAGAGAGGGTCCAGAGGCTGATCGCAGGAATGAAAGGATTAAAATATAAGGAGTTTTTGATGACTAGTCCTAAACTCACTGGAATTTAAAAGAATAAGGGGGGATTTCACTGAAACTTGTGAATCTGTGGAATTTATTGCCACAGACAACAATGTGGCCAAGCCATTGTGTGTATTTAAAGTGGACATTGTTAGGCTCGTGATTGTTAGGCATCAGGGATTATGGAGAGAAAGCATGAGAATAGGATTGACAAGGAAAATAAATTAGCCATGATTGTATGTCGGAGCTGACTTGATGGATTGAATGGCCTAATTCTGCTCCCAAGTCTTATGGTCTGGGTCGCCCATCTGAGCTAGTCACATTAGCTTGTGTTTGGACCATGCCCCTCTGAAACTATAGAGTCACAGACTAGATAGAGGATGGTTCCTCCTACATCTCAACTGTAGATTTGACTGCTTTTAAGATACAATATCCCACGGGGAGTGTAACTGCAAAGTATCTTATGAAACTCAGCAAGTGTTCCACACAACACAGGTGAATAATGCTTACATTATGATGCCTGCTTTTCATACTTCTGTACCATTTCCTAAATTGTAAACACCTCAAAAAGTTCTCACAGGCTGTGAAAAATAATATGCAGCCGAAGTGCCTTCCTTACTACTGACTCAACTTGCAAGTTAACTTCTAGAAAATCCCAAGACCCTCTGTACCTCCAATTTCTGAATTCACACCCTGTTTAAACAATCATTATTTATTCCTTCTACAGGAGTGCATGACCATACACTTCCCTATACTGTATTCCATTTTTTTTTTTTTAAATTGAAGTACAGCAGAGAATAAGCCCTTCCAGCACTTCAAGCCGCACTTCCCAGCAATCCCCCAAATTTAATCCTAGCCTAATCACAGGACAATTTACAATGACCAGTTGACCTGCCAACCAGTACGTCGTTGGGCTCTGGGAGGAACATGGTCACGGGGAGAGTATGCAAACTCCTTACAGGCTGTGGCAGGAATTGAACCTGAGTCACTGGTACCGTGAAGCATTATGCTTACGACTATGCTACCGTGCCGCCCCAAATCTGTCCAAGTTCTTCTGCTGACTCCCTGTCTTCCTCAACATTACCTGCCCCTCCACTTATCTTTGTATCATCCACAAAGGCATCAGTTCTGGCATGCAGACCACTAACATAACATGTAAAGCAGCAGACCCAACATAAACCCTTGTGAAATGTTGACTTCTGGGGAACGTTTATGTATTTAAGGAGAAGATGGAGCAAGCTGTGAGCAAGGATGGAAGGACAATATTGTTAAGATGAGGAGAAGGAAGGTGATATTTTTCTTTTGTTTGGAACAGAACACTGTTGGACAAAGAAACCTGTTGATGTGTTCTAAAGTCCTCGTGGCTCCATTCTCTTACCAGGCACACAGGTCAATGATCTGAGGCAGTTCCCAAAGCTTCCTTGGAAATGTGCATTGTCTTATGGGGAAAAGCCGAGTAAGGTCTTCTCTCTTTGGAGAGAAAGAGGATGAGAGGTGACTGGATAGAGGTGCAAAAGATGGTAAGGGGCATGGATTCAGTGGATAGCCAGAGACTTTAACCCAGGGCAGCAATGGCTAATACGAAGGAAGTATAATTTTATGGCGAGTGGAAGAAAGTATAGTTGGGATGTCAGAGGGAATTTTTTTTTAATACACAAAGAATGGTGGGTTTGAGGAACACCCAGCCAGTAGGGGTGGTGGTAGAAGCAGATATACTTGGGGCAATTAAGAAACTCTTAGATAGGCACATGCAGGAGTGAAGTACAAGGTTGATCTTAGTTAAAAGGTCAGTACAACATTGTGGGCTGAAGGGCCTGAGCAGTAATCTCATATGCTCGATGTTCTATGCCTACTGGCTTGCAGGAATTCCTGGGCAATGACTGCGCAAACTGGAGAAGGAATATTTGGGGTGGGACAGGGAAGCTCGTGATCTTTAACAGAAAACACAGAGAAGCTGAATAAGTGTACCACCTCCCAAATTGCCAAGCAAATTGTCCAGAGAAACACCTCATGCTCCACCTGTGGGCAGAGTCTATAGCTCCTACTTTGGCCTCGCCAGCCATGGCAGAAGCTCCAGAGTAGGAGCAGAGTAGAGACATCCATGACTTCCAGGGCCATCCATGATGCAAATCCATGGTGTGCATGATACAAAAACAGTTGGGAGGAGCAGGATAATGTGAATGAAGTAGGGAATACACAGAAGGAGTTGGGCAGATTAGGAGAATCGGCAAAGAAATGGCAGATGGAATATGGTGTAGGAAGTGTATGGTCAGGGATGGCTTGATCAGTGAGTCCTGATGAAGACTCATAGCCCAAAACATCAACTGTTATTTCCTCTCCATAGACAGTTCCTGGCTTGCCGGGTTCCTCCAGCACTTTGTGTGTGTGTGTTACTCTGGATTTCCAGCATCTATTTATTGTTATGTTTATTATTTAGTGTTGCGTTTGTTATGTTATGATTGCACTGCTCCTGAGAAACGCTGTCTCACTCTGCCCTGCAGAGCTGATGTACGGTTAGAATGACAATAAAGTTTTTTGAATTTTGAATCTTTGAATCTTGAATCCAAACAACACACACAAAATGTTGGAGGAACTCAGTAGACTAGGTGGTGTTTATGGAAAAGATTACAGTCAATGTTACGAGCTGAGACCCTTCGGCAGGATTATTATGAGGAGCCTCAGCCCGAAATGTCGACTGTACTGTTTTCCACGGATGTTGCCTGGCCTGCTGAGTTCCTCCAGCATCTTGTATGTGTTATCTGTACAATCTCTCGTGTTAGTGACTTTCACAGGACTGTCCAAAAAGAAATTCTTTATGTTACGAGTCCACATTCTTAAACATGGAATCATTTATTGAAGAAGTGAATTCCAGTCTTCAGGGTCTTGATAGTTGAAGGCACAGGGTCAGGGATGATGAGGAGGTCCGGATTTGGAGAGTCCAGAAATAAAGTGTTGGAGGAGATCGCAGCAATGGGCAAGCTAAAAGATGGGTTAAGGGTGAAAGGTGAAAAGTTTAAATGGAACATGAGGGGGAAACTTCTTCACTCAGAGGGCCATGAGAGTGTGGAACGAGCTGCCAGCGCAAGTGATGCATGCGAGCTCGATTTCAACATTTAAGAGAAATTTGGATCAGTATATGGATGGTGGAGGTATTGGGGAGGGGGGAGGGAAGCTATGGTCCCCGTGTAGGTCGATGGGAGTAGGCTGTTTTAAAATGCTCAGCATATACTAGATAGGCTGAATGGCCTGTTTCTGTGCTGTACTTTTCTATGACTCTAAGGATAAGAGCTTGAACTGCGTGAAATAAGAGGCAAGATTGGGGGCATTCAGGAGGCAATTATTAACCAATAGGAGGGAGCTGCATGGGAAATAATGGGCGCAGGTCAGGGAGTCACACAATAGGCGAAGGGTTTGCAGGGAGTTGCAGGGGGATGACACATGATAGGGTGAAGATTTACAAAGAGAAATGAAACCCAGGAGGGCATCTCACGAAGGAAAACGTAGAACTGGAGGAAAGAACTTTAAGAATCAAAGGAAAAGTAACGCCGAACGCAACGGGAAGCAGCAAGAGATGCCTCGAATGATTAATAGGAGCAGGCTCTTGGTTTTGCCCAAGTTTCACACAGTGTCCATCTTCTGCGCTATCTCACTCCTTGGTAAGGTCAAGGTTGTATAAACCAAGTAAATGAACTTGGTAGAAGAAGCAGCTTGGAGAGTAAACCCCAATTCTCTTTATAACCAGTTCTCTCAGAGTCTGGTCATTCCACTTGCTGGATATTTAAACAATTCACAGCACGATAAAAATGAGTGCCAAACACGCTGAATGACCTGGACCTCTCCCACCATCCTGCTTCGAATGGCCACATAGTCTTTGTATATTTTCGCTGCTATCCACACTGTAATACGCACGAGGCGGACTAATGGAAACATTACTACGCGGTAGGATCCCATTACTGTACTGTTACGGAGGGTGAACTCACTACGTGTGGGCAGAGATATTCCGGAGGAACGTGTTCATCTTCTCCGCATCCAGTGGATGTGCCGGTGATAGGAACTCAGGCTCGTTTCCCCGTCTCATGTCCTCCCCACTTTGGATAATAACCCGACTGCCCTTTGGCCCCAGATTCCACCGTTAGAGCCCAGAGTGACTACCTCAATCCCATCTAGAACAAGCTCTCCTGGAGTCGCCCTCTCCAACGTCCTCCCTCAGTGCCGGTCTCCCTACCTGTGTCTGACATCCTCCCGCTGACAGCAGCCACTGCAAACACACCAGATTGCCGGTGGCAGCCGCGTCGTGCGCCGGAGTTGCCCCGTTCCTGGCACGCTTATTCCCGGCGAGTTTCGCCTCTTCTACCAGGTACTTCAGGGCGTCGAGACTCCCGGAGCGGGCGGCGTGATGCGCCGGCGAAGCTCCGAGGTGATCGGTCACTTTCTGCAGGAGGACGCCCTTATTTTGCAGCGTCTGCAACGTTTGCAGGTCGCCGTTCCTGGCAGCAACCAGAGAGGGGTCCAAAACCATTTTATACTCTTGTGTATTTGTTCAAATCATCTATTACGATTTCCTTCGGACGCTTCACTTTCTGTGCGTGACCATTTCACTCTGGCGCCCGTTCCTAACCGAATCCCGCAGGGTCTGTACCATGCTGAATATTTAATTACTGCGGACGTGAATAATCTATGAGAGAGGCGGCACCAGTTCGGCGGAACAGCAGTCAACAAGCAACGGTTCAACCAGTCCCCGGGCGGCTGCGTTCCCTGGCCCGAGTTTGTTGGGATCTGCCCTGCTCTGACACCGAATTCACGTGAATTCCTGCTCTTGACCACTGCTTCAAATAGCCATTTTACACTGAACGCCTTTAACTATCCTCGTGGTGCTAAAAATAAGTTTTATTCCTCAATTGTAGGTTTGCCTTCACTTGATGTTATAGTAATACAGCACGGAATCAGGCCCTTCGGCCCAACTGGTCCATGCTGACCTGTGCTCGACCCGTTTTCCTACGTTTGACCCTTATCCCTCGTATTTAACACGTTGTAATTATACCCGCCTCCATCATTTCCTTTGGCATCTCGTTCCCTGTACTTACCAACCCCTGCATCAGAAGATCGGTTCTCGGGTGCCTTTTAAATCGTATCTTTCCCAAGTTAGTTTTAGACTCCCCTACCCTGGGGAAAAAGCTGTTGCCATACAGTTTATCTATGCCCCTCACGCTATAAAGTCATCCCTACAGCCTCTTACGCTCCAGAGAAAAATGTCCCAGCCTATCCAATCTCTCCTTACAGCTCAAAACCTCCCGTTCTGGTATTGGTTTAAAACATAGGTTGATAAGTTCTTGTTCAGCAATGGTGGCAAAGGTTACGGGGAGAAAGGATGGGGTTGAGAAGGATAATAAAGTCGTGATGGGATAGCAGAGCAGATTAGATGGACCGAATGGCCTGATTCTGCTCCTATGACACTGTAATGCAATGATGCTTGTCTTGTTCTATACCAGAGCATTAATTGCCTTTTCTCTACCAGAGTTTCGGGTGGTGGGGTGGAGATATGTCTCTGACAAAGGAGGCATAAGGTGCTGCTCCCCTCTGCTGGCCTGCAGGTCACTTTGGGGCAAGGTCTAGCACCTGCTTAGCGCCCCCTCTCCCCGATCAGGGTTATGCGAAGCCATGGATGCAGTTGGTGGGTGGTTGTATGGTGCATATCACATGTCCAGGTTATACGACCACTGACACTAGGCAATTAATCTCTGAAGAGTACTGTATTGGACAATGACTGAGGCCATCCATCTTGTAAAGACACGGCCCAGAAAAAGGCAATGGCAAACCACTTCTGCAGAAAAATTTGCCAAGAACAATCATGGTCAAGGAAAGAGCATGATCGCCTACATCATACGACGCAGCAGATAATGATGATGGACAACGTAGATGGAGGCAGAATCATGGTGGTACTAAACTGCGACTCCTTTGTGTTCATCTACACAAAAACAGCTTACTTTCTACCTTTGATGTCTCTCCTTTTCCTTTTCGGGATTGATGGGGTTCTGCTGAAGACCCTGACCTGGAGTTACACTCGGGCTTCGGTCCTTTGCGGTGCTGGTGCCCCGCTCCCGGGGGCTCACGCCCGGCCGCTTTTCGGCATCGCAAGGACACGGACTAGCAGACGAGCATGCCTTCAGGGCTCCACGGTTTCGTGGCCCTGTGGACGGGCTGATTCTGGGCCGGTGCTCCCAACTGAAATGTGAAAGGAGAGAACGGAATGTCTGGAACAGGGGATGAGCTGTTTTGGAAGCTCTGTACGGCGAGCTGTGCTCTCTCACTCTCGCTCCCTGGATGTGCATGTGCTAAAACTAATACCCAGTCTGGATCCAGTGTAGATGTAACATTCAGGTCCTTCAGAGAGGTTGGCTGAGGGTTAATCTGACCCAGGATACTCCAGGAAGTACCTTGCCACCTACCCTTCTTCAAAACAGAACGGAGGGATCTTCACCACCCAAGATGGACTCACTGATAGAGCTGTACTTGCATTACACTTGGAGTTGGAGTCCAGTTGGAGTTTGCATTTCATTTTCTCGATGATCCCAGAATGCTGCCTTTGTCCTTGTCCAGTCCCAGGGAACGTGCAATCAGCTGTAGTTCCCCATAGTTTACCACTGGCTTACCGAATACCTTGCGTTACCTTGGTTCCAAGGTTATCAAGCCGAGGAGTGGTAGTGGGGACAAGCTCCCACTACCTAAAAGTGCTCCTCACGGCATGTGCCTCAAATAGCCTCTGACAACCAAGTCCAACTCCTGGCCTTCTCGTGTGGCTCAGCCTTTAAGCCTGGCGGAACTGTTTCTACTGATAGAAGGAGCGAAGGCGGGTCCTGGTGCCTTAAAACCAGTGCTTCAGGTAGATGAGCTTGTTAGCCTGGGAAGGCAGTCCATCTAAGAGAGAGGGATAACTCTGATTTCAAACCTCCACTGCCTTGTGGCCATACCCACTCATGGGAGTAAACCCTGAGGACAAATCCGGAGCTGGAGTCCCTAAGGCAGTCCGACGTTGCCTCCAACATCGCTCTGGCAACTCCTGAGACGACAATGGTGCCAAGCTGTATGGGTCCTAGTGCCCTTCCCTTGGACAACATTGGTGTCGTGGAGAGGGGAGACTTGCAGCATGAGCAACTGCTGGTCTTCCATACAACCTTGCCCAGGCCTGCGCCCTGGAGAGTGAAGACTTTCCAGGCGCAGATCCATGGTCTCAGGAGACTAGCGGATGTCACATCCGAGTACGGGGCAGGGTTGGTACTGAAACACTTGCCTTCTCACAGTTAACGCAACACACATCAAAGTTGCTGGTGAACGCAGCAGGTCAGGCAGCATCTCTAGGAACCAGCAACTTTTATGTGTGTTGCTTGAAATTCCAGCATCTGCAGATTTCCTCGTGTTTGCGTTTTTAAAAGCATAGGATGTGAGCTGGGGTTTTGCAGTGAATTGGCTCCAAGCAGAGAAAAAAAACACACAGATAGGCGTTGTTTAAGAGTCATACCTCAAAGAGGGATTGTGGTTGTTTCAAGCAGGCTGATAAATAAACAATATATTTCTTTAATAGCGCGGGAGCTTCTTAAGTGCATTAAGATCCGGCATTATTACGGTGAAATGGCAGCTGGGTTGAATCGGCTACAGTGGAATGGAGTCAAGTGGACACATGTCACAGCTAAGGTGGTTTTAGAATTGTTCCACGCTCTGCCTGTCGTGTTTGGGAACTTCATCTCTGTGTTTGCCTGTAATGGGTGATTGAATCGTCGGTGGCTTTTACAGCCTTGAAAAACCGGTGCACATTATCACCGTCAGTGAGTCCACTGTCTGTTCAACGTCTGTTCCTTATCTTAGGTTTTCGGCCGTTGAATTCCTGATTGAAATCCCCCTCGGTTTCATAAGAAGTTTCTATGGTCAAAGGCGGGTGAGATCAGTATCTCCAGACACCCTAGTGAACAGCTTCTGTCCTGTGTAAATCCCGAGGGTGAGGCACTCTCTAATGTTCACCGCTGGGTGGCAGTGTTTCCCACGAAGCTGAGGTCTTTAGCCATATTTTTCCAGGAACCTCTGGAAATGCATAAGAAAATACAGGCACTGAAAGCATTTTCGGGGAGAAAAGCTGGTACAGAATTTACTGTTAACCTGGCAGATTTTTCATTACGAATTCAGGAAAACCTAATTTCTTGTTCAGATCCACGTGTAACATTTTGCTGAAAGTACAGTATTTTCTTTTCAATAATTATCAGTCATGCTTTGGGCTGATATTTTTTATCTATCTATTTAGAGATGTAATGCAGTAACTGGTCTTTTGGCCCAACTAGCTCGCACTATCCAGTTACACCCATGTGACCAATTAACCTATTAACCTGTAAATCTTTGGAATCTGGAGGAAATCGGAGCACCCGGCGAAAACCCATGCGACTATGGAGATAACTTGTATAGATGTTATCTATAACATCAAAAACTTCTATAGATGTACCGTGGAGAGCATTCTGGCAGGCTGCATCATTGTCTGGTATGGGAGGGCTACTGCACAGAACCGAAAGAAGCTGCAGAGGATTATAAATTTAGTCAGCTCCATCTTGGGTAGTAGACTACAGAGTACCCAGGACATCTTCAAGGAGCGGAGTCTCAGAAAGGCAGCGTCCATTATTAAGGACCCCAGTACCCAGGGCATGCCCTTTTCTCATTGTTACCATCAAGTAGGAGGCACAGAAGCCTGAAGGCACACACTCGGCGATTCAGGAACAACCTCTTCCCCTCTGCCATCCAATTCCTAAATGGACATTGAAGCTTTGGACACGACCTCACTTTTTTAATACATATTATTTCTGTTTTTGCATGATTTTTAATCTATTCAATATACATATACTGTAATTGATTTACTTATTTATTTTACTTTTTTCTTCTATATTATGTATTGCATTGAACTGCTGCTGCTAAGTTAACAAATTTCATGACACATGCCAGTGATAATAAACCTGATTCTGATAACTTACAGAGAGCGGCGGAAATGAACCTGGGTCGCTGGTGCTGTAGAAGCGTTGTGCTTGCCACTACGCTACCATGCCACCCAACAGCCAGGCAAACACGCTTCAGAGGACCACCTCCTTGCTCTGAAAGATTTGCAATAATATAGAGCCTTGGACAACTTCAGAATATCACCAGTCAGTTGATAGCCAACAGTGTGCTATATTCGGAATCCAATCTTTGGTGGATTAATGAAGCAACAAGTGTTTCACTTACAACAAGCTCCCGCAATCGATCGACTCGGGACTTTGAAACTTTTTTTTTTACTGTGCCTATGA
Source organism: Mobula birostris (assembly GCF_030028105.1). Lineage (NCBI taxonomy): Eukaryota > Metazoa > Chordata > Chondrichthyes > Myliobatiformes > Myliobatidae > Mobula > Mobula birostris. Next base: position 11,326,767 of record NC_092396.1, read on the forward strand.
TCTTTTCCTCATCAAATTATGGTATTGTTTTGCACTGCTGTAACTATATGTTATAGTTATGTGGTTCTGTCAGTGTTAGTCTTTGGTCTGTCCTGTTTTCTGTGATATCACTCCAGAGAAACATTGTATCATTTCTTAATGCATGTATGCCTTTCTAAATGACAATAAAAGAGGACTGAGTGTTCTCATAATCTAAATCTAAGCAATGATGTACTCAAACCAAGCTAATTGCTTGCTTATACTACTTTAGGGTTAAATACTGAGGGAGATCTTTTTAGGTCCACTTGGATCTGCCAGCAGGAAAGGTCATGACTGGGGGGAGTAAAGTCAGAAGAAACCAACTTCCATCATCCAAGCCATGCTCTCTGCTTGCTGCTGCTGTTTGGCAGGAGGTACAGAAGCCTTGGGTCCCATACCACCATGTCCAGGAACAGTTATTACTCTTCAACCATCAGGCTCCTGAATCAGCGTGGAGAACTTCACCTCAACTCTGAACTGATTCCACAACATTTGGACTCACTTTCAAAGACTCTACAACTCAAGTTCCCGGTATTAATTAATTAACCAATCAATCAATCAATCAATCAATTTATTTATTTATTTATTTATTAGTATTGCACAGTTTGTCTTTTGCAGATTGGTCGTCAGTCTTTTGTATGTGGTTTTTCATTGATTCTATCATATTTCTTTGTTTTACGGTGAATGTTGGCAAGAATAATAATCTCAGGGTACAGATATGTTCTTTGATAATAAATTGACATTGAACTTTGGGATCGTCATGACCACGGGCTGAAGTCCGGGTTTCCGCTCAGCAGAGTTGGACCACCAGCACCTGCCTCGACAGGGCAGCAGAGAAACCTCAGCCTGAAAGGCCGCGCGGCTCCCGCGGCTTGCCTGAGGTCTGATCAAGCACAGATTCCGCTCACCGAACCTGTGCTTGATCAGACCTCAGGCAAGGGCGGCAGTTTCAGGGGGAAAGGAGACGTCGTCTGCCAGGAGAAAGGTAACTGGAGCTTTTTATTTGATTTGTTAGTGCGTGTGTGTGTGTGAGAGAGAGAGAAAGTAGATGTGGTTGTGCACTGAATCAAAATCTCTTTTAGTACCACTGACATACTGCATGTCATGAAATGTGTTGTTTTGTGACAGCAGTACAGTGCAATGTATAATGCATACTATAAATTATTATACATATAATATTAAATAAGTAGAGAAAAAAGAGTGGACAAAAGGAGTGAGGTGGTGTTCATAGATTCAATGTCCATTCAGAAATCTGTTGGCAGAGAGGAAGCTGTTCATGCAAGCATGAAGTGTGCGTTTTCAGGCTGGAGTGTTTGTGTTTTCTAGTTTTTTTATTAACTGAAATAAGTTTATACTCTTCACAACAATATTTTTCTTTTTAACAAGTCTCTGAACGTGAGCATTGATACCTGTCAGGTTCAGGTCAATAACCTCGTAAGTCATTGAACTGGTACTGGAGGTCATATCTGGTCCTGCACCCCTGCAGCAGGAAGGCTCAACCACGCTATCCTTCCAACAGTACAGCACAGGGACTGGCCCTTCGGCCCACAAAATCTGTGCTGTACGGTGAGGCCTTCACTGGCCGGGTCGACCATGGATGTTTCGACCGAGCTATCTACGTGGTGGATACGCAAGCTGGTAAAGCAAGCCGGGGCTGTGCGATACGGAGGGCAAGCTGCCGCCCTGGCAGCAGTTCTCCCCTCTCTCTGCGCAGCTGCTGAATCCGAAGAGACGGCAGACACTGACACAGTTTGGCTCCTGCGGCATCGCAGGAGCTGCCAGTCAGTGCTGAGCTTAGCGACTCCCAGCTCTGGATTTTCCCTCAGGGGGTTTGCTCCCGAAGCCTTCCCCGTGTGTGGATATATCTGTAAGGCAGTGGAGGTTTGCGATCAGAGTTTTCCTTCTCCTCAATGAACTGCCAACCACAGCTGACAAGCCCCGTCTGCCCAAAGTGCTGTACTACTGACATCTTATCCCTTCTACCTGCACAGAGTTCACATCTCTCCATTCTCTGCGTATCCATTAACCTATCTAAAACACCTCTGTCATATCTGTCTCCACTGTCAGTCTTGGCACCCATCTGTCTTTGTATATAAACCTTGTCCTGCACACCCGCCTCCCCCCCACCTTAAATGCATGTCCCCTAGCATTAGACCTTTGACCCTGTAGCTGGCTGTCTACCCTATCTATGCTTTTCATAGTTTGACAAACTCCTATCAGCTCTCCCTTTGGTCTCTGCTGCTCCAGAGAAAAGAGCCCTCGTTTGTCTAAACTCCGCTAACAGCATGTACCCTCTAATCCAGAGAGCACCCTGGCAAACCCCTTCAGCGCTCTCTCCATAGCCTCCACATCCTTCCTATGATGGGCGACCAGAATTACTTTCACTTAACCTGATGAAAGCCTTTCACTGTTAAAGTGCAATAAGGCCCATCCACTGTGGTATCTGTAAGTTTACAGTAAAAATCCTTTATATTGGAGCACTACCATTTTGTCAATTGATCAGTGCAATGTATTCTAATTCAAATCAGACTGCGACATGCTCAAAACGGCCAAATATCTGCCTGGGTGAGTGGGAAAGCTCTTCCAGTTGCCACCTGTGCTGAGAGGATTAATTCTCTCTCACTGGTCTCAACATGATGTCATTTTCAGAGAAGCACCTGAGCTTGTGTCAGCACACTGCATGCCAGGTCCTCCTGTTCTGACACGTTCCCACAGTGAAGTACCTGTTCCTGGTACACTTGCTGTCTGCACCAGACGTCAGTGGGTCTATCGGTCAGACACGCGGTGCCCCGTGGCCAGCTTGCGACTCCTCGCCTTCAGCTTCTCCGACCGTTCCCCCAGAGGCCAGTGACTCTCAATGGGGCACAGCTCCGTATTAGCGAGCGGGCACCCACACCCTCAGTGTCCCATACCATTGACAGTGTATGACATCTCAGAAAGACAGTGATCAAAATTCGAGCATAGCACACACACAGAATGCTGAAGGAACTCAGCAGGTCAATGCACTACTGCTCTACTCCTAGGAAACCAGCCTCCTACTTATGGACTGTGTCTGTGCTTCTCACTGCCACAGTAAATCAGCCAGCATAATCAAAAGACCCAACCCACCCCGGACATTCCTTCTTCTCCCCTCTCCCATTGAGCAGAGGATACAGAAGCCTGACAACACGTATCACCAAGCTCAGGGACAGTTTCTATCCTGCTGTTATCAGACTCTTGAACGCCTTGTACATTAAGATGGACTCGGCCTCACAACCTACCTCGTTATGATCTCGCACTTTATTGCATTGCACTTTCTCTGTAGCATTTACAGTTTATTCTGCATTTTTATTAGAAGATTGTACATAGAATACCAAAGCACAGTACAGGCCCTTTGGCCCACAATGTTGTGCCACCTTTTAACTTACTCCAAGACCAATTTAACCCTTCCCTCCTACATGGCCCTCTATTTTTCTATCATCCACGTGCCTATCTAAGAGTTTCTTAAATGCCCCTAATGTATCTGCCTTTACCACCACTCCTGCAAGAGTGTTCCAAACACCCGCCACTCTCTGTGTAAAAATACTTACCTCTGATATCTGTTGTGTATTTAACATTTCAGTAATATTGTAAATATATCATTTGATTAAGCATTCTTTCTTGTTTACACAATTCATTATGGGTCATATGTAAAATTACGTGTGTGAATGGCAAACATCATAATGCTACCACATCACAAGTGCGTGCACCACTAAAATTAAAGCGAAGTGCACACATTATCCCCAGCTCCATGTTTATTTTCTTCCGATCAGTTTTCATTTTTGGAGTGACAGAAAAATAACAATATTGATGAGTAAGTTTTAAAACGAACTCGAGACAATTACCTACCTGTTGAAGTGCAGTGAGAAGTTAAAGTTTTTAAAAAAAGCACAGCACAATTTTTTTCTTCAGAAGAGGAGAAGACAGTTGAGATTTTTTTTTAAAAAGGCAGAATATGAACAAAATTCACGGGTTCGTAAGCACTGAGTATTGGGTAATAATTAATTAATTAAAAGCTGAAATGTCTGGCTACATCAGAAAGATGGATGTGTTTGATTGCACAACAGAAAACTGGATTTTGTATACTGAACAAATTGAGCAGAATTTTGAAGTTCATGATATAGTCAATAAAAAAACAAGTGCCAGTTTTGCTGAGAGAATTTGGTGAAAAGGCATATAGTTTGCCCAGAAGTTTGACTGCTCCAATCGAACCAGCCGAAATGAGGTTTGCTGATGTCGTGAAAGTAATGCAGCACCATTTAGAACCAAAACCATTATTTATTGTAGGTTACATAAGTGGAATCAAAAGGAAGTGAACTCCCTTTTAGCTTACAAACAAGAGAAAATCTGCAGATGCTGGGAATCCGAGCAGCCCACACAAAATGCTGGAGGAACTCAGCAGGCCACTCAATGTTTCAGGCTGAAACCTTTGGCAGGACTGGAGAAAAAAGGCTGAGGAGTAGATTTGAAAGGTGGGGGGAGGGGAGAGAGAGACGCTAGGTGATAGGTGAAACTTGAAAGGGGAGGGATGAAGCAAAGAGCTTGGAAGTTGTTTGGTGAAAGAGATAGAAGGCCATGAAAGAAAGAAGAAGGGTGTGTGTGCGAAGGAGCACCAGAGGGAGGTGATGGATGGGCAAGGAGATAACATTGGAGAGGGACAAAGGGATGGGAAATGGTGAATGGGAGGGGGAAGGTGGAGGCATTACTGGAAGTTTGAGAAATTAATGATCATGCCATCAGGTTGGAGGCTACCCAAACGGAATATAAGGTGTTGTTCCTCCAACCTAAGTGTGGCCTTCTCCTGACAGTGGAGGACGCCATGGACGGACATATCAGAATGGAAATGGGAAGTGGAATTAAAATGTGTGACCACTGGGAGATCCTCTAGTTCTGGTGAACAGAGCGTAGATGCTCTTGTGTGTTGCGCCATTTTAGCTTACGTAGCTGATTTGAAGGGATGGTTTGAGTATTGTCAATTCAATGATGGACTGAGAGATTGTGTAGTTTGTGGAATCTTACAAGAAAACATTAAAAATGGCTTCTAACTGAAGCACAACTGACAGTTAAAAGGGCATTGAAATTGTATCAATGGAAACAGCAGAGACGCAAGTGAGTTGCAGTCAGGATTGAAAGTGAACGTGAACAAAATTGCAACTTCTAAACAGAAACTTGCATGGCCAGACAAATTGTGGTAACGTTGTGGCAGGGGCTCACATATTCCAGACCAATGCAGGTTTGAAATTTACAGAAAATGCAATAAAGTACGACACATACAAAGAGCATGTCAGGCAGACAAAAATAAATTGACTGCACAGGGAAGAGAAAAAGATGAAAATTCAAGCTGCAGTTTCAAAAAGTGCGCGAAACTGCATGCTAGTGATGAAGAATTGGATAATGACAAGAGTGACACAGGATTGGGTAGCCTTGAGATTTATAATGTGAAAAGTAGCAAGAGATAAGCAATATGGCTTACACTAGAAGTGAACGGCAAATTAATTAAAATGGAATTGGACACTGGCTCAGCTGTTTCAGCCTTTCAACAAAATGAGTTTGAATGGTATTTCGAAGAAACTGAACTGAAGTCTGCAAATATCCAACTAAGAACTTATAATGGAGAAGAAAAACTCCTGTGGGAATGACATTCACAGCAGTAAAATATAACAACTAACAAAACAGCATTGTGAGGTTGCAATTGGCTGAGGTAACTACAATTTAATTGGAGATCTGTCCACCATTTGAATGCTACATCATCTGCAATAGAGTCAACTGAAAGCAAATTAAGAAAGGTACTGGATGATGCCACGGCAGTGTTCAAAGAAGATTCAATGGTTCAATAGTTCAATTTAACATCAGAGAAAGTATGCAGTATACAACTTGAAATTCTTACTCTTCGCAGACATCCATTAAACAGAAAAGAATCCCAAAGCATGAATGACAGAAAATGATAGAACCCCAAAGTCCCTCCCCACTCCCGCACACAGGCATCAGAAAAGTATCAGCCTTACCCCATAACTCTCCCCCCAACTTGCTCCAGTAAAAGCATCAACCTCCCACCACCCACCGTGCAAAGCATTGGAAAAGTAGCATTGGAAAACTCAAAACATATCAAGGGTAAAATGGTGTTCAATGAAAATGCCACACTCAAGATTTACAAAGCCCAGCTGGTTCCGTATACCACCTATGATAAAATAGCCAGTGAGCTGGATCACATGCTGGCGGAAGGAATTCTTTCTGAGTGGAGTCCAGTAGCCAAGAAAGATGGGTCTATCAGGGTCTGTGGTGATTTCAAGGTCACTATCAGACCAGTACTGTAAGTAGATCAATACCCTCTGCCCAGGATAGAGAATATCTTTGCAAACTTTTCTGGAGGGAAACACTTCAGCAAAGTGGACTTAGCTGATGCCTACCTACAGGTGGAGAGGAAGAAGAGTCCAAAGTGTTTCTCAGCATGAACACTCACCAAGGGCTTTATCGCTAAAACAGGCTTATTTTTGGAGTAGCAGCTGCACCTGCACCCTGGCAGAAAACTATTGTCCAGGTGCTGCAGAAGTGTCCAGGCACTCAGTGTTTCTGGATAGGTCAATAGGTACATTAATGTCAGAGAAATGTATACAGTATACATCCTGAAATTCTTTCTCTTCACAAACATCCACAAAAACAGAGGAGTTCCCCAAAAACAGAATGACAGTTAAATGTTACAACCCCAAAGGCCCCCCCCAGCTCCCCCTTCCCACACACAAGCAGCAGCAAGGCAATGACCCCCCTCCCCCACCAGCAGAAAAGCATCAGCTCCCTCTACTGAACACTCAAGTGTGCAGCAAACAACAATAAAGACACAGACTTGCAGTACCCCAACAACTACTCATTCACCCGGTAATTCGACATACCACAGAATCTCTCTCTCTCTAATAAGGGAAAAAGGGGTGTCCCCATTTCACAGCAAGAGGGGAGACATAACACTGATTTACGATGTTAAAAGTCTGTTGCATCGCTCTTTCCAAGCTCTGCACTCAGAGAGTTGGTGCCAGAAAGGCTCAGATCTCTGGACGCACAATGCATGGCATCGAACCCACTGCTCCCGATGTTCCGTGTTCTCCTGCGATGCCTCAGTCGGGGCACCGGCCTAGAATCAGCATGTCTCAAGAGCCATGAAAATCTGGCACCCTGAAGGCACGCTGGTTTTCCAGGCCACGACCTTGGAATATCAAAAAGCGGCCGGTCGTGAGGCCCTGAGAACTGGTCCCATTTCTGCAAAGAATCAAAATCAGAGTGTAACTCCAGGTCAGAGTCTTCAAAAGAACCTTGAAAAAGAAAAAGATATTAAAGATAGAAATAGAGATGTTTCCAAAGATGCAAGCAAAGGACTCGCCATTCAGCGCCATCTTGACTTTCCTCCACCCCTCTGAGTCCTTGTTACCATTAATGATGACAAGGTACATCCCCAAAATCTCAAGACAGTGTTAAAAGAATTAGAAGATTATGGGCTCAAAGCATGATGCAAAAGTGTGAATTTTTTAACCAAGCATCAATTACTGTAGTCACATCATTGATGCACAAGAATTAACACAAATGTGCTGAGAAAATTCAAGCAATGGTGGATGCCCCAAGGGCAAAGGACATGTCACAGTTGTGGCTCTTTTCAGGATTTATTAATTACTATAACAGGTTCCTGCCAAACCTGGCTCTTGTGCTTCATCCCTTGAACTCATTACTACAGATCGGGAATAAATGGCGATGGACAAGGCAGTGTGGTGTGGCTTGCAAAGAGGTAAAGGAAATGGTGATGTCAGACACTGTACTCATACATCATGATCCACATCATCCAGTGAAGCTTGCTTGCGACGCCTTGCCTTATGGTATACGTGCAGTAATGTCTCATGTATTGAGTGATGGAAGTGAACGCCCCATTGCCTTTGCATTATATTTCCTTACCACTGCAGAGAAAAGTTATGCACTGATTGGTAGAGAGGCCTTGAGCTTGTTTTGGGGTGTAAAATATTTCTGTTGAGAGAGAGTTTACCCTCATTACTGATCATCAACCACTGGTGTCCATGTTCAATCCACAGAAGGGTGCTCTACTGACAGAGATGGTCAGACTTGCAGAGATGGGCTCGGTTTCCTGAAGGACGCAATTACAATGTCAAGTTCAAGAAGACAACTGATCATGGAAATGCTGATGGATTGTCCCATTTACCCTTGAAAAAGGAAATACCAGAAAAAATTTACTAAAGCGGTTGTATTCTCCCTAACAGAAATCAAATGTCTCCCTTTTACAACAGAGGTGATCCAAAGGGAAACCAGAAAACCATCTCAGGTCTATATGGCCATGCGAAATGGCTGGAAATTGAAACAGAAATTCCAGTTCCTCCAATTTTACCAGCACCAGTGTAAGGGGCTTTCGATTTTTATGTTACTGCGGAGGCTAATTAAAATGTCGTCTTTGTTATGTTAATCTGGGAAATGCTGCTTTGTTGTGCTTTAACGCTGAGAAAGTTTGCGCTAGCAGCTTATTGTGGTTTAGAGGGTGATAAGAGGGTGCTATTAACCAATTGGGATAGTTGTTATGTTCTTGGTGTATCTGAAGATATTGTATGCGCGGGGTTTTGGGGCAGAAGGCGGGAGAGCGAGACAGAGGATGGACCAGGTGCTGTGAGTCCGCTAACGGGGTCGGACCCCAAGCGGGACGTTCGGCGAGGAGACGGAGACGGACTCGTGTGGAGCGTCTGGTCGACCACCGTTGTTGGTTCCAGGCGGCCGGTCGAGGTGGTCCGAGGGGTCACAGGGTGAAGAAGAAGGTCCTTGAGCTCCAACGGTTTTTGTGCACGAAGTGATTGAACTTTGATAAGTGTGGCGCCTTTTATTTTCCTTTTATATTTTATTCTCTTTTAATTATATAGTTCCAGTAATATCTATAAACTGTAAATCATTTAATTGCATCTGGTGTATTGTCTGTTATTTGGGCAGGGTAGGGTACCTCACACAGCATCCACACAAACGAATTACCCAGTTTGGCGGGGCCGAGGGCTGTTTCCCTAGACGACAGCGAGCCGAGCGACCCTGAAGGTGGCCGGGGGGGCTACATTGTGGGGGCTTTGTCCGGGATGCTTGAGTCTGTTGGTGTGCTGTGTGGGTGCCCTGTTTAAATCTGTAATGTGTGTCTCTGTGGGTTATTTGCTGTTGATTGCTGTATGCGTTGTGGGTGCGGTCTTTGTTCGAGTTCAGACTAGCATTGACGAGTTAGAGGTGGCACTCGGGGCTGTTGATGCAGTTGGGAGAGAGAGGGAAGAGTGGTCTGATTTGTAGGTAGTGTCTGCGAATAAATGTTCTAGCTCTGGCAGGCTCCGCCTGGCACTGGGGATAGTGTCCACCCCAGGAGGGGCGGAGACGTGTGAGACGTGGGCGGAGCGGATCTCTCAGTTGTTAGATGAGTGGCAGTGCTTGGTTGAGGGAGAGCGACAGGGATTAGTTTAAAGTTTGAGTAGGCGGGCTGGTGACGGTGTTAGAGCTGTCAGGTTCACTTACACCGTAGTGACAGCTGTCAGTTATTTGAAAGAGGGGGGGAAGTTTTCAGTGTGTCTTCTCTGGCTAGGAGGGCGGCTAAATTGCTTGTAGTGCCAGGGGGATCATTTCAGGGGATCAGTTGTTCAGCTGATCAGAGAGGTGTCGGGAAACTTAGTGAAGGGCCACTGGGGGAACGGCTTGGGGTCTCTGGGGAAGCACGTTCCCAGCAATGTACCAATGAACTTCCGAAAGGAAAAGACCCTATTCCTGAAGACTTAGAGGGACCACGCCCCAGGGTGTCGCTATGGATAGAGGGAAGCGATGCTAAAGGTATCCTCGACCCCGGGGCACGGATCAAGTTGTTGTACAGTTCGTTTTACAACCGGTGTCTGAAGCATTTATCCATGACAACCACAAGGGCACCCGAGACTTTGGGTACCAGTGCCAGTAGTTATCCAGAAGACGATGATTGGTTAATGACCCTGGAGTTCATGGAGACATTTTCTGGGCACCCAGCGTGTCGAGTTGCTTCTGAGGACGTGTGTAGCAGCCTTGAGCCAGTACCGAATTTAAACGAGACCCAGCGGTGGTACGGCTTGGGGAAAGTAGCTGAGGGTGAGACCCTGTTAGTAGATGCTCCGAACCACCACGAGGGAGGGGAGTTGACCGCTGAAGACACCTCAGTGAGAGAGAGGTCGCGGCAACTGGACCCTGGCGGCGTGGAAGATGAAGGCAGCGTGTGCGTGGATGATGCGACGTGGTTTAATGTGCTGCATCTGAGGGGTGGATGTTGCCAGATCCTGAGGAGTGCGGCTGTTGAGCCGAAGATGGCCTTACTAGTTCCCTAGGATTCTTCCGATCCGAAAAGATGCCCAAGGGCATATCCGGAGCCCCTGCATCCTTCCCGCGGGGCATGAGGAAAACCGTGGGGGAAGTGAAGGTGTGTGGAGTTTTGACGTATGTGGATGACCGCCTAGAGCTTGGATTCGCCTGGGGGGACTATGAGGCGAGGCGAGTGGCTGACCCCGGGCGACCGAAGCGAAGTGTCAAATGTGGAGGAGTTTTTGGCCGGAGGAGTTTGGTGCAATGTGAGGAAAATGACCCGACATACCAGTGGAACTTCCTGGTGTTGGGACAGACGGTGGTGGACCTGGGGATGGAAACCCAGGTCGTCAATCTGAATGAGACACAGGGAAGAGAGGGGATTTGCACCGCACTGCGGTCATATACTGACGAATTAATCCAGCGAGAAGAAACAATGACCCACCTTCGAAGGGATCAGCAGAAACTCAAGACGTCCATTCAGAACAGATTGGAAGATTTACAAGTTGGGGAAGATCAAGGAAGTGTTCTGACTAAGGTCAACAGAAAACCGAAAGCCCAGGGAGGGGAGTTTGACTACACTCCCGAGGAGGTAAAGAAATGGAGGACAGATCTCGGAAAAGGGAGGCGGACGCTTGAAAGGAACCTGAAGATGACTATCGCGAGTTTAAATGAAGTGGAAAAACTGAAAGTTGACCTGGAAGACGCCCTCAGGAAGAAATAACCGGAGGCTGAACATCCTTTAACTGCTGCTTTTCAGGTCAGGGTGGAAGAAGCTGGTGGGGTAACTGCGTCCCAGATTGAGATGGCCAGGAACCCTGAGTCAGAACTGCGGAGGCTGAGGCGAGAGTTGAAGGAGTCCCCGAAGAAGCTGACGTCTCGACTGCAGGAGGCTGAAGGGGTAGCCCCGGCTAAATGTTTCAGTTTGGAGAAACTTAACCAGCAGCTACCGATCGAGGGAATGAGGAAGGATATGGGTTCGAAGGATGATGTGCTGCACATGTGGTACATGCTGTCTTTCGCTAACTTCCCCGTGATTGAGGAAGAGACTTTTGGCCCTTCTCCCACTGAGTCAGGTGTAGTGGGGAGAGCTAGCTGTGGGCAGTCTGAGTTACGGCAGGATCAGGAAGGAGGAGAGGCGGGGCCCCGGACACGGGACAGGGGGCTCCGAGCTGTAGTGGTGGCCTGAGTGAGGGAGGAGTTGGCAAGCAGGCCCGAGGTATCCCTAGTAGTGTCTGAGCCTTTTGGGTTTAGGTGAGGGGGTACGGAGGTCTCAGAGAGTTAAGAAGCTCCCAGATAGGTTGGCCTATTTAGCGCCCGTGGGACGGGAGTAAGGTCCACTGTTTGGGGAGCACTGTCACTGTGTGTGTGTCTGTGTATGTGTGTGTTGTGTGTCTGTAGGACTGGGTGGCGAGTTATTTAGAAGTCATGAGGACATGACTTTATTTGGTGGGGGGGAGAGTGTAAGGGGGTTTCAATTTTTATGTTACTGCGGAGGCTAATTAAAATAGCGTCTTTGTTATGTTAATCTGGGGAATGCGGCTTTGTTGTGCTTTAACGCTGAGAAAGTTTGCGCTAGCAGCTTATGTGGTTTAGAGGGTGATAAGAGGGTGCTATTAACCAATTGGGATAGTTGTTATGGTTTTGGTGTATTTGAAGATACTGTATGCGCGGGGTTTGGGGGCAGAAAGCGGGAGAGCGAGACAGAGGATGGACGAGGTGCTGTGAGTCCGCTAACGGGGTCGGACCCCAAGCGGGACATTCGGCGAGGAGACGGAGACGGACTCGTGTGGAGCGTCTGGTCGACCACCGTTGTTAGTCCCAGGCGGCCGGTCGAGGTGGTCCGAGGGGTCGCAGGGTGAAGAAGAAGGTCCTTGAGCTCCAACGGTTTTTGCGCACGAAGAGATTGAACTTTGATAAGTGTGGCGCCTTTTATTTTCCTTTTATATTTTATTCTCTTTAATTATATAGTTCCAGTAATATCTATAAACTGTAAATCATTTAATTGCATCTGGTGTAATGTCTGTTATTTGGGCGGGGTGGGGTACCTCACACAGCATCCGCACAAACGAATTACCCAGTTTGGCAGGGCCGAGGCTGTTTCCCTAGACGACAGCGAGCCGAGCGACCCTGAGGGTGGCCGGGGGGCTGCACCAGTATGAACTTGCCCTTGACGGGGTGCTTGATGTGGGGACTGAGAGTTGTTGTACCAAGCAAGCTGAGAGCTGAAGTGTTGGAGGAGCTACGTGCTGGTCATCTAAGTGTGGTCAAAATGAAAGCATTGGTTCAAAGCTTTGTGTGGTGGCCTGGGATAGATCAACAGATCAAGCAGCTTGCCATGCACTGTCCAGGATGCCAACACATCCAGAAGATGCCAAGATCAGTGCCTCTCTATCCCTGGGAATAGCCTGCTTTGCCCTGGCAGAGGATTCACGTGGATTTTGCCAGGCTAATCATGGCCTCAAATTTCTTGGTAGTAGTGAATACGGCTACAAAGTGGCCAGAGTGTTCCTATTAGTCTCCACTACAGTGTTGCACACTGTTAACATGTTGAGAAGCCTCTTCTCAAGGAGTGGTGTTCCAGATCATTTAGTCAGTGACCATGGACCACAGTTTGTTGTGGAGCAGTTTCAGTCATTCCTGAAAATGAATGGAATAAGACATATTACGTCTGCACTGTCAGTCAGTCAGTCAGTGGATGCCGTCCGAATCCAGGATTGGTGGCTATGCACCTCCATCTTCTTCAATCTTGCGACAGCACCAAGTACAGCCTCTCCTCCAGTTTGTTCTCGCTGGCCGCCTTGGCACTGCCCCACCGCCGCCCCCGCCGAATTTGAGCCTGAGGCCGTGTCGGCCTCCAGCTGCGGCCACTTCTTCGAGCTCGGCCCTTCCTGAGGCGGAGGCCTTGGGCAGGTCCAGGCACACGGTGCAACGCCCAAGTTCATCATAGGTGCATAGCATACGATTCGTAGATACGTGGTGAGGCTTTAATCTCTTCCAGGGAAGATGGCCGTTGGCTCACAAGGAGCTCATCTGCCCTTTGTCAGGTCTTGTTTTTTTTTAAGTCCTGCTAGGTGTCCTCACACCCTCCTCACCAGACTGAATCACCCAGCTACAAATGGCTGAGCAGAAAGATTTGTTCAGAGTCTAAAGAAAGCACTTTGAGCAATGTCAGCAGAACTCACTGTACTAACACTGAATCAGAAGCTTCCCAATTTCCTCCTTGCCTATTGCAATCCAGCACACTCCACAACCAACAACTCACCAGCTACGCTGTCCCTGAGTCGTCCCCTGCACTCACACTTGGATCTCCTCAATCCCAATCTCAGACGGAGGGTGCAGAACAAACAGCTGAGACAAATTGAGGGCTCCTCAAACAAGGAGGTTCGATGTTGCACTCCTAGACAATCAGTCCCCACAACGGAGTACAGAGGTGACCAAAAGTGGGTCCTTGGAAAGATTAAGGAGGAAACTGGACAACTCTCATGCACAGTGGAGATTGCGTCTGGAGATGACACATCAATCAGTTGAGAAGAGCAGAGTCAATTGTTGGAGGAGAAAGGTGTTCAGAACTGTCAGGACCACTTCCTCCGGTCCCAGAGTTAATTCCTACAACCATCATGGAGAAGATATTGTTTCACAGCCACAAGTCTCACCTGCCAAGCAGAGTGACTCACCCAGTCCAGAAAGATGTTATCCCGCAAGCGGAAGAATCCTCCACAGTGATTAAATCTTTAGGCCTGAAAACATATGCTGTTCATAGGTTTGTTGAGATGCATTCTATATTGAGTTGGAGTTTATAGTTAAGTTATGAGGAGTGTTGTGTATCTAATATTTGAGTAATATTGTAAATATATTGTTTGATTAAGCATTCTTTGTTGTTTACATAATTCATTACAGGTTACATGTAATAGTACGTGAATGACATACGTCGTTACGCTACCTTGCGCGCCTCAAAGTAAAGTACACACACGTTATCCCCGACTCCCTGATTCTTTCTTCCAATTAGTTTTATGTTTTGGAGTTACAAAAACATAACCTCTCCCCTAGATTTTCCACCGTAAAATTATGCCTGGCACATTGAAGTGGTACAAGGGAAAATGATTTAATGGGAAGATCTACCGAGAGCAGCTTGCAATGAGGCACCTCACTCTGACACTACCTTACTGCAGGGGTTAGGCCCTGGGAGGCTGTATCTTTTAAAACTGCCTCTCTTTGTGCATTATAAATTCACTGCTGAGACAGTGAAGCAGGAGCTGAGAAAAAAAAAATTGAGATACAATAAAGAGTTATTTACTTACATTATTAACATTGTCATTCTCTCTCTCTCTCTCTCTCTCTCTCTCTCACACACACACACACACCCACCCATACAGTCTCTCTCTCTGCCTCTTCCTCTCCTCTCCTCCCCTGTCCTCCCCTTTTATCTCCATCCCCATTCCCCTCCTCCCTGCCCTCCCCTCTCCCATTTCCCCTCTTCCCCTCTCCTCTCCACAGCTGCTGCCTGAACAGCCAAGTTTCTGTTTTTTATTTACGAATTTGGAAAAATTTGGATTGATGTGCTTTCTTCTCTCCCTCACTCACTAAAGTGCACAAATAGGAATAGCAGGCAGTTTTGTCAATCAGTCAGGCAAAACTCTCAAACTTCACAGAATGTTTTAAATTTCAAAATTAAACTTTATTCATAATAAAAAAATATACATACAAAAGAATAATATGAACCCTTTTACATTGGTGGTCAATCTATTCCGTAGTTTCAATTTCTGTTTTAAAACACAGTGGTGTTGCCACTCTATTGTCCCTGGGGTGGAGCACTATTCAACAATTGAGGGCTTCCCAGCCAGATTCAGCCCATCTGTGTGTGGTAGCGGAAAGAGCCCAGACTGTGGTCCTTCCCCTCAGAATTGGCTGCACCGAGCCTCAGCGACTTCACAGTAATGAGTCAGAGGCAGGAGCTGGAACTTTACACGGGATTGGCATCCTCTTCTGGAATTACCTCACCTGACACTTGACACATCTATTGCAGCAAGTTTGCATTGCATCACCAGTCGTAAGTCTCCAGCTTCACTCGGGGACATGAACCTTGAAATGTGCTGCAGTAGGCCACCAAGGCTAATCAGCCTTCTCACAGACAGCAGAGAGTGAGAAACGTTAATGATCCCAGTGGCCACTTTACTATGTACCTCCTGTACCTAATAATAAAGTGGTCACTAAGTGTAGGTGTATGATCATCTACTGCTGTCACCCACCCACTTCAGGTTTTGACATGTTGTGCATTCGAAGAAGCTCTTTTGCACACTATTGTTGTTACACATGGTTAATGGAGTTACTGTCACCTTCCTGTCAGCTTGAAGCAGTCTGGCCATTCTCTTCTGACCTCTCTCATTGACCAGACATTTTCACCCACAGAACAGCCTCTTACTGGATGTTTTTTCTGATTTTTTTTTTTGCACCATTCTCTGTAAACTCTAGAAATCATTGTGCGTGAAAATCCCAGGAGACCGGCAGTTTCTGAGATACTTAAACCACCGCATCTGGCATCGCAATCATTCCACGGTCAAAGTCACTTAGATCACATTTCTTCCCCGTTCTGATGTTCGCTCTGAACAACAACTGAGCCTCTTGACCATGTTTGCATGCTTTTATGCATTGAGTGATTGGCTGATTAGATAATTGCATTAACAAGCAGGTATGCAGAAGGCACCTAATGAAGTGACCACTGGTTTGAGGAATAGGATTAATTACAGTGCTCCTTTATAGAGATGGGGCCGATATTCGAGCAGACAGAGTATCTGGTGATGTTATTCCTACAAAGGCTACTGTGCACCAGCATTAGTAGGGGTGAATGTTTAGTGTGATGGATGGGATGACAATTGGTGCCAAGTTTCTCGAGGGTTGTCGGAAATGCAGTCGTAGGGGCCCGTATTTCATCACATTCTTCATCAGTGCCTCACAGATGCGGAAAGCTCTGGGTGTCCGGAGGTGAATCATTTAGTGCAGCCTTTGAAGTCTCTGACTTTATACCACAGTTCTACAAGACACTGGTGAAGCCACACCCAGATTACTGTGTACAGTTTTAGTTACCCTGTGATAGAAAAGGCATCATTAAGCCGGGAATAGTGTAAAGAAGACTTACAGGATTCTTAGGCCTGAGTTTTAGAGAGTGAGAATAGGCAGGCCGGCTCTGTAGTCCTTGTAGCATAGGATTACAGTTAATCTTATGACAGTGTATAAATTCATGAGGAGAATAGACTGTAAGACCATAAAATATAGGATCATAATTAGGCCATTTGGCCCATCGAGCCTGCTCTGCCATTTCATCATGGCTGATCCATTATCCTTCTCAGCCTTCATGCCCTGACTAATCAAGGATCGATTAACCTCTGCCTTAAGCATACCCAATGATTTGGCCTCCACAGCCGCTTGTGGCAACAAATTCCACGGACTCACCACTCTCTGGCTAAAGGAATTCCTCCTCATCTCCACTCTAAAAGGATGCCCCTCCATTCTGAGGCTGTGTCCTCTGGTCTTGGACTCCCTCACCATTGGAAATGTCCTCTCCCATCCACTGTCTTATTATATATGCACATAATAAACAACTTCAATTCCCAGGGTGCAATGCGGTCAGTTCAGACAGAACTGGAAGTGATGTTGGTGAACAGGGCACGCACGCGCGCGCTTGCACACACACTCGCACACACACACGCACACACACTCACTCACTCACTCTGTTGGCAGGCTGGAGTGTCCGGAGTTAAATGTGGCCGAGCTGAAGCTATAAATAAAATAGTTCTTGCTTTCTTACCCACCCAAGTTTGTCTTTTTTAAAGAACTAACATAACATAGTGTCAGAATTTGATGTGAGGTATAAATACAGAGCGTAAATAAATACCGTGAGCAACTGAGAAAGAAGCATTTGTTCTGATGGAAGGAAGCTGCCGCCCAGAGAGCATGCTGCGTTTTGAAGCTGCCGAAACTCACCGGATTCACTAAGAGGATACCGGGTGAGAGAAGCCTAGAATATTCTGTAATACATAACCTGTCCTCCCACAGCTATGAAGTTTACCGGCAACCTAGATGATAATTCAATAAATATTTAGTAGTAAGTAGAGCCAGAGGCGCCATTGAAACATTGAAAGCAACTATCATCCTACACATAATTGGCGAAGATGCTTTGGACACCTACAACAGCTTTCAAATTGATGAGACAGCCTTGACATTGGGCGTCTGATGACAAAATTTGAGGAGTATCTTGTCCCAAGTAAAAATGTTACATTTGAAAGATATAAATTACTTTTCTGTGACCAGAAACAAGGTGTTGGCTTTGACAAATACGTAGCTGAGCTTCACACACTAAGTTCTGTAAGTTTGGAGATTTGAGAGACTCACTAGTCAGAGACAAGATAGTTTGTAGAATCCCAGATAATGGGAACACCTACTCCATGGAAAAGATTTAACGCTAGAAAAGGCTGTGAAAATGAGTAGGGCAGCAGAGATCACACGAGCACAAGCTAAGGAACTGCACAGAGCAGACACAACAGTGCGTATTGTGAAAACAGAGGGGCAGAGCACAAGGCCCTTCCCAAATCAACAGCATAGCAAAGAGGTAGGATCAAATAGTCAGTGCAGCAAATATGGAGGTAGGCACATCCTAAAGGCTGATTTATACTTCTGCGTTAACTCGACGTGGTAACCTACTCGTGACTTTCGCGCGTTGTGAGCATTTATACCTGTGCATTGGTGTGTCTGTGTCGCTCTACAATTCGCGCACATCACGTATGCGCACACATCTGCCTGTGCAAGGCTTCATGGTCATGGTAGTTTTTCTCGGGGTAAACAAGAAGCGAGCGTCTTTTTTCGTAAAAGCGAAATGTGTCCTCCATAATTTCGGAGGTCTGTAAAGCTTTATGGAAAGCATTGCAGCCAGAGTTCCTTTCCTGCTCTTCAGTCACCCAATGGGAAGCTATTGCAGTGTAGGATGAAATGCGATGCTACTATGCGGACCAATCACAGCTGTTGCGTTCTGCGTTGCGGCGACGCGTAGTTACATTTTGGGAGAGGTGCGCGTCAGGCTACGGCGTAGGGATCCGCGTCGGCTCTGCGTTAGGTTTGCGGCGACGCAGTACCTAACGGCATCGAGTTGACACAGAAGTATAAATCAGGCTTAAGGAAAGTCCTGCAATAATTGTGGGAAGAGGAATCATTTCACAAAGTGCTACAAAGCTACCAAGAGAAAGGAAATGGAGGAAGTTTTTTGTAGATTTCCTGCAGACTGCGGGTATTAGTAAAACAGAATGGGCCATTCCAGTGACTGTGAATGAGACAGTAATTCCATTCAAGCCTGACACCGGTCCCCAGGGGAGCCTGTTATCCATGGATAATTGCAAGGCTCTCAAAGTAAAGATTTATCAGGCTATACAGGAGAGAAAGTTCTAGTAAAATGAGGCTGTATAGTGACCTCCAAGCACAAGAGACAACATTTAAAGGCACAGCTACTGGTTGTTGAAAAGTGAGTACAGCCAAGTGAGGTCTGACTGCATGTGAAAGGTTCAATCTGGTGGAAAGAGCTTTTGTAGTGGCTTCACAGACTAAAGTTGACCAGACAACTTTCAATAAAGAGAACGCAGATGTTTTTGAGGGTCTCGTATTGTTACCTGATATAACTCAAGAAACTCGTAACAGCATCCATGAGAGATCCAAAGAGGTTATGCAAGAGAAGCACAAGAACTCTGCTTTGCATAGGCACCCATACCAGCTACACCAGCATGACAGTCAGGATGCCAGTGCTAAACAGGATGATCATGATGAAGACGTCACCAGTCTTGCTTCCACCGAGTGCAGCTTTGGGTCAAAATCTGTCTCTCATCAATTTCCAGTTAAAATCTGGAAATCAAAAATATCTCCATGATCCTCGCTGAAGTTGAACAGGAAAAATAAAAAGGAAGATGGGGAGATCATGCGAGACTCAAGGTCAGAACAACAGCAACAGTTCAACTCAACCCAACAGGAGGAGTTGCTATCTATGATACTCAGCCAACAGAAGGAGCACTGCAAATTGAGACAGAAACAGTTGGAACTTGTGCAAAGACTCACTGATCACATAGATGTAGTTCAGGGCTCCGTTATGTGGCACGTGAAGCGAATTATGGTCACATGACAAGAAAAAGAACAGAGATGAAGAGATAGGATCTTGGCAGAATGATGTGAACACATTGTTGGACTTCTCAAAATGACACTGGTATTAATGCAGCAAGTGAAAGCAAGATCTCTGTGGAAAGAAATAGCAGTCCAAAAGGAATAATTAAGCCACAACAGTCATGGATTGAGAGTGGCTGAGTGAATGGAGGACTATATTTGCTTACTACAATTGAAGTTAATATAAATATGTGTTGAAAAAATATTGCTTCTTGCAGGTTTATAGGAAAATAGTATTATGTTTGCTTTCTTTAAAGGGGGAAGGTGTGTTATTGTGTGCATAATAAAGAACTTCAATTCCCAGTGAGCAATATGGTGGTTTACATTGGTGAATGGGACACGGACACACATGTTCTTGGCAGGCTGGAGTGTTCAGAGTAAAATGTGGTCAAGCTGAAGCCATTCTGTAAACCTGTAAATAAAACAGTTCTCACGTTTTTACCCATGCAAGTTTGTCTTTGTTAAAGAACAAACATAACAGAGGCCTTTCAACATTCAATAGGTTTCAATAAGGTTACCCCTCATTCTCCTGAATTCCAGTGAGCAAAGGCACAGAGCTATCAAATACTCCTCAAAAGGTGTTTCCAACGAGTGGAGAGTCACAAGGTTGTGGTACCGGACGGCTTCTCAGGGCAGGTGCTCAGGATGTGCGCAGCACAACTGGCAGGTGTGTTTACAGACATTTTTAATCACTCCCTCTCCCAGTGTAGAGTGCTCTCCTGCTTCAAAACATCCATCATTGTACCTAAACGGTCCAAGGTAACATCTCTGAATGACTGGCATCCTGTCGTGCTCACTTCAATAATAAGCAAATACTTTAAGAGGCTGGTCAAGGACTACATCTGCAGCATGCTACCACCCAAACTAGAACCCCTACAATTCGCCTACCAACACAACAGATCAACAGATGACGCCATAGCCACAGCTCTACACACCGTCCTTACACATCTGGAGAAGATGCTTATGTGAGAATGCTGTTCTTGGACTACAATTCAGCATTCAACACCATAATTCCCTCCAGGATTGACAAGAAGCTCAGACATCTTGGACTTTACCCTGCCTTGTGCAGCTGGATTCTGGGTTTCCTGTCAGATCGCCGGCAGGTGATAAGAGTGGACTCCCTCACCTCCGCCCCCTGACCCTCAACACAGGTGCCCCTCAGGGCTGTGTCCTAAGCCCCCTTCTTTACTCTCTGTATACCCATGACTGCATCGCCACCCATAGCTCCAATCTGCTAATTAAATTTGCTAATGATACTATATTGATTGGCCTTATCTCAAATCATAATGAGGCAGCCGACAGAGAAGAAGTCATCACCCTGACACAGTGATGTCAAGAAAACAACCTCTCCCTCAATGTCACAAAAACAAAGGAGCTGGTTGTGGACTACAGAAGGGATGGAATCAGGTTAACCCCTATTGACATCAATGGAACTGTGGTTGAGAGGGTGAACAGCATTAAGTTCCTTGGCATTCACATCACCGAGAATCTCACATGGTCTTACTGACTGTGTGGTGAAGAAGTTTGGTATGAGTCCCCAAATCCTAAGGATTTTCTATAGGGGCACAATCCTGACTGGCTGCATCACTGCTTGGTATGGGAACTGTACTTTCTATACTTTGGAAGTGCTCTGCAGAGGGTGGTGCAGACAGCAAAGCACATCTGTAGATGTGAACTTCCCACTATCCAGGACATTTACAGAGACAGGTGCGTAAAAAGGGCCCCAAGGATCATTTGGGACCCGAGCCACAAACTGTTCCAGCTGCTACCATATGGGAAACAGTACCGCAGCGTAAGAGCCAGGACCTACAGGCTCCGGGACAGCTTCTTTCACCAGGCCATCAGACTGATTAATTCATACTGATACAACTGTATTTCTATGCTATATTGATTGTCCTGTTGTACCTACTATTTATTACAAATTACTATAAATTGCACATTGCATATTTAGATGGAGACATAACATAAAGATTTTTACTTTTTGACAACGTAGAGCAGAGAGTGAATTTGTAAATCTGGCAAGAGCAAAGGATGTTGGGAATGGCAAGGATGGAGCACCATGGGAGGGGTATGGGACAGGTGGCAGAGAAGGATTGCCGGGGTCAGGGGGAGTGGCGTGGGTGCAGACACACCCAACCCTGCGGCACCAGGCCAGGTCATTTGATTGCGAACAATTGGCTTATTAATCATTACAGAATGTCTCTCTGGTGCTTCCCACTCTCTTCCCCTTTTCCAACCATGATTCCCCTCTCCCTGCCCCCTTCCCACTCTCAATCCACAGTAGAGACCCATATCGGGATCAGATTTATCATCACTCACATATGTCATGAGTTTTTTTTTTCAGCAGTAGTTTAGTGCAATACATAAAATTACTACAGTACTCTGCAAAAGTCTTTGGCACCCTGTCCATATATGTGTGTGTCTAAGACTTTTGCATAGTCCTGTACAACAACAATATTTAAAAGATATTTGCACAGGGACACAGGTTGGAAAGGTTAAAGCGGTATGGGCTAGACAAAGGCAAATGGGATTAGTTTTGATGAGTATCGTGGTTAGTGTGGATCCATTTGGGCTATAGGGCCTGTTTTCAGGCTGTTTGACTCCATGACTGCTCTTCTAGATGATATTCCCTCTAAGATGTGCGCAGGCACATAACTTTTGTTATTAGCACACAAAGAAATTTAAACTGCGCACAGTAAGTTGTCACCCTCTACCTCGTTGGCATGTTAAGTATACTTCACAATCGTACACAATCACATTGTCTTTTCCAGTTTCAGATGCAGGCAGTGCTGACACCATGGAGTTTGCAATGATTTATCTGCAGGTTTGAGAACTCGTTATTTATACTGTTTTTATTGAAGAAATTATTCAGTGTTCACATGTTGTTGTCATTGGGCAAAAAAATTGCACAGCACAAGATTTTTGTGCACACTGGTCATCACAAATTAGAGGGAACACTTCTTGTAGATGCAATGTACATGTGGCTGGCCCAGTAGACTTTTGATCTACATTGACCCCTAAGATGCTGACAGTGAGAATTTCAATGATGGTAAGGCCATTGAATATCAAGGGAAGAGGGCTAGGCTTTCTCACGTGTCTGCCATTGTCGACCTTGAGCGGTGGAGGCATTACCTGCCATTTATCAGGCATTGTTTGAACACCATCTGGATCTAGGCCTTGTTGCAGGCCGGTGACGGCTGCTGCCTTTGCTGAGGAGATGCAAATAGAACTGAAAATTGTGCACTATTGACAAAGGACCCCACCTCTCACCTCAGGATAGGACGGAAGTCATCAAAACAGGTTTGGAGATTGTGCACTAGTGACAAATGTCCCCGCGTCTCACCTTAGGATGGGACGCAAGTCATCAAAACAGGCTTGGAGATGGTAGGAGAGACCTGGTCAAGATGGCGCTGAACTGCAATTTCTGTCAAAGTTGTGGCTCAGATTTAGTTGTTCTTTAGGTTCGCAGGCTGGTTTGAGGACAGCGAGGGGAGCTCGAGGTCAGGTCAGAGTTTGTTATTTACTTTTATTATATTATTTAGAGATATAGCACAGAACAAGCCGTGCTGCCTAGCAACCAAACAATTTAACCCTAGCCTAGTCACAGGAGAATTTACAATGACCAATTAACCTACAAACCTGCACATCTTCAAACTGTGGGAGCACCCGGAGGAAACCCATGCAGTCATGGGGAGAACGTACAAACTCCTTACAGAGAGTGCCGGAATAGAACTCTGATCTCTGACGTCCTGAGCTACACTACTCTAGGGACAGGAACGTGGGTGCTAGAAGTCGGGCCAAAATCTAGCCCTCCACTCCACGTTGCACATTTGAAGGCCAGCAATGATATTTTACAAAGGCCAACCATAGACAGATGTCAGGCCAGCAAGCACAGGGAATGAAGACCAGTGAAGACACGGGTTGGTGTCACCACAACAACCCCCCCACCCCAGGTCAGTGAGTACCTCGCAGGATCAACAGGACCGGTGATCCACAGAAGGCATGAGGGCCAGTAACCCTTCAGCTATGCCGTTGGTGAGACTGGAGTTCAGGGTCCTGTCATCAGCAGGTCCGGAGTTTGGGGCCCTATTACTGGCAAAGCTAGGATTGATACCAAAGATCGATCATAAGTTTGACAGTCAAGGCCTAATGGCCGATGCCCCGAGTCTGCGACTCGACTTGAGAAGTTGGAGGCCAATGGTTGTGAGCCCGCAAGTGCAATGGAGGCTGAAGTCCCATTGCTGGTCTTGGAGGACTGTCTGAGCGTGTGATGGATGGATGGATGGGTGGGAGAGGGAAAGGGGGCTTGTTTTGTTGCTGTTGTTCTGTTGAACACTGTGGGCATGCAATGTTACTGCTGGAATGTGGGTGGCGACACTTGCAGGCTGCCCCTAGCACATACTTAGGTTGTGTTGGTTGTTAACGCAAACAACACATTTCACTGCATGCTTCAGTGTACATGTGATAAATAAATATATAGATGGATAGAGTGATAATCTGAATCTAATTGGACCCGCAACCCTGCCCTGAGGACAATGGTTCCAGAACTTAAAGTGACTGGCCCCCAATAACTACCATCATCCTTTCATGAGGTATGGCTTCAGCCATTGGCAATCTTTCCTTTGACAGCACTCATCCCTCCCCTTTAACAACTGATGTGGGCCAGCAGCGTAGTAGTTAGCACAACGCTTTACAGTACAGGTGACCCGGGTTCAATTCCTACCGCTGCCTGTAAGGAATTTGTACGTTTGCCCCGTGACGATGTGGGTTTCCTCTGGGTGCTCTGGTTTCCTCCCACTGTCCAAGGATGTACCGGTTGGTAGGTTAATTGGTCATTGTAAATTGTCCTGTGATTAGGCTAGGGTTAAATTAGGGAATTGCTGGGCAGTGTGGCTTGAAGGGCCAGAAGGGCTTATACCATGCTGTGTCTCAATAAAATAAATAAAGATAAAATATCAGTTTTACCAAGGCTCCTTAATGGCAAACTAAGCTACATGCTACACAGTGTCAGAGGCAATCAATCTTATCACATCCTCCTGTCCGTGTTTAGACTAAGCCTTTCATCAAGCAATCAGGGCGAAAGGCCAAATGGAAATACCAGTGACCAGGCTATTGATGATAACCAGTTCAGTTCAGTTTCAGTTTTCGTTTACTGTCATTTAGAAATACATGCATTAAAAAATGATACACCGTTCCTCCAGAATGATATCACAAGAAAACACAGGACAAACCAAGACTAAAACTGACAAAACCACATAATTATAATATATAGTTACAACAGTGCAAAGCAATACCATAATTTGATAAAGAGCAGACTATGGGCATGGTAAAAAAAAAGTCTCAAAGTCCCGATAGCCTCATCATCTCATGCAGGCAGCAGAAGGGAGGAACTCTCCCTGCCATGAACCCCCAAGCGCCGCCAGCTTGCCGATGCAACACCATTGGAATCACCTGACCGCAGCCGACTCTGAGTCCGTCTGCCGTCTGAAAACTCCAAGCCTCCGACTAGCCCCTCCGACACAGCCTCTCCGAGAACCATCCTCTGCCGAGCACTTCGACCCCGCCCCGACCGCCGAGCAACAAGCAAAGCTGAGGACTCGGGGCCTTCTCCTCCGGAGATTCTGGACCACACAGTAGCAGCAGCAGCGAAGCAAGAATTTCAGAAGTTTCACCAGATGTTCCTCAGTGCTCTCTCGTCCGTCTCCATCAAATCAGGATTGTGCACGGCACCCTACTTGACAAATAACAGACATCACCACCAGAGTGGCTGCTGCGAGCTGCATCGCACCGCCATCTTCCAGTGCCTCATCCAGCCACAGCGCACGCCTGTCTCCCTTTTGTGCCTCAGCGAAAACAACCCAGCTCCTTTCAGACAGCCCACTGCCTCCCACAGCCACCGTGACTGCGCCTTCTTCAGGCCTGCTTCCTCCAAAGACCCCATTCCATTCCCGAGGTTTCTAAGACCCCATTGTATCTGGTCTGATGATGACACCACACCAGTGAAGCTGTGAGACCAGCAAGAGGAGATGAGGTGAGCGATGCTACCTGCCTTCCCGAACAGCTCCAATATTTTCTGTTCATTTTTTTCAATTTTTGTTTTTCACATAAATCTCAGAGCACAAATTCAGACCCGCCAAGTCCATGCCAACTATTGAGCTGTTGTAGATATCTACATTAATCCCTTTCATCAACCGCTGAAGATCAAAGATTGGCTTTATTTGTCATGTGTACATCAAAACATACAGTGAAGTCCATCAGCGAGGATTGTGCTAGGGAGCCTGCAAGTGTCGCATGCTTCCGGTGCCAATATAGCATGCCTATACTGTAACTCACTAATCCTAAACATACATCTTTTTTTTAGAATGTGCAAGTAAACCCACATGGTCACAGGGAGAACATACAGACTCCTTACAGACTATGGTGGGAATCGAACCCCAATCTTACAGCTTTCACTGCAAAGTGGTGCACTAACCACTATGCTACCCTGCTGCCCAATGGCTTGGCAATTCAAGTGCCCATCCAGATACTTCTAGATGTTGTGTGAGAGTCTCAGCCTCAAGGACCCTGTCAGGCAGTGCTTTCCAAATTCAAACCTACCTCTACCTGAAAATATTCTCCCTTACATTCCCTCTAAATCTCTTGCTCTTGACCTTAAATCTAAGTCCCCTGGTTATAGATACGTCTGCCATTGGGGCAAGAGCGTGTGTCATTCTGTTCTGGTCCTTAACAAAAACTGCAATCCTTGCAAACTTAAGAAAGACAAGTAAAGATTTATTAATCTCCACAAGTCTGTATATGACCCGTAAACACAAGAGATTCTGCAGATGCCGGAAATCCAGCGCAACACATACAAAATGCTGGAGACACTCAGCAAATCAGGTAGTATCTATGGAGGGGAATAAACAGTCGATGTTTTGGGCCAAGACGATTCATTAGGAGTGGTGCATTCAGCAAAGAAGTACAGCTTAAAATAATCAAATGTTCTGAAAGTGACTCACAGAACATAAGAACACAAGAAATAGGTGCAGGAGTCGGCTATCTGGCCCGTCGAGCCTGCTCCACCATTCAATAAGATCGTGGCTGATCTGGCCAGGGACTCATCTCCACCTACCTGCCTTTTCCCCATAACCCTTAATTCCCCTACTACGCAAAAATCTACCCAACCTTGTCTTAAATATATTTACTGAGGGAGCCTCCACTGCTTCATTGGGCGGAGAATTCCACAGATTCACCACACTCTGGGAAAAGCACTTTCTCCTCATCTCCGTCCTAAATCTACTTCCCCAAATCTTGAGGCTCTGTTCTAGTCTCACTTATCTGTGGAAATAACTTTCCTGCCTCTGTCTTATCTATCCCTTTCATAATTTTATATGTTTCTATAAGCTCTCCTCTCATTCTTCTGAATTCCAGCGAGTACAGTCCCAGGAGATTCAATCTCTCCACTCATCTCTGGAATCAACCTGGTGAACCTCCTCTGCACCGCCTCCAAAGCCAGTATATCCTCATGAGGTAGTGTGTGCTTTGAACCAACACCTGTAAAAAAGCTTTGTGCAAACTGATTGAAATCTCAAAGCACTTTTTGAAATTCTCTGCATTTTATCTGTGTTATTTCTATTGCTGTGTAACTTTGTCTGAAGTGTTTACAGTAAGTATGGGAACTTGGATCCTTGTGGTGTAACTAAATCCTTATTCTTGGACAATTATACTGAAAAAAGTGAATCAGTTGGTTGTAATGATGAAGTAAGGAGCTGGCAGGTGATAGGTGGAAGAGGTAAGGGAGTGAAGAGGAAGGAATCTGATAGGGGAGGACAGTGGACCATGGAAAAAAAGAGAAGGAGGTGACGGCTAGCTGAGGGGAAGGGAAGGGAAAGAGATTGGACCCAGAAAGAGGAATGAAAAAAGAGGTAAGGGGTTTGGAGAAAAATTACCAGAAGTTAAAGAAATCAATGTTCATGCCATCTGGTTGCCCAGACGGAATATATTGCTCCTCCAACCTGAGACTGGCCTCATCATGGCAGTAGAGGAGGCCATGGACCGACATATCGGAACAGGAATGGGAAGTCAAACTGAAACAGGTGGCCACCAGAAAATCCCACCAAAGCTCTTGATCCTCTTTGCATTGAATAAATAAATGCGGCAATTTACCTCCAGTTAATTGCTAATGAAAGAAAGTGAAATGCAGGGGAGAGGGTCGTAGAGGGAAGGGATCTTGAAAGAAGCTTTAACGACTGAAAAGGTGGTTTAGCAGTGCAACTGAACACCCGCAGAGACTGACTCATCCTGTTCCACTGATACCTGGAGTGGTGCCCAGGAGGGCAGAAACTCACAGGGTTTGCCAGACCCCACACTATTCAACAGGCAGGAAAAACAGGTTTTTAGACAGGAGGCATCTTGTAATGAGTTAATTCAGTCTCCTTATTACTCACCACAAGTCTCTAATGATAATACTTGATTTTACCCAATTGTCTTTCTATGAGCTGCACTGCTCTTGCCAAGATAAACTTCAAAAGTTATTATGGTCATTTCTTGTGGAAAATTATACATTCAGCAAAAGTGGACTAAGCAACCTTGAGAGACATCACGTCTGCATCTAATCCCATTCCTAATATCTGCAGGTGTTTATTCCGCCAAGCAAAGCAGGCTCGCAACTGAAAGCTAACTCTTCCCTTGACTACTTTCTGTCTGTCACCTGCTGTCAGGAATCAGAAATGGAGGCTTGCATATGCTCAGGAGTTGTCAGTGGGAGATCCCTCCCCCTGGTGTCCATCCAGAATGGGCCCTCTTCTCATTGTTACCGTCAGGAAGGAGGTGCAGAAGCCTGAAGGCACACGTTCAGTGGTTCAAGAACAGCTTCTTCCCCCCGCTGTCTGATTTATAAATGGACATTGAACCCATGAACACTACCTCACTTTTTAAAAATTATTTCAGTTTTTGCACTATTTTTAATTTAACAATTTAATATACATATATACTTACTGTAATTGATTTTTTTCCCCTGTATTTATCATGTATTGTACTGTACTGCTGCTGTTAACAATTAACAAATTTCACAACATTTGTCGGCGACATTAAACCTGACCATTAAAAGTGTTCACCAGCACTTTTTGTGTGTGTTGCTTCGATTTCCAGCATCTGCAGATTTCCTCATGTCTGCTATATTAAACCCAAATCTGACTCTGATTCAGACTGGCTGGCCTCAGAAGAAGGTGTCTGGGTGCGAATGGCTACTCTTCAAGGGTTAAACCGGTAGGTACTGCCCTAACCTCTTGAAGTTTTAAGTTTCGCATTATTTGGCTAGGAGTAGTTTGAGCTACGGTGTAGCTGGGCGATGGGGATTGTGTGATCACTTAACAAACACCTTTTCACTAAGGTCATTGGCAGCCAGCAGGCTTCTGTCCCCTTACATTCCAACCCTGATGAATTGTTTCGGGCCATGACGTCAAGTGTTTATTTCCCTCTATAGATCTGATGAGTTCCTCCACCATTTGTGAGTGCTGCTCGAGACTTCCAGCATCTATAGAATCCCTTGTGTGTCAGTGACTTAGATTTGTATGTCTCCTTTTAAAATAAAACATGCCAGGATATACCATCAGATTTTGAAAAGCTGAAACTGAATGGTGATCAAAGGGCTTGGTGAAGGAGGTAGGTTTTACACATCTTAAAGGAGGGAGAGGCAGAGGTGCTTGGGAATGGTAGTTTGCAGGGTGCAAGCATGGAGCAAACCAGAAAATAGGAGCAGGAATAGGCCATTCAGCCCCCTCAAACGTGTCGTACTATTCAATATTATCATTATCCTCACTCTTCTGTGCCAGTTCCGCATAATCATGAAGTCCTGATCTTTCAAATATGGATCTGCCTTTCCGGTGTACTCCAGTGATACAGTCTCTCCAGCCCTCTAGAGCAGGAATTCCAGAGATCCAACCACCAACTCCCCCGTGAGAAGAAATTGTTATGCTCCTCAGTATTAACTAACCTAACCTGCCCCTGCAGCATTGTCCTATCATTTGAGACCCTCCCAATAGTGGAAATATCTCAACATCAACCCTGCCATGCCTCCTTAGGATCTTACATGTTTCAATAAAATCCCCCCTGATTCTTCTAAACTTCACAGAACACAGATCCAATAACTTTAGCTACTTGTGATAGGATGGCCCTCTCATCCCACAAAATAGCCCAATAAATTTCTTTTGGGGTGTCTCCAGTGCTGGTATATCCCTTCTTAGCTGAGGGGAACAAAACTGTGTATAGTATTCCAGGTGTTGCCTGAGCATCATCCTGTACAATTGTAACAACTCTTCCTGATTTCTAAACCCAATCCCCTTGCAGTAAAGGCCAATATGCCATTTGTCTCCCTAAGCACTTATTTCTCCTTGTTTTTATTGGCTATCCACAAAGCCAGCATTTATTCATCATCATCATTATCATGTGTTGTGTTGTATGACATGGACAATCATGTGATCTTGGCAAATGTTTTTTATGGAAGTGGTTTGCCATTGCCTTCTTCTGGGCAGTGTCTTTACAAGACGGGTGACCCCAGTCATTATCCATACTCTTCAGAGATTGTCTGCCTGGTGTCAGTAGTCACAAAACCAGTGCTTGTGATGTGCACCAGCTGCTCATACGATCATCCACCATCTGTTCCCATGGCTTCACGTGACCCTGATCGGGGGCCTAAGCAGGCTAGTGGAAGGAAATCCCTCACATCTTTTTTGGTAGAGACATATCTCCAACCTGCCAGCCAATAGCATTTATTGCCTATCCATTATGTCAGCATTTATTACATATCCATAATGCCAGCATTTAGTACATATCCATAATGTCATCATTTATTGTCTATCCTTAGTTGTCCCTGAACTGAGGAAGCATGAAACCGACAACAATAGAATTAGATATAGGATGACAGATTTACATCAGTGAGGCAGATAGATTTTTACAGCAGCCTGGTTGTGCTGCGGTTACCATTACTGACGCTGCAAAGTACAAAGTAAATGTATTAGCAAAGTACATTTATGTCATCATATACTACCCTAAGACTCATTTTCTTGCGGGCATGCACAGTGGAACAGAGAAATGCAATAATATCCATGAAAAACTGTACACAAAGACTGACAAGTAACCAATGTGCAAAAGAAGACAATCTGTGCAAATATAAAAATAATAAGAGATAGATAACTCGGAGAACACCAACTGAGTTAGTGAGACACTAACTTTAATTCCAGATTTGTGTAATTAATTTAATTTCTCCAGCAGCCCTGGTGGGATTCAGACCCTCTCCCTGTTCATCCAGTCTCTAAAGTACTACATCACCAGAAACCACAGAGTAGCTCAAGCCAAGGTGTAAAGGGAGAAAGAGACCTGGGTGAGCTCAGGCCCCATTTTGAATGAGCTCTGAGTCACCAGCAGCGGAACAGCAAAGGCCGGGTGTAGCAAACATAGAGCTCAGGGTTTCGACAGCAGCTGTGGCTGAGCGAAGAGCGGAGCGGTTCCCGAGGTGTCAGTGCAAAACACTGGGCAAGCTTCACAGGTGTAGTTGTGAACTTCCACACAGCTCAGCAGAATTAAAGCAGGTCGACCAGTTAATCCAAGTGCTGCAGGAGAGGGGTGGAGCTGAGGTGTCGTGGGTCACACCTGAGGAGGTGCAGGGTGCTACTGGAGACATTGCGTGTTGCATGTCATCAGGTGCCTGCAGACAAGACAGCCCATCGGCAGCTTCCAGTGCACATTCATGTGGTTTTGTGACAGACAGCAGAGCGACATTACAGAAGAGAGGGACTTGCTGTCTCAGTGGCTTCATTCTAGGTGATGCCAGCACTGTCTGGCTTTCAAGCTGAACTTCAAAGGCAGCGCAATGGAACCTAAAAGTGGAACAGCTGCCATTTTATGGATACAGCACCGAAACAGTGTCTGGAATGGACTGGGCATACAGTCAAAGCAAAGTGTGCTATGGAAAGAGACCCTTAACCTCCCCATGCCTGCACTTACCATCCACAACCCACTTACGCCAATCTTACCAGAACTCATTTCATTCTCTCCATATTCCACAAGACCATAAGACATAGGAGCAGAAGTAGACCATTCAGCCCATCAGGACTGCTCTGCTATTCTATCATGGCTGATTTTCCCCCCTTTCAACCCCATTCTCCTACCTTCTCCCCGTAATCTTTGACATCCTTACTAATCAGGAACCTGCCAACTTCCGCTTTAAATACACCCGATGACTTAGCCTTCATAGCTGTCGGTAGCAATGAATTCCACATATTCTCAACTCCCTGGGTAAAGAAATTCCTCCTTATCTCTGTTCCGGTCTCCTATTCTGAGACGGTGCCCACTGGCCCTCGACTCTCTCACTATTGGAAACATCCTCTCCACATCCACTCTGTCTAGGTCTTTCAATAGTCAGTAGGTGTTCCCTTCAGTGCCCCTCAGGTTCAACCCCCCCCCCCACCTACACTTTGAAGGTTTCCCATTTTTGGATACATAATTGGGCCGGATCCCGAGTTATTAGCTAGCTTTCTTTATCTACAACAGATCCTTGAGGACACATGTGGGTGACTCTCTCTTTCTCCCCTCCTGCTCTCTATTCCTTGGAATGCATCTGATTGGGTGTGGAAGTCCAAGGCAACTGGTTTATGATTCCTTGCTTTTAGACAATTATCTATTTGAGAAAATAATTTCAATGACCATTTCTCCAGAGATTCACCATAGCACTTCAACTCTGCAGTAAGTACAATGATCCTGTGATATAACAAAAATATATACACAGTATTTACTCAATAAAGCAACTGTTCTGTGAAGAAAGGAGCAGATATAAAAGGTGGGTGGTTGAGTCATTTCCCACAACAATTATACATAAGTCCTACATGTACAGGCCTGTTGGTCTTACATCTTCTCTTGAATTCCATGTCAGATGTGATAACCTACTATTTTCGTGGAAGTGTACATTCTCTTTTGTTTTCAGATTGGATCTCCGCAGGTTACAAATGAGCTAAAGGGAAAGAGAAAATTTGAGGAGCAGAGGTAAGGAACAGCATTGCCAGAGACTGGAGGAGTGGGGGTGGGACGTTGACTTGTGTCCAGCATCCTTTACCACATCAGCAACTGCGAGGCCGTTGAAGAAAGGCTTGATGTGGTTAGATTTTGGTCAGGTACGGATCAGGGAATCAGGTTTATCCTATGCAGCTCGGAAACACAGCAAGAAAATAGGATCAGGAGTAAGCAGACCTCTTGGTCCACTTAAGCCTACCCCATCCTTCAATGTGATCAGAATCAGAATCAGGTTTAATATCATGGCACAGGTCATGAAATGTGTTGTCTTTGTGGCAACAGTTCAATGGAAATTCATAATAATAGAACAAATGTGAATTACAGTAAGTACATATACATTAAAAAGTTAACATTAAGTAAGTAGTGCAAAAAGAGAAATTAAAAAAGTAGTGAGGTAGTGTTCATGGGTTCAGTTTCCATTCAGAAATCAGATGGCAGAGGGGAAGAAGCTGTTCCTGAATCTCTTTCCTGATGGTAGCAACGAGAAGAGGGCATGCCCTGGGTGGTGAAGTTTCTTAAGGATGGATTAATCCTAACCCTATCCTTAACAGCTGATCTGCCCCATGCAAATGTCTCCATGCTTCCGGCTCCAATTTAGCATGCCCACAATTTACTAATCCTAACCCACACATCTTTTTTTTGGAATGCAGTAGTGCAAACTATGGTACTGACTGAATGGACTGAATGCTTTCTTTCTAGGCTTTCTGGGATCAATATACGATTAGTGATGGCCAGAATGGACTTGATGAGCCAAAGGACCTATATCCATGTTTTTTGCCTCTATGATTCACTGATCCTGCAAAGTACATTTCTGCCAAAATGACCGTAAGACCATAAAACCATAAAACAAGGGAGCAGAATTAGGCTATTCGGCCCATCATGTCTGCTTGACCATTTGATGATTTATTATCCCTCTCCACCCCATTCACCTGCTTTCTCCCCATCACATGACTCTCCCTCACAGGAATTGTTGATGATTTTTAATAGGAGGAAAATCCTCTAAAATAGCATGAAGGGAAAGATGCAGACTTAAATAATAAAGTTTAATTTTAGTGTAGTTCATACCACAATACCTTACAGTACAGGTGACCTGAGATCAATTCCCTCTGCTGCCTGTAAGGAGTTTGCACGTTCTCCCTGTGTCCGCATGGTTTTCCTCCCACAGTTCAAAGACATACTGGTTGGCAGGCTAATTGGTCATTGTAAATTGTCCTGTGATTAGTTTAGGATTGAACTGGGAGATTGCAGGACAATGTGGCTGGAAGGGCCAGAAGGCCTTCTCCACACTGTATCTCAATAAATAAATAAATAAGATGTACTGGGATAGGGAGGACAGCCAGTGCCTTTTATACAGGGTAAAAGTGGCTCATGCAGGACAGCATAACATTGTGGGCTGAAGGGCCTGCTGTGTTGTTCTGTCCTATATTCTGCAATCTAAAACAGAAATGATAATAATTAAGGAATTTTAACGTGCAACACATGTTCCTTAGTATTACAGGTCATCCCAGGTTACAAATAGCCAACTTATAGGCACTCCATATATGAATGAGCTCCCATTAAATTCAAAAGTCTGAAATTATGCAACATGTCCTTTGTTTTGAATGGCAGAACTAGTTTCTACATGTTCTCTGTATTAGTAATTGCTCCTTCTTATCAGTTTTTTGTGCTTCTAATGCCTTTCATTGCAGTACTGTGGAGTTATGGTTACCTTACAGAGTCATCTCCCCAACTCATGGACAAATTCAACCTATGGACGTTTGTAAAAACGGAAGCCTTTCATTACCCAGGGATGGCCTATCCATTGAATTTCAAAAGCACATGATAGAGCCATCTGTTGTGAGACAATGGCAAGAAATGGCACGTGCTGGGAGAAGGAAATTAGCTCCAATTAACATGAGTAATGGGCAATGACAACTTTTAGCCAGGCTGTCTGATTTATTTCTCTGCCCACTGGGACCCATCTGGTAGAGTCTACCTGACTCGACTCGTCCATGACATGTGGATTCAATACAATTCAATAAATGTAATGGCGAGATCCCAAGGCAAAGAGAGAGGAGGAGGGAGGGGGGGAGAGAGAGAGAGAGAGAGAGAGAGGGAGGGGGAGGGGAGGGGGAGGGGGAGGGGGAGGAGGAGGGGGAGGGGGAGGGGGAGGAGGAGGGGGAGGGGAGGAGGAGGGGGAGGGGAGGAGGAGGGGGGAGGGGAGGAGGAGGGGGAAGGGGAGGGGAAGGGGAGGGGAGGAGGAGGGGGAAGGGGAGGGGAAGGGGAGGGGAAGGGGAGGGGAAGGGGAGGGGAAGGCGAGGGGAGGGGGAGGGGAGACAGAATGACTGACAGATAGAGAGAATGACTGATAGACAGAGAGACAGACCGTGTGACAGACAGAGACAGACAGACAGACAGAGATGGAGAGAGACAGAGACAGACGGAGTGAGGGAGAGAGAATAAACATGTACTCAACCCAAGAGCATCTGTGAGTAATTCGGAAATACAGGATCAGTCCCTCTCATAGAAGAAGAAACATTCCAAAGGGAAGATGAGGCAACTATGGCTAACAAGATAACATAAAAGCAAATGAGGGGGCATATAACATAGCACAAATTAGTGGAAAGCTGGAGGATTTGGAAACTTTAAACACCAGCAGAAGGAAACTGAAAAAAAAAGCAATGAGGGAGGAAAGATGAAAGATGAAGGTAACCTAGCCAACAGTTTAAAGGAGGATACCAATTTTTTCCCAGATATATAAAGAGTAAAAGAGAGGCAAGAGTGGACTTCAGACCATTGGAAAACAGGGATGCTGGAGAGGTAGTAATAGAGGACAAAGAAATAGCAGATGGGCTCAATAAGTATTTTGCATCAGTTGTTACTGCGAAAGACATCAGCAATATGCCTCAAATTTGGTTGACTGGCAGAAGGCAAAAGTGGGAAAAAAGAGTGCCCTTTGTGGGTGACTGCCAATGACTAGTGGTATTCTACAGGGGACAGTGTTGGGTACTCTAGATTTCACATTACATGTTAATAATCTGGATGATGGAATTGACGGCTTCATGGCAAAGCTTGCAGATAATGCAAAGGTAGGTGGAAGGCCGGGGAATCTACAGAAGGACTTAGACAGATTAGGAGAATGGGCAAAGAAGTGGCAGATGAAATATAGTGCAGAGAAGTATATGGTTTTGCACTTTGCTAGAAGGAATCAAGGCCTAGACTATTTTCTAAATGGGGAGCAAATTCAGAAATTGGAGGTGCAAAGGGATTCAGGAGTTCTAGTACAGGATTACGTAAAGGTCAACTTGCAGATTGAGTTGGTGGTAAGGAAGGCAAATGCAATTCATTTCATGAGGACTAGAATATAAAAGCAAGGATGTAATGCTGAGGCTTTATAAGGCATTGGTCGGGCCGCACTTAGATTATTATGAGCATATTCTTATATAAGAAAGGATATGCTAGCATAGGAAAGAGTCCAGAGGAAATTCACAAGAATGATCCCAGGAATAAAAAGGGTGAACATATGAGGAGTGTTTGAAAGTTCTGACCCAGTACAATATTCTCTAGAGCTTAGAAGAATGAGAGGGTATCTCACCGAAACCTACAGAAAATTTAAAGGCCTAGATAGAGTGGACATGGAGAGGATGCTTCCTATAGTGGGTGAATCTAGGATCTGAGGGCACTGCCTCAGAATACAAGAGCATCCCTTTAAGAACAGAGGCGAGGAGGAATTTCTTTAGCCAGAGGGTGGTGAATCTGTGGAATTCATTGCCACAGACTGCCTGGAGGCCGTCATTGGGTATATTTAAAGCAGGTTAGTTCCTGATTAGAAAGGTGTCAAAGGTTATGGGGTGAAGACAGGAGAATGGTGTTAAGGGGGAAAGTAATTGAATGGTGGAGAAGACTGGAAGGGCCAAATGGCCTAAGTCAGCTCCTATGCCTTATTGTCTTATGATTCAATTAAATATTTAAGTTAATTATAATCACATTTCAAAGTAAGTTTATTATTAAAGTACATTTATGTCATCATAGACAACCCCAAGATTTATTTTCTTGTGGGCATACTCAATAAATCCATAATAGAATCAATGAAAGACTGCACCAACTTGGGCATTCAACCAGTTTGCAAAAGGCAACAAACTGTGTAAATACAAGAAGAAAGAAATAATAATAATCAGTAATAAATATCAAGAAAGGGGGATGAAGAGTCCTGGAGAGTGAATCCATTGATTATGGGAACAGGTCAATGATGGGGCAAGTGATGTTGTTCAAGAACCTGATGGCTCATGGGTAGTAACTGCTCCTGAACCTGGTGATGTGAGTCCTGAGGCTCCTGTACCTCCTTCCTGATGGCAGCAGTGAGAAGAAGCATGACCTGCGTGGTGGGAGTCCCTGATGATGGATACTGCTCTCCTGCAACAGCATGTCATGTAGATGTGCTCATTGGTGGGGAGGGCTTTACCTGTGACGGACTGGGCTGTATCCGTTACTTTTTGTAGGCGTCTCCATTCAAGGGCATTGGTGTTTCCATACCAGGCTGTGACACAGCCAGTCAATATTTTCTCCCCCACACATCTATAGAAGTTTGTCAAAGTTTTAGATATCATGCCGAATCTCCTCAAACTCTGAAGGAAGTAGAGGCAACTGCCGTGCTTTTTCATAATTGCGCTTACGTGCTGTGCCAAGGACAGGTTCTCTGAAATAATAACACCAAAGAATTTAAAGTTGCTGACCCATTCCACCTTTGATCCTCCAACAAGAACTAGCCCATGACCCTCTGGTTTCCTTCTCCTGAGGTCAATAATCAGCTCCTTCGTCTTGCTGACATTGGGTAAGAGGTATTTATGATGCCACTCAGCTAGATTTTCAACCTCCCTCCCACTTGCTCCCACTCCCACCTTTGATTGAACTAATTAATTGAACCATTTTCTTTAGACTATGAGGACACTCAGTCCTTGTTTATTGTCATTTAGAAATGCATGCATTAAAAAATGATACAATGATACATTTCATCTGATTACAATGAAGTGAACCAATTTCATTCTCCAGCTTAGGTTTGTGTCAGCTTGTATTTGCCTTCTATGTGGATTCACTGCCATTCATTTCGGGGTCCGTAGTCTTGACAAACCCCAACGCTGCCAATACCTGTTAAAGCGATGTATGACTCACCTGGTCCCCTCAGACCAGCTGTCGACCCAAATGGTCCTGCAGTGGGTAGGAGCAAGGATAAGTGATTAGGCAAGATTAATGCCGGGGGGGGGGGGTGGGGGGAGATAGTAAATCGTGGTGCTGCAGAAGGAGGGGTCAACAGGCAGGGAAAGGCAGAAGGTGCAGGGGAATGACCCCAGTTGCAAATATACCCCAAGTATCACATTATACAGACTTGAAAATGCATCACTGTGCATCCTTAGAAGTTTTATTAAGTGGCTTGCTAAAGGTTCTTAGGGATGGCCAACATTGTAACCATGTAGCGCTCTTGTGAAACCACTTATGTATTTTGTGCAGTTTTGATTTCCTAAAAGTACAGTGAAAGAGGCGTGAAATAAAAGTGATTGCAGAGATGTTGGTGTTACTGATAAAGAGAATTTGAGCAGACAGGACTGAGAGAAGATCTCACCGAAACTTACAAAATAATTCTAGGGCGTAGGCTAAAAGCAGGGAGGAGGCTTCGCCTGGGTATGTGGTCCAAAAGCAAGGGATGACAGTCTCAGAATAATGGAAGGCCTTCGGAGAGAATTTTCTGCACAAGACGTAGTGAGTCTTTGGAATTCTCTATCCCAGAGGCCGAGGAAGATCATTCATAGAGTTTATTCAGAAGGCAGATTGATAGAATGAGGAAATCGAAGGGCATGGGACAGCACAGGCAAGTATTGGTGAAGTATGATCCCGAAGAATGGTGAAGGAGGCTTGAAAAAGCAAATGGCTTCCTCCAGCAGCTACTTTCCATTAGCCTTACTTGCCATTAGTACTACGAAACATCAAAACATACAGTGAAGTGTGTCCCTGGTGACAATGGCCAACGTAGTTGCTCAATGTTGCTGTAGACAGCCCGTAAGTGCCAGCATGCTTCCAGTGCAAGTATTGCATGCCCCAACTTACCAATTCTATCCCGTGCGATATGACTGGAATGAGGGGGAAACTGGAGCACCCGGAGGAAACCCATGCAGTCACAGGGAGAATGTACAACCTCCCTACCGATGGCAGCAGGAATTGAACCTGGATCAGTGGCAATATAAAGTGTTACACTAACCACTGTGCTACTGTGTCGCCATTATGTTCCCATGTTCTAAATGCTCACTTTATCCATACTCATATCCAGCAGGTATGTTCAGAGAGCATTTTAATATAAATAAATTGAAGGTAGGAGAT
Organism: Mobula birostris; assembly: GCF_030028105.1. Classification (NCBI taxonomy): domain Eukaryota; kingdom Metazoa; phylum Chordata; class Chondrichthyes; order Myliobatiformes; family Myliobatidae; genus Mobula; species Mobula birostris. Next base: position 11,365,713 of record NC_092396.1, read on the forward strand.
TTTTTAATTGAAGGTGGTGAGGACCTACAAGTACCTAGGGGTACACCCGGACAACAGACTTGAGTGGAGCACCAACACAGAGGCTGTGTACAAGAAGGGCTAGAGTCGCCTCTACTTCCTAAGGAGACTGAGGTCCTTTGGAGTATGTAGGCCTCTCCTCCCCATGTTCTATCAGTCTGTTGCCGCCAGTACAATCTTCTATACCGTGGTATGCTGGGGCAACGACATCAACACAGGTGATGTTCACAGGCTCAATAAACTGATAAGAAAGGCCGGCTCTGTTATAGGAGTCAAACTGGACACATAGGAGGCTGTGGTAGAACAAAGAACCCTACGGAAAATCCTGGCAAGTTCTGGACAATGTTTCTCACCCTCTGCATGCCACTTTGGTTGAACAGAGGAGCACTTTTAGTAAAAGACTAAGTTCAACTGTGCTGCTATAAAGAGCGCTATATGAGGTCATTCTTACCGTCGGCCATTAGGCTCTATAATGAGTCAAGCTAAAGCTGGGAAAGTGATGACCCCTCCTGTTAGACTGTTTAAGGTAACATTTTTAATTTTTTTTTCTTACTTCTCTTCTAATGTTGTATATCTGTGCATTTGTAATGGTACTGTGACACTGTAATTTCCTTTGGGATCAATAATGTATCTATCTGTCTATCTTTTTTTGATGAATACAAATTTCCATTTGTAGAGAATGGCAAGAAAGAAATTGAGTACGAGAGGTAGGAAGGAATTTTCATTTTTATAGTACCTTTTGGAGCTTCAGAAGTTCCTAAGTTTATTGCTGTCAATGAGGTGTTTTTTATATATATGGATTGCATAGCTTCTAGGCCAACTATCTCACAGCACCAATAACCTGGTTTTAAACAGAATCAGAATCAGACTTAACATCACCGGCAGATGTTGTGAAATTTGTTAACTTTACGGCAGCAGTACAATGAAATACATGATAAACAAATATACAGAAAAAAACTGAGTTACTTTAAGTATATATATGTCCATTAAATAGATAAGTTAAAATAAGTAGTGTAAAATAACAGAAATAAAAACAGTGAGGTGGTGTTCATGAGGTCAATGTCCACTTAGAGATTGAATGGCAGAGGGGAAGGAACTGTGCCTGAATCACTGAGTGTTTGCCTTCAGGCTTCTGTACATCCTTCCTGACAGTAACAGTGTGAAAAAGGCATATCCTGGGTGGTGTGATCCTTAATGATGGGCGCCACCCTCTGAAGACACCTCTCCTTGAAGATATCATCCTGTCTGGTATAGAATTTGCATGTTCTCTGGGTGCTCCATTTTCATCCAACTTTGCAAAAGCACGTCTACTGGTACATCAGTTGGCCATTGGAAATTGCCCTATGATGGGTGGTAGAATTAAGGGGGGATTGGCTGAGCTTCTTCAAGAGGCTAAAGAGATTTGTCATATTTCCTTTGACCCTCACCAACTTTCATCTGTGCACTATAGAAAGCATCCTATCAGGATGCATCATGGCTTGGAATGGAAACTGCTCTGCCTATGACTACAAGAAACTGCAGGGAGTTCTGGACAGAGCTCAGCACAGCAAAAAACCAGTCTCCCTCCATGGACTCTATCATACCTTTCACTGCCTTGGTAAAACAGCCAACATAATTAAAGACCCCACCCACACCAGACATTCTCCCTACCGCCCGCCCCCCCCCCCCATTTGACAGAAGATACAAAACCCTGACAAAGTAAACCACTAGGCTTAGGAATAGTTTCTATCCTGCTATTGACTATTATAAGACCATTGAATAGTTCTCTAGCATGATAAAATGGACTCTTGATTTCACAACCTCCTTTGCTATGGCCTTGCACCTTTTATCTGCCAACACTGTATTTTCTTTGTAACAGTAACACTTTATTCAGTATTCTGTTATTGTTTTCCTCAATGTCCCACCTCACTCTTCTGTTGTAATGAAATGATTTGTACAGATGGCATGCAAAGCAAAGTTTTCCACTGGACCATGGTGTAGGTGACCAATAATAAACCAATTTGCCAATTTAAAATGTGGGGGAATTGACAATGGGATTAATAAAGGATTTGTGTAAATGGTTCAGTGAGGAATCATTGAGTTGAATGGCCTGTTTATGAGCTATATCACTCTATGACTTCATGTAAATGTGCCAAGTTGTTTTGCGTGGATGTTAGTAAACTGGAAGAATGAATATAATCACCTACCATTGACAATCAGTGAAATCACCATCGCCAAAGTGTTCTGTGCTATGTCACTCTAAGATTATGATAATGTGCCAGGTTTTTTTCATTGGAATATAAATATGGGTGAATATAAAACCATAAGACCACAAGTCGTAGGAGCAGAATAAGGTTATTCGGTCCATTGACTCTGGTCTACCATTCCATTGTGGCTAATTTATTATCCCTCTCAACCCCATTCTTCCGCCTTCTCTCTTTAACCTTTCACGCCCTGATTAATCATCCTCTGCTTTAATTATACCCGATGACTTGGCCTCCACAGCTGTCTGTGGCAAAAAGATCCACAAATTTACCACCCTTTGGTTAAAGAAGTTCCTCTTCATCTCTATTCTAATGGGACATCCTTGTATTCTGGGGCTAAGCACCTACCTTTGACACATCATCCAGTCCTCCACTATCAATATTCCAGGAGCCGGCATTGGCCAGAAATGCAATAGGACCAGTCACAGAAATACAATGACTACAAGGTTAGGTCAGAAAGTGGATATCCTGACTCATCTGCTGATTAGCCATCTTGTACAAGACCTAAATTAGGCAGATGATGCAAGACTCTCCACCTAATATGGACAGCTCCAGCAGCATTCAAGACCAAGCTCCCCAGTTCATTATTTGCCCACCCACCACCTTAAATATTCATCCCTTCCACTACTGGCTGCTCACACAGTTCAATGCAGTTGCTCTCCTCACTTCCAGAATTCATGACCTCTACCACCAATGGTTTCAGGTGTGCTGGAATACTGTCCACCCTCTGACTTGGAAATAGATCGCTGGTCCTCTGGGTCTGTATTATGAGAGAAAATTTACCTCAAGGAATGCAACATTTCAAGACAACAGCTTTCGCAAGGGCAAGGACGCCGCCTATCTCTCTTTCCGCAAAAAAAAAGCAAGACACGTATCTAAGAAAGAGTTAAAGGAGAGGTCGCGAGGAGAAACGTAGGGCATTTAATAGAACCGCTTCTAGTTACTTTTAATTGGATACCAGGAAGTGGCCTATCCTTCAGAATACTTGGAGCCACCATGGTTACAATACCGCTCAGAATATATTTCAGCAAAAAAAAAGACAGGAAATTGTGAACCGATTTTAGAATCAGCGATATTATGGGGAGATCTTTAACTGGGCCAGATCAAATCAGCGGCTTGAACCGTTACTGCCGAGCTCTGGTGATTTGTAAGGATCCTGGCTGTAGGAGCCGAGACTGACTCGTGTCAGACACATGGCTTTTAATTCAATCAATTAGTCCTAGCGAGACCTGCTCTGGAGAAAGGGCGAACGAATGTACAAGAATGCACCCCTTTTCTTCTTACCAATAAACCTAATCTGGGGCTAACTCCGGTTATATTATGCTGCCAAATTCAACCATTTAGCGGACTGTTTCGCATGTAATGTTTGTCCGTGTAACACGCTTTGTAAAATGCATTATTATATTTTTACACTGATTACGTTATATTGCCAATCAAATGAAATGCATAATGCGTTTAAACATTGGTTCAACATTAATAATTGATTTTATTTTTCTCTATTGGAAAATCCACAATTTATTGTAATGAGTCTCGCGTTCCGAACCATCTGCAATACAAGCCCGACATCCTTTAGGACATCTAAGACTATATGTAAAAATAGAAAGCTGTTGTGTACAGACTGCAGGGACAGATGTTCCTCTCCGTTGGCGTGGATTTTAGCTTGGGCAGCTGTCTTTCCATTCTGGGACAGATTTGATACCAGTTGGGTTCAAGCAAAACTTGACCCATAACTTCAAAGCAAAAGTTGTCCCAAGACTTCACTAACTTTTCTCTCAGCGATAAAATATGCCTAAATCGATGCAGGAATAAGCAAAGCAATTTTCACGCGGGCACATTATACCATTATTTATTTTGGGGAGCAAAACGGATACCTCCCTGTTTAAACTTGGGATACTTTCCCGTCTCTCGAGAGCTCCTCTATACAACTGGGAGCCTCTGCTTGCCAAGTGTGGACGTAATCCTTCCAACCCGTGAGGTGTTATTCTATCCTAATCTCTTGTTCCAGAATGGGTTCCAAAATAGTGAGACAAACACGTGAAATCTGCATATGCTGGAATTCCAAGGCAACACACACACACACAAACACAATGCCGGCGAAACTCAGCAGATCAGGCAGCATCTATAGAAAAGAGTAAACAGTCGACGACTCTGAAGGGTCTTGGCCCGAAACATCGACTGTGTACTCTTTTCCATAGATGCTGCCTGGCCTGCTGAGTTCCTCCCGCATTGTGGGTGAAAGTTCACAAGATAGTGTTGGTACTAATTTAGAACGAACTCTAAAGAGACCTTTGTTGTCCCCGGCGTTGAATTGAGAGAGTTGGAAGCTGAGAAATTCTTAATGTGCTTTTGGATGACGCCCCCCCCCCACCGCCACCACACCTCACCCCCACTACCCGGTCCAGTCCGTGTTCACCCTCAGCCGTGGCTGAACGAGTGAACTCGGCTCCTCAGTCATGAGACTCCCATGAAGCCCTCGCGAACGCAAATGGACAATTCATATTGTCCACTAATTAGAAGGCACGCGTTGGAAAGAAATCAAATCTGAGTATTTTAAACCAGTCAATTAATCCCCACTGGTGTATATGCAAACAGTCTCGGGTTTCGCCATACTAAATTGTTTCTCCTGTTGTGCAGGATACTGCAGAGGGAAAGGTGTCTTCAGTCATGACGCCCCGGGAGAGTAAGATTTATGCTGAATGTATTTAGCAGACCAACAAATGATCGAAGTCTGTAGTTTCTCCCGCTCATTTCCCAAGCCGTCACATTCACTGTTTAACAGTCAATGCAGACACACAGCGAGAGTTTCGATCTCCGGATCAGGTAAAAGCACAAGCTGTTTCGTTTCAGGGCGGATTTTTCGACAGCGGAACCACCCACGTCGATATTTAATCCTCTCAATCACTTTTTGAAAAATATTTATTTTTTAACAGAAGCTCAGAGGTTTGTCGAGCTAATGTTGATGTTTTAAGCCTTCAATTCCAGTGCTGAGTTCCTATTAAACTAATGCTTCCCTTCTAAATCGCGAACGTTGGTCTCGCTTTCCGCTGCATTCGTTGCACCTGACGGCGTTCGGAAGAGTGACCCTGAAACACTGCGATAGATATACCGCATGGTGTGACTGCTCCCGCTGGTGTATGTGGGGGTGCTGTCGAACTTGATAGGTGTACACGCCAAACATAGGCAAATGGAACTAGCCCAAGAAGGCATCTTGGTCGGCGTGGAAGAGCTGGCATACTACATGACTCTATGACATAGTGAAGATTATAGAACATTTCTCTCTGCCATTTGTAACGCTGGACCTTTGAATCAATCAGACAGTTCAACGACTAAAACAAGTGATATCTGACAAGCGCCGATCATACTGCAAAAAATGTCCAAAGACACTTGGCAGGAGCGTTATCACACAGAAGTTGGTAGGGTACGGCCTAAGGAGTCATTGGAGGAGATTGCCAAAAGCTTGGTAAAAGAGGCAGATTTGGAGAAGGGGGATTGGGGGAAGAGATGTTTGAGAGAGGGCATCCAATAAAGCGGGTACAATTATAACTAACAAAAAACATTTGGACAGGAGCAAGGATAGGAAAGGTTTACAGTTACGGACCGAATACATGTATACAAGCAACACACATAGAAGTTGCTGGTAAACTAGCAGCTCTTCTTTCAGTTAGTCCTGACGAAGGGTCTCGGCCCGAAACGTCGACTGTACCTCTTCCTAGAGATGCTGCCTGGCCTGCTGCGTTCATGGCCGGGTTTGACCAAAGACCCTGTTTTCTGTGCTGTACGATTGGAACCATGGGCACACTTACATAACACACACACACACACAATATGCTGGAGGACTGGAGGAACTCATCAAATCAGACAGCATATCTCTGGAGGGGGATAAAAAGCGGATTCCGGCCGAGACCCTTCATCAGGACTCAATGGCAGGACAAGATGGGCATTCATAAGAGGCCACAGGATTAGCAGCCGTCCTCAGCCAAATAAAGATTAGATTTATTTGTCATTTGTCATATGCCGTTTGTGCTAGCAGCCAACATAGCGCTGGGAGCAGCCGGCGTGTCGCCATGCTTCCGGCGCTAACATAGCATGCCCAGGTTTTACTAATCCTAACCCGCAAGCATTTGAAATGTGAGAGGAAACCGGAGTACCCAGAGGGAAGCCAACGATCACGGGAAGAATGTAGAAACTCCTTTGATTGATCTATCTTGACCTCCCCGGAGGATCCCGCTATCAAAGAGGCCACAATCCAATTGATAGCCAGCCACGGCTGAGATGGCGGGAAAGATCACAGGCCATGTGACCACGTGCCATCCTGTCTGTGAAGCGGTAGCTTGTTCCACTGAAGCTACCTCACCCACTGTATTAATAACCTTCCTTTGATCATAAGCACAATTTTGTCGCTTGTTCCATATTCAATTATATCCACACCCTCCAGGGATAACGATTCAGTCGCTGACTGGATCAGGAAAGATCCAGCGACATCGCTGCATTGCCAGTGAATAGCAGGTAATGTCCTGGCCAAACAATTGCCTGGCGATGACCATCGCCAAAAAGTGAGTGCGTAATTTGCCTTGGTATCCATTGGCTTTATTGAGCTCCCATTGTTAAAGTTGATCTGTAATGTAACTAGACGGGCCATGACAAACACGCAAGGATAGGAGCAGATCAGTGGGTGAAAATTGCACTATGCAAGGCTCACAATTCGCAATTTACGGGACTCAAGTCAGGTGTTTTATTAGACACTCTCCACTTACTCCATCAATGCTCAGACACCATCCAAGACCAAGGAGCTCACTTGATTGAAACTTTCATCCTGAGCATTCTCCTCTCCCATGACTGATGGAAGCGGAATTATGCCATTCGGCCCATCGATCTGGGGAGTCGATCATGGGACGAATGGTACAATTCTGCTCCTGTGACTAATGGTATGCTCCGCCATTTTTTCGTGGCTGATTTATTATCCTTCTCACCCCCATTCTCCTGCCTTCTCCCCGAAATATCTGACGTCCTCAGGTGGCGGGGTGGAAATACGTCTCTAAGGAGGTGTAAGGCGCTTCTTCCCTCCGCTAGCCTGCAGGTCACCCTTGGGCAAGATGTAGTACCTGCTTAGCTCCCCCCGCCCCTCCGATCAGGATCACCTGAAGCCATAGGAGCAGGTGGTGGGTGGTCGTATAAGCAGCCAGTGCAGATCACAAGTCCTGTTTATGCGACCACTGACGCCAGGCGGACAATCTCTGAAGAATATTGATAATGGCTGAGGTCACCCATCTTGTAAAGGCACTGCCCCGAAGAAGGCATTGACAAAAAATTGCCCAGAGCAGTTATGGTCATGGAAAGACCACGATCGCTTACATCATACGACACGGCCGATTTAAATATTCCTTATGAATTCCACAGATTCACCACCTAAAACAATTCTTCCTCATATCTGATCTAAAGGGTGCGTCTCCTGGTCCCAGACTCCGCCAATATTGGAAAGATTTTCTCCACTTCCACTCTGTTTAGGTCTTTCAATATTCAGTAGGTGCCCCCAGCACACAATGGAAGGAGTGCAGAATCGGATCACACAGAGGAAACCTATGTGATCACGGGGAGAACGTCCAGACTCCTTACAGATAACGGCGAGAATCGAGCCCCATGGTCAGATGGCGCTCTAATGCTAACTGCTGCTCCACTGTGCCACCGGGGCCACTCTGACATCACTCGTGACCTCTACTACCAGGGCAGTAGGTGCCCAGGGGTGCCAGCGCACAGAGCTTCATCTCAGATGGCGCATTACTCTTAAAGATATTGCCTTTCCCTCACCGTTATTGGGGTTTTATCCAGGAGCATCTTACCAAGTGCTAGATGAAGACGGCGATTCAATAGGGGTTAGGGATATCAAGTCAAGTCAAGCTTATTGTCATTTAACTATACACATGTATATAACGTATATAACCATGTAATGTATATAGAAACGAGATAAAGTTTCTCCGACCCAGAGTATAAAGCACAGTAGAAAAACATAACACGCCATAACTTATGAAGGTGGGAAGGTCGATATCCAGCCCCTTTCATGTTCTACAAACAATTCCCTCCCCGCAACACATACAAACTGCTGCAGGAATTCAGCAGGTCGGCCTGGAGAGGAATAAAACAGTCGATGTTTCGTGCCGAGGCACCTCCTCAACAACCACTTTATAAAAAGAACCTTGCTTAGCGTTTGAAGCTTTGTTCAAATTCTATCACCCCCCCCCCCCACGCAACGTAGTTATTTTTCCTTTCTCCTCCACAAACCATTTCTCAGTTTTTCTCGTTTTCTTCGGCCACGCCGTCCTGTGCCGCTCGTTCATGCGGGTTTATTTCCACCCCGCATTGTTTCTATAATTCCCAATTCCCACTCCCTTTGTTGGGTTCTACAGAATTTCCGCTGAAATTGTGATAATTGTGGTTTTGCGCCTCCGTCTTCCACCTACGGAAAGGTGTAGGGAGAAAAACTCGGCTAAACCGTCCATCTCTTCAGATTTTACACAACACAAGCGGAACGGTCCCAGGACGGCGATAGAAGTCACAGCCCTTTTGCACTCACGTTGCCTCACCAGCAGAACTAAATTAGGGTCTGAGTGATGGGAAGAGGCGGGCGAGGGCCAGATTATATACTCACTAGAAGCTTTTCTCTGTACAGCTGCTGCCCAGTAATTTTTGGCAAAACGGCACGCGACAGCGAGTGGGAATTAACTTCCTACCGTCTGAAGCTGGCCGGAGGTCTCAACTGAATAAGCGAATGAGCTCAGTTCTAGGCGATGTGTTGCGTGAACGGATATTTGTTTAATTATGCAATAACTGATTATTAAAAAGCGTTTTATTTTCAAAGCGCAAGAGCCTAAAGCTGCATTGTTTTGATTAGCTCGGACCGCAGGGATGTTAGCTTATATAGTACAGCTCTTGTCGTTCCATATTTGTCTTGGCCGAGCCTGGTTCCATTTTCGTCCTTACCTGGAGAGCTCCCGAGGCAGCGTTTGTACGAGTCCCCGGTTTTGCATCCGACTGCTGGACTCGACCCCCCCTTAAACGAAAGCCACGCGTCTGATTTTAACCTTGGACTATGTGAATGATCAAAGTTAGCGTAAGAAGAGACATTATATTGGAATGTTCTGGGCATACAAAGTGCAAACTCCTGTAACAAAACGAAACTGTCAGTTTTGAACCCAGCTTCTGCTCAGTGCTGTCATCTAGACATTGGGGAAATCTAAGAGCGATTCGAATAAAATATCGGGATTTAGTATTAAAATAGAGTATTTGCTTATAATTATGCCATTTTAAAGATTTTTTTCGCATTACAGTGGGCGGTCATTGTTATAAATTGGTTTTTAACAATATGCCGAATACTAAGACATACTATTACAGACTATTTTACCAGAAATGGCGCACTACCTTGCGCGATGGCTTAATTTATGTTACCAATTATATCTTTGATATTAAATACTTTTGTTATTTTAATAACATTAATTTAAATTAGAACGCTTACATCGAAAGTAGGAAAGTTAAATTGCAAAGCATATGCACCATTTCTGATCTCCAATTTAAATGGAGGCCGCTAGATAAGTGCACATACAGAGTGGACTGCAATATAATATTATTTTAACTGTACTTGTACACCTGTCCATGTACTTTATGGGTAAAGTTATTATAATGTAAACGTGACTTTAAGGAAACAAGTCTAAAATACAGTTCTGAAAAGCGGTTATAATACGATTTGGAAAGGAAACGTATGGGTGATTACTTGGAGAAACTTCTTACCTCTGCCCAGTGTTGTCGAGTGACTGAGTTCTGGGGACGTGGGGTTCCCAAGCCCTTCAGAATGAAGGGCAGTCTAATTGTTCACCCCACTCCGAGTCATCCAGAGGGAGCATATGGGACCCCGACGCCAAAATTGTTTGAAACACAACAGCTCCCCCACCACCCCCACGCTCATAAACGAAATGGGAATAAGAAAATCCCAGAGAGGAGGCGGGGGGGGGGGGGGAGGGCAATAAGTTTCAGAACGGGACTGCGCTCTGAGCTCACTGTCCTCGCTTGCCCAGGGACCCTCCGTCTGCTCGCTGGCTCGTGTCAGACGCGTGGCATGAATTCATCTGAACTAATCCCCTAAAGGCCCCGATCTGGGGCACTGTAGTAGGAACTGCCAACAGTGTCCCGCACACAGAAATATACCTCAAGATCATTAAACGTAAAATGGGCCAGAGAAAAATAAACTGCAGAAAGCACGCTCATCACATGGGCGAATTGTCCCCTGCTTAACTCTTCAACCTTGCTCTATGTTCTATAAGGGATTAGTTTAATTGGCCATTTGATTTCTAATTTAATTGGTTCGGCACCACATTTTGGACCGAAGGGCCTATCGTGTGTTTATTGTTTCAATCGTAAACAATAATTAGTTCCTTACTCGTAAATTATTTTTAAAGAAATGAGTTGTGAATATGTGTTCATCTCTCTAGATTTTAACTATTCCCGTTATTTGAACGGAATTAATAGGGAGCCTAGATTCATCTGATCCGCTGTATTACAGCAAAGTCGAAGAACTCCCACTGTCTCTGTGTAATCACGGGGGAGGGGTGTTTGAACTGGGCAGCGTTCGTTTCAGCTTCGAGACGCTGCTTGTCTTTAAAAAAAAACACGACAAGAGCTAGTTTGAATGAAAATGGAAGGAGTTTAATGATAGATGGAACATAATGTTCCACGTCGTAAATATACACAACTGGAAACGTGCCTTTTTAACGCAGTAGGGTTTAAAGGGTAACATGGTCTTAAAGAGTCCTCATTTATTATTCGGGATTCTCGAGTTAGAATTTGTTTCAGGGGTAGCTTCCGTCCCTCCGCCATCAGATTTCTGAATGGACAGTAAGCGCATGAACATTACCTCACTACTTACTTAATTTTCATATATACTTTTACTGTAATTTTATAGTTTTTAAATTACGGATTGTAATTTACCGATGCCGCAAAACAAAAACAAATCACGACACATGCCAGGATATTAAACCTGATTCCGATTGTTATTCAATAGGGTTTTTTTTAAACAACAAACAGCAAAGGATTTTCACCCTTTTATAACAATTGCACTATTCCATGCTGTTGGCAGCAAACCGGGTGGGCAAGAATGGCCAGAATGGCCAGAATGGCAGAGAAGGGTGGAAACTGTCTGGATGAGGGCCTCGTGGGGAAGGAACATTTAGAGTCTACCGGTCAGATTCGCTTTTGTAAATTCCACATGTCCATCCGACATTATGGACCTTCACCACCCAGGACATGCCCTCTCCTCATTGCTGCTAACAGGGATGAAGTACTGGAGCCTGAAGATGCACACCGAACATTTTAGATATATCTTCTTTCTCACCCCACCCCATCCCCACCATCAGATTTCGGAACGGTCCATTAAGTCGTGAACACCACCTCACGCTTTGCTCTATGTTTGCACTCACTATTAATTTTCTTATTTGTATATATATTTCTTATTGTAACGTAGAGGAAGTTTTTATGCATTGTCCTGCATTACTGCCGCATAACAACACATTTCGCGACATCAGTGATAATAATGATGTGTGTTCTTTGATGTTGCTTTTTCGGCCGTGTTCCTAGAGTACATACTGGGTGTCAATTGACCGTTTGGCTGGGATATAACTGCGCCTTTCTCTGGCAAATTTGTCATAAATGTGAAAGGGCATGTTATCTGCTGGCACTCCTTTGATGCTGCCCATCCTGTGGCGACGCGCCTGCACCCTGCATTCTGCCGTCTGCTGGAGCGGCTGTCGGCGCGTGCCGAGAACATGACTCTAGTTGATCTCATTAATCCCACCGAGACCCGGCCGACAGTGAGAGGGAGGCAACACTGCACAAGAATGCACCGAATTCAACCTCAGCACTGGCAGCTTCGTTTTAACTGAAATAAACCTCTTTATTACACTCCGGTCCGAACTAACTGAGAAAAAGCTACCCATTGAATTCGGACGCAAAGTGTTGAATTTTGCGCCACAACAATATGCCAACTTGGAGAGCCTCTTTGCCGTTTTCTCGGTTTTAGGCTCCGTGTGATTCGGATTCAGTGCTGAGCGCAGTTCTAACGGCAGAAATGGTGTGACTTCCCTATAAAAACTTTAACGTCACGTGATCCTTTGGCCAGAACCCGCCAATAACCCGGGGATGCCTTTGTTCGGGGTGGGGGTAGTTGAGGAGTTTGGTGTGTGTTGTGGCGGGGGTGGGGGTGGTTTTAAGGACAGATGTTTCATTTAAAGCAGCTACCCAAGCCAAAACAAACGCGCTCTTTTAATTCTGGGACAGATTGGATGCTGTTTTAATAACTCAATAACTGCCTAGACTTTCGAAAATATAACGTACGTCCGATCCAGAAAAGTGGACGCGGCACAATTAAAAACATATTTACGCAGCACATTACGCAGCACAATTAAAAACATATTTTTCAAAAATATTAAACTCCACAGCAAATATTTATACTGAAAAATAGATTCGCTCCTTGCTCCCCCCTCTCCATTCTCCGAGTTATATCTGTGTCACGCATTGCTAAGAATATTTATGACTAGAATCGAACGCTTTTAAAATGCGTTGGTTAAAGATTCCAAGCGGCTAAAATTAATCTTTTTTTTTTGGCTTTTAAACTTTGATGCAATTTAGCTTTAGAATTGGGGCTGTAGAAAGTGCTATTACTAGCAATGGCCGGGATAGCGGCTGGCGAGTTTGTTGTTGACGTGTGCCTGACGCGTGGCCTGAATCCAAGTGTCCGAATCCTCGAGGGAGCGAGAGCGAGAGAGGGAGAAATATTTTCACTAAATGTTGTGTAATATTAATTTGTCTAATCTTTTGCCAGTTTTCCCGAAAGTCTAATTTCATCATCTTTCGCTAATTAAGTCAGAATTGTTTCACTTTATCTTACACCGTCCCAGACTTCCAGTCTTATGAAACCAACATTCAATTTGTAAAATACAAATCATGAAGGAACAAGCGCAACTTGTAATGAACATATAAAATGATGACTTTGCATCGAAACTACAAAACAAAAACTTCGCAAAATGGTCACTCGGACACAGTTTAGTTTTTGACTTCCATCCTGCCCCTCTCATCCGAACTTTTGTTAATCAAATACTTTAGTCTAAATGCCCGAGTCATTGTCCTCAAAATTGAGGAGAGACGGGCGTTGTTTTGTCTAGTGGGTCGGCATAGTTTTCGGCTTGGGAAGCTGTTTATATTTTTCACTTGAGAACAGGTTTGTTTCCAACCTGAGACCTTCGAAGTAGCGGAGAAGCTGCACTGGCCGGGGCGGGGGGCGGGGCGGGGTGGCTGGTGTTGGGGGGTAACAAAGCACTCACAAATTAGCAATTGAAAAAGAAGCGAGCCTGGTCTTCCTACAGTGTATCTGATATTTGCAAATATCAGTTACAGGACTTTAGAAGAGTTATTCTGCCTTTCAAAATCAGATTTGGCGGAAAGTTTTAAAACTTCAATTTGTTGCTATTTTTTTTGCGTCTGTATTTTATTGGTTTCGAGTTCAAGTATCATTCCCAAAACACCGCAGACGATTCACGACACGTAATTCTTAAAGCTCGTAATAACATGCTGAGTTCACATATCAAAAGTTGACACGGGCTGATTTCAGCCGTACAACGTAAATTAACGCGCTTTATTAAGCATTTCAAAACAAGAATTTCATGAGATCGTCTCCGATTTTTTTAATGTTGCTATAATTTGGCATTTTTTTTTATTGGCACAGTGATGTAGTGTAGGACAGATGGTAGCTTTATTGTAATAAGTTTGGTATGGTGCACAGGAGCGCTTCAGCGTCCTTTGCCACTACACAAAGACAAGTGGGCAGGGCGCGGGCACTCCCACTCTCTATAAGTACACTCACACGCGCGCTGCTCAGTACGTCTGTATCACTTTGGTCAGTTGACTTGATCGCTCTTGTGCTGCATCTCTCTCACGCGCATACTCACACACACAGAATGCCTCCTCGTCTCCTAGAACCGAGAAAGCCCGCGCAGGGACAGCTCTCCGCACAGCCCAGCAAGCGCTGTAAAAAGCAGCCTAGCGAGTTGAGAAAGGTAACGAGCATCGCTGAATTGTCACTCAACCCGCGGAGCAAGGTGCAGCTGAATGCTCTCTCCCTATGCTCTGCACCGTGTCTTTTGCCTGAATATTGACAGTCTGCCCTTCCTTTCTTTGCAGACTCTGAAACCTTTGATGGAGAAAAGAAGACGGGCGCGAATCAACGACAGCTTGAATAAGTTAAAGACTCTGATACTGCCTCTCATTGGCAAAGATGTAAGCATGTTTTCTTTCTAAAACCACAAGAGATTCTGCAGATGCTGGAAATCCAGAGAAACATGTGCAAAATGCTGCAGGAACCCAGCAGGTAAGGCAGCATCTATGGAAAGGAACAGTCGACGTTTCCGACCGAGTCCTGATGGAAAACTTCATAGATTTATTCCTCTCCATAGCTGGTGCCTGCTCTGCTGAATTTAAAAATACTGAATATTAATGCATCATAGTATAAACTGCAAACCCGTAATAGATCAAGTTATACGTGGGGGGCAGATAAACTAAAGAAAGGTCTTTTTTCTTTGGAGGTTGGGGCGGGCAAGAAATTAAAATTACAGGTAAAGTGATTAGAAGGTAGTTTGGTATTCTTTCTCATCCAGAGATTATTGGGGGTTGGGAACGCACTGATTAAAGGTTCAGGACAGGAAGAAACTCTCACTATATTTAATACCAACTCGAATTTGATCGAGTTGATAAAACGAATTTGACCTGGAACTAGTCATGACTTGCAGGCTTGCAGACATAGTTAGTGCTGCAAGGTGGATTAAGTCAGGTAAATCTGTTCCGAGCGGCGCAGACACAAGAGGTAGTAAAGCTTCCTTCTGTGTAACGCATTGTGGTGCTGGTGATCAAACTCACTCCGAATTGCGGGTGCGGGGAGGAGAATAAAACTTCAAAAAGCAAATAGTAATCTCCTGAAATTGGCAATCTTAAACAAAACCAGAAATTTCTGTAAGTACACAGCGGGCCATGCAGCATCTGTGCGGAATAAATTGTTTCAACTCTATTATATTTTGTCTTTTCTTGTCCAGAGTCCTCGATACTCCAAGTTGGAAAAGGCCGATATCTTGGAAATGACGGTTCGATTTCTGCACAATTTGCCCAAAACACCATTCCACAGTGAGTACATTTCCACGGACTACTTGGGAAGGGCTGGTCAGGTCTAACACGCTCCTGTTGTTTGAACATGTTTCAACGGGCAAATCCTAAATTAGTCAGGTCGATTTGCATTTGCAGAATCGGCCAGCAAGCTCGGTTGAAATCCAAGACTATTCCGCATTTGAAATCTCCCAGAATTGTTTATGGGATGTTTATGAGTGAACCATCGCTAATTTCACCATGACTTTAAACAATTTTGGCTAACGAGCGGTCCAACTGCAAAGACCAGTGTTAAGTCGGGGTGAAATTCTGAATACATTTTGTGTGTTTTGCCTGGATTTCCAGCATCTACAGATTTTCTAGTGTTTGCAATCAATTATTTTTGCCCTTGGAGAGCAATTTAGAGATAATGATATCGCACTTAATCTCTTTTCTGGTGCTTCCAAATCCTTTGTTGTTCCCCCCCCCCTTGTATTCTCCAATGCAAGCAATGGAAATATAGAATTAGCTGCCAGAGGAAGTCCCAGGGCACACTCTCAGAATAGAAAGACATCTCTTTCGAACAGAGATGAGGAGGGATTTCCTCAGCCACAGGGTGGTGAATCTGCGGAATTCATTGCCACTGACAGCTATGGAAATCAAGTCATCGGGTATATTTAAACCGGAGGCTGATAGGTTCTTGTTCAGTCGGGGTTTCAAAGGTTATGTGAAGAAGGCAGGAGAATGGGGTTGAAAGGGATAATAAATCAGCCATGATGGAATGGAGGAGGCCGGGAGGTCTAATTCTGCTCCACTGTCTTGTGTTGTGGGCCGAAGGGCCTGTAAGGTGCTGTAGATTTCTATGTTTCCAAGTTCTAAGTTGCGGAGTGGGGCACAATACATTGTCTGAAAGATACTTAGTTCAGTGCGTGGATTGAAAGGTTAGGGTTATGAGCCAAACGCAGACAGATAAGACTGGACATATTGGTCAGCATGGGTTTGCTTCCGTGCTCTATGAATCTATCCACATTTAGCGTTAAATTATTAGTGAATTTATAGAATGGTAATGCTTTAACCTGGACAAAAACGGGAAATAACATTGTCACCGCTTTCTCTGTAGATCGCCTGGACAGCTTTCGCGAAGGATACCGGGCTTGCCTCCTTCAACTGACCAGGCTGCTCCCGTCTTCAAAACTCATGGGAACAGAACTGTGCAATAACCTGACAACTTACCTGGAGAGGTGCATGGATCTGCCCTTGGCTTCCTCCTATTTGTACTCGCACAGCAGGGCCCCGTCCAGCCCGGGGGAACCACCGAGCTCAGTCCAATACAACTCCAACCACAGAGCAGCGGAACTTGCTCCACCGTCGTCCGGTATCAGCCCTCGTCCGCAAGCCACGGCGACTGACCACGACAGAGCCATCTGGAGGCCCTGGCTATCGGCGTGAATAAACGAACTATAAGGACTATTGATGCGTATAAAATACTGTAAAGAGTTAACTGTAAAAAACATGTAAATTTGTAATAATGTTGCGTTACATTTCATTTTGCTGTGAATTGCACAGTTTCTATTCAAAACAGAAACTTTCGTTTACATGGATCCGACGGAACGTCGACACACAAGGGGCACTTTGTAATGCTAGCACGCCATTTTATTTTGTGGAATCGGGGAATATATTGTAAATGAGGATTCAAAGATAATATAATGGCGCTTAACGGTTGGATGCAAGGGATTTCTGCAAATAAACCGAATTTGAAAATCAGCAGGGTGTCTCAGAGCGTTCTCATTTTCAAGGGGGTTCACTCCTGTTATGCCACACGCTGAGGGGCTGATGTGTTTAGAGAGAGGCAAAATGGATCAGCAAGAATGGGCGTAATAGCGTTAGAACCGAGTATCAAAGGGTGATGGAGATGTGAAGTGTCGTGAGGGGGTTGATTTAAGACACAGCCAGCACATAATCACGGTTACTACGCGGAAGACGCCAGTTGGCCCATCTACACTGTACCATTCGACGTGTGAGCAACCCTGCTAGTCCCATTTAGCAATTCACTCCCTGTAGCCTTGTAAACGTTTTCTTTACGGATACTAAACCAGCTTTAAAAAATGATAAGTTAATTTTCTCCTTATAGTGCATTCAATACCATTATTGTAAAATAAAATATTGCCATGTTACTTTTGATGCTTCAGCCAATTACCCTAATTCTTGATCCCTCCCACAATTTCTTTCTGTATGTGTCATGAGTTTTAAACCCCCTCCTCTGTTCCAGAGAACAACCTCAGCTTGTCCAGTCCATTCATTCACACAGCTAAAGTCGCTCATCACTGGAATTATTTAACAAGTGTCTTCTCTATCGCTTTGTAAGCCTTTTACGTTCATGTCTGAAGCTCGGTTCCTAGCAATCGACACAAACGACCATTGTGGTCAAAACAGCATTCTATAAGGGGGGGGGGCATTGTGACAATTTTGCTATTATACACAATGCTTTGACTTACCTTTAAAACGTATCCCGCATGCTTTATTAAATCACTAGCACCATTTTGTCTTTCGCAAGAAGCCGTTCTTGTATATTCCAAGATCTCTCTGTTCCAGTAAGTATTCCACTCGGAATTGTAGCCTTCAGTTGATACTGCCTTTTTTCATTATTCCTATCAAAATAGGAATATCTCATATTTCAAACCATTAATTTCTGTCTACCCCACCACCCCATTCCACATGCCTTGCAGTCGCATTCTGCTGTCCCTGCACTCCATGGCACTCTACCATCTGCAGACTGCCTATCCAAGCCAAAATTAGCTAATAAAAATAAAGCAAAACTCCCAGTCCTATCTCTGGAAAACTCCACTAAACATTTAACTACTGGACAAAATGTGAAAAAGCTCTAGTACTCTTTCCTCCTTCGTTTAGCCAATTTTTTCCCATGCTATTCCAGCTCCTGTAATCTCCTTGTCTTCAATCTTGACGACTAGCTTATTATGTGCTCCTTTATCAAAAAAATGTTGGAAATTCACATGTACGACCGCAACAGCATTCTCTTCATCCACCATATCTGTTACCTTATTAAGGCACAAATATATGTTATTTCCCCTAAACAATTAAGTCTTCTTCAAGTGCATACTAATTCTGTCCGTGAAAATTGACAATAGAACCTTCCCGAACACTCCTATTAGTGTGGTCTGTAAATAGGAGACATAAAGAGGTTGCAGATGCTGGAACCGGGAGCAACACACACAATTCAGAGTAACTCAGCGGGTCAGGAAGAATCTGTAGGGAGAAATGGACATGGACTGTCTAGCTCCTTAGATGTTGCCTGACCCGTTGAGTTCCTCCGGCGTCTCGCGTGTTGCTTATACTAATACCCTTTATTGATCAACGGTGCCAGACACCAACCGCCATCCACAGAAGTTTGGTAGATTATGGCCAGGTCTTCTTAAACTTCTTTCCTCTCCTTCCTCAGCAACCTTAGACGCTGGAACAGTTGACGCGCATCTGCTTGGAGGCTTCCACCGCTCCTGGTAGGAACTACATCAACCTAGTCTATATAATCCATGTAGCGTATTCACTGAGAAGTGTAAGGCCACTTAATGTTCATTCTTAACGAAATAGTATAAAACACATCAAGCCGAATAAAAACAAAGCATTCTGCATTTAAACGCAATTACGCAAGCTATGGAATGTCGACTGGATTCTCGCTAGACCTATTTCTTTTTTCATGAGATTTGATATTCTTAACAATGAGATACTTATCTCTCGACAACTGAAATTTAAGAAAAGAAAATAATTATCAAAAGCTAAGGCTTTTGATAATTAATTAAATAACTTTATTAGAGTGGAATCACACCCGAATAAGTCTTATGGAACACAATTAAAGGAAACAGAATTATTGCATGACACGTTCTGATAGTATCTGTCGATATCTCCTTTGAGATCCTGTTTTCACTTTTAATGTTCGGGTGTTGAAAATCCTGCTGCTCTGGGGAACTGCAACATAGCCACCGGTTTCTAAGCTCCGTGCCATGAGTCTTGACTCTGCTATACTGTAGTCGATTTTCTGTAGATGCTTTTCGATAAAGCATGGCCCGTCCCAACTATTCCAGGCCTGTTTAATTCATTGTTAAGTTACTGGTACAGTTACCGCCTTGGATATCAGTCAATACAACAGCACCACTTATGAGAGGGAGCGGTCAATTGAACACAATACTGCTCACCAAAGTTTGTGCTTTACCTCGTTCTCCTTATCAATAAGTATCATTTCTTCATTTTGATTAAAAAAGGTTTAAATAAAACTGAGTATAAATAGTTGACATTTTAACCACTGTATTCTAATGCAGAAACATCTTTTCGTTTAGTGAGATAATTCAGATTTATAAACGGATCTGTGTTCATTCCGGCGCCATTTCACAACAAACCAAGTGACCTTTTATTTAAATAATGCATTTACAACCGAGGGAAAATGTCCAAGACTATTTCACTAAAGTATAATACCAACAGCTTTTACACTGCGCTGACTGAGAGGTTTAAAACGCGTAGTGTTTGCCCGGGGTAACACGCACGAGGTGCTGGTGGAACTCAGCAGATCAGGCAGCATCCATGGAAAGATATAAAGAGTCGACGTTTCGCGCCGAGACCCTTTATCGGGGGCCGTCTGTCGTTCAACAAAACAAGTACAGTTCAAAATAATCAAAAGTTCTGAAAATAACCCTCGTTCCGAGGTAGAGTGCTTTCAACCAACACCAGTTAAAAAGCTCCGTGCAAACTGATTGAATCCTGAACTTATGAAAACTGTTTTCATTGCATCCATGTTATCAGTATCGCTGTGTAATTTGTCTGAAGTGTTTACAGTAAGTACGGGTTTTGAAGAATTTGGATCCTTATGATGTAACTAAATCCTTATTCGCGGACGATTATACCGCATTTAGATAAAAGTGAAGCAGTTGGTGGTAATGATGTCAGCATCGTCTGTGTAAACTGTGAAGCTGGCAATGTTGCTACATCAGCGTCTAATTATGCAATTTACTGTGCTAGGCTTTTTTTCTACAAAAAGGCAATGAAGATTTATGGTCTCTACAAGCCGATTGTTGGGTTGTCGAATCTTGTCTGGGGGGGGGGGGCGTGAGGTATGTCCTTAATATCTATGCAGTTGAAATAAACAAGGGTGTCAAAGGTTACGAGGTGAAGGCAGTAGAAGGGGGTTGAAAAGGATAATAAATCAGCCATGATGGAATGGAGGAGCAGTCTCAACGGGCCGAATGGCCTAATTCTGCATCGATGTCTTATGGTCTGAACACAAATACTGTAATTAGATAATTGTCACAATCTCTCTGAATAATTAAAATGCTGCAATCAGATATTGTCATTATGACCAAATGTTCCATTCGTCAAATATTCTTAGCACAAATTACATCAGCTCCACAGTGAAACAGCGAACGCATTCATTGTATCACCTATCCAGGCGTCCCCAACCTGCTGTCCACGGACCCCTCGGTTAATGGTAAGGGTTCATGGCATAAGAAAGTTTGGAAACCTCTGACCCGTACAGATGTACTTTTCTAAGAGAAAAAACTTGCGCGCTATTCGCAGGATTTTCTGTTTTTAATTCAGAATTTTCCCTTTGGATGAAGCAAATTCTTAATCTAACTTTTGCTTAACTGTGTCGTATAAAGTAGGTAGTTAATCTCGACGAGCCGGAAAATTGCCAGTTGAATATTGGTTGTGATCGTCTGGCCTTTGTGTTCTGAAACGGTACAGGCGAGTTCGCAAATTTGAAATCTTGTTGGTAATGATACGGTGAAAATTAACTTCCAATATTAAATTCTAAATCTTAATAACGAAATGAAGGCGAACATAGGAGATGGGGCTAAGGAACGCAGCAGGGAGAGATCTAGACAAGTTTCATACTTAATCGTTTGATAATTATAATATTGTGATGGTTCACTTGGAGTAGTCAGATTTAGAGTTGTTTGTAGATCGCATGATGTTTGGAAATCCGTCATAAAACACCATAGCAGAGAATCAAGCCCTTTGACCCACCTAGCGCATGTCAAACTATTATTCCGCCTGCCCCCGTCGACCTGAACTCGAACCATAGTCCTCCATACCTCTGCCACCCACGTACCTATTCCAATTTCTCGTAAATGTTGAAATTGAACTCGCGTCCACCACTTGTGCTGGCAGCTCTTTCTATACTACCACTACCCTCTGAGTGAAGAAGTTCCCCTCACGTTCCCCTTAAACATTTCATCTTTCCACTCATGAACCCGTGGCCCCCATTTCTCATCTCACCCAAACTTAGTGAAAAAGCCTGCTCCTCCTTTCATTTGCCCTATCTATTATTATCCCTCATTATTTTGCACTTCTATCAAATGTCCCCTCATTTTCCTACGATCCAGGGATTAAATCTACCCTTCCTTGGCAAGATTCCCGAGAAAGTAATTTTCAACCAACTCAACAATATTCCAGAAAAGATTCAGTTCGGCTTTAGAGCAAACCACAGCCCGGAGACTGCCCTTAACAAAATCTTCAGCGACCTTAGTACTGATGCTAACAGAGTCTCAGTTCTAATTCAGAATCAGAATCAGGTTTAATATCATTAATTTATGTCGTGAAATTTGTTGTTACGCGGCAGCAGTACATTGCAACTCATAATAACTGTAAATTACAGTAAGTGTATGCACAGTATATATATATTTGAAAGGTTAAATTAAATAAGTAGCGCAAAAAAAGTAGTGATGCAGTGTTTATGGTTTCAATCTCCATTCAGAAATCTTGGCAGAGGGGAAGAAGCTATCCTTGAATCGTTGATTGTGTGCTTTCAGGCTGCTGTACCTCCTCCCAATGAAAAGAAGGCATGTCCTGGGTGATGGGGGTCCTTAATGATGGATGCCGCCATTCTGAGGTGTGGCTCCTTGAAGATCCTTTTAGATCTAAGTGCTACAACTGGCCACAACATTTTCCTAGATTGCCTTGAGAACTTGGCTGACTTCTTGGGTAGTGTTGTTAATTGGTTTCGCTCATTTACCTTAGAAACATTCTTAACTATCACGGGGACCAGTTTTCAAAGAAATACGCTGTACCCTTTGGTATTGTTCGGAGAAGTTGTCTTGGCCCCCTACTCTTCTCCTTATCCATATTCCCTTCAGGAGAATTACTTAGCAGCATAAACTTGATTTCCATAGTTATGTAGATGACACATAGTTGAATATCTCGGTTGAGCCTAATGATGATAACACCCTTTCTTCTCTGACTTCTGGTGTGGCTGCAATAAACAAATGGATAAGCAACAATTTCCTAAAACTAAACAAAGATAAAACTGAAATACTTTTGGTTGATCCCAAAGCCAAAAGATCTAAACTTCTTGATAAACTTGGGAACTTGGTCCTCCTTGTAAGATCAGAAGTAACATGTCCGGGTCTTATCTTTGATCCAGATTTGAATTTTAAATCCTACATAAAGAAAGTGACCCGAGCGGCACTCCTACACTTACTGCAAATGTACGTCCGTGTCAGTAACATAATGATGCTGAAAAACTAATTCACGTCTTCATATCGAATAGACTAGATCACTGCAATGCACTCTTAACTGCTCTTCCAAAGCAATCTATTGACAAACTTCAACTCATTCAGAACGCAGCTGCTTGACTTTTAACTAAAACCAGGTTGAGGGTATAGCTCACTCCCATCTTAGCTACTCTACATTAGCTTCCTGCATCTTTTAGAATTAATTTTAAAGTTCTCCTATTTGTAAAACCCATAATGGTTTGGTACATCGCAGAATCATTTTCGTTTTATAATTCTGCTCGTGCTCCCAGGACTTTTTCTGTCGATCTCCCTCAAAATATAATTGGCAGGTCAGCATTTTTTTTTGAACTACGCTCCTAAACTGTGCAATTGAATATCTAAATTTATAAGGGATGCAGACTCAGTTAACACTTAAATTTTTGTCAGCTCAAAACTTTATTTAACCTTGCTTTTAACTAACATCTTTTTATCTTTTATTCTCATAATTTAAAATTTTATTTTCATGTTTGCACTTCATCGCTTTGTAAAGCTCTTTGAACTACATCATCTGTATGGAAAGTGTTCCATAAATAAGTTATTACAGTATTATTATTATTAAAGTCCTAACCTTTTCTACCTTTCCCTCTAATTTAGGTCCTCAAGTCCTGGCAATATCCTTGTAGATTTTCTCTGCACTTTCGCTCTTGTAAATATCTTTGCTGCAGGATTAGCTTTACATAATTAGCTGATGAAGCTGTGATTCTCAGAGCGATGCACACCCTCCAACAGCTCACTTCGACAGAACATAATGTGTTACCGAGACATGAAGAGCGAAAGGCTGTTTAGGAGTTACCGACGCTTGGCGATGGGCGGTGTTTTGCTGGCACGCAGCCCCGCAGGTGTTCGCCTCTCCAGAGCACACCTGTAACACATCAAGGCGGTAGCGAAGGGGAATTGCTCAATTTTACCATGAGGCAACTGGATCGGCAGATTTTATCTGTGCATAACCTAATCCAATAAACAGCGCGTGAATCCGTCATAGCTCGGCTTCCAGCATGAGAACACCGCTGTTTCTGAATAGGGACTGGTCTATGTGAAAGGCACTCGCGGACAAGATGAAACAAAAGTAGGATCAGGTTGTCCGGACTTTAACTTGAAGCGGGAAGTTCAAAGTTCGGCATATGTCAGCGCATAATATCTTGAAATTCATTTTTTTACATGCATTCACAGCAGAACAGAGAAATTCAACAGAAACCTGGCACACTTACACACAGAATGACAAACAAATGTGCAAAAGAAGACAAACTGTGGCAAATAAAAAATAAATAATAGTGAGAATGCAAGTTGTAGAGTCCTTGAAAGCAAGTCCATAGGTTGTGGAATCTGTTAAGTATTGGGATGAATGAAGTTATCTACACTGGTTCAGGAGCCTCATGGTTGAAGGGTTATAACTGTTCCTGAATCTGGCGGTGTGGGATCTAAGGCTCCTGTACCTCCTTCTCAAGATGACTTAGGAACAAACCATAAGATGTAGGAGCAGTATTATACTTTATACTTTATTGTCGCCAAACAATTGATACTGGAACGTACAATCATCACAGCGATATACTGCCCATTGAGTCTGCTCTGCTATTCCATCATGGGTGATTTCTTCTCAAACCCAGTCTCCTCACTTCTCCCCAAAATCTTTCATGCCTTGATTAATCAAGAATCTATCAATCTCTGCCTTAAATTTACCCAATGTCTTGGGCTGCATAAGGTGTCTATGGCACTGAATTCCACAGATCCACTACACTCTGACTTATGAAATTTTTCCTCATCTCTGTCCTAAATAGATGTTCTTCTATTCTGAGGTTATACTCTGGTCCTAGACTCACAATATAGGAAATATCCTCCCCACATCCACTCTATCTAGGCCTTTCAACAATAGATGGGTTTCAATGAGATTCTCCCTCATTGTTCTAAACCCCAGTGAGTACAGGCCAAGAGCCGTCAAACACTCTCCATATGTTAATCCTTTCGTTCCTGGAATCATTCCTGTGAACGACTTCTGTACCATCTCCAATGCCAGCACATCTTTTCCAAGAAAAGGGGCCAAAACTGCTCAAATACACCAAGTGTGGTCTGACCAATGCATTACAAAACCCCAGCGTCACATCCTTTATTTTATATTCCAGTCCTCTCAAATTGAATGCTAGCATAGCATTTGCCTTCCTTGCCACCATCTCAACCTGCAAGTTAACCTTTAGGGAATATGCATGATGACTCCCAAGTCCCTTAGCACCTTGATTTTTTAATTATCTCCCTATTCATAAAACTGTTCACACCTTTATTCCTTCTACCAAAGTGCATGACCATGCACTTCCCAACACTATATTTCATCTGCCACTTCTTTGCCCATTCTCCTAATCTGTCCAAGTTCTTCTGCAGACAGTCTGCTTCCTCAACACTACATGCCCCTCCACCTGACTTTGTATAGTCTACAAGCTTGGCCACAAAGCCATCAATTCCTTCATCCAAATCATTGAGATATACTGTGAAAAGATTTGGCCTCAACACTGACCACAGTGGAACTCCACTGGTCTCCAGCAGCTAACCATAGAAGGCCCCCTCTATTCCCATTTCTTGCCTCCAGCAAGTCAGCCAACCATGCAGGTATCCAAGGTTGACTGGAAAACGATACTAGCAGGAAGGACAGCAGAGCAGCAATGGCTGGAGTTTCTGTGAAAAATGAGGGAAGTGCAAGACTTATATTCCAAATAGGAAGAAATTTTCAAAGGGAAGAAGGACACTACCGTGGCTGACATGTGAAGTCAGAGCCAATGTAAAAGCAAAAGAGAGGGCATACAAGGAAGCTAAAGCTAGTAGGAAGACAGAGGATTGGGAAGCTTTTAAAAACTTGCAGAAGGAAACTAAGAAGGTCATTAGGAAGGAAAGGATAAATTATGAAAGGAAGCTGGTGACTTCTATCAAAGAAAATATTAAAAGCTTTTTTAAGTATATAAAGGGTAAAAGAGAGTCGAGGATAGATATAGGACCAATAGAAAATGACGCTGAGGATATTGTAATGAGATACGCAGAGACCGCAGAGGAACTGAATGCGTATTTTGCATCAATCTTCACAGTGGAAGCCATCTGCAGTACACCGGACATTCAAGAATGTCAGGGCAGTGAAGTATGTGCTGTGAAAATTATGACTGAGAAGGTGCTCAGAAAGCTTAATGGTGTGAAGGTGGATAAATCTCCTGGACCTGATGGAATGCCCCCTCAGGTTCTGAAGAAAGTAGTTGGAGAGACTGCGGAGGCATTAGCAATGATCTTTCAAGAATTGATAGATTCTGGCATTGTACTGGATGACTGAAAAATTCCAAATGTTACTCCACTATTTAAAAAGGGTGAGGGGCAGCAGAAAGGAAACTATAGACCTATGAGCCTGACATCAGTGGTTGGGAAGTTGTTGGAATCGATTGTTAGGGATGAGATTACAGAGTACCGGGAGGCACATGTCAAGATAGGCCAAAGCCAGCATGGTTCCCTGAAAAGAAAATCCTGCCTGACTAATCTACTGCAATTTTTTTTGAGGAAATTCCAAGCAGGGTAGACAAAGGAGATGTAGTAGATGTGCTGCACTTGGATTTTCAGAAGGCCTTTGACAAGGTGCCACACATAAGGCTGCTTAACAAGATAAGAGCCCATGGAATTACAAGGAAGTTAGTAGCATGGGTGGAGCATTGGTTGATCGGCAGAAAACAGTGAGTGGGAATAAAGGGATCCTATTCTGGCTGGCTGCCAGTTACAAGTGGAGTTCCACAGGGGTTGGTGTTGGGACTGCTGTTTATTATGATGTATGTCAATGATTTGGACTACGGTATTAATGGATTTGTGGCTAAATTTGCCGCTGATACAAAGATAGGTGGAAGAACTGGTAGTGTTGAGGAAACAGAGAGCCTGCAGAGAGATTTAGATAGTTTAAGGGAATGGGCAAAGAAGAGGCAATGTTGGAAAGTGTATGGTCATGTATTTTGGTGGAAGAAATAAATGGGCAGACTATTATTTAAATGGGGAGAGAAATAAAAATGCAGAGATGCAAAGGGACTTGGGAGTCCTTGTGCAAGATACCCTAAAGGTTAACCTCCAGGTTGAGTCGGTGGTGAAGAAGGTGAATGCAATGTTGGCATTCATTTCTGGAGGTATAGAATATACAAGCAGGGATTTGATGTTGAGGCTCTGTAAGACACTTGTGAGACCACACTTGGAGTATTGTATGCAGTTTTGGGGCCCTTATTTTAGAAAAGATATACTGACATTGGAGAGGGTTCAGAGAAGATTCATAAAAAAGATTCCAGGAATGAAAGGGTTACTGTATGAGGAACATCTTGCGACTCTTGGGCTGTATTCCCTGGAGTTCAGGAGAATGAGAGGGGATCTCATAGAAAGATTCCGCATGTTAAAAGGCCTGAACAGATTAGATATGGCAAAGTTATTTCCCATGGTAGGAGAGTCTAGGACAAGAGTGCATGACTTCAGGATTGAAGGACATCCATTTAGAACAGAGATGTGGAGAAATTCTTTAACCAGAGCATGGTAAATCTGTGGAATTTGTTGCCACGATCATCTGTGGAGGCCAAGTCATTGGGTGCATTTAAGGCAGAGATAGATAGGTTCTTGATTAGCCAAGGCATCAAAGAGTATGGGGAGAAGGCAGGGGAGTGGGGATGACGGGAAGAATTGGATCAGCCTATGACTGAATGGTGGAGCAGACTCGATAGGCCGACTGGCCTACTTCTGCTCCTATATCTTATGGTCTTATGGCCTCTTTATTGTGGGGTCCTATCTTGTTAAGCAGCTTCATATGTGGCACCTTGTTAAGTGCCTTCTGAAATTCCAAGTTCACAACGTCCACTGATTCTCCTTTGTCTATCCTTCTTGTTACTTCCTTAAAAAACTCCAACAGATTTGTCAAGCGGGATTTTCCTTATTTTATCATGTACCTCCAAGTATCCTGAGACTTCATCCTTAACAACCAACACCAGCAACTTCCCAACCACTGAGTCAGGCTTTGTTGTTGTTCAGTTGTTTAGTTGAGTCTGACTCTTTGTGATCTCACGGACTCCTACACACCAAGCCTTCTTGTTGGAAACCAGCTCTCTAAGATCCCCCAAGGTCATACGCATTGTCTGAGTAATATTATCTATCCATCGTAGCCTCTGTTGTGCTCTCCTTCTTTTACTTTCTGTTTTACCTAACATGAGAGTCTTCTCCAAGGAACCCTGTCTTCTCATGATGTGGCCAGAATAGTTCAAGAAGATAGCAAGGAAAAATAAGGAAACTTACTTAAAGGAGCAATGCAAAGAAGCTGAAGAAGCCAACAGAATTGGAAAAAACAAGAGATCTATTCAAGAATAGAGAAATCAAAGGAACATTTCATGCTAAGTGAGTCAGGCTAACTGGCCTATAATTCCCGTTCTTCTGCCTTCCTCTCTTCTTGAAGAGTGGAGTGACATTTACAATCTTCCAGTCCTCCAGAACCATGCCAGAATCTAGTGTTTCTTGAAAGATCATTACTAATGCCTCTGCAATCTCTTCAGCTACCTCTTTCAGAACCCTGGGTTGTAGGGCAGCTTGTCCAGTTGACTTACCTAATTTCAGACTTCTCAGTTTCCCAGGCACCTTCTCCTTAGTAATAGAAATGACACTCACTTCTGCCCCCTGACACCTTGCATATTTGACATCCTGCTATTGCCTTCCACAGTGAAGACTGATGCAAAATAGAACATAGAACATAGAAATCTACAGCGTATTACAGGCCCTTTGGCCCACAATGTTGTGCTGACCATGTAACCTATTCTAGAAACTACCTAGAATAGCCCTCTATCTTTCTCTGTGTAAAAAACTTATCCATGACATTCTTTCGGTACCTATTTCCAAGCACCTTAAAACTATGCCCACTCATGTTAGCCATTTCAGCGCTAGGAAAAAGCCCCTGGCTATCCACATGATCAATGTCCCTCAACATGTTATACACCTCTCATTCTCCGTTGCTCCAAGGAGAAAAGGCGAAGTTCATTTAACCTATTCTCATAAGGTATGCCCTCCAATCCAGGCAACATTCCTGTAAATCTCCTCTGCACTCTCTCTATAATATCCATATCCTGCCTTTAGTGGGGAGACCAGAACTGAACACAGTTCTCCAAGTGAGGTCTGACCAAGGTCTTATATAGCTGTAACATTACCTCACGGCTCTTGAACTCAATCCCACAGTTGATGAATGCCAACACACCATGTGCCTTCTTAACACTGTCAACCTGCGCAGCAACTTTGTAAGTCTTATGAACATGGACCCCAAAATCTCTCAGATCCTCTGCCAAGAGTCTTACCATTGATATTATATTCTGTCTTCAAATTTGACCTACCAAAATGAAGCACTTCACATTTACCTGTGTTGAAGTCTATCTGCCATGTATCAGTCCGGTTCTGCATCCCGTCAATGTCCCGCTGTAAACTCTGACAACCCTCCAGACTATCCTCAACACTCCCAACCTTTGTGTCATCAGCAAATTTACTAACCCACCCTTCTATTTCTTCATCCAGGTCATTTTTAAAAATCACAAAGAGGAGGGGTCCCACAACAGATCCCTAAGGAACACCACTGGTCACCAGCCTTTATGCAGAATACAAACCATCTACAACCACCCTTTGCCTTCTGTGGGCAAGCCTATTCTGCATCCACAAAACAAGGTCTCTTTGGATCCCACGCCTCCTTACTTTCTGAAGGAGCCTGGCATGGGGAACCTTATCAAATGCCTTTCTGAAATCCATATACATTACATCCACTGCTCTACCTTCATCAATATGTTTTGTTACATCCTCAAAGAATTCAATCAGGCTTGTAAGGCATGACCTGCCTTTGACAAAGCTATGCTGACTATCCCTAATCAGGTTATGTCTCTCCAAATACTCATAAATCCTGCCTCTCAGGATCTTCTCCAACAACATGCCCACCACTGAAGTCAGACTCATTGATCTATAATTTCCTGTATTATCTCTACTTCCTTTCTTGAACAAGGGAACAATATTTGCAACCCTTCAATCCTCCTTTATAAAGTACTTATTAAGCTCATCCATCATTTTTGTCCCCCATTACTACCTCTGCAGCATTATTTTTCAGTCATTCAACTTGCGCTCTGGTCTTTCATTAAATCTTTACATACCTGTAAACACTTTGTATCCTCATTAATATTATTAGCTAGCTTATATAGGCATCCATTAGTCTCCTGAGACAATGGATTTGCGCCTTGGAAGGTCTCCAGGGCGCAGGCCTGGGCAAGGTTGTATGGAAGACCAGCAGATGCCCATGCTACAAGTCTCCCCTTTCCACACCACTGATGTTGTCCAAGGGAAGGGCATTAGGACCCATACAGCTTGGCTGCCGGTGTTGTCGCAGAGCAACGTATCGTTAAGTGCCTTGCTCAAGGACACAACACACTGCCTCAGCCAAGGCTTGAGCTAGCGACCTTCCGATCACTAGACGAACACCTTAACCACTTGGCCACGTGCCAACATTAGCTAGCTTACCTTTATCTTTTCACTCTTTATGCCAATTTTAGTTGCCTTGTTAGTTTTTAAAAAGCTTCCCAATCCTCTACCTTCCCACTAATTTTTGCTATATAATATGTCCACTCTTTTACTTTTATGCTGCCTTTGAAATCTCTTGTCAGGCATGGTTGTCTCATCTTCCCTTTAAATACTACTTCATCTTTGGGATGTATCTTTCCTGCACCTTCCAAATTGCACCCAGAAACTTCAGCCATTGCTATTTGCTGTCATGCCTGCTAGTGTCCCCTTCCAATCAACTTTGGCCAGCTCCTATCTCATGCCTCTGTAATTCCCTTTACTCCACTGTAATACTGATATTTCTGACTTTAGCTTGTCAAACTACAGGGTGAATTCTATCATATTATGCTTACCGTCCCCTGAGGGTTCATTTACTTTAAGCTTCCTAACCAAATCTGGGTGGTTACATAACACCAAATCCAGAATTGCCATTCCCCTAGTGGGTTCAACTAGGAGCTCCTCTAAAAACCAATTTCATAAGCCAACTTCCCTGTCTTGGGATTCAGTACCAACCTGATTTTCCCAAACAAACCTTTTATCCTTAAAGTTTTTCAACTCTACTCAGAGGGATTCTGCATCTTCTGATCCTACGTCATGTCTTTTTAAGGATTTGATGTAATTTTTTTCCCCAACAAAGACACCCCATCCCCTCTGTCTACCTGCCAATCCTTTTGATATGATATCTATCCTTGGAGGTTAAGCTTTCAACTATGATCTTTTTTCAGCCACGACTTGGAGATGCCCACAACATCATACCTGCCAATCTCTAAATGTACTATATTTGCCATGCAGTCAAATATAACACCATCAGTCCTGTATTCATCACTCTTTTTGCTTTTGGTCCCCTGTTATACTTTAACTCATCCCACTGACTCAAGTTTGCCTGTTCTTCCTCACAGTCTCACTACACACTGCATCTAGTTGTATACCAATTGTCCTGTCCTCAGCCCTGTCACTCTAGTTCCCATCCTCCTGCCAAATTAGTTTAAATCTTCCCTAAAGGCTCCTAGAAACCTGTCTACAACAGTGTTCTTACCTGTTTGGAATAGGCGCACCAATCAAACTAAATGTGAAGACAATAAACTAGGTACTGTGTAGGCTGGAACCAAAATATAAGACGACTGAGTCCAGGAGCTACAGTTCTTTGCGTGCGAGCAATAACTCATTCAACAATGGTCCATTGAGGGAAGGAAGTCTGCCACTTCAACCTGATGTGGCTCTTCCCATTAGATAGCATGAGGAGTTCTGCAGATGCTGGAAATCCAAAGCAACACCCACAAAATGCTGGAGGAACTCAGCAGGCCAGGCAGCATCTATGGAAATGAATAAACAGCCGAGGTTTTTGTCCTGGACCTTTCTTCAGTACTGGAAAGGAAGGGGGAAGGCACCGGAACAAAAAGGTGGGGGGAGGGGAAGGAGGATAGCTTGAAGGATGATGGGTGAAGCCGGGTGCGTAAGAAAAGGGCTGGAGTGAAAGGAATCTGATAGGAGAGGAGAATGGACCCAGGAGAAAGGGAAGGAGAGGGCACCGAGGGGGAAGTGATAGGCAGGTGAGAAGAAGTAAAGGGCCAAAGAGGGGAATAGAAGAAGAAGGGAGGGGGAGGGATGTTTTCTTTCCCCAGAAGGAGAAACTGATATTCATGCTATCAGGTTGGAGCTACCCGGACAGAAAATAAGGTGCTGCTCCTCCACCCTGAGGGTAGTCTCATCATGGTACAAAAGGAGGCCATGGACTGACATGTCAATCTTCCTATTACATCTACATTGGTCAAAGTTGATAGAAACCATTCATGTTGAAACCTGCTGTGTGTGCTTGAAGCTGTGATGGGGAGGGGAAATTCTGGGATTCTTGACCCAGTCCCAGGCCATCTCTGCCCTCCTGCAGTCACCCATAGAGCACTTAGCGCAGCAAAAGAGAGGGTGTAGAGGAGATTTACCAGGATGCTGCCTGGATTAGAGAGCATGTCTTATGAGGTTGAGTGAGCTAGGACTTTTCTTTTTGAAGCAGAGGAGAATGAGAGGTGACTTGGTAAAGGTGTAAAAGATGATCAGAGGCATAGATAAAGTGGGGAGCCAGCACCTATTTCCCAGGTTTGGAAATGGCTTATATGATGGAGCATATGTTTAAGTTGATTGAAGTAAAGTACAGAGGAGATGTCTGAGGTAGTTATTTTTTTACACAGAGAGTGGTGAGTATGTGGAATGTGCTGCCATTAGTAATGATAGCCTAATTGCAGGACAATTAACCTACCAACTGGTACACCTTTAGATTGTGGGAGGAAACCAGAGCACCTGGTGGAAACTCATGTGGTCACGAGGAGAATGAACAAATACTTTATCGGCAGTGGTGGGAACTGAATTCGGGTTGCTGGTAAAACATCGTGCTAACTCCTATGCTGCCCAATTTTGTAGCTCTGATCTCTCCTAAAACTCCTGAAAGTAGGGGCTTGACCTAGCCAATCTGTCCTTCTATGACAACCAGACTGGTGAATCTTTCATTGAACTCCTTTATTATAAGCATATCCTAAGAGATGAAAATCATTTTCTGGGCCAGGCCTCACCATGGCATTGTATGAACTTTAATATTATATCTCTGATGTCCTGATGTAGGGTCTCGGCTCAAAACATTGACTGTTTATCCCTCTCCATAGATGTTGCCTGACCTGCTGAGTTCCTCCAGCATTTTGTGCGTGTTTTTCACAATTTCTAGATTATGCAGAATCTCCTGTGTTTACTGTATTAATTTTTATTGCAAGAGTTTTAATTAATAAACTTAGTCTTGCAATTAAAATGTTTGCAATAAAAGTCAGCTCACCAATTGCTTTGTTAATTGCCTGTGCACGCATACAGGTGGTCATGAAAAGATTCTGTTCTTGTGAGGTGTTTATAACTCAGAGTCCGCAAATCAGCAATGTGGCTATAAATAGTGTTTGCATGCTGTAGAAGACACCTGCTGCCCTGCAGTATCTAGCAATCTGATCCCCATCCACCTTCCAGATGGGTGTCCATAAGTCTAGTTTCCACAAGCTGAAGAGGAATTTCTATACCTAATAAAGCAGCCATTGAGTGTATGCTTGTGATCTTCTGCTGCTGTAGCTTGTCCATGTCAGGGTTCAATATGTTTTGCATTCAGAGATCTTCTGCACATCACTGTTTGTAACGTGTGGATATTTGAGTTACAGTTGCCTTCCTGTCAACTCGAACCAGTCTGACGTTCTCCGCTGACCTCTCTCAGTAAGAAGGCATTTTTTCCCACAGAACAGCCACTCACTAGATGTTTTTTTGTTTTACGCATCATTCTGTGTAAACTCAAGAAACTGATGCGCGCGAAAATCCCAGGAGATCAGCAGTTTCTGAGATACTCGAACCATACCATCTGGCACCAACGATCATTCCACGGTCAAAGTTACTTGGGCCACAATTCTTCCCCATTCTGATGTTTGGTCTGAACACAACTGAACCTCTTGACCATGTCTGCATGCTTTTATGCATTGAGTTGCAGCCACATGATTGGCTGATTAGATATTTGCATTAATGGGCAGGAGTACAGGTGTACCTAATAAAGTGGCCACTGAGAGTATATTAGCTTTTGGTGATTTAAATACCACAATCCAGAGGTTCCCCTGCAACTTCACACCATCCTGGCCAGAAACTATGTTACTATCGCTTCATTGTTGTTGTATCTATATACCGGGACTCTGTACCTAACAGCATTGTGGCAATGTCTTTACCAGAGAGAGTGCAGTAGTTCAAGGACATGGTTCATGATCAGCTTTTTCAAAGGCAGATACAGATAGACAATAAATTCTGGTGTTGCCAGCAAAGCCCAAGTCTTGAAAACATGAATCAAAGTAAAATCAGTACTGCGGAGAATCTTACAGATGAACATCTGGCAGATTGCCCTTCATAAATCAAGGTACTAAGTACAGGAGTTGGAATGTAATGTGTAAGACCGTAAGATATAGGAGCAGAGTCAGGCTCTTTGGCCCATTGAGTCTGTTCTGCCATTTCATCATGTCTGATCAAGCTTTCCTCTCAGTCCCAATCTGCAGACTTCTTCCCATATCCCTTCATGCACTGACCCATCAAGAATCTATCAACCTCTGCCTTAAACATACATACATACTCAGCTTCCACAGCTGCCTGTGGCAAAGAATTCCACAGATTCACCACCCTCTAGCTAAAGAAATTTCTCCTCATCTCCAGTCTAAAAGGATGCCCCTCTATTCTGTGGCCAGAGGCTGTGTCCTCTGGTCTTAGACACTCCCACCATAGGAAATGTCCTCAACACATCGACACTGTCAAGGCCTTTTGACATTCCTATAGGTTTCAGTGAGGTCACTCCTCATTCCTTTCAATTCTAGTGAATACAGGCCCAGAGCCATCAAATACTCTTCATATGACAAACCTTTCAATCCTGAAATCATTTTTGTGAACCTCCTCTGAAGCCTCTCCAGTTTCAGCAAATCCTTTCTAAGATAAGGGGCTTGAAACTGCTCACAATACTCCAAGTGAGGCCTCACCAGTGTTCATCCTTGCTTTTATTTTCTAGTTTTCTTGAAATGAATGCTAACATCATTTTTGCATTCCTCACTGCAGACCCAACCTGCAAGTTAACCTTTAGGGAATCCTGCACAAGGACTCCCAAGTCCCTTTAGTCAACCTTTCATTTCTTCTACCAAAGTACATGGCCATATGTTTCCCAACACTGTATTCCATCTGCCATATCTTTGCCCATTCTTTTAATTCATCTAAGACCTTCTGTGACCTCTCTACTTCCTCAAAACTACTTACCCCATATCTTCATAGCATCTGCAAACTTTGCAACAAAGACATTGGTGAGGCCTAATTTGGAATACCGTCTGCAGTTCTAGTCACTTACCTACAGGAAAGCTATCCATAAGATTGAAAGAGTACAGCGAAAATTTACAAGGATGTTCCTGGGACTTGAGGACCTGAGTGAAAGGGAAAGGTTGAATAGGATTTTATTCCCTGAAGCTTGGGAGAATGGTAGAAATTTCATAGCAGTATATAAAGTTTTGAGGGGTATAGATAGGGTAAATGCAAGCAGGCTTTTTTCACTGAAGTTGGGTGACACTAGAACTAGAGGTCATGGGTTAAGGATGAAAGGGGAAAAGTTTAAGGGGAACATGAGGAGAAACTTCTTCACTCAGAGGGTTCTGAGAATGTAGAATGAGCTGCCAGCGCAAGTGGTGCATGCGAGCTCAATTTCAATATTTAAGCAAGGTTTGGATAAGTACATGGATAGTAGCAGTATGGAAGGCTACAGTCCAGGTGCAGGTCGATGGGAGTAGGCAGTTTAAATGCTTAGCATGGACTAGATGGGGCAAAGGGCCTATTTTAGTTGTGTACTTTTCTATGACTCTATATCTTGAACCATACGTCCCTCAAAAGATCCCTTCATGCTATTTTGGAAAAGATGTAATGTTTTCCTTAGTATCCTTCAAATTATTTACCTAACAACAGGAAGACTATTTAGTGCGTCATCCAGTTGCATTTGAGATCTCACTGAGCACAAATTGGTTGCCTCCTTTACTCCAACAGTCACAACATTTCAGGACACTTCAGTGGCTCTGAAAATTACGTTAAGATATAGATCAGGGAAGATGTTCTACATGTTCTTAGTTCTTCAAAATAAAATTCCATCAGAAGCCAAGTTGCACAACAACTTCTTACACCTCTGGAGAACATGTGCGGGATAGAAGCAGGGAGGAGAGAGGACTTAAGTAAGGTGGACCTGCAATTCGGGACGGGCTGCCAGGGACCATTGCAGTGCAGGCACTCCCACAGGGAACAATGGTGCGGTACAAGGAGTACACAGAGCTCAGCCTGTGGTGTGTGGCTGGTGCGAGCAAGCCCAGACCTGCAGGAGCCCAGCTCGCCGCCCACAGCCGACTGGATTGAGTAAGCAGTTTCGGTGCAGTTTCCCACGCGCCGGAGTTAGGGGAGCTGCCAGATGTCACAACACCTGCATGACAAACACACGCCTAGGCAGCCGAATTCATGGCTCCACACGTTAAGGAACCAAACCTCACTAAGATGCCCCAGGGCCAAGTGCCTCCACCCATAGATTGATTGTGTACCTCCTGTCACCCTCAGCCTGGGGACCTGTTTTAATTTTTATTAAGTCCTTTTTCCCCCTACTTCCCAACAATTAATCACAGATCAGTTTTTGCATTGTACGACTGAGTACTAACTGGGGACCTCTGTATCCATAACAAAGATACACGCCTCTGATTTTCAGACTTTCTGTTGAGTCTTGTTTCAATTGCATAGATTGAGAGGTTTCTCCACTGTTATGAATAAATCATGAATCAGCCACAAATGGTGGCAAATGTAGTTTAAGGTTCAAAGTTCAAAATAAATATATTATCAAAGTACAGATATGTCACCATATACAACCCTGAGATTCATTTTCTTGCAGGCATTCACAGTAAGTAGAAAGAAGCAGATTAGAATCAATGAGAAACCGCACAAGATTGAGACAAACGTCCAATGTGCAAGAGATCAACAAACTGTGCAAATGCAAAAAGAAAAGAAAAAAATACTACTACTAATAATAAATAAATAAATACACA
This sequence comes from Mobula birostris, assembly GCF_030028105.1. Lineage (NCBI taxonomy): Eukaryota > Metazoa > Chordata > Chondrichthyes > Myliobatiformes > Myliobatidae > Mobula > Mobula birostris. The sequence continues at coordinate 11,402,850 of NC_092396.1, forward strand.
ATGATAACCAACAACATGGGTTGGAGAGTCCTTAGAAGTGGGTCCATAGGTTGTGGAATCAGTTCAGTGTTGGAAGTGAAGTTCTTTCCTCTGGTTCAAGAGCCTGATGGTTGAGGACTAATACCTTTAAGAGGGCCTTCCTCCCCTTTCCTCACCACTCCCTTCTTCTCTTTATTCTGGCCATCTCACCTCCCCGGGGCAGGGCTTCAACCTCAAGTGTCGACAGTTCCTTTTCTCCCACAAATGCTGCTCGACCCACCGAGTTGACTGTTCGTTGCTCCAGATTCCAGCTGGTGCAGCCTCTTGAGTCTCTACTCAAGCTTCAGCCTTACCTCTGTTGGAAGGTCTCTGAGTTTGGTCAAAACCCAGTGCAGAGATTCAGAGACTGAGACACTCTTCTGGAGTACAGCGAGAGTACCCCCATTGTCTCCCTCCCATCAATGGAGAGGGGAGATATTGCCAGTATCATCAGTTATTTATTAGAGCGCTGCATACGCAGTGTCCTTAGTATTATCAAGGATCCTACCCATCCACCCAGCATCCTCTTTGACTTTCTACCATCAGGCAGGAGACTCTAATGCACAAAGGTAAGGACAGGAAACAGTTTCTTCCCTCCGGCCATTAGGCTTCTGAACTCCCTGCCCCATTGTATTCAAAGTGTCACCAGTTTATCAGTTCTGGACCTTACAATATTTAATTTATGCATTTTACTTTGTTTATTTATCAGCTGCACACACCCAAAATGACCATAGGACATAGGACAGTACAGAGAACCAACAGGCCCTTCAGCCCGCAATGTTGTGCTGAACCAGCTGAAAAGCAAATCAAAAACACCCAAACACTAATCCTTTCTACTTACACATTCTTCATATCCCTCCATCCACTTTACATCCATATGCTTATCTAAACCTCATATGTAATTCATCTGTAGATTTCATCCTTACTTTCCCAAGTTATTGCGTGTTTTATGTGTGTTACGTGTACTACTGTGGCTACACCTTGGACCGGAGAAGCATTGCTTTGTTTGACGGTCTACATGTACTGTATATAGTTAAATAACAACGAACTTGACTTGATTTGACTTGACTGCGTATATTCCTTTAGCCCTTCTAAAATCTTCATTAAATGTCTTTCCCCACCATTTTCTAACAATTAATCAAAAGCAATTTCAGAAATGGTTTTTGGATGAATGATTAAGCCAAAGCCTTCCCTTTGCAAAACCAATCACACTATTGGCACAAACTTCCCAAGGAGAAATGGGGAAAAAAGAAACAAACAGAGAGTTATGGGGAGAGAACAGGAATGTGGGAGGAACTAAATAGCCTTGTGATTTGCCGGCAAAGAAACAACAGGTCACATGGCCACCATATATGGTATGTCATTTTATTATTAAAGTCAACAAACCCATGCATCAGCCTCCCCACGTTAAACAAAGTCATACATTTGGCCAAATATTTTAATTTTGATTCCCATTCCTGTTCCAACGTGTTGGTCCATGGCCTCATCTTGTGCCAAGAGGAGGCCACCCTCAGGGTGGAGGAGCAACACCTTATATTCCGTCTGGGTAGCTTGCACCCTGATGGAATGAATATTGATTTCTCCTTCCAGTAAACAAATTCCCCCTTCCCCTTCATCTACTCCCCACTCTGACCCTTTACCTCTACTCACCTGCCTATTACTTCCCTCCCCAGGCCCTCTCTTCTCTTATCAAGTTCCTTCTTCTCCAATCATTACCTTTCCTATCCACCTGGCTTCACCTATCACCTTCCAGCTAGCCTCCTTCCTCTCCTCCCCACCTCCTTATTCTGGTATCTTCCCCCTTCCTTCTCAGTCCTGAGGAAGGGTCTCAGCCCAAAACATCAACTGCTTATTCATTTCCGTAGATACTGCCTGACCTGCTGAGTTCCTCCAGCATTTTGTTTGTGTTGCTTTGGATTTCCAGCATCTGCAGACTTTCTCCTGTTTAAAGTCATCACATATGTTCTCCATTAAGGGCAGAATATGTGGATGCTGAATCGGTCTCTACAGCCACCTGAGGACCCACCATAGGTAACCCCTTAAGAGAACATCATACTCAAGGCTCCAGAGTTTGCACTACTACTACTACTACTACTACTCCTAATCAAGTTCAAGTTCAAGTTTAATTGTTATTCAATTATATATGAATACCCATGAATATAGCCAAACAAAACAGTGTTATTCCGGGCCAAGGTGCAGAACAGTACTGACAGTCATTCACAGCGCAAGGCACATATAAGATATCAGTAAAATACAAAAAAATATAATCCAAGTCCCTGAGTCCATGAATGTTGCAGCAGTCTGTAGTCAAACACCATACACCTTGTCTTCTGGTGAGTGAATACTGGAGAGCAGCATCAACTTGCACCGACTTTGACGCCTCTCTCCTGGGCATCTGCAAGCTGGTGACACTGTGGTTTGAGACTTAGTCCTCGCCACTACCGAAGCCCCACAGCTCCTCCGCCGCTTGCCAATGTCAGTAAATCGGATTTGCCGCAATCCACCTTACCAATGTGCAACAGGGTCCTTCGATCACAAGAAGAGCAACTAAGAGAATCACTCACTGTTAGACTGCACGTCAGCTTCGCGCACCAATGCCTCTCTGATACAAGTAGCAGCATGATCTGCACCAAATACAGTTCCTTTGGTTTCACCCCAATGAACAACTTGATGATGAGGCAGACCTGCAGTTCTTTAAGCTCTTAATGTCCAGCGGAGTATTGCATTCACAACAAGTACATTTAAAAAAGACAATAACATCTTTGGTTAGCCTCACAGAAGCTGCTGCATCTGAGCGCACCACCAACTTACTAGAAGAATTTACTACTACTACTACTAGTCCTACTACTACAGTCAGCAAACTGTAAAACACAATACTTGGAGACATTTTGCAGGTCAGACTATGTTGGTAAGTTGTACAGAGAATTGATGCTGGAAATGTTGCCTTTCTTCCACAACTGTTGGAATGCTGGGGTCAAAATAAAACAAATCAAAATTGCCCCCAGAATACATTCCTGTCAGCACTTATCCACTCATCATTATTATGTACTGAGTCGTGGGCAATCATGGCCTTCCATCTGTCTGTGGGGAAGTCCCCCTTCACACTCTTTTCTCTATCCATGACCGTGATTGTACTTGGCAAATTTTTCTACATAAGTGGTTTGCCATTGCCTTCTTCTGGACAGTGTCTTTACAAGAGAGGTGGCCCCAGGCATTATCATTACCCTTCAGAGATTGTCTGCTTGGCATCAGTGGTTGCATAACCAGGGCTTGTGATGTGCACCAACTGTTCATACCACCATCCACCACCTGCTCCTGTGGCTTCACATGACCCTGATCGGGGTCGGGGGGGGCACTAAGCAGGTGCTACACCTTGCACAAGGGTGACCTGCAGGCTAGCAGAGAGGAGGAGCACTTTACACCTCCTTTGGTAGAGACATATCGCCACCCTGTCACCAAATTATTTAACCACTAGCACATCTACATCTCACCCTCTGGCCCAAGGGACATAACAACATTTAAATCAGTTCCTCACTGTTTTTGTTTCAAGATTGAAGGTTGTTTATTGGCATACTTCACCACACAAATGTAAAGGTGAACAAAATAATTGCTACTCTGGATCCAATGCAGCATAAAAAACACAATAAGCATAAAGAGCACAAGAAAATACTTTAAAACCCAGAATAAATATAAACATAAAAAAGCAATCCTACACAGCACAATGTACAAGTAACTGTCCTACACATTGACTGACTGTAAATAAAAGTGAGGTTAGGTGATTGGTATGCAGTGGTGGTGGGCTGGGTTAATGGATAGAGATGTTGCTAGGGCTGACAGCCTGGGGAAGTAACTGTTTTTTGAGTCTAGTCATTCTGGTTTGGATGCTGTGTAGCCTCTTTCCTGATGGGAGTGGGACAAACAGTCCATCAGCAAGATGGGTGGGATCCTTCCTGATATTATTGCCCTTTCTGCATATATGAAGCTGGGTTCTAGTGGAATTTCATCCTGATGAAGAGCCTCGGCCCAAAATCTCAACTGCTTATTTCTCTCCATAGATGCTGCCTGATCTGCTGAGTTCCTCCAGCATTTTATGTGTGTTGCTCTGGATTTCCAGCATCTGCAGATTGTGTTTACAATGTTAATCTGCCGGTCTTCTGCAATACAACATTGGCATATTGACACGCCACAACAAAATGCTGGAAGAACATCATGGGTCAGGCAGCAGCTATGGAGGGTATGGACAGCTGAACGGTTTGGCTCGAGACCCTTTAGCAGTCCTGATGAAGAGTCTCAATCGATAAATGCAATTTCCCTCCATAGATGCTGCCTGACCTGCTGAGTTCCTCCAGCATTTTATGCATGTTGCTCCAGATTTCCAGCATCTGCAGCCTCTCTTGTGTCTCTTTTTGCATATTGGCTTTATGATTGATGAAACATCACAAAGACATCTTACACATGCCATTGGAATTGAGCCAAGGGACCGAAGATTAGGAAAAGGAAGAAATAAGAGTGTGTTTTAAGAGATCTCCCAAAACTGTTAAATGAAAGGAAGAAATAAAAATCTTAAAAAAAAGTAGGCAATGGAAATATAAAATAAAATCAGAAAATGTTGGCGGCACTCAGCAGTTCAGGCTGCAAGTGGAGAAAAGAATTAGAGTTAATATTTCAGGTCAAAGACCCTTTGCCAGACCTGGCAAGAACCCTTCAAAGGAAGAGGAAAAGTGGTGGCAGTTTCTGGAGAAGATTCCTGGGTGTGGAATCCTGGCATAGTGACAAGCGGAGGCCTTGGAAAGCAGTCTTGGATTACAGAATTAACTTCTTCAGTAATGGTAGAAGTGAAGTAGCAAGCTGGTGTGTGTATCTGTGTCCTGGGATAGGGAGGCACCAAGAGAGAGAGCGAGAGAGTCTGTAGGAAAAACAGTGAGGTAAAGACAGATGGAGAGGAGAAGGCATCGAGGGAGAGGGATAGCGAGAGGGGGAGAGAGAGAGAGAGAGAGAGAGAGAGACACACACACACACACACACACACACACACACACAGACACAGAGAGACAGGACAATGTGAGAAAATGAAAGAATAAGTATGAAGATAGCATTGTGGAAATGAGCAAGTGAGTGTAGTTAAAGGAAAGAAGGAAAATGAGTGAATGGAGAGAAAGGAACAAGGGAATGAGAGAGTGAATGGGGAGAGCTGATGAGAGTAAGCAGAGAGAAAGGAGCGAGAGGATGAGAGTAGACGAAGAGCAGCAAAGAAGAGTGAGCGGCCCAGAAGAAAAGGAAATGAGAGCCCAGCCCGAGTGAACAGGAGGGGACTCTTCTTCACCCAGGGGTGGTGAGAGTGTGGAACGAGCTGCCAGTGTAAGTGCCGCATGCAAGCTCGATTTCAATGCTTAAGATAAGTTTGGATCGGTATGTGGGTGGGAGGGGTTTGGAGGGCTACGGTTCGGGTGCAGACAGTTTAAATGATTTGACATTGACTAGAAGGGCTGAAGGGCCTGTTTCTGTGCTGTTCTTTTCTATGACTCTATAAGAGATCAGAGTCTGTGTGTGTGTGTGTGTGTGTATGAGAGAAGAGGGAGTGTGTCTGTAGATAAGTGTGTGCATGTCATGTTGAAAACTAATCAAGGTGAGAAATTCACCGGCAGTGTGAAGTCCAGTGTTACATCAGATGCCTCAAGGTTAGTCAGTTGGTATTACTTAAAAGGGTGTGTAATCGAAACCAACCTTCTTTGTCTGCTCGGGTTGACTCTGCACAAGCCGCTGTGAGGGCAACTCACCCGTGCCATTGCGAATGTCCCAGACGACATAGACATGCCTCTAATTTGGAGATTTCTTAATAGATGTCAAAACGTTTGATTTAAAGCCTTTCGGCAGTTGGACCTGTGCCTTGGAGATATAGTGGGTTCAAGAGCCCTAACAAGTTACAACATATTCACCACCTTACATCTTCTTTCCCACGGCTGGACGAAGTTTCAATCATCGACTCCCAGCAGCCACATAAAAGGCTACTAAACAATTTCAAGACTGCAATCATTTTTAAAAATTTTTAAGGAAATGAAATTGAAATAAATATTGGCCCTGTGAACCCATTTTTAAGGAGAACTGTAGCCAAGTAATCTGAAGAAGGCGACAATCATTGCACTCTTAGTAAACTAATCTGAAATAAATTGAAGATACATGCTACATTTGACACTTCTTTCTGTTCCAAGTTACTTCCTCCCTGTTGTGGCACTTATTAAAAGCTGCCTGCATAGTAAGGTGCTTGAAACGAAACTGTCCCTGTCGTCAGGCAGCTTACCGTCTGAAATATACACTCAATGGCCACTTTATTAGGTACACCCGCACACCTGCTTGTTAATGCAAATATCTAATCAGCCAATCACGTGGCTGCAACTCAATACATAAAAGCATGCAGACGTGGTCAAGAGGTTCTGTTGTTGTTCAGACCAAACATCAGAAAGGGGAAGAAATGTGATATAAGTGACTTTGACCGTGGAATGATTGTTGGATTGTTGGTGCCAGACAGGGTGGTTTGGGTATTTCAGAAACTGCTGACCTCCTGGGATTATCACACACGACAGGCTCTGGAGTTTACAGAGAATAGTACAACAAAATGAAAAAAAGAACTTCCAATGGGTGTCAGTTCTGTGGCCAGAAGTTCTTTGTTAATGATGGAGGTCTGAGGACAATGGCCAGACTGGTTCAAGATGACAGGGAGGTGACAGTAACTCAAATAACCACATATTACAACAGAGGTGCACAGAAGAATACTTCTGAGAATGCACAACACATCAAACCTTGAAGTGGATGGGCTCAGTGGCCACCTTATTAGGTACAGGACAAACTGAGTGTAATATTGCGGTTATCACCATAACAAGTCTGTCAGCAATTTGAATCTATTCAATCCGCCCATTGTATGGTGATGTGCAATTTTTACAGCTACATCTGAATTCACTGATTAAACACAAGGAGGCCATTCAGCCTGTTATATTCATGCCGTCTCTTGGCAGAGCAGTCGCCATACCCAGGCTACTTTTTTCTCGCTGACATGAGGAACTGACTCCACTTGGATTATTTTGTTTTCTTTTTCTAGAGATTGTTCATTGCCTGTCACATCCAACATTGTCAGGAGACCTGTGTTGGAGAGTTTTTAAAGTGTACAGGAGCAGTTCCACTTGAGCTTGGAAGTCTGCGTCCAGTGTTACGAGTAGTCGGGGAGGGGTAGCACCTCTGGTGGGGGAACACTTCACGTCCTTTTCAAGGCGGTTAGTCCACCTTTGGTCCCCCCCTGGCACTCAGCTGTCACCTGTGGCTCCCCGCAGCTGTTTGCATGCGACAGCGGCCACACCCTTGGCAATGGCTTCGACAAGCCGGCTAAACCAGGTGAGGGTAGCTGATGGGTCTCAAACCCTCGGTGAGATAGGGAATTGTCTCTCCCAGCATGTGAAGACAGACTCCGGCGGATTGAGCAGACGAGACCAATGGAAGGTCCAACGGTCAAGAAGGTGGTCTCTGCAAGCGTCGTGGAACATGTAGAGCATGACTAGACACAGAAGACGTCCTGGTCATCCACTGCGCCTAGACCCATCTTCAGCTGTCTCGACTCTGTCTTGCCACTGGATCCAGATGTGAATTGGGAAGAGAGAGTGAGGCAGACGCTGCGCAACTCTCCCTCACTTAAATCCAAATCACGCGCTAGTCTCGACACCATCATAATGGAGTCGAGGTCTTCATCGACGTCGACAATGGATGAACACCAACAGGGGTTTTCCAGGGTTGCAATGGATGACCACCATGTCTTCTGTCCTGCCCTTCGATCCCCTCAAAGCTTTGCAGAAACAGCTCCCTGGCCGACGGAGCTCACATTTGTTCTCATCCATCCAATCTGCTGGAGCTAACTTCACATGGTAGGACAGGTGTGTCCCTGTCTCAGCAGGCTATGAGGCCTGGCGGCTATCCTCACTTGCCTTAGCCCGCATGCCGAAGTGCTGCACTGGGGTGTGGCTGCTCTCGCATGCAAACAGCTAATTAGAGCAACAGTGGAGAACTGAGTGCCCAGTGGGACCCAAATGGACACTACAAGCCCCTTCACCAGAGGTGCTGCCCCTCCCTGGACACCACATACACCACAATCCGGGGATTATACTGAAGATATGGACAATTTTCAAATCCCGGCGGAAATAAGGGCCATGGGGTTACTGGAGGAAAGCGGCCTGACTCGATGAGTTCCCCCGGCATATTGTGCATTTTGCTCAAGATTTCTAGCATCTGCAGAATCTCTGCTGTTCATGGCAATATTTGGTCTTGTCCTGCATGGGAGGTACAGTATTGGGTAAGGATAAGGTGGAGTTCAGAATCAGGTTTACTATCACTGACATACGTCATAAAGCTTGTTGTTTGCATCAGCAATACATAAAATATATTATAAATTATATTGTGTATATATAAATTAAATAAGTAGTCCAAAAAGAGAGCAAAAATACTGAGGTAGTGATCGTGGGTTCATTGTCCATTCAGAAATCTGATGGCAGAGGGGAAGAAGCTGTTCCTAAAACGTGGAGTGTGTGTCTTTAGGCTTTTCCACCTCCTTCCTAATGGTAGTAGTGAGAAAAGAGTGTGTCCTATGTGATGGGGCTATTTAATGATGGATGCTGCCTTTTGATGATGTCTTCAGTGGTGGGGGAGAGAGGTACTAGTGCCCATTATGGAGCTGATGGAGTTTACTACCGTCTGCAGCCTTTTTCCCAATCCTGTGCAGTGGCCCCGCCGTATCAGATGGTTGTTTCGTGTAAATGTGAAATTGTAGCCCAACAAGAGGGAATGGACATGAGAGAAAGGTAAGGGAAGTGTTGCAGTTTGGAACCTCCTTTCACGATCACAAGCATCACAAGTGTTTACAGCTAATGAATTAAGCTTAAAATTAGTTGTGATGTGGGGAATCTAATGCTATTAGTTCATAGTCAGCAAAGTCCCACAAAAAATAATGTGGTACAAGACCAGAAGATGTTTGAGATGTTACATTCAAGTTGTATAAGACATTGGTGAGGCCAAAGTTGGCATATTGTGTGCAGTTTTGATACCTACCTACAGAAAAGATGTAAATAAGATCAAAGGAGTACAGAGAAAATTTACAAGGATGTTGCCAGTTCTGGAGGACTTGAGTTATAAAGGAAGATTGAATAGGTTAGAACTTTATTCCTTGGAATGTAGAAGACTGAGAGGAGATTTGATGTTGGTATACAAAATTATAGGGTAAATACAAGCAGGCTTTTTCCACTGATGTTGGGTGCAACTACAACTAGAGACCATGGGTTAAGGGTGAAAGGTGAAAAGTTTAAGGGGAACTTGAGGGGAAACTTCTTCACTCAGAGGGTCGTGAGAGTGTGGAATGAGCTGCCAGCACAAGTGATGCATGCAAGATCGATTTCAACGTTTAAGAGAGACTTGGATAGGGACATGGATGGTCAGGGTAAGGAGAGCTATGATCCTGGTGCAGGTCAATGGGAGTAGGCAGTTTAAATGGTTTGGCATGGACTGGATGGGCCGCATGGCCAGTTTCTGTGCTCTACTTTTCTATGTCTCTATGTTTGTTGAGAAACAGTATCAGAATCAGAATTACTTTATTGCTGGTATGCGAAACATATCAGAATTGATTGTGGTTTGGTGCCAAGCATAAAACACAGGACAGTACCATAACAGACAAACCAATAGCAACCAGCAATTTACAATAGTGCAAACAGCCACATGAGTGCCCGTCAATAATCAAACTTAAATCAATGTGAACAAATGAACAGACTCAATAATCATCAACAGAACAAGGAGAGCAGGAAAAGATCATTTAACAGATGTTGTGTTGGGCATTACACCAGAGTGAGCTTTGTTGAGAACCTGGTTAGCTACAGGAAAGAAGCTTCGGAGGTGACACGTGGTCCTGGTTGTGATGGACTTGCAGCGTCTCCCCAATGCAATTTGGTTAATAGGTGACTGCTAAGGTGGGTGGAGTCAGCAGTAATTTTTTCAGCCCTTTTTTTCGCTCTGGTGATGAATAACAGCCAGGATAACAGCAACTTTTCAAATAGTGCCAAAATATCACATTTGGTATTATTCTATATGAAATATTTATTCTCAGACGCCACTTATTGGATACATCTCTATAATGAGTCAACCTGTAGACCGGGAAGTGATAACCCCCTCCTGTTAGACTGCTATTAACCTCTGTTTAGCAGAGCTCTTATGAGACAAAAGCTCAAATATTTTGGCCACATCATGAGAAGACAAGATCCCTTGGAGAAGACTCTCATGTTAGGTAAAATAGAAGGTAAAAGAAGGACAGGATGACAAAGGCTATGATGGATGGATACTATTACTCAAATTATGTGTATGACCTTGGGGTATCTTAGAGAGGCAGCTTCCAACAAGAAGGCTTGGTGTGCAGGATTCCATGAGGTCACAAAGAGACTCAACAACGACTGAACAACTATTCAGAGCTCTGTTTAAGCCTTGTTTACCACACCCTGCTATTGTGGACACCCTGTGCAATGCTATCATGACTTCTTATCTGGACGGTGTGAATGTGCACCTATTACTGTTCAATATCACGGTAATCCTTGCACCACATTCTTATCAGTGTGAACTTGTAAATCCTGTACATTTTATTTTTAAGGTAACTTATTTTTTAAAATTCCTTCTTACTTCTCTTCTAATATTTGTATATCTGTACACTTGTAATGCTGCTTTAACACTGTAATTTCCTTTGGGATCAATAAAGTATCTATCTATCTAATAAAGTGGCCATTGAGGTGTATATATACTGTACATACAGTAAATCATTGATACTAATATTATTTGTAGTTAACCGAGGTGAGTGATTTAAATATATTAAGGGAAATGTATATATGAAGCATTTCTGTATATTGCCCTTTTAGCCCAATTTGTCTAAGCCGGTGTTCATGTTCAACTTGAGCCTCCTCATGTTCATCTTTCTCGAACCTTATCAGCAGATCTTTAGCCCTCCCAGCATACGCCCACCTTCTGGGGGAAAAGAAGACCACGGTTTAATGTCAGTGCTGTGAGACGGAATCTCTGATGGTGCAATCTATCAAGCCGCGCACAAGAACTCCTAACTTAGGTGATCGGGTCAAGTCCCTGGAGAGGGATTCGAACCCACCACTCAGGAGTCCACTCTCCCTCCCCCTTGAGAGGAGGTTGAAACTAATCGTTCTGAGATAAACATCAAGTAGACCAACAAGTAAAAACAAATGCAGAGAGATACGGGCAGGGGAAATTTGGTTAAAAAGAAACACAATAGTGGAAAAATGTAACTTCCCTTAAGTTAAGCCCTGTTAGGTTTATAATGACAGAGCAGAAGTATGTTTGGACTTGTCCCAGCAGAGCATATTAAGATGCTCAAAGTGCCTTTTATTCTTTGAACAATGGTTGAGATGGGTCTCTGTCTTGTTATGCATTAAGGGCAGATCTAGGCATGCATCCTCGTATGTTCTTTACAAGTGTCAATTTAGTTTAAAAATGGCTTGAAGCACGATTTTTAAAAATTAATTTTTGGATCAGTGTTTCAATAGAAAGCTCAGGATCTATTGCCTATCCACTGTGAATCAGGTTTGTTATCACCGACGTATGTTGTGATATTTGTTCTTTTGTGGTAGCGATACTGTGTAACAGATAAAATATACCATCAATTACAATAAGAGCGATATCTATTTACACACACACACACACACACACACACACACGCAGTACATTCCAGTTAATTTGAACACATCGGAACAAGTACATTTTGGCCCAATTAAGCGGCAGCCCCAATGAGCTGAAGTTTTATGGAAGTAGTTTAAAAAGGTATAAAAAAGACAAAGCAAGTAACAAATGAAATACAGAACAATTAGAATACTACCAATAGTGCAACAGTGCTATAAAACTGTGCAAAATTCTTAATAGTTATCATCCAGTGAATGCGATGAACAGAATCAGCACAGGCATTCAGTGCAGATAATGGACTGCCTTCATTATAAAATGTAGGAGCAGAATTAGGCTATTTGGCCCATCATATATGCTCCGCCCATCAATCATGGCTGATTTATTAACCCTCTCAACCCCATTCTTCTGCCTTCTCCCTGCAACCTTTGATACCCTTACTAATCAAGAACCTATCAACCTCTGCTTTAAATATACCCAATGACTTGGCCTTCACAGATGTCTGTGGCAATGAATTCCACAGATTCACTACCCTCTGGCTAAAGAAATTCCTCTTTATTTCTTTTCAAAAGGGATGTCCTTCTTTTCTGAGGCTGTGTCCTCCGGTCCTAGATTTCCCCATTATTGGAAACATCTCCTCATCTGCGCTATGTAGGTCTTTCAATATTTGACAGGTATCAATAAGATCAGCCGACATTTTTCTAAATTTTGGCAAGTATGGGCTCAGAGACTTCAAATGGATTTAGGAGGTACAGTCAGCATTGCCTAGTATGGGACCTACTGGAATCACTGTGCACTTGTGGTGAATAGAATAACTATGTAGGGTGGATGATGATACTCATCATACCATTGCTTTGTCCTGGATGCTACTCTGCTGGCTCTCACTGAGGCAACTGGAGAACTTTCCATTGCTCTGCTGACCTGATAGTGGCAAGGCTTTGAGGTTTCCAGAGGTAAGCCAGTCACTGCAAGGTATCAGCCTCACACCTTTTCTTATAACAGCTGTATCTAAATGGGGGCTGGTTTGGTTGAGTTGCTGTACAACAGTGACTCCGAAAATATTGATAGTGAGGGTCTCACCCAATGTCATTGAATGTCAGCGGTTTATAAACTGTGTTGGCGCGTGGCCAAGTGGTTAAGGCATTTGTCTAGTGATTTTAAGGTTGCTAGTTCAAGCCTTGGCTGAGGCAGCGTGTGTGTCCTTGAGCAAGGCACTTAACCACACATTGCTCTGCGACGACACTGGTGCCAAGCTGTATGGGTCCTAATGCCCTTCCCTTGGACAACATCGGTGGCGTGGAGAGAGGAGACTTGCAGCATGGGCAACTGCCGGTCTTCCGTACAACCCTGCCCAGGCCTGCGCCCTGGAAACCTTCCAAGGCGCAAATTCATGGTCTCATGAGACTAACGGATGCCTATCAATCAATATCATAAAGAAAACTATGGAACTCATAAATAACCAACAAAAACCCTCTTTACAAATAATAACTGACAAAATGTTGAGTTTGAGCTTTTTTCCCAGAAGGCTGTAAATGTTAACCCTAAATGGATCACCTATAGAAAATAGTGAAATTAACCAAAAGCAGGTCTGGAACAGATTGTCATCATCATTATGTGTCGTGCCATATGATGATGTTCCATGACCTTCATTGTTCTTGGCAAAATTTTCTACAGAAGCGGTTTGCCATTACCTTCTTCTGGGCCATGTCTTTACAAGACAGATGACCCCAGCCATTACCAATACTCCTCAGGTATTTTTTTTACATCCAGAGCTCCTAGGGACGAATTGTGTAGCAGCAGAACTCTCAATGGATACGATTAAATATTCTCGTTCCAGCCTGATACAGCTAAAAAGCACAACTGCTTCCAAGGTCAGTACAGTCAACAAAGATGTCTTAATGCGTTTAAATGAACTATCGCTGCTTAAAACTGACGGAAACAATGTCGATTGAGGTGGATTGGTCCTCGAAGGATTCCACGCAGGAAATGTGGCCGCAAGTCAGGGATACAAGTGCATTGAAGGAAATAGGGTTTTAGATTCCCAAAACCAACTATTTTGCTGGCAAACATACAGTCTCTGGTGAATAAAATCGATGATCTCAGAGCTAGGGTGCTGAATCAGAGGGACATTAGGACCGCATGTGTCCTTTGTTTTACGGAATCCTGGTTAACCCCTTCTGTACTGGATGCAGCGATTCAGATCGACGGGTTTACTATGCACCGTCAGGATAGATCTATAGAGTCTCTCAAAAGCAGAGGTGGAGGAGTATGCCTCATAATCAACTCTTCTTGGTGCACAAATATATCAGTGCTGTCCCAATTCTGCTCACCAGAGCTGGAATATCTAGCGGTTAAGTGCCATCCTTTTTACCGACCATAGGAGATCTCCGGAATCATTTTGGTAGCAGTGTACATTCCACCTCAGGCCAATGTCAATTTCAATGATGATCTGAGCAATGGGATCAACATGCACGAAACAGCGCACCCTAACACCTTCACGCAACACACATCAAAGTTGCTGGTGAACGCAGCAGGCCAGGCAGCATCTCTAGGAAGAGGTACAGTCGACGTTTCAGGCCGAGACCCTTCGTCAGGACTAACTGAAGGAAGAGTTAGTAAGAGATTTGACTTTCAATCCCTTACTAACTCTTCCTTCAGTTACCCCTGACGAAGGGTCTCGGCCTGAAACGTCGACTACACCTCTTCCTAGAGATGCTGCCTGGCCAGCTGTGTTCATCAGCAACTTTGATGTGTGTTGCTTGAATTTCCAGCATCTGCAGAATTCCTGTTGTTTGTTGCTAACACCTTCACCATCGTTTTGGTGGATTTTAACCAGGCCAGTCTGAGAAAAACACTAAGCAATCACCAACCACAGATCACTTGCAATACTAGAGAAAGCAAAATACTGGGCCATTGTTACACCACCATCAAGAATGCCTACTGTGCTATTCCACGCCCTCACTTCGGGAAGTCTGATCACCTGGCTGTACTTCTACTCCCTGAGTATTGGCAGAGACCGAAGACTGCAGCACCAGTCGTGATACCAAGAAGGTACGGAGCGCTTACAGGACTGCTTTGAATTGGTGGACTGGACTGTATTCAGGGATTCATCTTCGAACCTGAATGAGAATGCTGCAGTTGTTACCAACTTCATTAAAACCTGTGTGGATGAGTGTGTGCCTACAAAGACTTACTGTACATTCCCAAACCAAAAGCCATGGATGAACCAAGAGGTACGTCGTCTGCTGAAGGCTAGATCTGTGGCATTCAAGTCTGGCGACCCAGGCCCGTACCAGAAATCCAGTTATGATTTGCGGAGGGCTATCTCAAAGAGGAAGAGACAATTTTGAATGAGATTGGAGGTGACATCGGATGTACAACAACTCTGGCAGGGTTTGAAAGGCATTACTTCCTATAAAGTGAAACCCAATAGTATGAATGGCAGAGATGCTTCACTACCAGATGAACCCAATGCCTTCTATGCCGGCTTTGAAAGGGAGAATATGACTACAGTCGTGAAGATCCCTACTTCACCTGATGACCCTGTGATCTCTGTCACAGAGGCTGATGTTACACTGTCTTTAAAGAGAGTGAGCCCTCGCAAGGCAGAAGGTCCTGATAGAGTACCTGGTGAGGCTCTGAAAACCTGTGCCAACCAACTGGCAGGAGTATCCAAGACATTTTCAACCTCTCACTGCTATGGGTGGAAGTTCCCACTTCATTCAAAAAGGCAACAATTACACCAGTCCCTAAGAAGAATAATGTGAGCTGCCTTAATGACTATTGCCCAACAGCACTCACATCTACAGTGATGAAGTGCTTTAAGAGGTTGGTCACGACTAGACTGAACTCCTGCCTCAGCAAGGACCTGGACCCATTGCAATTTGCCTATCACCTCAATAGGTCAATGGCAAATGCAATCTCAATGGCTCTTCACACAGCCTTAGACCACCTGGACAACACAAACACCTACGTCAGGATGTTGTTCATGGACTATAGCTCAGCATTTAATACTATCATTCCCACAATCCTGATTGAGAAGTTCCAGAACCTGGGCCTCTGTACCTCCCTCTGCAATTTGATCCTTGACTTCCTAACCTGAAGGTCACAATCTGTGCGGATTAGTGATAACATATCCTCCTCGCTGATGATCAACACTGGTGCACCTCAGGGTGTGTGCTTAGCCCATTGCTCTACTCTATTCCCACGACTGTGTGGCTAGGCATAGCTCAAATACCATTTATAAATTTGCCGATGATACATCCATTGTTGGTAGAATCTCAGATGGTGACGAGAGGGAGTACAGGAGCAAGATATGCCAACTAGTGGAGTGGTGTCGCAACAACAACCTGGCACTCAACGTCAGTAAGGTGAAAGAGCTGATTGTAGCCTTGAGGAAGGGTAAGATGAAGGAACACATACCAACCCTTATAGAGGGATCAGAAGTGGACAGTGTGAGCAGCTTCAAGTTCCCGTGTGTCAAGATTTCTAACCTGATCCCAGCATATCGATGCAGTTATAAAGAAGGCAAGGCAGCAACTATACTTCATTAGCAGTTTGAAGAGATTTGGTATCTCAAGAGATACACTCAAAAACTTGATGTACTGTGGAGAGCATTCTGACAGGCGGCATCACTGTCTGGTATGGGGGGGGCTACTGCACAGGACTGAAAGAAGCTGCAGAGGGTTGCAAATTTAGTCCATCTCGGCTACTAGCCTACAAAGTACCCAGGACACCTTCAAGGAGCAGTGTCTCAGAGAGGCAGCATCAATTATTAAGGACCTCCATCACCCAGGACATATCCTTTTCTCACTGTTACCATCAGGTAGGAGATACAGAAGCCTGAAGGCACGGACACTGTGATTCAGGAAGCTTCTTCCCCTCTGCCATTCGATTCCTAAATGTACATTGAACCCTTGAACACTACCTCACTTTTTAAATATATATTATTTCTGTTTTTTGCATGTTTTTAATCTATTTGATATATGTATACCGTAATTGATTTACTTATTATTTTTTTCTTCTAGATTATGTATTGCATTGAACTGCTGCTGCAAAGTTAACAATTTTCACAACACATGCTCGTGATAATAAACCTGATTCTGAAGTCTTGATGAAGGGTCTTGGCCCAACCCGTTGACTGTTTACTCTTTTCCACAGATGCTGCCTGGCCTGCTGCATTCCCCCAACATTTTGTGTGTGTTGCTTGGGTTTCCAGCATCTGCAGATTTTCTCATGCTTGCTCTTCAGAGACTGTCTGCCTGGTGTCAGTGGTCACATAACCAAGACGTGATATGCATCAGCTGCTCATTCGACCATCCATACCCTGCTCCCATGACTTCACGTGACCTTGTTCGAGGGGGGGGGGGAGGAGGGCTAAGCAGGTGCTACACTTTGCCCAATGGTGCCCTGCAGGCTAGTGGAGGGAAGAAGTGCCTTACCCCTCCTTTGGTAGAGACGCATCTCCACCCTGCCACCTTCTGGAACAGAGAAATTGTCCAGAAACAGAACCTTCTGTGGACTGAGTGGTGCAGACAACCTCACACATTTCACTGCACAGCGGTGTGAGAAGAGGATCCGCTTTTAAAGGCACAGGTCCTTGCCAGCCAATAGCAAAGTGTAGTTGCCACAGTGGAGAGAGAGGAGGAAATGCTCCCAGATTCATTCAAAGTGACATGAAGGTGTTGGTCAACAAAGTACATGCCAGAACGATGCTGAAGAGAGACAGGTGACCCAGCAAGGCCAGTTGTCTCCTCCAGAAAAGGAAATCCCTATAGAATCGAGTAAGGTGGAAATTAATTTTGTGTTACGCCACTGAAAACACTTCTTTGCCTTTGTCTCTCTCTCTCTCTCCCTTCCTCCTTCACTCTCCTTTTTAAATTATCTATTATTTATTTATTAATAAGATACAATATGAAGTAGCCCCTTCCAGCCATGCCACCCTGCAAACCCCAATTTAACCCTAGTCTAATCATGGAACAATTTACAATGACCAGTTAACCTACTGACCGGTATGTCTTTGGACTGTGGGAGGAAACTGGAGCACCCAGAGGAAACCCACGCGGTTATGGGGAGAATGTACAAACACCTTACAGGCAGCTGCAGGAATTGAACCCGGGTAGCTTGCTCTGTAAAGTGTTATACTACCATATCTTCCCCCTCTTTTTCTCTCTTGCACCCTCCATACTTCTTGTCTCTTCCCCCTCTCCTCACACACACACACACCCCTACATCTAACACTCAGGATCACATACACAGATGCATACAAACTTGGCAAGCACTTCATTTACATTGCCCGCACACCTGTCCTCTCCTAAATCCCACCTTCACCTCACCATTGACAATCTAACCTCTCCAACTCAGAGGAGTCTCTGTCGTCCTCCTCGTGGAATTCGCGGGTTTTCTCTGGGCCCTCCAGCTTCCTCCCATATTCCAAAAACGTACCAGGTAGGTTAATTGGTCAATGCAAATTGTCCTGTGATTTGGTTAGGGTTAATCTGATTTGTTGTGGGTTGGACATACCGTAGGGCAAGTCTTCAAAGCCGTAAAATGCCATCTCTCAGTGGGCAGGGCAAAATCATCGTGATCTTGAGCTACTAACATTGATGCACATCTTATCCCAGTAAAACTGCAAGAATTGTGGGCCTCACACCAACTGATGAGTCAGAGGAAAACTTTTGAAATCAAAGTGGTTGCCGCAGTTCAGGTGGATGTGTAATTGTGAAACCGTCAAGCTCCTTGGTAGGACTTGAAACGCCTAGGTAGGGTGGATGTGGAGAGGATGTTTCCAGTTGTGGAGGAGTCTAGGACCAGGGCCTCAGAGTAGAAGGACATCCCTTTAGAATAGAGAAGAGGAGGGATTTCTTTAGTCAGGAAGGTGGTGAATCTGTGAAATTCATTGCCACTGATGGCTGTGGAGCCCTAGTCATTAGGTATTTTAAAATGGAGGTTGATGGGTTCTTGATGAGTCACTGCATCAAAGGTTACGGGGAGAAGGCAGAAGATTGGGATTGAGAGGGATAATAAATCTGCGATGATAGAATGGTGGAACAGACCCTGAATGGTCTGATTCTGCTCCCACGTCTTATGGTCTTATAGCCCATGTAGGCAAAGTCTGTCTCCTCCACTGAGCAGGGTCAAACCCATCTTCTTTTAGCTAATCTTCAGATATCCTGTTGCTTCTGTACTTTGAGCTTGCATCTCATGACCTTAGGCCACAGAATCTGATCTGCTCCCTCTGGCACTGGCAGTTGGCATCTGTTGACAAGGTTGGGTAGCCTGTTGCTTATTTTCCTTTACTTTTTTTTAAATGTAGAGATACAACACGGTAATAGCCCCTTGCAGCCCAATGAGGCCATGCCACCCAATGAAATCCATGTATCCATGTTTCTAACGCAGCCGCCCAATTGGATGACAGCTTAGACCATATTCTGCAAAGATTTTCAGGATGCTTTCTCAATAACCTGATCTGCCCATGATGGCGACAGGAGGGATGTAATAAGATCTGAGGGGAAAACCAAATGCCATACAAAGTTTTTTTAAAACTCTTTTCATTCTTTTTCTTCCCTTATATAGCTTCTTTCTACAGTCTGGTCACTTATCAAATCAGCAGTGTGGATAGCACTGGAAAGAGGCCAGTTGGCTTCTCAAATCTGTGCTAACTCTATCAGAGCAATTTCCTCAGCCACTTTGCTCACGGGTTCCCTATTGTTTTTATCTTTCAAGTACCTATCCAAGTCCTGACTGAAGCCATGAATCAATGTTTTCACCAGCAGTGGATTTCAGATTCTAACCACCTTCTGAATAAAAGAATACTCATCTCCACCTTCAGTAATTTTGCTCACACATTTGAATTTCTCTACTTAAATTTTATCTTAAGATGTTGGTGAATGTTAGTAGCTCAGGTTGAGATGTTTGATATTGTGGTGTTCGCCAAGCTTGGCAATTAGCTTGCAGATGTTTCATCACCAGCCAAGCCGATATCCTCAGTGAGCAGTTGTTAGAGTGCTTGAGTTTAAATAGGCCCTGTTCAATTACCTCGGTCCTGACTGGCTACCCCTTCAGTTGACTGTTGAATTCTGTTGGCCAGTATTTCTTTGGCTCTTTGGGGTTTGTAGGTGGTGTCTATATCGATATGTTTGTTTATGGAGTTACCAGAAAAGAAACTCGATTCTAAATTTTCTCATGCCTGCTGCAAGTTTGCCTGTGGCAGAACCTCCAGTGTCCCAGTTAAAGTGGTGTCCTTCTCGATCTTCCTGTACCGAGATCAGTAACAGTGGATCATGTCTCCATACCACCAGTTTGTGTTCCCGTCAATGAGTTGAGTTTTCATCCTGTCTGGCCAAAGTAGATCTTGTTGCAGTCTCTACTACTGATCCTGTACACCACATTGCTTCTTTTGGTTGTCTTTATGGGTACCTTGGTTCTTGAGACAGGTTCTTTAAAGCCGCCGTTGGTTTTTAAGTGATTGTGATGCTGTGAGGTTCAAGCAATCGAGCTGTCATTTCTGGGATATTCTTGATGTACAGTTTCTTTCTTTCAATCTTTAAATATTTACTTTACTCATTATCTTGCACACTTCACTTAAATTTCATGATTTGTTTACCATACGTCTGCAATTGCTGGTTAATATTTGAAAGGTGGAGCTGTTTTATGTAGGTTAACATGAAAATGCATTGAGGATGAAGTTCCCACCAAATGAAGAATTTGTGGTATGGGTGGGAGGTGGGTAAGATTGAAGATAAAATAAGAAAGCAGGATTAAGCACTAACAATATAAAACAGGACCATGCTTGTCTGCGTTTAAAAGATATTCTGTTTGGACCAAGTTATGACACAACATCACTGAAAAAAGTATCTCCATGTACAATTAAACTAAATTGTTCTTTCTTTAACTGTATACGGACCAATCATCATCAATTCAACAATCTCAACCAATCAACATACTCAGTTCTAAATTTATATGCCCAGTGGTTACTTTTATTAGATACAGGAGTGGGACACAGTGTGGTCTTCTGCTGTTATACTCCATCCACTTCAAGGCTGAAAGTGTTGTGCATTCAGATATGCTCTTCTTCAAAACGCGGTTGTAATACATGGTTATTTGAGTTACTACCACCTTCCTGTCAGCTTGAACCCGTCTGGACATTCTCCTCTAACCTCTCTCGTTAGCAAGGGGTTTCACCCACAGAAGTGCTGCTTACTCAGTTTTATTTGTTCCTTGCATCAGTCTCTGTAAACACTAGAGACTGTTGTGCGTGAAAATCCCAGGAGGTCAGCAGTTTCTGAGGTGATCAAACTACCCTGTCTGGCACCAACAATCATTCCATGGTTGAAGTCACTTAGATCACATTTCTTCCCCGTTCTGATGTTTGGTCTGAACAACAACCGAACCTCTTGACCATGCCTGCATGCTTTTATGCAATAAGTTGCTGCCACATGATTGGCCAATTAGATACTTGCACTGGTGAGCAGGTGCACAGGTGTACCTAATAAAGTGGCCACTGCGTGTATTTGTTAAAATTGGATTTGCTGAGGGGTCCATGGCCTGAAATGTTAATTTTTTTTCTCTTTCTACAGATGCTAAGTAATTCCAACATTAACTTATTATTTCAGGTGTCCAGCATCTATAGTTTCTTGTTCTTGTAGCACTTGGCACTCTATCTGAGTGTGAATGAGGCAGCAGTAATAGGATTTGCACCACTGTGCTGGCCAAAGTTTAAAAGGCACAGATTAAGCAATTAGAGAGCACCTATTTGATGCTGCTATGGAATGCATCTCTTGCTGCTGTCTGGAGGAAGTGTGGACAATATAGTACTGGCCTGTCTTCAGAAGTTGCACTGTCACAACCAAGTCAAAAGTGTCATCTTAATCCCCACTTTGAAGGCAGAAAGGAAAACATTCAATTACAAAGTGTTCTATTTCACAACTTCATATGTCCCAAAACACCTTTTAATACTTCAACGTCTATAAGAGAAGGGGTATGTCAATGTTTTATTCAAAGGAAGACATAAATTCAGTGGGCACTTTACGAGGTTCCTCCTGCATCGAATAAGGTGGTATGTTCGTGGTCTTTTGCTGCTGTAGCCCATCCACTTCAAGGTTCAACTTGCTGAGTGTTCAGAGATGCTCCTCTGCACACCACTGTTGTAACGTGTGGTTATTTGAGTTTCTGTCACCTTCCTGCCAGCTTGACCAGTCTGGCTGTTCTCCTCTGACTTCTCTTGTTTACAAGATGTTTTCACTCACAGAACTGCTGCTCAATCGTTTTTTTTTTGTACCATTCTCTGTAAGCTCTAGAGACCGTTAAGCATGAAAATCCCAGGAGATCAGCAGTTTCTGAGGTACTCAAACCACCCCATCTAGCACCAACAATCATTCCACGGTCAAAGTCACTTAGATCACAATTCTTCCCCATTATGATGTTTGGTCTGAACACCAGCTGAACCTCTTGACCATGTCTGTATGCTTTTATGCATGGTGTTACTGCCACATGATTGGCTGATTAGATATTTGCATCAATGAGCAGGTGTACGTACAGGTGTACCTAATAAAGTGGCCACTGACTATATAATGTGACAATCTACTGACACGCTGAAGGAGTGCTGCTGCATTGTGGGTACTGTGCTTCAAACGAGATTGGCTAGGTGGATACAAAATGTCCATAAAGAGCAAAGGAATTCCTCCCATTGCTCTGGCCAAATTTATAATGCCGCTAAAAATCTCTGAACCAGACTTACTAGTAATTATATCAGTCAATGAGCCTTCGCTGCGCTGCACTCTGGAGAGCACAAATACTTATCAACAAGATAAACTTTTAAGAGTACATTATTACCTGTGTGAGGTTTTGGGATGTCTTGGCCCTTGCTGAACACTTAGAGTATTTCCAGACATAAAGACTGCCATCTTATGGTTAAAACATGAACTGCTGCACAGAGTTATTCTATGCAGCAGTTTGTGTTTTTTTTCCCCGACAAAATAACTCGAAATGTTGTTGAATCTTCAAAATCACATTTATTATCAGTGACTTATATGAAATGAACTTTGCTGTTTTGCAACACAGTACAGAATAAAGGAAAACAAACTACCATAACTTGCAAAATAGATAGCACAAACCAAACCAGTGTTCATGAACGGTTCAGAAATTATAATGGCAGAGGGGAAGAAGCTGTCAGGCTCCTGTGCCTCTTCCCTGATAGGAGTAGTGAAAAGAGGGCCTGTCTTGGATGGTGTGGATACTTAGTGATAGATGCTATCTTCTTGGCAGTGCCTCTTTGAATCTTTGACTCAAAACAATAGAATATTTGAATGGTCCCAGAATTAACAGGGAAAATAACAGCACATTTAATGTTGTTGTAATTTCTGTGTAACAACCATCCTCCAAGATTCTGACAAGGATGTAACAGAACCATATAGTACATAAACAGACTCTGTCCTTACAACCATTAAATACACATTAACCCATAAGATATAGGAGCAGAATTAGGCTAATCGGCCTATTAAGTCTGCTTCGCCATTCCATCATGGCTGCTTTATTATCCCACTCAACCCTATTTTCCTGCCTTCTCCATGTAACCTTTGAAACCCCTACTAATCAGGAGCCTATCAACCTGTTTTAAATATACCCAGTAACTTGGCCTGCACAGCCATCTGTGTCAATGAATTCCACAGATTCACTACCATGTGGCTAAAGAAATTCCCCCTAATCTCTGTTCTAAAGGGACATCATTGTATTCTGAGGCTGTGCCCTCTGGTTCTCAACACCCCCAGTATAGGAAACATCCTCTCCATGTTCACTCTATCTAAGTATTTTAATATTTGGTAATTTTCAATAAGATCACCCTCATTCTTCTAAACTCCAGTGAGTACAGGCCCAGAACTAACAAACACGCCTTATACATTAACCATTTCATTCTTGGGATCAACCTCAAGACCCTCTCCAATGCCAGCACATCCTTTCTTAAATAATGGCCCAAAACTACACACAATACTCCAAGTGCAGTCTGGCAATTGATTTAATAACCCTTAACTTTACACGAATGCTGCACTAATCCCATTTTATTCTCCCAACCTTCCCATCACATACTTCACACCCACCAGTTTTATCACTCATCTATACACCAAAATATACTTAGTAATAGAAAAAATTATTACCCTTGAAGATTATGGAATTGAAAAACTTACTGATTTAATCAATGACATTTATGAGACTGGAATAATACCAGAAGAGATGAAAAACTCAGTATTTATCGCTCCTCCTAAAAAATCTGGAGCAATACAATGTGAATTACATAGGACCAGAAGTTTAATGAGTCACATCACCAAGATACTTTTAAGAATTTTGATGACAAGAGCTAATAGTAAGATACAAGCTGAAATAGGCAAAGAACAATGTGGTTTTGTGATAGACAAAGGTACAAGAAACGCAATATTGATATTAAGGATACTATCAGAACGAGTTATTCAAGTGCAAAAAAATTTGTTTGTTTAATCGACTATACAGAAGCATTTGATAAAGTGAAGCACAATAAGGTATTTGAAATATTACAGAAAACTCTAGATCTAGATTCGAAAGACCTCTGCCGAATCAGAAATCTGTACTGGGAACAAACTGCTGCTGTAAAAATAGATGGAGAAGTGAGTCAGTTTACGAAAATCAAGAGAGAAGTTAGACAAGGGTGTGTTTTCTCCCCTGATTTATTCAATGTGTACAGTGAAACAATATTACAAAAAATAAGAGACATCTTGGGAATCAAAGTTGGCAAAGAAAACATCAATAATTTCAGATATGCAGATGACACTGTGTTAATTGCAAGTACGGAGGAAGAACTACAGAACTTAATTGATATAATTGTTGAAGAAAGTGCAAAAATGGGTCTATCTATCAATTGCAAAAAGACAGAATGTATGGTGATATCCAAGAAGAAGGAGAATCCTGTCTCCAGGCTGAGAATAAATGGGAAAGATATAAAACAAGTAAAGACCTTTTGCCACTTAGGAAATTGGGTGACATCAGATGGCAGGTGCAACTTGGACATCAAAAGAAGAATAGGGATGGCAAAAGACACAATTACCATAATGAAGAGTATACTGACCAATACTAAACTAGGCATGACAACCCCCGTCAGAGTACTGAAATGTTACGTTTATCCAGTTATGTTTTATGGCTCAGGATGTTGGACAATATCTAGTAACACGAGGAAACGAATTGTAGCAGCAGAGATGTAGTTTTTGCGGAGGATGCAAAGAATATCATGGACGAAACGAATATCTAAGGAGGATGTCATGAACAGAGCAAACGCAAAAAGAGAAATAGTGTGTGAGATCATGAAAAGGCAACGTAACTTCATTGGACATGTGATTAGGAAAGAGGAGTTAGAGTGCACGGTAATTATGGGAAAGATTGAAGGGAAGAAAGCAAGAGGAAGACAAAGACAAATTATGATGGAGACAGCAACCAGAGAATTGGAAATGAATACCAATGAATTGATCCACTTGACCCGAAACAGGAGTGCGTGGGCCACGGCAGTCAAAGTTCAAACTGGGCATGGCACCTGATGATGATGATGATGAAACACCAAAAGCTATTTACATTGGCCAATTAACCCACTGACTTACACGTCCCTGGAATGTGGGAGGAAACAAAGTACAAAGTACAAAGTACTTGGAAGAAACCCAATGGTCACAGGAAGAATGTGCAAACTTCATGCAGACAGCTTCAGAGGTCAGATGTGAACCTGGCTCCCTGGAGCTGTGAAGAAGCAACATTACTCACTGTATCATGGCAAGTTGTAAAACATTGTCATCCTAACAATATATTTTGAGAAAAAATTACATTTGTGACATCAATGTGAATTAAGTACTCTGGACAACAAAGATTATACTTCCTGAATAGTTGTGGGTATACCTTCTGGATTTTGGGCAGCTAATCATGAAAATCACCATGAAATGTTTCTGAAATAGCCTATAATTTTAGTCAATTCATAATTCAAATCAGAATAACTGATGCCACGATAAAGGAAAGCAGTTTTGTTGGAACTTCTCGTGGGACCGGAGAAAATCGCATGGAAGACATCAAGGATGTTGTTGACAATGTTCTTGGCAATGACAGAGCACCAAACTACACGCAGCTGGTTGACAATAAACTTCAAGCATACAAAACTATGAAGTGCAACACATCACTAAAGACTCATTTTCTGCATTTCCATTTAGACTTCTTCCCTGCAAATCTTGGTGCTGTCAGTGACGAGCATGGGGAAAAGGTATCACCAGGACATTGCGGTCATGGAGAAACAGTATCGTGGCAACTTGAATCCATGAATGCTGGCTGATTATTGTTGGACACTTAAGGAAGAAGTCTCAGATACTGAGTTCAAATGAAAATCATCAGCAAAACATTTTTCGCTGAATTGAACTATTGCAAAGCATCAATGCCATTATGCAATTAAATGCATTATATTTAAAAAAAAGTTAATTTCTTGTTTTTCCAAATTCCTATGTGATACAAGTAGTCTGACATTATATTTGTGTTCAGCTTCAAGCGGTCTATCATAAACCCAAAAAAAATTCTGTGGAAGTAACACGTTTGAAAAAATCTGTTGTCTAGTGATAGCAGAGGAAGTTAAGGGATAAGGATTGTCCTAAGGGTGTAAGTTGGGCTCCTGAAGTCAGACTTGGAATCCAAGAAAAACAGATCCTCAATCCTGTAGTTAGTAAATGATAGTCTTTTATTTCATAAGTTTCCAATTGTTATCTTCTTTGTTACCCTTTTATTTGAATAATACCATTTTCATACATCTCTTTATCTGTAATTTAATTTGACTCCAACCTAGTTCATCAGATTCCTTATCCATAAATATTACTGTCTCAATAGGCAAGCAATGTTGTCACTCACCTAGCTCAGAGAATCCCTGTTCAACCAATTTGCAATGCAGATTTATTTTACATGAAAGATTAGAAATATTTCTCAAGGCTCATTAGATACATAGTCTATGCAAGAGAAAGTTTGTCAGGCTGGTTTGACTGGGACGTTTTCCTTGTAGTTTCAGAGGCTGAGGTGATATGTTGAAGGTCACAATCTTTTTTTCCCTCAGGGAACTTATTTACTTATTGCCTGTTACACCACCGGCACTTCGGGCTGCAATGAAGGTCCTACATCTCTGTCTGTCCTTGGCCATCTTCTCTATTGTGCCCCAGGACAGCGCCTACTTGTCTTTGGTCTCCTGTGTTTTCTCTGCCCTTCAGGGCTCTAATGAAGTGCTGTCTCGATGATAAGGTTGGCCTCTCTTCACGTCATGTGCCCAGTCCATTTCCACTGCTTCCTCATGATGACTGTGGCCACATCTTCTTAATGATACTGAAGGAGTAGGGCATTGGTGGAGATCTTTCTCGGCCAGAAAATACAGAGGATCATCTGGAAGGTCACGACGACGGCAAGAGTGTGCCGAAAAATAGAGGGCATATATTTTAAGGTGTGAGGGGAAAGGTTTAAAGAAGACCTCTGAGAGACACGTTCTCAACACAGAGCTGGCGCATATCTGTAAGAATCTGCCAGATGAATCAGAATCACAATCAGGTCTATTATCACCGGCTTGCGACGTGAAATTTGTTAACTTAGTAGCAGCAGTTCAATGCAATGCATAATCTAGCAGAGAGAAAAAATAATAATAAATAAATGAGTAAATCAATTACAATATATGCAGATTGAATAGATTTAAAAAAGTGCAAAACCAGAAATACTGTATACTAAAAAAAATGAGGTCGTGTCCAAAGATTCAATGTCCATTTAGGAATCGGATGGCAGAGGGGAAGCCATTCCTGAATCACTGAAGTTGCAGAGGTAGGTACAATTATAACATTTAAAATAGTTAGACAGGTACATGGATAGGAAAAGTTTAGAGGAATACCAGCCAAAATCCAGGAAATAGGCCTGCTCATGTAGCCAACTTGGTCGGCATGGATGAGTTGGGCTAAAGGCTAGTTTCTGTGCTGTATAACTTAATTTACATATGGCCATTACTGAAAAAAAATTATTGGATGTACACTGGTGCTTCTGCAGAATATATTTAGACTCACATAAATGATATTTGAAAAGGATGATGACTTAAGATAGAGGGAAGAAGAGCTCAGTACTTATTTTACTATGATAACAACATAAAGTGAACAGTGGGCAAGAATAATATTTGCATGAAATGTGGCATCAGAAGCTGTTTAAATTGTTTCCCATGTGGAGTTAACAAGATCTTTGCAGTGTAACAATGAAAATACAGTAAGAAATAAAACTGTTGGAGAAAACAAACACACACACAGAATGAAGTGCAACTTCCTAACAGTGAAATGTGCATTTGGAGCAGCTTTGAAGACCATTTATTCAAAATATTAGAAATACTTGTCACACAATATCACAGGATCCTTAATACCTATTAGATTTGCAAAAACACGTGTGTGGGATTTAGTTAACAGTCTTATCTCCAGCTCAGCTTTCATACACAGGGATGTCAACCTGGATTGTGCAGGTTGGCATGCCTGGGTGGGACTCAAACAGCAAGAGGCTGAGGTGCACTGAAGAATTCAGATGTAGTGTAAGGGATGATGCAGATGCTAATTTTTTGATTGAGAACATTGCCTGCCCGAAGAGTTTTTGATTAGTTAGTGTATTGGTAGCTTTCCTGGCCATATTTCAGTTTTTGTGCACTTTAAAAACAAAAGTAACTTTATTAACAATCAAAGTTACTTATATGCTGATCTCTGGCCAGAATACATGTGTGTCACTATGAGTTACACAAGGTCACAAGCAAATTAGCAATCACCTGGGACACATGCATGAATGTAGTCTTGGAAGAGGGGCAGGCAGAGACCTGATCCCACCCAGAGCCACGAACAGACTAACGAAAGAGGTCCATCAACCAACTTGCCCCTCACTTCACTGGGCTCTCAAAGACCAGAAGTGTAACCCTGAGGTGTAGCTAATTGTTAAGAAACAGCCCCATTAAATATCCACCCATAATCTATATATACACAGAATATAGATTCATTAAGCCAGAAAGTTTTATGTTAGTAAAGGTACCAACAAAATCTTAATTTGAAACATGTTTAAAGCACTCCAGCTTCTGTGGTGCCTACAGATCCCTTAAGAGCTCCACTGAGAAATTCCCCCCTCCCAGCTTCTGCCCTCGCTCATACTCCACCACCCTCATCCCTCTCCCCACCCCCTCCTGCTCCCTCCTCCTCCCCCTCCCGTCCCCATTCATTCTCCTCTGCCTTTCTTACCCCTCCCCTCCGCGCCAGTAGCAGGGCGGAGAACGATGGAGAGCGCCGAGAAGCCGCGGATGCAGGGCTCCGGCAGCCCGATTCAAGTCAGCAGGTGAGGGCTGGAGGCTGGGGAGGGTACAGTAAGGGGGGAGGTGAAAGACTGAAGGCAGTCCACCTCCGTCCTGCCTCAGCGCCAGCGGCCCTGGGTCCCGGCACGGCACGGTACCGCACCGCGAATCTTGGTGCCGGCCAGACAGCCGGGGGCGGGGTTGGGAAGCTCAGGCTCGATCTCGGGGCGACTCAAGGACACGGAAGTCGCTGTCCGATCTCCCTCCATGTTCAGCTTCGGCTTTGTGGAGTCAGGGAACGGTGTCCTTGAGGTGAATGTACAGCCATGATCCGAGGGGCCGAAGAGCAGGCCTCTGCCGAGCTTTCTGTTTCTTCATCTGCTGATCTCTGGCCAGTATACATGTGTGTCAGTATAAATTACACAAGGTCACAAGCAGTCACCCGGGGCACATGAATGAATGCAGCCGTGGAAGAGGGGCAGGCAGCTGAGATGGATGGAGACCTAATCCCACCCAGAGCCAGGAACAGACTAACGGAAAGGCCCCTCCCCTTCCTTTCTCTCCCCCCATCCCCCTCCCCCTCCCCCTCCCCTCCCCCTCCCCCCCCCCTCCCCCTCCCCTCCCCCTCCCCCTCCCCTCCCCCTCCCCTCCCCCTCCCCTCCCTCTCCCTCTCCACCTCCCCCTCCCCCTCCCCCTCCCCTCCCTCTCCCTCTCCACCTCCCCCTCCCCCTCCCCCTCCCCCTCCCTCTCCCCTCCCCCCTGTCCTCTTCCCCTCTCCCCTCCCCTCCCTCCTCCCCCTCCCCATCCCCTTCCTCCTCCCCATCCCCTTCCCACTCCCCATTCCTCCTCCCTCCCCCTCCCCTCCCCATTCCTCCTCCCTCCCCTACCTCCACCTTCCTCCCTCTCCCCTCCACCTTCCTCCCTATTACTCCCCCTCCTCACCCCTCTCCTCCCCTTCCCCATTCCTCCTCCCCTCCCCCCTCCCTCCCCCTCCCCTCCCCCCTCCCTCCCCCCTTCCCTCCCCCCTTCCCTCCCCCTCCCCCTCCCCCTCCCCCTCCCCCGTCCCCCTCGTCCCCCTCCCTCTCCCCTCCCCCCTGTCCTCTTCCCCTCTCCCCTCCCCTCCCTCCTCCCCCTCCCCATCCCCTTCCTCCTCCCCATCCCCTTCCCACTCCCCATTCCTCCTCCCTCCCCCTCCCCTCCCCATTCCTCCTCCCTCCCCTACCTCCACCTTCCTCCCTCTCCCCTCCACCTTCCTCCCTATTACTCCCCCTCCTCACCCCTCTCCTCCCCTTCCCCATTCCTCCTCCCCTCCCCCCTCCCTCCCCCTCCCCTCCCCCCTCCCTCCCCCTTCCCTCCCCCCTCCCTCCCCCTCCCCCTCTCTCCCCCTCCCCTCCCCCTCTCTCCCCCTCCCCTCCCCCTCTCTCCCCCTCCCCCTCCCCTCTCTCCCCTCCCCCTCCCCCTCCCCCTCTCTCCCCTCCCCTCCCCCTCTCTCCCCCCTCCCCCTCTCTCCCCCCTCCCCCTCTCTCCCCCTTCCCCCTCTCTCCCCTCTCTCCCCCTTCCCCCTCTCTCCCCTCTCTCCCCCTCCCCCTCTCTCCCCCTCACTCCCCCTCCCTCCCCTCCCCCTCTCTCCCCCTCTCTCCCCCTCCCTCCCCCTCTCTCCCCCTCTCTCCCCCTTCCCTACCTCCCTCCTGCTCTGCCTTCCACCTCTCCCCCGCCCTCCCACCAACCCTTCACCCACTTCTATCTCCCTATTTCCTCATAGTCCTCCGCTCACACTCTCCCCTAACTCTCCTTCTCCCGAACCCTCTCTACTACTTGCTTGTTCACTTAGAGAATACATACTGTGATAATCCAGGAAAGTGATAGTGATAACTGTACTGTGCACTATACACAGACACCCTTGCTAAAATACATGTAGTGTATACATATTTTATAAAATATATATATATAAAGTCTTAGGCACCCTAGCTAAAATATATATAAAGACTTTTTGTACAGTACGGTATTTGCAGAGAGAGAGCTTTTTTAATCTGGCGGGAGTAAAGGATGTTAGGAATGATGAGGGTGGAATGCTGCAGGAGGGGTGTGGGTTAGGTGGCAGGGAAGGATTGAGAGGAGTGGAGGGGAGCATAGTAAAATACCTTGAGGTCTTTTGAAATATTGACACCCATACCCAACCCATCTGTGTATTTATCCTTACTTCTCTTCAATTTTACAATTGAACCCACACCTACTATTTCTGGACGTAGTTTGTTCTGCATTTGTACCACCCTCTGAGTTAAGAAGATCCCTCTCAGGTTCTCCCTTAAATATGTCACCTTTCACCCTAAACCTATGACTTCTAGTTCTCGTGTCACCCAACCTCGGTGGAAAAGGCCTACTACTACTACGTCAACTCAGGCCTAGGGGGCCGGCGTCGGGCATGATGACGGACTCTCCACTTCTCCCTCTCCCTCATCAGTGTGTTCAGTTCATCTACATTAGCCACGCCGCTGTCTTCTAGGAGCGTGTTGACCATAGTCTTGGGAGGGCGTCCAGGGTTCATCCTCCCGTGCTTGGGCTCCCATATGATGGCAGATAGCTTGGGATGGCGTAGATAGTGCCCTGCTAGTTGCAGTCTTCTCGCCTCGATTTTAGTGGTGAGCGTCAGTAGGTCGTCATAAAGCTCGACGTTCGTCATCTGCTGTTGCCAACTCATGTCAAGAGTCATCTGGAGCATTCTTGTATAGCAACCATGTAGAGACTTTCGCATAGTCTTGGTGAGTGTCCATGTCTCGCATCTATACGTGAGAATGGACTCTATGACTGCTATGAAGATCCTCTTTTTAAGCCCTCTGGTCAGGTTCGACTTCCAGATTTCCTTCATGTTGTTCATAGCCCTCCACGCCAGCGCCTTCTGTATCTTTATGTCTTTCACCGAACTCATCATTCTTGACCTGAGGTACTTGTAGTCAAAGACTTTCTTAATGGTATCATTCTTTACGGTCTTGAGAGTATCTTCGTCGCAGTTATACGCCATGTACTCTGTCTTTTTAACGTTTAGGTGAAGTCCAACTTTATTGCACTCAATTTCCACTTTCCAAGGCCTGCCTGCATTTACCCTATCCATACCCCTCGTAATTTTGCATACCTCTGTCAAATCTCCGGCGCACCAGTGAACCTAAACTATTCAACCTATTCCCAATAACACAGGTCCTCAACCCCCGTGGGGTGGATGAAAATAGAGGAAAGAGACTTAAATACCATCTATAGCCCATGCAGTCAATGTCTCAGAGAGAAAGAAAGCCTCTGGTTTTGCGTGAGTATTGAGGAGAAGGCACATGTTAGAGCAGGATGCTGCACTCAGTGACTGCGTAAGGAAAGGCATCACAAAATCGGCATTCCCCAAGTTAGTATAAGAATATGGAGTTGCGTAGGGATGGCACGGCAGCGTGGTGGTTAGACTCATGCTTTATAGAGCCAGCGAGCTGGGTTCATTTCCCACTGCTGTCTGTAAGGAGTGTGTATTTTCTCCTCATGACCGCATGGGTTTCTGGTTTCCTCCCGCACCCCAGTGACGCACAGGCTAGTAGCTCAATTGGTTAGGTGGCTGTAATTGGGTGGCACGGGCTCATGGGCCTCTTACCATGCCGAATCTCTAAATTGGTTCACCACACTCTGGGTGAAGAGTTGTGGAAGTTGCAGCAATACAAGGGCTGAGATGACATACAGCCAAGTGTAGATTAGAGATAATGGTGCGAGTGTGGAACGATCTGCTGGCAGAAGTGGTGGATGCGGGTTCAGTTGCGATTTGGATGAGCACATGGACATGGAGAATATGAAGGGCAATAGTCCAGGTATGAGTTGATGGGATGAGGCAGGAAAACAGTTCAGCACTGACTAGATGGGCTGAGGGCCTGCTTCTGTGCTGTAGTGCTCTGTAACTCTATAGTGTGCAGACAACCCAGGCAAGAGAGGTATTTGAAGAACATAGCTCCCCTTTGCACAGCAGGAGACTGGAGCCATTTGGCATACCAAGTCAAGATAAGGATGCAAACAAAGGATTCTCAGGTGACACTTAGGTCAGTTATCTTATGAATTCTGAAGTACTATTGGCCTTTAATATGTAGATTTTATTGGCTATTAATACCTGTGTTATTGAAGTGATAGGTAATTTATTATCCAAATAAGGAATTTGAATATAGACAAGGTAATATCTGTATCCAGCTGCCAATTTCTGTATAAAAATGTTATTTCTTTGTTCAAACCTTTTTGTGACAGGGGCCATGATATTTTCCTTGTGCACAAGTAAATAAAGTGTGATTAAGTAATGAGTGCAAATTTTCAGAGTCCAGTTAATTGGTGATGACCAAAGTTCGAAGCAGGAAGTAAATTTCTTATTGAAGTATATATATGTCACTATATACAACTCTGTAATTTATTTTCTTGCGGGCATACTCAATGAATCCATAACAGAATAATAATCATAATAGAATCAAAGACTGCACCAACTTGGGCATTCAACCAGTGTGCAAAAGGCAACAAACTGCAAATACAAAAAAAAAGAAATAATAATAATAATAAATAAGTAAACAATATGTGTGGAGAACACGAGATGAAGGGCCCTTGAAAGTGAGTCTATAGGTTGTGGGAACATTTCAGTGATGGGGTAAGTGAAATTATCCCCTTTGGTTCAGGAGCCTGATGTTTGCGGGCTAATAACTGTTGCTAAACCTGGTGGTGGGAGTCCTGAGGCTCCCATACCACCTTCTTGACAGCATCAGCGAGAAGAGACTATGGCCTGGGTGGTGGGGGTCCCTGATGATGGATGCTGCTTTCCTGCGACAGTGCTCTGTGTAGGTTCGCTCAATGGTAGGGAGGGCTTTATCCGTAATGGATTGAGCTGTGTTTACTACCCTTTGAGAGTTAAAAAAGAAAATGATAGTAATACTTAGAAAGTCAGATGATCCCTGTGGAGAGAGCATCAAGAGTTCACGTTTCAGTATGTTGGTTTTCTCCGAATGGGGACAGAGACCTAGATGTCTTCAACACATTTCGTCCGTATCAACCTTTTTGCTCATCTCCACTAACCTGCTTGCACGAGGTCTGTGTCCACCTATACCTTCCCTGCTTACACGCCTGCTGAAATGTCTCTTAAATGTGCTGACTGTATCTGAGTCCACCACCTCCTCTGTCTGCAGGTTCTAGATACCAACTAGTCTGTGTAAAAAGAGACTTAGCTCCAGGGAGAAGGATTCTAGCATATCCAACAAAGAGTCAGCCAGTTCTGATGCAGACTGGAATGTGATTTTCCAAGTAGGCATACTGCAGAGGTCAAGACTCTGTAATGAATTCAGTAATTTCAGATAACTAACCTTCCCAGATTATGTGATGACAATCGTCAACTTGTAACATTGACTTGGATTTTGTCTCCTTAAATGCTGCGTAACCGCCTGAGTAGCTAGGCTTTCTTAAGCCCATCACCCCTCCTGGGGTATAGGTCACAAACTGCAGCTTGACATTTTCCTCTGTACTGGGCCAGTCTTTCAAATTGTACCCAGGTGTAGTCCATCTTCAAATATCCTTCCTCTCCCAGGGATGAGACCTTTGGAGCTCTGGGAACGGGATAGGGTTGAGGATGGGGCAGTTGGCATACAACTAAATGCGATGTGTCGTGAGACTGTCTGGAAGGACAGGCAGATGATAGGGCAAAATTGCTGTCAGTGGGATGAGCTAAAGTGTAACAGGTGACCAAAATCAAAAAGGGTGATGAATACAGGACTGAAGATGTTATATTTGACTGCATGCAGTATATGGAATAATGATTTTGTAGCGCAGTTAGAGATTTGCAGGAATGATGTGGGCATCTCCAAGTCATGGCTGAAGGAAGATCATGGTTGGGAGCTTATCATCCAAGGATACACATTGTATCGAAAAGAGAGGCGGGTGGGCAGAGGGAATGGGGGAGCCCTATGGGTAAAAAATCAAATCAAATCCTTAGAAAGAGGTGATATAGGATTGGAAGATGTGGAGTCCTTGTGGGTAGAGTTAAGAAACTACAAGGGTAATAAGATCCTGATGGATGTTATAGACAGACCTCCGAACAATAGCCAGAATGTGGATGACAAAAAACAATGGGAGATAGAAAAGGCATGTCAAAAGGGCAATGTTGCAATAATCATGGAGGATTTCAATATGCAGGTTGATTGGGGAAATGTGGTTGGTGCTGGATCCCAAGAGGGGGAATTTGTAGAATAACTTTGTGATGGCTTTTCAGAGCAGCTTGTGTTTGAGCCCACTAGAGGAATGGCAATTCTGGATTGGGTGTTATGTAATAACCCAGATTTGATTAGGAAACTTAAGGCAAAGGAACTCTTGAGAGGCAGTGATCATAAGAAGATAGAATCCACCCTGTAGTTTGAGAGGGAGAAGCTAAAATCAGATGTATCAGTATTACAGTGGAGTAAAGGAAATTACAGTGGCATGAGAGAGGAGCTGACCAAAGTGGATTGGAAGGGGACACTAGCAGAGATGATGGCAGAACAGCAAAAGCTGGAGGCTCTAGAGGCAATTTGGAAGGTGCAGGAAAGATACATCCCATAGAAGTATTCTAAAGAGAGGATGAGGTAACCATGGCTGACAAGGGAAGTCAAATACAGCATAAAAGCTAAGGAGAGGGCATATATTAGTGGGAACGTAAAGGATTGGGAAGCTTTTAAAATTAAGATAAGGCAACTAAACAAGCCACAAATAGAGAGAAGATGAAATATGAAGGTAAGATAGCCAATAATGTGGAAGAGTTTACCAATTTTTTTTTAGATGTATGAGAAGTAAAAGAAAGACGAGTGGATATTGGACCGCTGGAAAATGATGCTGGAGAGAGAGTTATGTGGGACAAAGATGTGGCAGAGTATTTTGCATCAGTCATTACAGTGGAAGACATTAGCTGAATGCCAGAAATACGAGAGTGTCAGGGCAGAAGTGAGTGTAGTTGCAATTACTAAAGAGAAGGTGCTTTGGGAAGCTGAAAGGTCTGAAGGTAGATAAGTCACTTGGATCAGATGGACTGCACCCCAGGGTTTTGAAAGAATTAGCTGAAGAGATTGTGGAGGCATTAGTAATGATCTTTTAAGAATCACTAGATTCTGGAATGGTTCCTAAGGACTGGAAAACTGCAAATGTCACTCCAGTGTTTAAGAAGGAGGGAGGTAGAAGAAAGGAAATTGTAGGTCAGTTAGCCTGACTTCTGTGGTTGGGAACACGTTGGAATTGATTGTTATGGATGTACTTGGAGTCACATGATAAAATAGGCCAAAGTCAGCACAGTTTTCTACATGGGAAATCTTGTCAGACAAATCTGTTTTGAGTTCTTTGAAGAAATAGCAGGCAGGATAGACAAATGATAGAGAAATGTTTATTTGGATTTTCAAAGGTGTTTGACAAGGTGTTGCACATAAGACTGCTTAACAAAATACAAGCCCATGGTATTACAGGAAAAGTACTAGAATGGATAGAAGATTGGCTGACTGACAGGAGGCAAAGACTGGGAATAAATGGGGACTTTCTGGTTGGCTGCCAGCGACTAGAGGTGTGCCACAAGGGTCAGTGTTGAGAATGCTTCTTTGCACATTGTTTGTCAATGAAAGAATTAATGGCTTTGCGGACGATATGAAAATAGGTGGAAAGGCACGAAGCAGGATGTCTGCAGAAGGACAGATTGGGGAATGGGCAAAGAAATGGCAGATGGAATGTAATGTAGTGAAGAGCATGGTTATGCACTTTGGCTGATAGAATAAGGATGTGGATTATTTTGTGAATGGTGATAAAATTCAAAGATAGGAGGTCAGAGGGACTTGGGAGTCCTCATGCAGGATTCCCTATTAATTTGCAGGTGGAGTTGTGCTAAGGAAGGCAAATGCAATGTTAGCATTCATTTCGAGAGGACTAGAATACAAGACCAAAGACGTAATGCTGAGGCTTTATCGAGCATTAGTCAGACTGCACTTGGAGTATTGTGAGCAATTTTGGGCCCTTTTTGTAAGGAAGGATGTGCTGGTATTGGAGAAGGTCCAGAGGAGGTTCATGAGAATGATCCCAGGAATGAAAGAGTTAACATATGAGGTGTGTTTGGTGACTCTGGGCCTGAGCTTGCTGGAGTTTGGAAGAATGATAGGGAAATTTCATTGCAACCTACTGTGAATCCCAGGCAGCTGTGCAGGCCAAGTTATTGGGTATATTTAAAGAGCAGTTTGATTAATCAGTGAGTCAAAGGTTACAGGAATAAGGTGGGGGAATGGGGTTTAGAGGGTTAATAAATCAGCCACGATAGAATGGCAGAACAGAAATGATGGGCTGATTGGTCTACTTCTGCTCCTAGGTTTTATCATCTTATCTGCTGGCATTGCAGAGGATCCAGAGGAGATTTATGAAATGATCCGGGAATGAAAGGGTTAACATATGAGGTGCGATTGATGGCTCTGGGCCTCTGCTTGCTGGAGTTTAGAAGAATGACGGGGGAATTTCATTGAAACCTACCGAATATTGAAAAGCCTAGACAGAGTGGAGGTGAAGAGGATGTTCCCATTAGTGGCAGAGTCTAGGATCAGAGGGCACAGCCTTGGAGTAGGAGGACATCTCGTCAGAACAGAAATAAGGAGGAATTTCTTTAGCCAGAGGGTGGTGAATTTGCAGGGGTTGATAGTTTCTTGGTTGTTAAGGTTATGGAGAGGAGGTAGGAGAATGCAGTTGAAAGGGAAATTAACTCAGCCATGACTGAAAGGTGGAGAAGACTCAATGGGCCGAATGGCCTAATTCTGCTCTTATGTCTTATGGTCTTACGTTCACAGTAACTATGGAGTCAACATGTGGGAACTGCTCCAGATCTGTTTGGGATGTCTCAGCTCTTGATTAAAACAAGGATTGTTGAAAACTGGAATGAGACACTGGAAGAAATGGGTGTCTCCATGTCTTTCTGTTCTAAAAGGATGTACTTCTACTCTGAGGCACAAAACTGCTGACATGAGCAGAGCTTTCCATGTCAAATGAACCATGTTATGTGTGGTTAAGGAGCTGTGCAAGGTGCAAGTTCATTCTAGTAGGAGTGTCAAATTGTATTAGTGCAGTTGACACAAGGCAGGTAGCCAGCCTACGCACATCGCAAGACTTTGTGATATACATGAAAAATGATATGACCTGACCACGTGAGCTAAAGACTGATGAAATACAAATGAAGGTTCATGTTTGTTCATCAGCCAGCTAAGAGCTGGTGCTGTAGTTAGCTATCAAAACAGAACTGTCAACAATGTCTAACACAGAAATTATTCTGATTTTTCCCAATCCTGACAGGAGGGAACAATAGACTTTTGTTCTTTCAGCTTTGATACTTAACTTTCCTAATGTATTAATTTTTCTTGGAATCTGAGTATCGTTGTCAAACCAAGGTTTATTTCCCCATCGCTAATTATCCTTATGAAGATGGCAACGAGAAGTTTTCTGTATACTTTATAGTGCTATTGGGTAGAGAGTTCCAGGATTTCAACTTAGTGACAATGAAGGGCTGGCAATATATATGCCTTATAAAGTACACCTGTACAATTGCTCGCTAATGCAAATATCTAATCAGCTAATCATATGGCACCAACTCAATGCACAGAAGCATGCAGACATGGTCGAAGAGGTTCAGTAAACGTTCAGACCAAACATCAGAATGGGGAGGGAATGTGATCTCAGTGACATTGACTGTGGAAAGATTGTTGGTGCTAGATGGAGTAGTTTGAGTATCTCAGAACCTGCTGATCTCCTGGGATTTTCAGGCGCAGCAGTCTCTAGAGCTTACAGAAAATGGTGCAAAAGCATCTATTTAACAGCTGCTTTCTGGGTAAAAATGCCTTGTAAATGAGAGACGTCAGAGGGGAATGGCCAGAGTGGTTGAAGCTGACAGGAAAGTGACAGGAACTCAACTAACCACACGTTACAACAGTGGTGTGCGGAAGAACATTGAATGCATAACAGATCCAACCTTGAAGTGGATGGGCTACAGCAGCAGAAGACCATGAACATACACTCAGTGAGGGGAGGGAGGAATGGTAGTTTAAGAATGAAGTGAGGGGCAAGTTTTAAGCACAGGGAGTGGTAGGTAGGTGGCTGGATTCCACTACCAGGGTTGGTAGTGGAAACAGGCAGTTTAGTGGAGTTCAGTAGCAAATCAATATGAAGGATATGGAGGGATATGGCTAATACATAGCAGGAGTACATTTACTATAACTCGGCTTCAAGATCAACACAACGTAATGGGCTGAATAGCCTGTCCGGAGCTCTAATGTTTTATTTTCATAGTCATAGTCATAGTCATACTTTATTGATGCTGGGGAAAATTGGTTTTCATTACAGTTGCACCATAAATAATTAAATAGTAATAAAACCATAAATAGTTAAATAGTAATATGTAAATTATGCCAGGAAATAAGTCCAGGACCAGCCTATTGGCTCAGGGTGTCTGACCCTCCAAGGGAGGAGTTGTAAAGTTTGATGGCCACAGGCAGGAATGACCTCCTATGACGCTCTGTGTTACATCTCGGTGGAATGAGTCTCTGGCTGAATGTACTCCTGTGCCCAGCCAGTACATTATGTCAAAGTTGCTGGTGAACGCAGCAGGCCAGGCAGCATCTCTAGGAAGAGGTACAGTCGACGTTTCAGGCCGAGACCCTTGACTTGCATGCAAACATGGATGAGTGGGTTAGTAAGTTTGTAGATGACACAAGGGTTGGTGGTGTTGTGGATCATGTAGGAGGTTGCCAGTGAATACAGCAGGATGTAGATCAGTTGCAGACATGGGCAGAGAAATGGCAGATGGAGTTTATTCTGGGCAAATGGAAGGTATTGCACCTTGGACAGTTCATAGTTAATGGTAGGATCCTTTACAGTATAGATGTACAGAGGGATATTGATATCAGTAGGTTGGTAAAGAAGGCATATTGCATGATTACCTTTATTAGTTGAAGTATTAAGTCAGGAGTCAGGAAGTTATGGTGCTGGTCACATCTGTAGTTTTGCATTCAATTCTGGTCACCCCATTATTGGAAGGATGACAAGGCTATGGAGAGGGTTCAAGGAAGTTTACCAGGATGCTGCCTGGACTAGTGGGCCATGTGTTACAAGGAGAAGTGGGTCATATTAGGCGTTATTTTCTCTGGACCGATGGCTACTGGGGGGAGAGCTTTATAAAGCTCTGTAAGATTTATATAGATATATAGATAAAGTTTATAAGATTATAAAAGTCAGAGATAGAGTAGACAGCTGGTATCTTTTTCCTATGCTCAAAATTTCTAGTACTTGAGGATGTATATTTAAGGTAAGGGGGGAAAGTTCAAAGGAGTGAGCAGGATAAGTTATTTTTGAAAATAGTGGCGCACGTCTGGAATGCATTAACATGGGAGGCACTAGAGGGAGATAAGGTTATATTTAAGTAGCTCCTGTGTAGGCACATGCATATGTAGAGAACAGAAGCATATGGATCACACACAGGTAGACAGGATTAGATAAATCTAACACACACAAAATGCTGGAGGAACTCAGCAGGTCAGGCAGCATGTTTGGAGAGGAATAAACAGTTGATACCTCGGGCCAAGATCCTTCATCAGAACTGGAAATGAAGGGGAAAGGTCAGAATAAGAATGTGGGGGGAAGAGAATGAGTTCAAACCTGTAGGTGATAGGTGAAACCAGGTGAAGGGTAAGGTGGGTGGCTTGGGGGGAGGAGGGATGAAGTAGGGAGCTGAGAGTTCAAAGTACATTTATTATAAAAGTATGTATACCGTGAAAT
Source organism: Mobula birostris (assembly GCF_030028105.1). Classification (NCBI taxonomy): domain Eukaryota; kingdom Metazoa; phylum Chordata; class Chondrichthyes; order Myliobatiformes; family Myliobatidae; genus Mobula; species Mobula birostris. Next base: position 11,443,693 of record NC_092396.1, read on the forward strand.
TTGTCTGTATCATTCTTTAGGTTTCCAGTATCTGCATTTGTTTTTTTAAATTTTCATTTACTGTAACATTCTGACTGATTACTTCTTACAGACAGCTGAAAAAACAAAGAAATCTAATAGAACCCATTAAAAAAGACTGCCGGGCACTCATGTGTGACAAAAAGAACATATCGTGCAAACAATAAAAAGTAAGCAAATAACATTCAGAACTAAAGTTCACAAAAGTGAGTTCATAGTCACAAAACCATTTCTCCGCTGCAGTCAGACCAGGAGCCTGTTATAGTTGCAGACCACAGCCTCAGTTCACCGCCATGATGAGCAAACCTCGTGGAGCAGCGAGCTGAACTCTGGCCTGACCCTCGCCTCTGGTACCAACATCCTACCATCTCAGTCTGGCCCAGCGCTTAAATCAGCCAAATATTGGCTCATTCCTTGCTCAGCCCCGTCCACTCCGGCAATGGCCAATGGCTTTTTCCATGCTCTCAGGCCCGGGCCTCACCACCTCAATTTGGCCCGTACCCAACCATTTCAATCTGGCCCGACACTTAAATCAGCCAAACATTGCCCCCTTCTGCCTAGGCTCGGCCTGCACTCCCTGTGCCACCGCAACTGTAATTCACCTCCGAGACTCCAGTTTACTGAAACCCCCAGAACACCACAAAAATGCCTGGTTGTACAGGTGGTTCGAAAGCACAATTCCGAAAGGCAAGTCACAGGCTACTGATTGCAGTGATTGTTGTCCAGAAAAAGAGTGATTAATAGAGTAGTTAGTAGATTTGTTTGCAGCCAGTAAAGTGCCACTGTGTCTCACCAGCGCCATCTTAAACCTGACAGTGAAAAAGGTAAAATGGGTGAAGAAGGAATCTGGTAGGGGAGGAGAGTGAACCAAGGGAGAAAGTGAAGGAGGAGGGGCACCAGAGGAAGGTGATAGGAGAAGAGAAGGGATAAGAGGGCAGCCAGAATGTGGAATGGCAAATGAGAGAAGGCGAAGGGAGAGAAATTCCCGGAAGTTGGAGAAATTAATTTTTTTGATATCAGGCTGGAAGCTATCCAGATGGAATAAGAGCTGTTGCTCCTTCAAACAGAGAGTGTGCTCATCATGGCAGTAGAGGAGGCCCTGGACTAACATGTCGGAATGGGAATGGGGAGTGGAATTAAAATAGCTGACGACAGGGAAATCCTGCCTGTTGCGGATGGGATGAAGGTTCTTGAGAAAGGTTACTTAGTTCAGCACAACACAGTGGGCAAAAGCATCTATTCTGCATTCCATGTAACATGTTACTCTTTATCTCAATCCTGTTGTCACCTATGCTTGTTACTCAAAACAGAAGTAGGGAAATGCTGGAATGTATCATCAAGGAAGTAGTAACAAGGCACTTGTCAAATAACAATAGATTTGGGGAGGGTCATTTGTATTTACGAATGGGCAAAAATGTTTGCAACACACAGAAAATGCTGGAGGAGCTCAGCAGCTCCTGCTGAAGGGTTTCGGCACGAAATGTTGACTGTAGTTTTTTTGCCATAGATGCTGCCTGGTCTGCCTAGTTCCTCCAGCATTTTGTGTGTGTTGCTGGGATTTCCAGTATTTGCAGATTTTCGCTTGTCTGGGGGCAGAAATGGTTGATGTTTCTGTTGAAATATTTTGAGAATGTAATAAGCAAATATGACAAACTGGCTGATGTACAATTGAACTTTTGGAAATCTCTGGAGTGTGTAGCATTGGGAGTAATAAATTGGTGTGGTTAATTGCCATAAGGCAGGGATTTCCTATCTTCTTTTATATGCCATGGGCCCCTACCATTAACCAAGGGATCCGTGGACTCTGGGTTGGGAACCTTTGGCATAAGGAAAGATCAGATTATTTTCAGGTTGGGAGGTTTTGTCCTGTGGGTTGTTGGAAACCAAGCTGTTAAGAGACTGCATTAATGATTAGGGCAGCAGAATAACGTAGTGGTTAGCACAATGCTTTACAGTAACAGTGACCTGGATTTAATTCCTGTTGCTGTTTGTAAGGAGTTTGTAAATTCTCCCAGTGACCATGTGGGTTTACTCCGGGTGCTCTGGTTTCCTCCCACAGTCCAAAGACATACCGGTTGATAAGTTAATTGATCATTGTAAATTGTCCTGTGATTAGGCTAGGATTAAATTGGGGGATTGTTGGGTTGCATGGCTTGAGGGACCATGCTGTATCTCAATAAATTAATAAATAAAATGATTCAGTTGAGGGGATCAAGCTTAATATAGCCAAGTTTTCTGATTGTATAAAGCTAGGCAGCTGCGTGGACTGTAAGGGGAATGCAAGAGATTTGTGAGGGATACAGGCAGGCTATGTAACTAGATAAGACAGTAAGTGAATTTTAACATGAAAAGCTGTGAGATCATTTGTTGCTTGAAAAATACAAAGATAGAATTATTCTTTCAAATAACGGGAGGCTGAAAAGTATTGGTGTTCAGAGGGTACACCAATTGCTACACGTTAATGTGGAGGGTCAGCAAGCCAATTAGGAAAGCAAATGGTTTGTTGGCCTTTAATACTAGTCAATTTCAGTACAAAAGTAGATATATCTAGCTTTAGTTATGAAGGGCTTGGTGAGACTGCATTTGGAATGCAGTATCATGAATTCCTACCAAACGAAGAAAATACTTGCGGAAAAATGTAAGCAGCAATGGCTTACTGGATCAATTTTTAGGATGGTAGGTTTGTAATGAAGAGAGATTAAAAAGGCTGGGTCTGTATTCTCTTATATTTAGAAGTGTGGGTGATGATCTTGTAGAAGTAAGCAAAATTATTCCAGGACTTGACAAAGGCAGTATAATCAGAATCAGGTTTAATATCACTGGCATATGTTGTGAAATGTGTTGTTATGCAGCAGCAGTACATTGCAATACACAAAAATAAAAGCTGTAAATTACAGTAAGAAGTAAGTGTGTGTGTGTGTGTGTGTGTGTGTGTGTGTGTGTGTGTGTGTATGTGTGTGTAATTAAATAAGTAGTGCAAAAAGAGTGGAAAAAAAAGGTAGTGAGGTAGTGTTCATGGGTTCAATGTCCATTCAGAAATCGGATGGCAGAGGGGAAGAAGCTGTTCGTGAATTGTTGAGTGTGTGCCTTCAGGCTTCTGTACCTTCTCTCTGATGGTAACAATGAGAAGAGGGCATGTGCTGGGTGATGGAGGTCCTTAATGATGAATGGCACCCTTTTGAGGCATTGCTCCTTGAAGATGTCTTGGATACTCAGAAGCCCATGATGGAGCTGACTGAGTTTATAATTACCCTGCAGATTACTTCAACCCTGTGCTGTGGCCACTCTCCCCCATACCAGACAATGATGTAGCCAGTTAGAATGCTCTCCACGTTACACGAGTGCCTTTGGTGACATACCAAATCTCCTCCTATTCCAACTGAAATATAGCTACTGTTGTGTCTTCTTTGTAGCTGCATCAGTATGTTGGGCCTAGGGTAGATCCTCAGAGATGTTGACACCCTCAGGAACTTGAAATGGCTCACCCTTTTCACCTCTGATCCCTCTATGAGTGTCTTACCCTTTCTGAAGTCCACAATCAGTTCTTTGATCTTACTGACGCTGAGCTGCTGCGACATCAAGATCAGTTGCTGTTCTTTCCCCTGACTGAGGTATCTGGAAATGTCATCACATTCTCAAATGGGCGTTCAGGATGGAGATGAAAAGAAATTTCTTCATTTGGGGGGAGGGGAACGTTGACTCAGACCACGAGAGGCCTATGTCGGGCATTTTCATGCCTTATAAGGCGCAGATTGGAAGTCTGTGAGGGGCGCCACTCCTCACACAGACTAGAGCGCTCAAGGGCACAAACACGCTGCCACAGCTGAGGCTCGAACTTGCGATCTTGAGATAACTAGACGAACGCCTTAACCACTTGACCACGTGCCCAAAATTTAGAATGTGGTGAATCCTTACAGTTCATTGCTTCAAGGCTTTGTTCATTGAATAATTGAAATCAGATTAATGGATTAAATTTTGAGAGAATCAAGGAGTACGGGTTTAATGCAAGAATATGACATTGATATAAAAGATCAAACATGATTTTATTGAATGGCAGAGCAGGCCTGAGTGACAGAATTTCCTACTCTTCCCTCTGTTTTGTATGTTTTTATGGTGTAGAGCCAGTTGATTCCTGTTGTTTTGGCTGAACTAAAAATGGGCGCATTGAGAGATGAGAAAGCGTCTGGTACAACTGGAACTAATCTACACCATAAATAAATAATGAAAAAGTAAATTTATTTATTATCAAAGTATGTATCTGTTATATGCTATTTGAGATTCATTTTCTTACAGACATTCACAGAAGAACAAATAAATACAATAGAATCAATAAGACTGACAAATAACGAATGTGTCAAAGAAGACAAACTGTGCAAATACAATAATAATAGTACAAAATAGCTAAATGTATAAATAATACTGGGGGAACATGAGTTGTGGCTAAGTACAGCTCCAATGCCATATTTGTTTGCTGCCGCCCACATCAGCTGAATCAAAGGTGGTGGTGAATCAGGATATAGAGGAGAGATTGAAAATCTGGCTGTATGGTGCCACAACAACAACCTCTTACTCAGTGTCAGCAAGACCAAGGAGCTGATTATAGACTTCAGGAGGAGGAAACCAGAGGTCCATGGTCTAGAAACAGAGTTTTCATTGGAGAATCAGAGGTGTAGAGTCAGCAACTTTAAATTCCTTGGTGTTATCATTTTGGAGGACCTGTCCTGAGTCTAGCATGTTTTAGATTAGATTATGAGGACACGCAGTCCTCTTTTATTGTCATTTAATAATGCATGCATTAAGAAATGATACAATGTTTTTCCAGAATGATATTACGAAAACACATGACAAACCGACTTAAAAACTAACAAAAACCATGTAATTATAACATATAGTTACAACAGTGCAAAGCAATACCGTTATTTGATAAGAACAGACCATGGCACGGTAAAAGTCTCAAAGTCTCTCGAAAGCCCCATCATCTCACACAGACGGTAAGCCTCCAGCACCGCCAACTTGCCGATGCAGCATCCTGGAAGCATCCGACCACAGTCCGACTCCGAGTCCATCCGAAAACTCAGAGCCTCCGACCAGCTCCCCGGCACCGAGCACCGAGCACCATCTTTGCTGAGCGCTTCGACTCCGGCCCCGGCAGCAGGCAATAGGCAAAGCCGAGGATTTGGGGCCTTCATCTCCGGATATTCTCGATCGCACTGTGGCAGTGGCAGCGAAGCAGGCATTTCAGAAGTTACTCCAGGTGTTCCTCCGTGCTGCTCATGGCTGTCTCCATCAAATCTGGATTGTGCACAGCCCCCTAGTTACACATGTAAGAGTACTTACAAAGAAAGCACAGCAGAACATTTACTTTCTTAGGAGTTTGCGAAGAGTCAGCATGTCATCTTAAACATTGACAAACCTCTATAGATATGTATTGGATATGGCCCAGTCCATCAATGGTAAAGCCCTCTCCACCATTGAGCACATTTACACAAAGCGTTGTCGCAGTATCCATCATTAGGAGCTCCCACCACCCAGGATGTGCTCTCTTCTTACTGTCATCAGAAAGAAGGTACAGGAGCTTCAGGACTCACACCATCAGGTTCAAGAACAGTTATTACTCCTCAACCATCAGGCTCCTGAACCAAAGGGGATAACTTCACTCAACTTCACTCACACATCATCGAAATGTTTCCACAACCTATGGACTCTATTTGAAGGACTCTTCACCTCATGTTCTTGATAGTTTTTTTCTTTTTGTATTTGCACAGTTTGAAGTCTTTTGCATACTGATTGAACACCCAAGTTGGTGTGGTCTTTCATTGATTTTATTATGGTTATTATTCTATTATGGATTTTCTGAGCTGCCTGCAAGAAAATGAACCTCAAGGTTATATATGGTGACATATATATACTTCAATAACAAATTTACTTTGAACTTTGTAGAGTATTTGAAAGTGAGTCTGTTGGTTGTGGAATCAGTTTGGAATCAGTTGAGTGAAGTTATCCATGTTGGTTCAGGAGCCTGTTGGTTGATGGGCATTAACTGTTCTTGAACCTTGTGGTACAGGACAAGATTCCTCCCCGATACTAGCAGCAAGAAGAGAGCATGACCTGGGTGGTGGGGATCCTTGATGATAGACGCTGCTTTCTAGGGGCAGCGCTGCTTGTGGATATGCCCAGTGGTGGAGGGGGCTTTACCAGTGATGGAGCTGATGGAGCTGGATGTATCCACCACTTTTTGTAGAATTTTCTGTTCTTGGGCATTGGTGTTTCCATACCATGGCATGATGCAACCAGTCGGGATATTGTCCACTGTGCATCTTTCCAAGTTTTTGAAAGTTTTCAATGATGTGCCGAACCAGCATAGACTCCTTCCTTGTAATGGCACCTATGTACTCATCCCAGGACAGATTCTCTGACATGATAACGCCAAGGAATTTAAGGTTACCTGATACTCTCCACCTCTAGTCCCCTAATGATGACTGGCTTATAAACGTCTGGTTTCTTCCTCCTGTGGTCAATAATCAGCTCTTTGGTTTTGCTGCCGTTGAGTGCGAGGTGGTTGTTGTTGCACCATGCCACCAAATTTTCGGTCTCTCTCCTATATGCTGATTCGACGCCACCTTTGATTTGGTCAACAACAGTAGTGCCATCAGCAAACTTAAATATGACGATGTCAGCTGTACTTAACATCATAGTCATAGGTGTAGGAGTAGCTCACCATCTTTGTCCTCTAGTTTGTATGTAGGCAACTCGTGATGGTGTGCAAGGGAAACTTGCTTTTAATTATATCTATATGGGGAAACCATGAATGCAGAAAACAGTTTTTTTGTAATGCTCTGAAAGAGAAACATGATCGGAAAAAGACCAACAGAAGCAAGAGCATACGAAGGTAGGTGGCAGGAAGTTGTGGAATCTGAGTGTACTGTAGCCTTCCTGTAAACAAAGGAAGTTAACATCCCAGACAGAGAGTGAGAGAAAAAAATTTGTTGGTTTTTCAAAAGGGAATGTTTTTCATTGTCGTAAGTTCACTGCATGTTATTTGCCTTGATAATGAGACAAAAGAAGCCTGAGCCAATTGGTGTAAATTCATGCGTTGTCTAATTTGTGATATAAATCTTCAAAAAAGAAGAGCCACAGGCATCCACAAGTAACCTGAGGGTGGTTTCTGTGGAATTGCTGATGTCATTAATGACATCCGCAGAATCTGAAGCTAAGTGCATTCAGCAGTTTTTTGCTTGAAACACTAGATAGTAGATACATCACCCTTACTGTGATAAGCCGTTTCTCTTGTGTTCTCGAGTGCAACACCCTGAGCTTCTGATGATGACGATGGTAATAATCAGGTAGTGTAATTAAGGCTCGTATGACTTGTATGTTGAATAGTAAACTTTAAATGAAGAGAGAATTGTTGCAGAGAGTACTAGCACTAGGCGAAGTACGGTGTTGTACATTATAGTGAAATGTATAACTTGTGTACTTACATGATAAAAGGTCTTGGCCCAAAATGATGACTGTTTAATCTTTTCCATAGATGCTGCCAAACCTGCTGAGTTACTTCAGCATTTTGTGTGTGTAACTTACGTTTTTTTATTTCTTACTGTTGTCATCCTGTCATTCCTCCATGAAGGGGTTTATTATGAAAGTAATGTATGATATTGCCCTGTTCAAGGTTAATGTTCCACAGTGTACATTATATCTGCATTTGGTCTGCTAGAAGTTAGAAATATATGTAATCCTGTGCTGTTTGAATTGTATTGATCTGATAGATCTGGAAGAGTCTGGACAAAATGAATTTAAAAAAAATCCAGTTTGACCCAGCGAGTAATTAGCATTTCACTGCCCAGAGGATTGTGGAAGCAGATTCAATTAGTACTTTCAGAAGAGAGTTGGGTAGATGGAGAAAAGTGATGTGGGGCTGAGACAGGCAGGTTTGTTCTTGTAGAGAACTAATGCAGTCATAATGGGCCAAATAGCCTCTTTTCCTTTGTGAATACCACAGAGAAGTACTCATTTAGGGCCTCACCTACACCTTCTGACTCCATGTACAGAGTTCCTCTGTTGTCCATCATGGGCCCTTCTCTTTCCTTGGTTAATCTTTTTCCCTTAATCTATCCAATCATAAAATAGAATGTTTGTACATCCCATGTGCCCATGTAAAACTCAGTAATAAAGCAATCTAAAAATCTGAAATTTTTCATATAAGCTAAATTTAACATGACACTCAGTTTTACCTCAACCCTCCCTGGAGGACCTACTGAGCCCAAAGAGGTCAAATGTTAATTGCCCCTACTGAAAATTGATGCAATTTTTTTCAGACCAACTTTTGAGTTGCTAAATATTTGTGCGGACCTGACCAAAATACTTTATCTGTAGTACCTGAGGCCACAAAAGAAAAGCTGAAAACTTGTGTGTCAAGATTCTGTCAGAGACCAGCATAACTGAGAGAAAGAAACAAGTTTAGTAAGATACCAAAGAAATTCATTAGATACCATTAAGAGGCTATTCACAGTACTGAAGGTGTTATGTTTTCTAACTCCAAAACATAAAAATAATTAAAAGAAAAACCAGAGAGACAGGAGATAATTCGGGAACGTTCATTTTTACTTTAAGTGAGGCGTACGCATATGATGTGGTGCCGTTACGGGTGTATGCCATTCATGTTCTTCGTACGTATAACCCGTGATGAATTATTTAAACAAACAAAAATGTTTAATCAAATATATTTACAATATCACTCAAATATTACTGATTATTAATTACACAACAGTCCTCCCTGATTAGCTATAAACTCCAATTAAATATAGAATGCATCTCAACTTATATACATGTATACAGTGTATACTATAAAATACAACTTCTATATAGACATACACAGCATAATAAATTTTAAACTGTCCAATTTGGTGTAAATATTTAATCTCTGTGGAGGATTTCTTACTGTTGTGGCATAATATCTTTGCTGGCAAGAGAATCTTGTGGCTCTGAAACAATCTCAGGTTCTGGTACCTCCTCTGTGGTGGTTGTGGGAGTAAGCTCTGAGACTGCAGCAAGTGGTTCCGACAGCTCTGGACATCTTTCTGCTGGCATCCCGAACAGTTCATGGCAAGTTTCATTGGATGATGTGGATCGTGATGTGTGAGTACGGTGTCTGACGTCATCACTTCCCTTACCTTTTAGAAAGCCACCACATGCTGCTTCATCCATTGCCATTTCTTCCCGATCTTTAGTAATGAGTTCCAGGAATGGAGCATAGCACCCAGATTTGCTAGGAACACGTTATAGTAATTGACAAATCCTAAAAAAAAAGACCGCAACTATGACATGTCCTTGGCCTTGGGGCATCTACCACAGCTTGAATTTTCTCAGCACAGTTGTGTAATCCTTGTGCATAAATAGGATGACCACAGTAAGTGATGCTTGGTTTAAAGTATTCACAATTGTTACGCCATACTCTGGGCCCATAATCTTCTAATCTTTTTAACACTGTCTTGAGATGTTCCTTGTCATCCGGGTTACATAAGTGCCAGGGTGCAGGTGTAGATGCTACTCCAAAAATGGCATATTATAGTTATAAAGCTGTTTATGCTGAAAAACACTTTGAACTCTTCTTACATATCCACGTGTAGGTAGGCCTCAGCTTTGTCCACTTTGCTGAAGTGTTTTCCTCCGGAAAGGTTTGTAAAGATATGCTCTATCCTGTATGGAGGGTATTGATCTACTTCCAGTACTGGGTTGATGCTGACCTAAAAATCACCACTGATCTTGACTGACTTATTGCTCCTGTCTTCTGGGACCACTGCATGGGCCCGTGGCCAAATGGTTAAGGCATTGGACTAGCTACCTGAAGGTTGTGAGTTCGAGCCCCAGCCAAGGGAACTTGTTGTGTCCTTGAGCAAGGCACTTAATCACACATTGCTCCGCGACGACACTGGTGCCAAGCGGTATGGGTCCTAATGCCCTTCCCTTGGACAACATTGGTGTCGTGGAGAGGGGAGACGCAGCATGGGCAACTGCTGGTCTTCCATACAACCTTGCCCAGGCCTGTGCCCAGGTGCAGATCCATGGTCTCGCAAGACTAACGGATGGCATTGCCCAAAAGCTCCACTCAACCTTGTAAATGGTTCCTTCAGCCTTCAAGTGATCTAGCTCACTGTTGACTTTATCACAGATTGTATAAGGAAACGGACTGGCTTCGCAAAACTTAAGTGTGACATTTTCATTTAACACTATTTTTACCCTTGATATATATTTGATTTTTACAATAACATTCCTGAACACTGCTATGGCATCATGCAGTACCTTTCTTAATTCACTTTCATTTGACTCTATTGCAAGGGATGTGGCTTCACAATAGTGGATGGATCTCCAATCAAATTGTAGTTGTCTTAGCCAATCATGTCCTCACATTGCCAGCCCTCATGTTTTTACCACGTACGAGCCCAATATGGCTTGGTGGTTGTTGTATTTTACTGTTACCAATGTCATTCCCACAGGAGTTATCTTTTCTCCTGTCTAAGTTCTTAGTTAGATATCTGCAGGCTTTGGTTCAGTATCTTTGAAATGTTGTTCCAACTCATTTTGTGGAATGATTGAAACAGCTGAGCCAGTGTCCAATTTCATTTTAGTTAGCTATTTACTTCTGGTGTAAGTAACATTGCTTATCTATTGTTAGCTGTCATATTGTAAACCTCAAGGCTACCTAGCCCTGTGTCACTCTCGTTTTCAGATTTTTTTCATCAACAGCATGCAGATTAGCTCTCTTTTTTGAAACTGGAACTTGACTTTTTATCTTTTTCTCTTCTCCGTGCAGTCCATTTATTTTTGTCTACCCGCCATGCTCTTTGTCCTATGTTGTTGCATTTTCTGCAAGTTTTGCTTTTAAACCTGCATTGATGTGCTGTATGTGAGCCCCTGCCACAATGGTAACACAATTCATAGGCCAGGCATTGCATTTTTGTTTACGCTTACTTTCATTCCTGACTGCAACTCAGTGGCATCTCTGTGTGCTGTTTTCATTGATACAATAATTTCACCTGTTTTTTAAAAATGTAAGTTGTGCTTCAATTAGGAGCTGTTTTTGAAGGCTTTCTTGTAAGATTCCACAAACTAAATGGTCTATTAGTGCATCGTTAGGCCCATCACTGAACTGACAATGCTCAGACAATCTCTTCAATTCAGCCACGTAAACTGAAATGGACTCCCCTTCCTTTCCTTTTGATTCCAGTTATGAAACCTGAAGCGTTCTGCAATCAACAATTTCAGTTCTAAATGTATCTGTTTTACTTTCACGATATCAGCAAAACTTATTTTGGCTGGTATGTTGGGGTAGTCAAACTTCTAAGTAAACTGCATGTCTTTGAACTCAATGTACTCAGCAAAATTGGCAATTGCTTCTGATTGGCTGATTCGTTTGCTTTAAAATACTGCTCAATCTACTCAGTATATATAATCCAGTTATCCATTGTGCAATCAAACGCGTCTATCTTCCCAATGTAGCCAGCCATTTCTACTCTTGATTTTATTTATGATTATTATTGCCTTGTAGTCACTATTCAACAGGTAGGTAGTGATTGGAAGTTCATTTAAAACTTCTTCGTTGCCACTGTTATGTTTTGTAACATCAAAACATAAAAAAAAATGATTAAGAGGAAAACAAGGGAGCCTGGAGATAATTTGTGTACATTTGTTTTTACTTTAAGCGCTACATCCACACATAAAGCAGTGGTGTTATGACATATGCCAATCACGTTCTTTGTACATATAACCCGTAGTAAATTATTTAAACAAACACCAATTCTTAATCAAGCAATATATTTACAACATTACTCAAATATTTCTGATTATTAAGTATATAGCACAAGGAATTTTTATTTTTGGGTACTTCTCAGTAAAAACATTTCTTGATTAATCTACACACATCAAAGTTGCTGGTGAACGCAGCAGGCCAGGCAGCATCTCTAGGAAGAGGTACAGTCGACGTTTCAGGCCGAGACCCTTCGTCAGGACTAACTGAAGGAAGCAGTTAGTCCTGACGAAGGGTCTCGGCCTGAAACGTCGACTGTACCTCTTCCTAGAGATGCTGCCTGGCCTGCTGCGTTCACCAGCAACTTTGATGTGTGTTGCTTGAAACTTACAGCATCTGCAGAATTCCTGTTGTTCTTGATTAATCTATCTTTGTTAAAAGTTCAAAGGCAATGCATGATTACTCTGGCTGTGGCATCTTCAGGCATCACTTCAACTCTAATAGGGAGAGAAACTGCATTAAATTCCTATTAAACTGACAAAAATAAAGACTTCAAGATATAACATTGGCTGGGGAACTGTAGTGGAAAACAGTTTTAAAAGATTGTAAACTCATTGTCTGGGATAAATTTATAATAGATCACAAAGTATTACATTGAACATTACAAAATCTTGGACACAATAATAAATTAAAAGGAGCTGTTATTTTAGTGCTAGCTGGAGATTTTAATCAAACACTACCAGTAATACCATGAAGTATTAAAGTAGATAAATTAAAATCCTGTATTACACATTGCGGAAGAATGATAAACAATTGCACTTCAAACGCATATGACAGGTGATGCATCCGTAAAAGAGTATTCTTTGAATTTACTCAAATTAGGAAATGGGGAAACTAAGCACAAAGAATTGTGAAAAAGTTGGGTCAAGTTGTTACATTACTTCATGATCTGATGCAATCCGCTCTCCCAAATGTCTGTCAATGTCTTTTGACTGATCAGCAGTTTCGTGAAAGAGTAATTTTAGCTCAAAACAGTGACATGGTGCAAGCCATTAATAAAGATCTTCTTTCAAAGCTTCCCACATAACTTGTACAATACAGGTCCTTTTGACAGTGCAATAGACATAGATGAGACTATATATTTTCCCATTAAAAACTTTAGATACTTTCCCATTAGATACTTTAATTTTTTAAAGTATCTGTCACCATCTGTTATGCCATCACATAATCTTGAACTAGAAGGAGGAGCTCCAGTCATGCTGTTTGGGAATTTGTATCTAGCAAACCTACGCAATGACACAAGACCATCAGTTTAAAAATTACTACCACATGTCATTGAGGCTACAATAATGACTGGTAATGACGTAGGGGAAAACATCTTCATTCCTCAGATATAAATTACTCATCTGATCTACGTTTTCAATTCAAGCAACCTCAGAGAACAAAACACAGAATATTACAGAACTGTACAGGCCGTTTGGCCCAAAATGTTGTGCTGACCTTTTAACCAACTCTAAGATCAATGTAACTGTTTCCATTTTTCTATCATCCATGTGCCTATCTAAGAGTTTCTTAAATACCCCGAATGTACCTGCCCCTACCACTACCCCTGGCAGGGCATCCACGCACCAACCAATCTCTGCATAAAGAACTTACCTCTGGCATCCCTCGCCCCCCCCCCCCCTCGCCCCATACTTTCTTTGAATCACCTAAAAAAATATGCCCTTGTGTTAGCCATTTCTGCCCTGGGAAAAAGTCTGCTATGCCTTTTATCATCTTGTACACCTCTATCAAGTTACCTCTTATCCTCCTTCATTCCAAAGAGAAAAGCCCGAGTTTGCTCAACCTATCAGTATAAGACATGCCCTCTAGTACAGGCAGAATCCTGGTAAGTTTTATCTGCATCCTGTCTAAAGCTTCCACATCCTTCCTATAATGAGGCGAGCAGAACCGAGCACAATATTCCAAATAGTTCTGCTATGAGTGTCAACAAGGCATGAGGACACAATGACTAAAGAGTTGTTAATCTTAATCTTGAAACCTAATGATTTTCCCAGGTCCTTCTATATTTTTGGTTGCTCCAGAATTGGAGATTAAAATGATCTGTACATTTTACACCAGATTTGAAATAAAGTAAAATAATGCATTCTGAAACACCTCAACATTGAACTTAAATGAATTTATACATTGTGCATAGGTACATAGGAATTTAGAAAGAATTGCATTAAATGTAATTTTTATACATAATTAATTAGATTACATAAGTTTGAACACCTGCTTATCTTATTCATTGATTACTTATATATTTAAGTTAGATTTTATTTAACTTACAAGGTGTATAGCAAAATATAACATTTGTAACTTTTTTTTTACATTTACACATGTAACATAAAATGTTACATCTGGTCAATCTTGCTGTATGCTTCCGAAACATGGACTATAACACCAGAACTCCAAAGAAACTTATACGCAACAGAAATGTGGTGTCTTAGAAGAATGCTGAAAATATCATGTAGAGATAGGGTAACTAATGAGACAGTACTCCAAAGTGCCCATACAAAAAGATCTTTAATGGGAACATTAAATGAGAGGAAACTTGAATTCCTGGGCCATGTCATCAGAAAGGGAGAAATAGAATGACTTACACTACAAGGCCGTATGCCTGGGAAACACGGAAGAGGAAGGCAAAGGAGAAAATATATGGACACTGTGAAAGAACTAACAGATCTAAGTGTGCGAGATATCATTGACGCTGAGAGGGATTGTTCGGTGTGGAGCGCCATGATCGCCCAAGCATGTAACGCGCAAGGCACGTGAAGAAGAAGATTGTGAAATGATTCCATGGAGGTAAATGCAAATATCGTGCCAGCAGCATAATAACTAAGGTATTGCTAGATATAGCAGCTAGTATACTTATAAGACGTCTTCAGGTTTACCTGAATCCTGTTTGCCAGTGATATTTCTATAGCTATACACAATTAAAGCCCTTTGGATGATTTCCTATAGTAAATGTACAAGGTAATTGCAAGATTCCAGGCATTATGTTGGGTTGAGAGGATGCATGCCTTGCCTTAGTCTTTTCTGCTGCTGGTGTGGAGCTGATCACTAGATGGTGCTGTAGGTCAGCCTGTGATCACTTTCTTCAATCCACAAATCACCTTCCTTGTTCACCTCTTGTGCACCTTGGGTATCTTCCATTCCCATGCAGAACTTTCTGTTTGTGAATCTAGTTTATTTACAAATTCAGGCCTTAATGTCCTTATTTTTAAGGGTTTTAAAGCATCAAATCATTACATTTTTAAGCATAATGACCAAGGCTACCTAGACGGAGTATGAGGTGTTGCTCCTCCACCGACGGACCGACATGTCAGAACGATCTCTGACGATTTAAAGTTGAAGTGGTCAGAGTGTATTGTCTGAAAATTAACAGATTGTTTGAATAACCCCCAAGGGTTTTGAAGAGACCTGTGTCATATTATCTAGATGTAAGTTTACAAGAAAGATTGGCACGGTAGCGTAGTGGTTAACACCACCCTTTACAGTGCAGGTGACGCGGGTTCAGTTTCTGCTGCTGCCTGTTTGGAGTTTGTACGTTCTCACCGTGACCATGTTGGTTTTCTCCAGATGCTCTGGTTTCCTCCCACAGTCCCAAGACCTACCGGTTAGTAGGATAATTGATCATTGTAGATTGTCCTGTGACTAGGCTCAGATTAAATTGGGGGATTGCTGTGCAGTGAGGCTGGAGGAGCCAGAAAAGCCTGTTCCATGCTGTATCTCAATAAATAAAAAAAAATCTCTGGTGGTTGTAGATGCAGATATGGTAGGGACTTTTAAGAGACTCTTAGATGGGTGCATGGATGAAAGAAAAATGGATGGCAATGTGGGAGGAAAACATTAGATCAAAGGTTCCCAACCTTTTTTTCATGCCACGGACTCTTATTTTTCAGCCAGAAAGTAATAAATCAGTGGACTGCTCTGCCACAGACTGCGGTGGAGGCCAAGTCCGTGAGTATAGTTAAGGCGGAAGTTGATCGGTCAGGGCATGAGAGGATATGGTGAGAAGGCAGGTGTATGAATCTGGGATCAGCCATGATGGAAGGGCGGAGCAGACTCGATGGGCCAAATGGCCTAATTCTGCTCCTATGTCTTATCGGCTTACCATTAACCAAGCGGTGTGTGGAGCCCAGGTTGGAAACTCCAGCGTTAGATTGACCTTGGAGTAGGTTAAAAGGTCAACACAACACCATGGGCCAAAGGGCCAGAACTGCTCTATATTTAATGATAGTAGAAATGCAGAGGACATTGTAAGTAGAGAGCTGCTGTGGAAATCTCTGGTTTATTGCTGCTGTTACTCTTCCGTTCATTCTGTTCTTGCGTCTCTTGCTGCTTCTGACTCTCATTCCACAGGCCGTACATCTGTGGGACATCGTACAAACCAAGATATAGCGTGATTTCTTCTGCTTGTTCTATTTTTCTAGCCTGTATAAGTAGTGAAAGAACATTATTAAAACATGACCATGTGGTAGAGTCATTGCTGCTGCTTTTAATGAAGGAAGGATGACAAGGCTGCAGAGAAAGTAGCTGAGGAATGGAGCTAATTATGTGGCTCTTTCAGAGAGCCTGCTGAATCCCCCATTGTCTGCTATATAATTACTGGACCTATACAAATTGCTCCTGGGCATTATTAAAATTGAGAGTGCATTTTTAATCTGTGAAGAACTACAGGTGCAGGCTCGTGTCACTGTGAGGTGGAGAGTTGTAATAGAAAGAAACATTAGAAAGATTAACTTTTATTTGTCATACGTACATCGAAACACGCAGTGAAATGCATTGTCTGCATTGACGACCAACACAGTCTGAGGATGTGCTGGGGACAGTCGGCAAGTGATCCCGTGCTTCCAGCACCAACGTAACATGCCCACGACTTTCTAAAGGTGACCGTATGTCTTTTGAACGTGGAGGAAACTGGATCACCAGGTGGAGACCCGTGTGGTCATGGGGGGAAAAAGTATAAACTCCTTATGGACAGTGGTGGGAATTGAACTGATTGCTGGTGCTGTAAAGTGTTATGCTAGCTGCTACACTACCATGATCTTGAGTAAAACTCTGCTGCAGTTTGGAACCTGAGAAACATGGCACCATAAGGATAGAGTCTTTGGGACAGAGGAAAGTGCACCATGACCTGTGAATTTTAAGATTAGAAGTCAAGGTCATGAACTTGGGGCTCTAGCTTATCTTGTACCTTAGTTTTTTTTATATATAATGTTATTTTGCACTGTAGTTTGTCCTTAACTCTTACCTCAAGAAGTGTGACAATTCTGACCTCTTGCAGAATCTTGCGCCCTGATGATGCGAACATTGCGGGCAATGTCCATGGTGGTACAATTCTGAAAATGATAGAGGAGGCCGGAGCCATCATCAGCACCAGGCACTGCAACAGTCAGAATGAGGTGAGTCTCAAAAGTTGACCTCGTATGAATGAACAGATCTGGCTTCACATTGTTATGGCAAATCTAGAGATTTTGATGACAGACCCTCGTGTGTTGACTATTCAGTTTTACCTTCTGTTGGCATATACATGCAGAAAACAGAATCAGAATTGGGTTTAATGCCATGAAATACGTTAGCTTAGTGGCAGCAGTACAAAGCGATGCATGATAAATATAGAAATAAATAACCAACTACAGTAAGTTTGTAGATGTATATTAAGCAGTTAAATTAAGAATAGTGGTGTAAAAACAAAAATAATAAAAATAAATGAAGTAGTGTTCATGGGTTCAATGTCCATTTAGAAGTCAGATGGTAGTGCGGAAGAAGCTGTTCCTGAATCACTGAGTGTGTGCCTTTAGGCTCCTGTACCTCCTTCCTGACAGTAACAATGAGACGAGAGCATGTCCTGGGTGATGGGGGTCCTTAATAATGGACGCTGCCTCTCTGAGGCACCGCTCCTTAAAGATGTCTTGGATACTACGGAGGCTAGTACCCATGATGAAGCTGACTAATTTTACAACTTTCTGTAGCTTCTTTCGATACCGTCTAGTAGCCCCCTCCCACCATACCTCCCTTACTTGTTAGAGTGACAAGTGATCCCTTAATTTGTTTAAGTTATGTTTTAGAAATGATAAATATTTCAGATGAATGTAAAGCAGCTTGATATTTATTCCTGACAAAACAGAAACTCAAGTTTTATAGAAGAGTGTTGTATATTCCAGTGATAAGGATGCATATTGTACTGAAACTTCCTTTAATTTCTATACCTGGCTCAATGGCTTCATGTGTTTTCCCAGCGTTGCTCTTATGCCAAATGAGAAAGCGATCAGATAATTTTAATAGTGTTACTAACAATGAATAGAGTATTGTGAGCAAGAATTTCAATTACACTTTATTGTACCTGTCAGATAAATACCAGAGGCACTAATTTACAGGGGGAATATTGGTTCATAGGCAGACACCTATGTATAAAAAGTTGTAGTAAGGTGAATGGACAATTATCCTTTATTTACTAGTTCATGATACTCGGAGAACAGGGTGGACTTATTCAGATAATGTGGTCTGCCCAACATGCTGTTACCTATACTCAGATCATGAGGGGTCCTGCCCAGACAAATGTCAACACACCCGCCACCAATGCAGAGGCAGCGGTCAAGACCGACACAGAGATTTGTGACTGACTGCCCTGAGCTCCCACCCTCCAACCAAAACACCTCAGGCCCCTCCACAAGATGAACAGGAGTTAATCGAAGAGGGGAGGGCAAAGGGGCAAGAGGAAGAATGGTGGGTGGTGAAGAGGAAGAAGTCCAAGAAGATATCACCCGAGACAAACGAGCTGCTGACAACAAAAGGAATGGGAAGAAAATAGCAGGATGGCAGCCAGACACCAGCGACCTCTGCTTGTGGGAGGAAGAGGAATGTGTGAACTGATTAACATGTTCCTGGTAACTTCCAATATTGTAGCTTTTACACAGGGAAGCATCCTAATGAACTTTAGAAGTTAGTGCTGATTCTTCTGTCCCTCCTGGTGCATCATTCTTTTTCCCATCCTTCATTGTAGCTTGCACTCATTCCTTGTCAACACCCCTGACTCCCAGGAGCTGAAAGAGTGCCAGTTGTGTTATGATGTGACGCTGTGAAAGTTCTTTATTGAGATGCAGCATGGGCTCTTAGAGCCGCGCCGCTCTGCAATTCCCCGATTTCATTCTAGCCTAATCACGGGACAATATACAATGACTAACTAGCCTATCAAGCGGTAAGTTTTTGGACTGTGGTAGGAAACTGGACTACCCGGAGGAAACCCACGCGGTCACGGGGAGAACATACAGATTCCTTATAGACAGCAATGGGAACTGAACCCGGGTTGCTGGTACTGTAAAGCGTTGTGCAAACCACTACACTACCATGCCGACCAACATCCTGAGATCAGAGCCATTAGGGAAAGGTTTTTGATGTGCACTGTCAGATGTCTCTCCCTCATTTTGTTTTTAACACTGATCTGATGAATATGCAGTTGCTTCTATCTTGAAGGCATGATGCTGTGTCTTTGACCTGTTCCTCCCTTCATAGGTGCTGCCTGATGTGTTGAGTGGTTGTAGGATTTTCTGTTTGTATTTCTTTTGAAGGATTCTGCTGCAATTTTGTGACTCAGTTTTGAGGATGAGCCTGATGAAATCACCTGGGATGTGGTTATTTGGATCC
Organism: Mobula birostris; assembly: GCF_030028105.1. Lineage (NCBI taxonomy): Eukaryota > Metazoa > Chordata > Chondrichthyes > Myliobatiformes > Myliobatidae > Mobula > Mobula birostris. The sequence continues at coordinate 11,463,146 of NC_092396.1, forward strand.
CAGCTTGAATAAGTCAACTTAACACTTGTTTAATGGAGAGTTCTCTCTATAATTGTAGGAGAAATGTATGAGACTCTGTACATTACATTCAGCTTAAATGTTCAGTTTTATTAGAAGCTATTTATCGTCTGAGAGAATGGGGCCAGTCATGATTCAAATGAATGCAATTGAAAACCTCACGGAAGTGACTTGATGATAACGTTATCTGTGTGAGATAAATAAATATTGGTGGTGGGGTGCACAGAATACTTGCATATAAAAACTATCTTTATAAACAACTAGTGTTAACTGACTTGGAAATATGTGCAAACTTCTGTGAACAAACTCTTTTTGGCTTTCCACAGGAGAATTTCTAGGTGTCTTGATATACCTTCTCTGTGATATTATTATCATTAAACATACTGAAGCTGCCTTTGCTCAGAAATGTAGCTAGATTGGGGAGATAAATTCTGTGGCTCCCAGGGTAGGTCTAAGGTTTTTTCGTGTGACGAGTGAATAAGTGCCTGACTCCTCCAGTCTCTTTCATGACATACAAGATGCACGCCATGAAGAAGATGAGTACTGATCTGGATTAGCACATCAGAATCAGATTTAATATCACTGGCATATGTGACATTTGTTCTTTTGCGTTAGCAGTACACTGCAATATGGAATAATAGAAAACTATAAATTACATTAAGGTATATATAAAATGAATAGTGCAAAAAGAGAGCAAAACAAGGGGAAAATATTGTCAGGTAGTGTACATGGCTTCAGTGTTCAGTGTTGATTGTTAGCAAGGGGGACATGTTATTTCCGATGGGCACTGACTGTGGACTCCCAGTGAGGAAATCAAGGATCCAGTTGTAGAGGGAAGTACAGAGGCCCAGGTTTTGGAGCTTGTTGATTAAAACTGAGGGTATGATTGTATTGAACGCTGAGCTGTAATCAATAAACAGCAGCCTGACATAGGTTTTGCTATTGTCCAGGCGATCCAGTGCTGAATGGAGAGCCAGTGAGACCTGCATCGCTGTAGACCTATAGTGGCGATAGGTAAATTGCAGCGGGTCCAGGCCCTTGCTCAGGCAGGAGTTGATTCTGACCATGACTAACTTCATCACAGTAGATGTGAGTGCCACTGAGCAATAGTCATTGAGGTAGCTCACCCAGCTCTTCTTGGGTACTGGTATGATTGTCACCCTTTCGAAGCAAGTGGGAACCTCTGACTGTAGAGGTGAGAGATTGAAGATATCCTTGAATACTCCCATCACAGGTTTTCAGTACCCAACCAGCTACACCATCAGGGCCTGACGCCTTGTGAGGGTTCACCCTCTTGAATGATGTTCTGATGTTTGCCTCCAAACCTCCATCTGAAACATGCACCCCTCCACTACAGCTGATTCCATCTGTAAATTCTACTGCACCGGCTGACAAGCCTTATAAATCTCTAGCCCCCATTAATTAGAAGTATAGAGGCGAGAGGTGCATGCAGACACCACTACCTGCAGTTCCTCCAACTAATCCAGACTTGAACATGTATTGCTGCATCTTCAGTACAGGTCAAGATTTGGAAATTTTCACCTCACAGTATTCTGGGTTTGCTCTCTGCAGTGATTTCCACAAAAGAGATTCTGCAGATGCTGGAAAGCTCGAGCACCATGCAACGTACTGAAGGGACTCAGCAAGTGAGGCAGCATCTATGGGGGGAAGTAAACAGTCGACACTCTGGGGCTGAGATACTCCATCAGTACATGAGTTCCTTCAGCATTTTGTGTGATGCTGTGATGATTTAAGGTCACTTAATGTCACTCTGAAGAGCAGCTCAGGATGAGTAAATTTGCTACAACATGGAAGGGGTGTATAGTACCCAACTGTTCCATGCCAGCTCCCAACTATTCCTATTCCCTGTATCTCTATAGTTTATTCTTCCTCACAAGCTCACAGACTCTTCTTTAATTTTTTTGCCATTTATGAGATATAGAGAAATGAACCAAGTGCAGGCAGATGAGATGAGCTTAGTTTGGCATCATGGGCTGTATGACTTGGTCCTGTGTTGTAATCTTCTACGTACCTTCACTAAGGGATCACTTACAGTGGCTAATTAACTCAACAGTACACCGTCGGGAATGCTGACCTTCTGTGGAGTGCTCAAATTCCAATAGTTCAAAGTTCAAAGTAAATTTATTATCAAAGTACGTATACGTGTCCAGATGCTACCCTGAGATTCATTTTCTTGCGGGCATTCACAGTAGATACAAAGAAACACAATAGAATCAATGAAAAATTGTACACAAATAAAGACAAGCAACCAATGTGCATAGGAAGACAAACGGCAATTAGAAAAAATATATAGTAATAATGATAAATAATATTGAGGACATAAATGGTAGTGTGGTTGAAAGCGAATTCATAGGTTGTGGAATCAGTTCAGTGTTGAGAGACTGGTTTATTTATTTTTATTTTTGAGGTACAGTGTAGAATCGGCCCCTCCGGCCCTTCAAGCTGTGCCACCCAGCAATACCCCAATTTAATCCTACCAACCAATAACCAATTAACCAACCAACCGGTATGCCTTTGGTCTGTGGGAGGAAATCAGACCTGGAGGAAACCTACATGATTATGTGGGGTAATGTACAAATTCCTTACAGTCAGTTGTGAGAATTGAACCTGGTCCGCCTGTACTGTAAAGCCTTGTGCTAACCACACATTGGTTCATGTGGCTGTTGGTTGAAGGGTAATAATATAAAACTATGCAGATTAGGGAAGCAATGACTTGTGTACAGAGAGTTATAAAACACATCTATTGAATTCATTACCACTGTTCTGTTAGGGGCTAAATTTCATTTTCAATTCAGTGCTCATTGCATTTGTGTTCTCATCTCAATTTTGGAATTTGATGGTGCTGAATTAATATGGATTAGGTAATCTTTGACGTATATGTATGTCAGTCCCTTGGAATAATGCCAAAAAGGAAGTGAACACTGATGACTTACTGGGATTAATGATTAGAGAACATGTCATGAAGATAGGTTGAGCAAGATAGGGCTTTTCTCCTTAGAGATAAAGAGGATGAGTGGTGTTTTGATCCATTATAAGAGGCATGGATCAAGTGGATAGCCAGTGACTTTTTTTTTCCCCAGTGCAGAGATGGCTAATCTGAGGGGGGAAATAATTTTAAGGTCATTGGCAGAACATCTAGGGGGGATGTCAGAGGTAAGTTTTTAACAGAGAGTGGCGGGTGTGTGGAATGCCCTGCAAGGATTGGTGGTAGAAGCAGATACATTAGGGACATTTAAGAGACTCTTAGATACGCACACGGATGATAGAAAAATGAAGGGCTATATACGAGGGAAGGGTTAGCTTGATCTAACATCATGGCTGAAGGGCCTATACTGTGCTGTAATGTTCTATGGTTTATATTTGTTAACTCCCCCCCTCCAATCCATAGGAAATAATTCCAGAATTTATGGAATGTTGGAAGATGAGCACCAAATAATCCAGTATTCTCTTAGCCGCCTCTTTCAAAGCTCTGGAATATAGTTCACTGGGTCTTTGGAATTCATCTGTATTCAAGGTCACCAACTCCTCAAGGACAATGTTTTGATTAACACTTATTTCCTTCACTTCCTCATGAGTTAATTTGACTTCTCAAATTAAATACATCCTATAATTTATTTTCAATATCGAGTATTTTTTTTTGCTTAGTGTAACAATATAATACAGGAATGCTTACACTTCAGTGCCTTTAGCCGAAACTAAATTAGTGCATAACCTATGAATGTTTGAATAATGATTAAATGGAGGAATGATCATCCTCAAAATGGAAAATAAAAAGTCATGGATTATGATTTTTCCGGTATAAGATCTGCTTGTAAAGGAAATGGGGTTGATGAAACGGAAGTTAACTTCTCTGCTTATGGTTTGATGTAAAACTGATTTTTATCAAGGTTAAAGAGTACTGTGAATGGTGGAAGAAAAAGGCAGTGGGTTTGTATGATGCATTGGATCTGTTATCTCTGGGTTTGGATCTCATCCAGACTGAACGATGCAAGTCTTCTCTATATAATAACTATAATAGTTCTGTCTGAGAGAATTCGAGGCAGTTTCAACCCAATTCCCAGTGTACATGAACCTGTAACACAAAGCTGTCCTAAATTGTTTACTAATTGACATTCATATTGTCTATCCCACTGTTGCATCTTCTGATCCTTAGGGTTCTTCTGGGAGTCAGGAATGCTCAGCAGTCTTAATTCCAAGACTTCAGTTTATTTTACGGTACAAGCAACCATACAAGTGCGATGCAAACTACAAACGTTTGTAAGTGAGGAACTGGGAACCGATGCTAAGGGTGTATGGATGCAAAGACAAAGGAGTAAAGAAGCCAAGATGTAACCTGAAAAATCCATCACTTTTTTAGATGAGATAAGACATTCCTTAGACAGGAATAACTAGTTAATAGGCTACATTATTAAAACAATTATATCACGTGGTTAACGTGCTAGTACTTAGCCAATGAAAAATGAGAAAGGTGATAAATTGTTAGTTTAGCTGCTATATCACTTACTGCCAGTGAGTGTCAAAATTACATGGGTTTGATAAAAAGTACAAATCTTACAAAAGGTATTCTTAAAAAAACAGTGGTTTCCAACACCACTCAGGACTTGGAATGGCTGGATTAAAAGCAAAGACCAAAGGCTCAAGAAAAGATGCAAAAGGTTTGGGATTAAATATACGCTATTCAGGCAAGATAGGCAGAGCATTACCTTGTTCATACTAGTTGACTTAACAGTGGGCGTTCCATTAGCATTGTGTTGGTTCAATTCCCACCACTGTCTGTAATTTTGTACATTCTCACTGTGACCACGTGGGTTTCCTCCGAGTGATCTGGTTTCCTCCCACATTCCAAAGATGTATGGGTTGGTCAGTTAACTGGTCACATAGATGTAATTGGATGGCATGGACTTGATGGGCTGGAAGGGCCTGTTACCATGTTGTATCTCTAGAAAAAAAATGTTCTTGATTTGAGTGCTGGATTGATAAATTGAAGAAAGAAGGTTGAATTGCCTTGAGTTCTTAATTCCGCACATTAAGTCCAATATTTTTGGAAGTTTTTTTAAATCATTATTTGGGTGACCAGTCCCATTTATTATTGGCATTTGAGTGATGTTTAAGCAGTGTGACAAAAGGTCACTGTACTGAAAAGTCCCTGTTTGCATTAAACTCTGCTTCCTAGGCTATCCCTGAGGATCAAGGATCAGTTGGTTCTGAAGTGGGAAGGTGCCTGTGCGTGAACTCTTTTGAAAAGAGTGTGGTGGTTGTTGCATTCCATCTGTCATAGTGACTTGAGGGAGAAGTGTTCATCCTAAAACAAAGCAATCCAAGATGACTGGGGACCAAGGATAGCTGCAGAATGATTTCAATACATGTCTAACACTGGATTAGCAGATTACAATGTCAAAGAGACAGCAGTGAAGGCATTTCAGGAACCAATAGCCAGCCAAGACGGTTTTTAACAGAAGCTAGCTATTATAACCACTAGGACTCCAGCTTTTTGAGCTTTAGTTTCACATTATTAATGTTAACAATTAAGGTATACTAAATTATGAGGGATATAGATAGCGTAAATGAAAGCAGGCGTTTTTCACCGAGGTTGGTTGAGACTACAACTAGAGGTCCAATCACAAACGAGAGAAAATCTGCAGATACTGGAACTCGAAGCAATACACCCATAATGCTGGAGGAGCTCAGCAGGCCAGGCAGCATCTATGGAAAAGATTATAGTCGATGTTTTGGGCCAAGACCCTTCATCAGATCTGGAGAGAAAGATGAGGAGTCAGAGTTAGAAGATTGGGGGAGGGGAGAAAGAAACACAAGGTGATAGGTGAAACCTGGAGGAGGAGAGGGCTGAAGTAAAGAGCTGGGAAGTTAATTGCTGAAAGAGATACAGGGCTGGAGAAGGGTGAATCTGACAGAAGAGGACAGAAGGCCATGGAGGAAAGAAAAGGGGATGGAGCACAAGAGGGAGGTGATGGGCAGATAAGGAGATAGGGTGAGAGAGGGAAAAGGGAATGGGGAATGGTGAAAGGATGGGGGCATTATCGGAAGTTCGAGAAGTCGATGTTCATGCCATCAGGTTGGAGGCTACCCAGATGGAATGTAAGGTGTTGCTCCTACAATCTGAGACCTGACGTAGATTAGGAGACTGCTTCGTGAAACACCACCGCTCAGTCCGCCAGAAAAAGCGGGATTTCCCAGTGGCCACCCGTCTTAATTCCACTTCTCATTTCCATCTGACATGTCAGTCCGTGGCCTCCTCCACTCTCAGGGTGGAGGAGCAACACCTTGTATTCCGCCTGGATAGCCTCCAACCTGATGGCATGAATATTGATTTCTTGAACTTTCAGTAATATCCCACCTCCCTTCACCATTCTCCATTCCCATTTCCCTCTCTCACCTTATATTCTTACCTGCCCATCACCTCCCTCTGGTGCTCTTCCCCCTTTTCTTTCTTCCATCGCCTTCTGTCCTCTCCTATTAATTCCCCCTTCTCCAGCCCTGTATCTCTTTCACCAATCAACTTCCCAACACTTTATTTCACCCCTCCCCTCTCCCTGTTTCACCTATCACCTTGTGTTTCTTCTTCCCCTCACCCAACTTAACTCTGACTCCTCATATTTTTTTTTCTGCAGTCCTGATGAAGGGTCTCGGTCTGAAACATCAACTGTACCCTTTTCCATAGATGCTGCCTGGTCTGCTGAGTTCCTCCAGCATTTTGTGTGTGTTGCTACAGCTAGAGATCATAGGTTAATGGTGGAAAGTGAAATGTCTAAGGGGAACGTGAGAGAACCGTTTCACTCAGAGGGTGCTGAGACCGTGGAATGAGCTGCCAATGGAAGTGATGGATGCGGGTTTGATTTCAACACTGAAGTAAAAATTTGGATAGGTACATGGATGGGAGGGGTATGGAGGTGTATGGCCTAGTGAAAATTGATGGGACTAGTTCAGCACAGACTAGATGGGCCAAAGGGCCTGTTTCTCATTGGCGAGTTATGGGTTTGAGGTGCAAGTAATCACAGTAAGTGCAGTTGCTAGTCTGCATTACAGAAGAACCAATGTATAAAACATCACCATCAGAAACAAGAGAAGAATTAATTATATGGCCCATCGACACTGCTCCACCATTCCATCATGGCTAATTTATTATCTCTCTCAACCTGTATTCTCCCCATAACCTTTGGTGGCCTTAGTAATCAAAAGCCTGTCGACATCCACTTCTAACATTGCACAACTGTCTGTGGCAATGAGTTCCATAGATTCACCACCCTCTGGTTAAAGGGTGGTGTAGACACAGCAAAATCTTGGGCAGAGTTAGAGAAATGTGTGAGGAAAATCAGGAACAGATATGATATCTCTGCAAGTGTGCAAAATTCTTAGAAATATATTGTAATGCACTGTAAGGGTTCACCGCTAATGTAATGGCCTCTCTGTAATGTTTCACTGCTAATGTAATGGTGTCTATAGCAGCAATGTTTGGGTTATGACTAGAGATAGCAGGGGCTTTGGAATGTGTGCCATCCAATGAGAGGTATGTTGTTTCTTTCTTGTGGGTCTGAGGGAAGGGATTCACGGTCTTTTGTTGGCGAGAGATGAAGAGAGAAGGCGCGAATGTAGAGAGTTGGTGGATCGCCGGACGAAGTGGACTTGGAGCGAGGGTTTGAGGAACGATGACGCTCAGAGGAGGTTGACGGCGAATGAATAGACGGAACTGTGAGCTCCAAAGTGCACATTGGACTGTTTCATTAAAATGGGCCCTTTTTCTTTTTCTTTACTAACCCTATAGTCAGATTAAAGATTTATAAAGTTCAATCGTTTAATTGCATATAGTGTACTGTCTGATATTTTGTGGTACATATTTGTAACTGGGCAACACATCACGCAGCATCCACACAAACGAGATTTCTCAGTTTGGCTGGGCCAGAGGCTGTCTTTCCCAAGACAAACGCATGCTGGCCATACCCGAGTGTTACAATATCAAAATATCTTGCAATTACTTCTAGAGCTACCATCATAATGTACATAAACCAGTAATACTTAAGAGGGGTATTTTATCTCTGCATGAGGCAGGACCTCTGCAGTGATGTTATAACTCAGCCACTAGCTGCTTCCAACTTTCTGGTGCATTACTTCAGCTAAGAGCTCTTCTCAGCAGTGAAATTAGCTCAAACTGTTATAGACAACTAAAAACTGTGAAAGGATTGTTATTACTTTCAGAGTACAGTATCATAATAACCTTGCAATAGAAAATGGGTGTTGAAATTTCTTCTACTGTCAAACTTGGCCCTTAAAAGCCTTTCCATGAAGAACAATTGGTCTTTGTGGAGTGGTATATTGCATTTCCAATATCTTATGCATCTCTGGCACCTAGCAGCAAGGAAGAATTTCCAAATATTGTTCACCTCAAAGCCTCACTTGCATCTCTGTGTGAGATACTTTTGGGCTTCCCTTGAACAGCCTTGAGTGTGTTGGTTGTTGACATAAGTGACTCATTTTACTGTACATTTCGATATACACGTGACAAATAAACTTGAATCTTGAATAAGATTTGCCCGTTCAAATATTTTGGCAACTAAAGTTTGGGTATTCTTGAAGCTCTCATTACAGTATTTTGCTAATTTCTGAAGGTTATGAAATGGTGCACTTTGTGAAAGAAGCACAGGGAATCACTGATGGCAGCTTTCTAGATCTTTAACTCCACAGATTACTGTCAGTCAGTGCTGATCATAAACACTAGAGATTCTGCAGACACATCACCAAGGATCTCACTTGGTCTGTACATACTGGCTGTGCGGTGATAAAAAGCACAACAGTGCCTTTTTCATCTCAGACGGCTGAAGATGTTCGGCATTAGTCTCCAAATCGTAAGGACTTTCTACAGGGGCAGAATTGAGAGCATCCTGACTGACTACATCACTGCCTGGTATGGGAACTGTACTTCTCTCATTCGCTGAGCTCTGAGTCCAGCACATCTGTGGATGTGAACTTCCCACTATTCAGGACATTTACAGAGTCAGGTGCATAAAAAGGGCCCGAAGGATAGTTGGGGACCCAAGTCACCCCAATCACAAACTGTTCCAGCTGCTACCATCCAAGAAATAATACTGCAGCATTAAAACCAGGACAAACAGGCTCCGGGACAGCTTCTTCCACTAGGCCATCAGATTGATTAATTCACGCTGACACAATTGTAGTTCTAAGCTATATTGACTGTTTTGTTATATATCTTACTGTACATAATATTCATTACAAATTACTATAATCTGAACATTGCACATTCAGACGGAGTGTTACTCCTCACGCATGTTAAGGCTGTAAGAAATAATGTCAACTCAATTCAAATCAATTCAGTTCAGTTGCTGGAAACTCATAGTAATACATACAAAATGGTGGAGGAACTCAGCAGCATCCATGGAAAGGAATCAGCTTTCAGGGTGAGACCCTCCATCAAACCCCTCCTGACGCACAGTTTGCAGGGAAGGAAATGACCCCTGAGCCCAGACATCCCACCCTGCAAAAACTCATTTCAGGGAGGTAGCACCATCAATTTGCGGAAGACTCCTGGAACTTCCGGGAGAGGTGGGATGTCTGCAATAGAGTAGCTCCTTAGCAGCTAACCAGCTAGTTTAAATAACATTAGCTATGCTAATGAATGAATGACACCTGTTAAACTCACCTCAACATGTCTTTTACAGTCTTAACCCACAATGGGCAATGGAAAAGTCACTGCTGCAAACAGCACAGCGAGAAACACTGTCATTATTTTTGACCCCTATTAGGCAGAGGTACACTTTAGGGTAGTCTGGGGTGACGTACGTTTTATATTTTCTTTTTTTGGAACACTCTGCCGTGACACACGCGCGCTCTCTCTCTCTCTCTCTCTCTCTCGGTCTCACGCTCTCTCTCTCTTGTGGTCGTTCTTGCGCTCTCCTGCTCGCTCGCTCTCAAAAAAATTGATTTCCAGGATATTGTATATAATTTGTGGGCATCAGGGAGCCACGATTAATATGCGGGAGACTCCTGGAATTTCCGGGAGAGGTGGGACGTCTGCCTGAGCCTCTCCCTACTTGGGGAAGGAAAATTGAGCAGGAGGGGAAAAAGGCCTCAAGCTGTTTGATTCACAGGCATTTTGTTTGCCACCTGAATCACTGAAAGACAGCAATGACGCTTAGTTAACTTATCAGGAAAAACTGACTTCATCAATGTAGGACTTTTAGTATTGTTCTAATGTTTTTCTGCTATTTGTTTTTGTTACACACGTAAAAGTCAGGACAGAGTTAGTCCTGACGAAGAGTCTCGGCCTGAAACGTCGACTGCACCTCTTCCTAGAGATGCTGCCTGGCCTGCTGTGTTCACCAGCAACTTTGATGTGTGTTGCTTGAATTTCTGGCATCTGCAGAATTCCTGTTATTTGTTTTTGTTTCTTTTTTTGTGGAGCCTGCTAAAAGGATTTCAGGTGGTATACTGTAAACATTCTCTGACATTAGATTGAACCACTGAAGCATTGAATTGTGCCAGTGTTAAGATGTGAATAAGTCCCAGAGTGGGACTGAGATTTGTAGTTATCTGACACGGAGATAGGATTGAGAACCGAGCCACACAAGACATCTCCAAAACACTTCGGCCTTTGTATTGCTGATAAGAAATATTATGTAGATATCCAACAATCAGTCGAATCATTAAATAGTTAAGATTCTGTGCAGAGGTTCCTTTTAATTGGAAACTGATGGCCCAGTAATAGCTACAGCATGCATCAGGATAAGTACATGGAATGACTACTTTGTTCAGCACTGAAATGGTTAAAATGCTTGTTACATTATTTATTGTCTGATTTTGTGAATTCTTTTCCTTCGTGTGATTGGCTTGATATTTCATGTTTGAGGAACATTTGAATTCAGAAGATGTAGAATTGAAATTCCATAATGACATTACTTTTATTCAGCTCCATTAATAATTGAATAATGATAATAAAGTAGGTTCAGTGCTGCTAATATGAAGTTTCTGATCTGATTTTTAATACCATGTGCAGGCTCTGCGCCATTCTAATTGATTGGCTGAGATCATAATGCATAATTTTAAGAGATGAAAAATGCCAAAGTGCTGAACTGTTTGCTACAGATAAAATCTGGTGTGATATGAACACATGAGCTGTGGTGGGAGCCGGACCCATGCCACAGTGTGAATGGCATAAATATCATGGTTGTACCGGCATCTGTTCTATCCTTCAGCTGTGGTTTGTTTGGTAGACATTTCTGAGTTGGCAGGTTGCAGGTTTATCCTACTTCAGACATTTGAGGCTTCAATTCCAATACAACAGTGAGGGAGTGATGTACTCTTTTAAACTTGCTATTAAATCAAGGCCTTGTGTTTTTTCCCCAAGTGGTTATTGAAGAATCTATGGCACTATCCAAATAAATGGGAGTTTCTCCTTCTTCTTGTGGTCAATGTTTGCCCTTCTATCAACATTTGTAAAAGCAGATGATCTGAACCTTATCACATTGTCTTGTTTTGGAGCTTACCACGCACAAATTGGCTGTAACACTTACTAAATATACAGTCGTGTCAGTGTTTCAAAAGCATTTTGTTGGTTGTAAGATGCTTTGAGAAAAGTAAAGCACAATTCCATGTCTTTTAAAGTCAAAGTTCAAATTAAATTTATTATCAAATTACGCATATGTCACCATATACTACCCTGAGATTCATTGTCTTGTGAGCATTCACAGTAGAACAGAGAAATAAAATAGAATCGGTGAAAAAATTCACACAAAGACTGGCAAACAACCACTGTGCAAAAGACAAAATGTGCAAATACAAAAGAAAATAAGTAAATAATAATTTTAAGAACATGAGTTGTAGAGTCCTTGGAAGTGAGTCCATATGTTGTGGAGTCAGTTCAGTGTTGAGGTGAGTGAAGTTGTCCACTTTGGTTCAGGAGCCTGATGGTTGAAGGGTGAGAGCTGTTCCTGAACCTCGTGGTGTGGAACTGAATTCTGTGAATATGAACTGTCTGCTCTAAATTAATAGCGAATACATTCCCCCGACAGCTCTGATGTAATTAACACAGTGACGCTTAACTAGAAGTTTCAGTTGGCAATTGTATAACCCACCTGTTGATAAACCACGGTAAGTTTTCTGTACAAACTGAAAATCAGTTCATTAAATGTGGGTGTTTCATTTCAGGCTGAAACAAGTGGTAAGCCTAATGGGCATTTTTATCTGGACACGAGATTCTGCAGATGCTGGAAATCCAGAGCAACACCCACAAAATGCTGGAGGAACTCAGAAGTCAGGCAGCATCTCTAGAGTTGAATAAGCAGTCAAGATCTCAGGCTGAGACCTTCCATCAGGACTGGAAAGAAAAAAGTTGCCAGAATAAGAAGGTGGGGGAAGGGATAGAGGACAAGCTAGAAGGTGGTAGGTGAAGCCAGGTGGGTGGGCGAGGGGATATGAAGTAAGAAGCTGGGAGGTAATAGGTGGGAAAGGTAGAGCTGGAGAAGAAGGAATCTGATAGCAGAGGAGAGTGGATTGTGGAAGAAAGGAAAGAAGGATAGGCATCAAGAAAGATGATAGGTAGGTGAGGAGAAGAGGTGAGAGGAAGCTTCTTACTTCACCTCGCCCTCCCCACCTACCTGGCTTCACCTAGCACCATCTAGTTTGTCATCCTTCCCCCCTCCCCTCACCTTCCTATTCTGGCATCTTCCCTCTTCCTTTCCAGTCCTGATGAAAGGTCTTGGCTCGAAATGTTGACTGTTTATTCATTTTGCTCTGGAGTCTGCAGTATTCCTTGTTTATCCCAGTGGGAACTCAGGCTTACATTCCTTTCATCATGAGGTCAATTTCTAGAAATACGTATGAGAAATAATTATGTGGAATACTAACACAAACCTTCATGTGATCCTGATGAAGGGGCTCAGCCCAAATTGTTGGCTCTTTATTCCTCTCCATAGATGCTCCTGACTTGCTGAGTTCCTCCAGCATTTTGTGTGCATTACCCTCTATGTGGTTCAGTTTGAATGAAATCATACCGATTTACAATAGCTTACATTTTGATAGCAACAGGGCCCATTTTTCAGTCCTTTTATGTCCTAACTTGCAGGAAGATAAATTCTTCTGGATTTTATAGTTTCATATTTCTGAATGAGTGAGTGATTATTGCTCTGCGATGGTGAATAGACCATTTAGCACACCCAAAGTCAGTGTTATTTGGTTATAAGAATATGTTATAACCTGACACCATGTGAACCATTCTTCATTCTTCTCACTATATCGACACTATACAAACCTTTAGAATGCTGAATAGCGCACAATGACAGGCACCTTTCAAAAATTATGAAGGAGATTGCCAGTTGAGCAATGTTTTTGAATTATGGGCACATTAGTAATTCACTGGTTTTGAAATGAATGAGAACAAAATTGGCTTTGATATCCATTCAACAAATGCATCGGTTCAACTTGATAATGGTTCTGTGTGATATCCAACTTAGATGCAATATTGAAATGATAAAAACCTCTTTGTCATTTACAGTTGGCATGACTGGGGTCAGGAGAAAGGGGTGAAGAGGGATAATTAGTCAGCCATGATAGAATGGTGGAGCAGGCTCGATGGGCTGAATGGCCTAATTCTGTTCCTATGTCTTATGGGCTTATTGACAACAAATGTGGTACTTTTAATCAAGAAGGGTAGCGGGGATAAAGTAATTATACTGTAACATGTTATTGCGAACAAATTTGAGGGACATGATTAATACTGGCCTTTCAGCATCAATCAGAGGTAGTCTACTTTTTCAAAGAGATTGCAAAATATATTGCTGAGGGCAGTGTAGTTGATACTCCTATCCCTAATATAGTGGCCACTGAGTGTATGTTCATGGTGTTCTGCTATGTAGCCCATCCAGTTCAAGGTTTGACATGTTGTCACATTCAGAGACACTTTTCTGCAGACTACCGTTGTAACATGTGGTTATTTGAGTTACTGTCATCTGCCAATCAACTTGAACCAGTCTGGTCATTCTCCTCTGACTTCTCTAATTAAAAAGGTGTTTTCGCCCACCGAATTGTTGCTCACTGGATTTTTTTTTTTGTTTTTCGCATAGTAAACTGTAGAGACTGTTGTCCGTAATAAAAAAAAATCCCTGGACATCAGCAGTTTCTGAGATACACAAACCACCCTGTCTGGCACCAACAATCATTCCACAGTCAAAGTCACAGAAATCACATTTCTTCCCCATTCTGATATTTGTTCTGAACAACAACTGAACCTCTTGACCTTGTCTGCAGGGTATTATGCATTGAGTTGCTGCCACAAAATTAGGGTTAGATATATGCTGATTAGACATTTGCATTAATAGACAGTTGTACCTAATAAAGTCACCGTTGCATATAGTCTGTGCAGACTTTCAGTAAGGCTTCTGCAAGGTCCCATGGGCCCACATTTGTTATTTTGGGTGGTGAAGGGAAGGGAAGTGAATACGGAGGGAGAGGCCAAAAGGCAAAAGGAAAATCTCCACAATGAAAAATGTTCTACTCATCAGACCTTAATTCCTAGGCCAAGGCACTTTGTGCTTCATTAGTAAGAGATACTATCCAAATAATGCCAGATGTCACAGTGTCTTCTTCATCATCGTCATCATTATGTGCCGTGTCATGACATTGGCGATCATGGTCTTCCAATTATTTTTAATCTGTCTTTTCAGCTGTTGTTCTTATTCTTTTCTCTATCCATGACCATGATTGTTCTTGGCAAATTTTTTTGCAGAAGTGGTTTGCCATTGCCTTCTCTTAGGTAGTGTCTTTACAAGACGGGTGACCCGAGCCATTATTAAATATCCTTCATAGATTGTCTGCCTGGTGGTGTCATTGGTCACAAAACCAGGACTTGTGATAGCCACCAGCAGCTCATGTGACCATTCACTACCTGCTTCCATGGCTTCATGTGACCCTGATTGGAGGGGTGGGTGCTAAGCAGGAGCTCCACATTGCCCAAGGGTGACCTGCAGGTTAGCGGAGGGAAGGAGCACCTTACCCCTCCTTTGGCAGACGTATCTCCACCCCGCTATTCACAATGTATGTATCTGAAATTGCTCTGACAATTTGCTTTGTGTAGTAGTTGCTGTTAGCTTCCACTAGGTGGTAGAGTCATTCTCAGGCTCAGTGGATTTCAGTAATCTACAATCAGAAGTCGCAGGCTTTATGCTCCTGTGATACCTAGTTGGCTCTATTATAAATAATTTCTATTATAGTAATACTCAGTGCCTGTGAAATAGTAATGGGATTTAATAACTTAAATCAAAATTGACGAATGAATACTTAGTATATTTGCACGAAATTCCTGCAACCTGTTTTTCAGCTTCTTGCCTCCATTAAAACATTGAACAAAGGAATTTCTTGTAAATGTGTGACTGATAGTTCACCTTGTCATTTCAAGTCGGCAATCTCAATCAATCAAATTAAACGCAATGCAAATGTAATTTGTGCAAACTCCTCTTTACTATTTGTTCTGAGAGTTGTCTTATTTCTTAATATTTCTTGAGCCGTCTAATAGCCAGGTTGCATGATATTGTAAGCACTTTGAACATAATTCTCAGCATTGCAATTTCTGAATGCTTTTCAGCTTCCTTATAAATATTTGCTGCCTTTGTTAACAAGTAATGCAAGGTTTTAGAAAATAGTAACAAATCCTGTTAAACCACGTGTAGTTATTGCTGCTTGATTCTATCCTTTCAATTAATAACTTGGTACTCTCAGTATCACACACATCACTAAGATGCCCCATCTCGTTTTTATTTAAAATTTTAAATTGGTTTATTATTGTCACAAGTGCCAAGGTACAGTAAAAACACTTGTCTTGTATACCGTCCATACAGATTAATTTATTATAGGAGTGCATTGATGTACAAGACCATAAGACGTAGGAGTAGAATTAGGCCATTTAGCCCATCGATCCATTTTCCCTCTCAGTGTCAATCTCCTGCTTTCTCCCCGTATCCCTTCATACTGTGACTAAATAAGAATCTATCAACCTCTGCCTTAAGTGTATCTAATGACTTATCCTCCACAGCCATCGTGGCAACAAACTCCACAGACTCACCACTTACTGGCTAAAGAAATTTCTCCTCAATTCCGTTCTAAAAGGACGTCCCTCCACTCTTGAGTATGTGTCCTCTGGTCTTAGTCTCCTCTACCGTAGGAAACTTCCTCTCCACATCCACTCTATCAAGGCCTTTCAACATTTGATAGGTTTCAATGAGGTTACCCTTCATTCTTCTGAATTCCAGTGAGTAGAGGCCCAGAGCCATCAAATGCTCCTCATATGGCAAGCCTTTCAATCCCGGAATCATTTTTGTGAATCTCCTTGGAGCCCCCTCCAATATCAGCACACTCTAATTGTCTTACCTTGTACTACAGGGTAAAACAATAAGAGTGGAGAATGAAGTGTTATAGTAATAGAGAAAGTGTGGTAAGGATGGTCAACAAGGTGGAAGGTCATAACAGGCAGATTGTGAACTCAGGATTCCATCTTTTCATACCTGTTTTGACCAGGTATGTTAATAAGAAACTTTTACATAGCAGGAAGGAAATACTGTTTCCTCTTTTGGATGAATCACTAAACACAATATATTTTTACTCAGAGTTATTAGATATCTTAAGGCAGTAACTAAGAAGCAATTTCCAGGCTAACATCCCTCCCTCACACAGCTTCTGTCACCTCTTACTGTGGAGTATGTAAATCATCACTCCTGTTTGCCTCCTTAAAAGCAATGACTCAGTTTGCTGTGTTTCCCACGTCAACCACTTTTGGAATGTCCTGTGATTGTGAAAAATATTTTTGAAGATAAATTCATTTTTTTTAGGATGAGATGAATTTAATGTTTATTTATTTCTTATTAGTGAATTTAATGAGAGAAGCAATGAATAAATAGTTGATGGCTTTTCGCAAACATTGGGATATTTTAAAATGCCTGATACCTAATGAAATGCATTTAAAGTATGGCAATTTTCTAATATGGGAAATTAGGTGGCACTTTAGAAATAGGAGAACATCACATGTTACGATGAGTTAAATGACCAGGTAATGTGTTTTTGTGATGTTCCATGAGGAATAGATATCATCCAGGTCACCTCTCATCTTCAAATAATCAATCAGATCTTTTAATATCACTGACTGACCATCTAATCTGGAAACAAAAGTCCTACTGTTCCGCCATTCAAGGAGTCTTATCATTCCTTAGTTTCCAATAGAACTGCTTGGGATACTTTAAAATGCATATGCTGTTAATGAATTTTGACTTTACGTTCTCAAAAGTTATACTATTATAGAATGCTAATATTATGTTATTCTATTTTCTATAGTGAAGGTTTGAATAGAAAGATAGTAAATATATTCCTATCTAAAATTTCAGTAAAAGTCACATTTGAGCTAGCTAATAATTATTTTACGCAAACAACAGGAATTCTGCAGATGCTGGAAATTCAAGCAACACGCATCAAAGTTGCTGGTGAACGCAGCAGGCCCAACAGCATCTCTAGGAAGAGGTACAGTCGACGTTTCAGGCCGAGACCCTTCGTCAGGACTGACAAAGGGTCTCGGCCTGAAACGTCGACTGTACCTCTTTCTAGAGATGCTGCCTGGCCTGCTGCGTTCACCAACAACTTTGATGTGTGTTGCTAATAATTATTTTAACTGTGTCATATGTTGGGAATTTTTCACATTTAGTTTAAGGCTTTTGACCTCTGTGGTAAAATCCTTCAAGATTTTGATCTTTTTTAACCAAACATTTTCATTTACATTTTCTGTTCTGTTCTGCACTCCTCCCCATGCATTCATTATTCATCCTTTCATGTACCTCTAAGCATAGAAATTCCTCCTTAACTACAGCTTTAAGTGCGTGATCCCTTATTCTGAAACTATTCCTCCCAGTCCTAGTTGAGAAAGTTATTAATAAAAAATTAATTTGATTTCAGCAGATCAAAGCAATCCCTTTTTAACAGATAGGTTGTCATGTCACTTCCATTTTTACTATGATTACTCCCCAGTCTTTGTTGAAGAGGTACAGTTTAACTTCACAGGCACAGACACCCTTTGCTATCTTAGCCTCATAGCCTTTTACCATGCATCAGTAACAGTATCAATGCTGATTCATCTGTGGTAGAATACTGTTTTGAAGTGACACACCCTTTATGAAGGTTACAAAGGCACTAAATGAATACAAACCGTAGGACCATTAGACATGGGAGTGGCATTAGGCGGTTCAGCCCATTGAGTCTACATCATGGCTGATTTATTATTACTCTCAATCCCATTCTCCTGCCTTCTACTTATAACTTCTGATACCCTTACTAATTAAGAACCTATCAACCTCTGCTTAAAGATACCCAATAACTTGGCCTCCACAGCCATCTGTGGCAATGAATTCTACAGATTCACCACCCTCTGGTTAAAGAAATTCCTCATCATCTCTTTTCTAAAGGGATGTCTCTCAATTCTAAAGCTGTGCCCTCTGTTCCTAGACTCTCCACTATAAGAAACATTCTCTCCACATCTACTCTATCTTGGCCAGGGGTTCTCAACCTTTTTAATGCCATGGACCGATACCATTAACCAAGGGGTCGGTGGACCACAGGTTGAGAGCCCTTGGTCTCGGCTTTCATTATTTGATAGGTTTCACTGAGACCCCCACTCATTCTTCTAAACTCCAGTGAGTACAGGTTCAGATCTGTGAAACAGTCTTCATACATTAATCCTTTCATTCCCGAAATCAATCTTGTGAACTTTCTCCAGACCTTCTAGAATGCCAGTACATCCTTTCTTAGAAAAAGGGCCAAAAACTGCTCACAATACTCCAAATTTGCCTTCCTTACCACTGACTCAACCTGCAAGTTAATCTTTAGGGGATCCTGTGTGAGGATTCCCAAGTACCTTTGCACCTCTGATTTCTGAATTTGTTTCCTATTTAGAAAATAGTCTATGCCATTATTCCTTCTACCAAAGTACACTTCCCTACGCTATATTTCATATGCCACTTCTTTGCCCACTCTCCTAATCTAAATCCTTCTGCAGACTCCCTGCTTCCTATCTATCTTCATATTGTCCACTTGCCACAGGATATCCTTGAAAGCTTCATCTTTAATTAGCTACTGTTTAAAGTGAAGCTGATTTTCTTGTGCTTCAAAATTCAGCAACCAAGTTTTACACAACTATTCGAATGTGAAGACTGATGCATTTTCATGCAGGCCTGACTGTGCAGCAAGATTGTGTTTTCTTGGCTTAGACAAGGTTTGGGGCAACTGATTGGATCTGCTAACAGTTTGATGTATATTGAGCCCGAGGGACTGCAGTGTTCATTGCTTTTTTTTAAAAAAGGCAATACCAAGCATCATTCACTGAGCTTTTCAATAGGTCTGGAGGCTGGATCAGTTTGGAGCAGTCTGTTTTGGAGCTAGTGTACTGTCCACTGGGATCTTTATACAGACTACAGCTGTTGGGACCTGCACTACATGGTGCTGCATTGCAGTAATTCAGGCACCATGGTAGCATGGCGGTTGGTGCGATGTTATTACAGTTCGGAGCACTCTGGAGTTCAGAGTCCAATCCCGGAGCTGCTCTGCGGGGAGCCTCTGTCTGTCCTCCCCGTAGAATCTGTGGCTTTTCCCTGTGCACTCCCCCTTCCTCCCACATTTCAAAGATGTACTGGGTAGGTTATTTGGTCACTGTAAATTGCCAGTAATTGCCTTGATTAGGTTAGGGTTAATCGAGGTTGTGCGGTTGCTGGGCCTGAGTGGCTCCAAGGGCCAGAAGGGCGTACTCCATACTGCATTGCTAAATAAAATAATTGTGGACTCACTATGTATTGAATTTGCAGTTTATACTACTCATTTTGCATTTATAAACATCACTGAAAAGATGTAACAAAATGCCCCTCCAAAAATGATGCATTGCTGGCCAGAAAGAGCAGGCAACTGCACATAATGAAGAGGCTAACAACCTTCTGATCCCATCAGTGGTAGAATATTGTGCTACCTAAAGTTGTGCAGCTGATTCATTGTGGGATGTTTGTTAATTCTATGATGGCTATTGTTGGAAAATCTTTATTTTGGCTGACGAGTTTTGATTGCTTTCACACTTTTATTTTATTTCTGTAACTTACTGATGAGGTTATTATTGGAGCAACTCTTCGTGTGAGAATTATTTTCACAATAAAATAGGCAATTTCAGAATTTGTGAATTAAGCATATTTCTGACACACTGTAAAAAAAAGACCCTTCCATTTGACATGTCCTAAATGCAGTCAATTTAACTTGACTTGTAGCATGTTCTGTTCACTTGCACTTCTGAATTCATCGATCTGCCAATCCTTGATCCCACACGCTCTTCCACCTCAGTCCATCTATTCATGTTCTAATCTAAGAGATGTTTTTTTTTCTTCAAATTTTATTTATTTATTGAGATACAGTGTGGAGTAGACCCTTCTGGCCCTTTGAGCTGTCCCGCCCAGCAATCCCCCATTTAACCCTCGCCTGATCAGGGGATAATTTACAATGACCAATTAACCTACCAACCGGTACGTCTTTGGACTGTGGGAGGAAATTGGAGCACCTGGAGGAAATCCACCCAACCGAACAAGATACCCCAACTGAACTAGTGCCATCTTGCCAGCATTTGGCCCAAAACCTTCTAAACCTTTCCAATGAAACTGTTTATTAAAGTTGTTATTGTACCCGCCTCAACTACGACAGCTTGTTCCATATACTGACCACCTTTTGTGTGAAAAACCAGCCCCACTTTTCCCCTCGAAATCTTGCCCCTCTCACTATAAACCTAGGCACTCTAGTTTTAGTGTCCCCTATCCTGGGGTAAAGATAGTGATTCTCTGCCCTACTTATGCCCCTCCTGATTTCATAAACCTCTGTAAAGACTCCTTTTATTCTCCTTTATTCTAATCTCTCCTAATAACTCAATCTTTCCAATATTCTTGTGAATCCTTTCTGCACTCTC
Organism: Mobula birostris; assembly: GCF_030028105.1. Lineage (NCBI taxonomy): Eukaryota > Metazoa > Chordata > Chondrichthyes > Myliobatiformes > Myliobatidae > Mobula > Mobula birostris. The sequence continues at coordinate 11,484,171 of NC_092396.1, forward strand.
TCCAGCTTAAACACATCCTTCCTAGAAAGGTTCTGGACGTGAGGCAGTTAACTGACTGAGTTACCTGGCACTATACTCGCTGGAATTCAGAAGAATGATGGGGGATCTTATTGAAACATGTGCAGTAAAATTATAAAAGGGATAGATAAGATAGAGGTAGAAAAGTTGTTTCCACTGGTAGGTGAGACTAGAACTAGGGGGCATAGCCTCAAGACTTGGGGGAATATATTTAGGATGGAGATGAGGAGGAACTGCATTTCCCAGACAGTAGTGAATCTGTGGAGTTCTCTGCCCACTGAAGCAGCAGAGGCTATCTCACGAAATATATTTAAGACACAGTTAGATAGATTTTACAATTTTACACACACAAGCACACAAAATCCTGACGTAGAGTTCCTCCAGTATTTTCATTACATACCTGCTCCCTCACCTACTTTCATCTGCCTATCACTTCTCCCCTTCTGGTTTCACCTGTCATCTCCCAATCTCTATCTCACTCTCTTCTATACTGGCAATCTTTCCTGTACTTTCTCAGTACTAAGGCAGAGTATCAACTGGAGACATCATTTTATACCTTTTGCCTCCACATATGCTGACTTGACCCACTGAATACTTGCAGCATTCAGATTTTGTTCTGGGTTCCAGCATCTCCAGTCCCTTCTGTCCTCAGTGTGCTGTAATAGTTGCAGTGCCAGGTATGCACCCCCGGAGAACAGTAGCTTCTGTTAGGTGTAGTAATAATTTACTTATTTATTGAGACAGAGTGTGGAAAAGGCCCTTCTAGCTCTTGAGCCGTACTGCTTTGCAATCCTTCAATTTAATCCTAGCCTCATCTTGGGACAATTTACAATGACCAATTGTAAATAAGTTATTGCAATAATAATAACTTATTTATAGAAAGCTCTTTGACTTATTTACTTAGAGATACAGTGCAGAATAACCTCTTTGAACTACACCGCCCAGCAAACCCACCCCCCACCCTCATCACGTAACAACTTACAAAGACTAATTAACCTACAGACCAGTACATCTTTGGACAGTGGGATGAAACCGGAGTGCCCGGAGGAAGCTCACACAGCCATGAGGATGGCACACAGACTCCTTACAGAGGATGCTGGGATTGATCTCCGAATTTCAACACCCCGAGCTGCATTAGTGTCACACTGACATTTTGCTCACTGATCAGATGTTAGATCTCTCTCACTAAATGTCGTGTCTCTCACCCTCTCCCTTGCAGTTTCTTTCTCTGCCACAGTTCGTGTTCTTGGTGAATGCTGGCTGCGTGAGTGGTACGACGCCTTTTGGCTGACAGACTGATGAATGTACACCAGGTTGTGGGAAGTTGCATGGAGCCTGTCCTGTCAGAGGCCTTACAGGTTCTACTCCAGAAACTGTTCTAGCTGTAAACTTCCCCAAGACTGGTTCTAGTATACCTTTTGTCCATTTTCATTAACTTTTGTAGGAGGATAATTCTGGACCTGTACTCACAGGAGTTTAGAAGACTGAGGGGGATCTCACTGAAACCTATTGAATATTGAAAGGCTTAGATAGAGTGGAAGTGAAGAGGATGTTTCCTATCATGGTGGAGTCTAAGACCAAAGAGAACAGCTTCAGAATACAAGGGTGCCCCTTTAGAACAGAGATGAGGAGAAATTTCTTTAGCCAGATGGTGGTGAATCTTTGGAATTAATTACCACAGACGGCTGTGGAGCCTAAGTCATTGGGCATATTTAAAGTGGAGGTTGGTAGATTCTTGATTATTAAGGATGTCAAAGGTTATGGGGAGAAGGTAGGAGAATGGGGTTGAGAGGGTAATAAATTTGCCATGGTGGAATTGCAGAGCAGACTTGATTGGCTGAATGGATTTAATTCTGCTCCTACGTCTTATAGTACTATGATCCAGTGGCTGTTTGCACAGCAAAGACTTATCTTGCCAATAAAAGTTAAAATCCAATAATAAATATCCAATTTCCAGGTGAACAGAGTGGGAAATCACAAAAAGCAGGATGTCCTGTGGCATTTCTATGTGTGCCATCGAATAAGCTGAGACGTCAGAGCTCCTGAAATATTTGCACTATAAATAAATTTTCCAGAGAAATCCAGCTGGGAATGCTGACAAAATTACCAGAGGGCGGTGAGAATGTGAAACTCACTCCCACAGGCAGTGGCTGAAGTGAAGAGCACTTAAAGAGACACAAGACATCTCGCCTTTCAGTAAGGTGGCAGCACGCTCGGACACTGTGGCTTCTGTGGGGTCAACCAAAGCTGTTACTGTCTTTTTCAAATGCATTTTTTTACGATCGCAAGGCCCTGCTGGACATTAAGAACTTAAAGTACTGCAGGACTACCCCATCAGCAAGTTGCTTGTTGGTGGAGAAACCGAAGGAGCTGGATTTGGTGTGGACTGTGACGCTGCCTGTGGTTGAGCGGCATCAGTGCGCAAAGGAGGTGCGCAGTTTAACCGTGTCTGACTTGCTTTTCTTGTGATCGCAAGACCCAGTTGGACATTGGTGGTGTGGGTAGTCAGTCCAAAGTGCTTTACAGCGGGATAAAATGCAAGCGTGAAAATAAAAGAAAAAATACAAATAAAATAAACATAAAAATATAAGATCAAAAGATGTTGGTTAAAAACAAGGTTAAATAAATTACATAGTGTAGTGGAGTGGTTAGTATAATGCTATCACCTTGCCAATGACCTGGTTTTGCTGCTGACTGAAAAGAGTTTGTACTTTCTTCCCGTGACCACATGGGTTTCCTGCAGTTGCTCTTGTTTCCTTCCTCATTCTAAAGGCGTATGGGTTGGTAGGTTGATTGGTCATATGGGTGTAACTGAGCATTGAGGGCTTGCTGGACCAGTTGGGCCTGTTACCTTGCAGTATCTCTGAATAAAATGGAAGGACTGCTACATGGATTTACATTCTTGCTTGAGACCAGGTGTGAGTGGACTGATAATGAACTAGATTTGTGCTTCTAGTTCCCTAGGTGTCTACCTGACCTTGGTTGTCCTAAAGGAGAGGCAGAGATTGAGACTTGAATATTCACCAAAAGAGCGAAAACAAACTCTATCTTTTGTTCAAGGCCAATGAATTGCACAGATTTAACTCCTTTTTAAATTCTTCAAGCAGCCTGATGTTCCTTGAAGAGGGCTTTTGCTTCCTTTCAGAGAAATGATTCTGGTGCTCCAGTTCTTGTGCTAATTCAGCTGCGTTATAAATTACCGGAAGGAAATGAAGGGTGATTCCTATTTATATGTCACTTTCTTTATCTCAGGATGTCTTGAACTATTTGACTGTAATAAATTACAACTTGAAGTATAATTGAAGAAAAAGAATTTTAGATCTATGATTGGCCTACTATTGGTTGCACTCTGGCACTTAAACAGTCATTTCTATCTCCAAGAGAATAAACCGAAACTCAAGGGGCAGTTTACAGTCCTGACGAAGGGTCTCGGCCTGAAATGTCGACTGCACCTCTTCCTACAGATGCTGCCTGGCCTGCTGCGTTCACCAGCAACTTTCATGTGTGTTGCTGGGCAGCTTACAGTGGTCATTTAATCTAACAACACAGATGTCTTTGGGATCAGGGTGCCCAGAGGAAGTCCATGTGGTCAAAGGAAGAACATGCAAACTCATAGACAGACCCAAAGTCAGTATTGAACCTGGATTGCCTAAACTAAGGTAGCAAATCTATGAGTTGTGCCACTTCGCTGCCCAATCATAATCATTTCCTGGCACTTTTGTGGCATGACTGTTGCTCGCCACTTAACAGTCCAGGCCTGAATGTTCTCTGCACAACTGCCAACATAACTCAACTCATTTAGTGAAATTGTGCTTTTTTTCATTCCTGGCTTGCTGTCTGCTGGAATACTTGAATGTGATTGGCTGCTCAGCATGCTTGTTGACAACACGACTGCTGGACACTAGGAATTCGTGCCTGATAGCAAACGGTGACAGAAAAAATGAACTTGCCACACAGATCGCTTGATCTTTATGGGCAGCTTTCTTTGAGGTCAGGCCAAGTACCCTTGACTTGCCACTCTTTCGAAAATTAGAGTAATTAAATATGCGTTCAGTGGCCACTTTATTAGGCACGCCTGTACCCCTACTGGTAACGCAAATATCTAATCCTGCAATCATGTGTCAGCAACTCAATGTCTGAAAGCATGCAGACACGGCCAAGAGCTTCGGTGCACACACACAAGAAAATCGGCAGCAACACACACAAACTGCTGGAGGAGCTCATCAGGCCAGACAGCAACAATGGAAAAGAATATGGTCCAGTCCTGCCGAAGGGTCTCGGTCTGAAATGCCAACAGTTTACTCTTTTCCATAGATGCTGCCTGGTCCGCTGAGTTCCTCCAGCATCTTGTGTGTGTTGCAAGTGGTTCAGTTGTTGTTTAACCAAACATCAGAATGGTGAAAAAATGTGATCTAAGTGACTTTGACTGTGGAATGATTGTTGGTGACAAATGGGGTAGTTTGAGTATCTCTGAAACTGATCTCCTGAGATTTTCACGCTTTATAGTCTCTAGAGCTTACAGAAAATGGTGTGCGAAACAAAAAAATATCCAGTGAGTGACTGTTCTGTGCAGGATAACACCTTGTTAATGAGAGAGGTCAGTTGGCAGTTGTGCAGAGGAGTGCTCTGGATTTCCAGCATCTGCAGAATCTTGCGTGTTTATTTATTTGTTTGTTTGTTTATTTATTTATTGAGATGCAACACTTATGAAGTCAGAGGAGAATGGCCAGACTGGTTCAAGCTGACAGGAAGGCAACAGTAACTCAAATAACTATGTGTTACAACAGTGGTGTGCAGAAGAGCATTTCTGAATACACAGCATGCTAAACCTTAGGTAACAACAGTGGAAGACCATGAACACAGAGTCAATAGTTACTTTATTAACTACAGACGGTACCTAATAGTGACCACTGAGTGTATCTGTCAGGTTTGTTTTGATAGTTATAGAAGGTATCATTCGTAAAAGTGCTAGAATATAGCTCCTTTCAAAGTCTGAGTCTTTCTGGTCAAAATCACACACAGGCTTCAAACACTGACATTCTAGTTTTCATCTGTGCTTAGGTTTTAATCAAGTTTTGAGCCTTAATGAAAAGTCTCGGCCTGAAATATTGACTGTTTACTCCTCTCCATAATGCGGTCTAACCCGCAGCATTTTGTGTGTGTTGATCTGGATTTCCAACATCTGCAGAAGTTCTTGCATTTCGGTTTTAATCACTATTTTGTGTCTTTTTTTTCCTCTTGGAAATGGGAATTTAAACTGAGGCTCTTTGTGAAGTTATTAACCTTTGGTGGATAAATTACGAGTCAAAACGCCTGCAGCTTTGATATCCTTGCCACAGAGTCAGAGAGAATGGAAACAAGGCCCTCAGCTCAACTTGCCTATGCTCACCAAGATATCCATCGGAACTTGTCCTAGTTGCCTCTAGACCTTTTTCTATGCGTGTACCTACTGTGTGTAAATATCTCATAAACTTGTAATGTTCAGAGTTTTGTTTTCTTGTGGGTATAAGCAATAGATAATAGAATTAGTGAAAGACTGCACCAACAGGGTGGACAACCAGTGTGCAAAAGACAGCAAACTGTGTAAATACAAAAGAAAGAAAAAGGAAATAATAATAAATAAATAAGCTATAAATATCGAGGACATGAGATGAGGAGTCTTTGAAAGTCTTTGTGGGAACAGTTTAGTGATGGGGCAAGTGAAGTTGAGTGAAATTGTCCCCTCTGGTTCAGATGATAACGAATCAGCATTTAAGAGGGGGATTGAAAACCTGGCTGAGTGGTGCCACAACAACAGCCTCTTTCTCAGTGTCAGCAATGCCGAGGTCCATCAGCTAGTCCTCATCGGAGGATCAGAGGTGGAGAGGGTCATCAGCTTTAAATTCCTCGGTGTTATCATTTCAGAGGACCCGTCCTGGCCCCTGCACATAAATGCAATTACGAAGAAAGCACAGCAACACCTCTACTTCCTTAGGAGTTTGCTAAGATTTGGCACGACATCTATAACATTGATGAACTTGATGCACTTGCCTCAAAGGCTTCCTCTGGCATCTCATTTCTTATACCCTCCATTCTCTGCGTGGAAAAAAGTTTCTTCAGCACCATTTCAGATCTGACCCTTCTCATGTATTTAAACTTCTTGGGATCAAGTTTTTTTCTTTGGCTTGTCACAGTTGACTACTTAGCAAGGAAGTTTTTATTGATCCCATGTTGCCTTTGAGTTTAAGTAAAGTCCATTAATTGTAATGTTCTTTGGCACTACTTTGTGACAAGGTCTGTATTTAGAGCTAGTGGACTTGCCCTTCTGCAACTCTGATCGAATCAAATTAGTGGACTGGGAGTAGCAGAGGCATTTGAGAAGAGGAGAGCAATTAGTGGTCAATACTGTCATGCCCATTTAGTACCAGCAAACACAGATAAGGTTTCCAAGGTCTCTCTTTCCAAGGCTGTATATCGTGCTTGTGTAGTTTAAGTCCACAGAGCTCTGAAAGAGGCTATGCAGTTAGGGTAGTAAAGGCATCTGGCATGCTCACCTTTATTAGACAAGGAATTGAGTTAGTCAGGAAGTTATGTTGCAGCTTATAAAGCTCTAGTTGGACCGTATCTGGAGTATTGCATTCAGTTCTTGTCACCCTATTATAGAAAGGACATCAAGCCTTTGAAGACGGTGCTGAAGGGGTTTACCAGGATGCTGCCTGGATTAGAGGGGATGTGCTATAAGGAGAATTGGACACCCTTTTTTCACTGAAGTGGTGGTGGCTGAGGGGAGATCTGATAGAGTATGTAAAATTATGAGAAGCATAGACATCCAGTATCCAGTTGAAATGTCTAATACCGGAGGGTTTGCATTTAAGCTGAGAGGGAGGTAAATTCAAAGAAGATGTGCTGGGCAAGATTTTTTCATAGAGAGTGGTGGGTGCCTGGAATTTAGTTCCTGGGAGTGTTGGGTGAGGCAAATACGATATAGGCATTCATGCGGCTCTTAGGTAAACACATAACTGTGCAGGAAATGGAAGAATATGGAGATGGTGTAGGCAGGGGGATTAGTTGGACATTTGATTCCTTACGCATTTAGTTTTGGTACAATATTCTGGGCCACAGGGTTTGTTCCTGTGCTGTACTGTTCTGTGTTCAATTCACCCTACAAACAATACATTAAACAAAAGAGCAACATTAACTGACAAGAATTGTGTGCAGGGACAGTTCATCAAAACGCGGCAAAGGAATTCTTGTGTTCAACTCAACAATAAATAGAGCCTTGGATTTAATTTCAGTTCGGAAAGATAGTACTTGAAAAGTGTGGCAATAGCTGACTGCTAGCAGCAATCCCAGTCGGAATTACTTCCTTGTGTTCTTTTGCTGTGAGATTTCCACACAAATTTTACCCTACCTCATTGATAATGATACAACAGCTGATCTGTGTGACTGGTGGATGGTGATAGGAGCTCTATGAAGAAATAGTGCTGGACTAGTTTATGACCTTCTTCTTTATCCCATCACCCCTACTGGCTCACCAAAGTAACAGGAAGCAACAGGGATGCGGTCTTTGAAGCTTGTGTCGGCATTTCTCTCGCACTGGGTTTTTACCAGATGGGGTTTCTAGCCCCATGCCTGATTCTCCTCCTTTCATAGATGGGCTTGGGACCATCCATGGCAGAGTGAGTTCATGACCTGGGGTCAGTAATTTACAAGATTCAGAATAAGGTTTGATTCAAAAAGTGAAAAGGAAATCCATGTATGTTTTGGTAAGAAATACTCTCACTGAGTTCATTATTGGTCTTCAACAAGTGTTGCCTTCTCTGCATCTCTTTCAGGAACGCTGTGTGGCTGTACTGGCTCGTGTGGAGCGAACTGACTTCCTCTCACCCATGTCCATTGGTGAAGTGGCTCATGTCAGCGCTGTGATAACCTACACATCAAAGCACTCCGTGGAGGTCCAAGTAAATGTGATGGCTGAAAATATTCTTAATGGTAGGAAATATGGTACATTATTTGAGTTTTGTTTAGAGTTCTCTCTCTTGTACACACAAATATGTTTGTGTGCGTATGTGTATCTTGTACATAGATGTTCATTATGCAACTATTTAAATCTTTAGGACTAGGGATGCATCAATACATAAGAGGTAAAGGAATAATTAGAGTCCAGCTGTCTGTTTTCAAGTATTGATTGCATTTCAAATGTTACTCTTGTCTCCCAGCTTGTCACTCGCCATCTGACAAGGGTCAATTGAGAATCCTCTTGAATTTGCCTTCACAGTTGCCTTGGGCAACTCTACACTCCTGTGTAAAGTAGTTAAACTCTGTATTCATGTGAGCAGAGTAAATCAACCCTTGTAACAATTGGAATTATTGTTGACTTTTTGATAGTTTCAGATATATTTGTACCTGTGGAATATTGTACTTCAATAAACGTCTCTTGAATGTTCCAAGAAACTGTGTAAACGGTGTAGATTTTGCAACCAGTTAAAAGAATATTCTTCATCCATTGTGGAGCATTGCAGGTGTGAAAGTTTAACACAAATGCTCACAGTGGCCAATTCTACAGTGCAAATAATGTGTAAAATGATCATTCGCCTCATGGATCTGAAACTAGTCATGAAATGTTGAGTGCTATTCACAAAGATTTTCACGTTACCTACACCTTCATCTGTGGTGAGACTGTTTTAAAATCATTCCAGGAAATTCATTATTCTTAATTTGGATCACAAACAGTCCTGATGAAGGATCTCGGTCCGAAATGTTGACGGTTTACTCTTTTCCATAGATGCTGCCTGGCCTGCTGAGTTCCTTCAGCATTTTGTGTGTGATTCTAAATTTGGAAGGTGTTGAAAGAGTGTAGTTTTCCCCTTGGTAAACTGTGAATTGTCACTATCTGCCTTCCCGAGCCTTCTGACCATCAGGAGTTAAGTGGATGATCAAATGGAGTGGATATGAAGATGATGTTTCCTATAATGATGGAGTTTAAGACCAGAGGGCACGGTCAGAATAGAAGGATGTCCGTATAGAACAGAGATAAGGAGGAGTTTCTTTGGCCAGGGGATACAGAATCTGTGGAATTCATTGCAACAGATGGCTGTGGAGGCTCTGAGGTTCTTGATTAGTAATGGCATTGAAGGTTATGAGGAGAATAGGGTTGAGAGGGCTAATATATCAGCCATGATGAAAAGGTGGAGTCGACTCAATAGGCCAATAGGTACATTCAATGTCAGAGAAATGTATACATCCTGAAATTCTTTTTCTTCAATGGGTGGAATGGCCTAATTTTGCCTCTAAGTCTTATGATTTAAGTAGTAATTAATGAGCAGCAAAGAAAAAAATGCAAATCTTGGGAATCTGAATTAAAAAAAATAGCTAGAATATTTCCACAGATGTTGCTGGATCTGCTGAGTATTACTAGTATTTTCTGTTTCTTTATTGTTAATTGATCAACTGTTTTATCTTTGGTTATTATTAGCTTGAATAGCAATATGTTGAGATCAACTTGGTTTTTCTTCTTGTTTCTTTGTCCCTTTCTTAACATTTACCAACATATCAACATAATTAATGATCTTTACAACTCATGTTCTCAATATTATTTATTATTAATATTTGTTCTTTTTATATTTACAGTTTGTCTTCTTTTGCACATTGTTTATCTGTATGTGTGTAGTTTTTCATTGATTTTATTCTCAACGGTTCTGAAAGTCCACAAGAAAAGGAATCTTTTTCTTTGATGATAAATTTACTTTGAACTGTTAAAAGTTTACCTATTTCATCGAAAATAATTTTCCAACCGTCTACAATTTATTTTTAATGAATTGGTGTGTGGTATATATTCAACTTTTTAGCTGCCTGAATGGTCTGCAAAATGTGCGTCTGGTGCCCTGATAAAGCATTGTAGAGCTGGCCATGTTTCAAAGACTATTAGCAATCTAGGCTAAACTGTCCAATGTTTTTACAACTGACTGTTCTGGAGGCTAAATCATTGGGTACAATTAAAGTGGTTTGATAGGTTCTTGATTAGTAAGGTTATGAGGAAAAGGCAGAATGGAGTTGAGAGAGATGATGAATCAGTCATGATCAAATGGCAGATAAACTTGATGAGCTGAATGGCCTAATTCTGCTCCTTTGTCCTGTGGTTGTATCACATGTTCTTCTGGATATTTTGCCTGTGTTGAGATATATAACACTAATTGAAAGTGAAATGTTGGCAAGAGGTCGAAAGTGGGAGCTTTATTGGCAATGGTGTTCGCAGCAGATGGTGAGACGGGTGGCTTTGAGTTAGATCCTTCACCGTGCAAAGGGTTAAGAATATTTCATCGATTTCACTGTCTTCAGGTGCAACCTGCCAAAACGCTGAAATGTTAAGCAGAGCGAAAAACTAAGAACTTAATCAAAGATTAGGGTTAAATTATTCTGTTCTATTTTTGGAAATCTAGTTAATTCTTTGAAGTTAAATTTTAGCTAGCCCTATTTTAATTATAATCTAGTTAGCACATAAGGGACACTAAATCCAACTATGTGAAATAAATGATTTGAACAAATAAATTAGGCTAATGAAGCTGTAAATGGTATGATAGGGCAGATGAAGGTGCAGTGATTATAATGAAATGGCAGTGTAACGAACGGGAGGAGCAAATCAGAAAGGTACAGATAATGGCCAAAATGAAATTTCATGAATTTCACATGTTCACACAAGGCTAAACTGCCTTATACACTGAGTGGCCATTTTATTACCTACAAGAGGGACCTAACAAAATGGCCACTGAGTGTATGTTTGTGGTCTTCTTCTGCTGTAGTCCATCCATTTCAAGGTTCAGCATGTTGTTCATTCAGAGATGTTCTCCTGCACACCACCGTTGTAACACCTAGTTATTGGCGTTCCTGTCAGCTTGAACCAGTCTGGCCAGTCTCCTTTGACCTCTCTCATTAACAAGCCATTTTCAACCACAGAACTGTTACTCACTGGACAGTTTTTGTTTTTTGCACCATTCTCTTTAATCTCTAGAACCAAGATTCCCAACCTTTTTATACCATGGAATAATACCATTAAGCAAGGGCTCCGTGGACCCCAACCCCAGGTTGGGAACGTCTGCTTTAGAGGCTGTTGTGAATGAAAATCCCAAGAGATCAGCAGTTTCTGAGATACTCAAACTACCCCATCTGGCACCATTAACCATTCCACTGCCAAAGTCACTTAGATCATATTTCTTCCCCTATTCTGATGTTTGATCTCAACAAAAAACAAATCTTTTGATGATGCCTGCATGCTTTTATGCATTGAAATGCTGCCATATGATTGGATGATTAGATATTTGTATTAATGGACGTGTGTACAGGTGTACCTAATAAAGTGACTACTAAGTGTAAAGCAGGAGTGGGTCAGAGCTATGCAGGTCCAGATGATGTGTCCATTTTTGAATCAGAATCAGGAATCAGTTTTAATACTACTGGCATATGTCATGAAATTTGTTAACTTTACAGCAGCAGTACAATGAAATACATGATAAATGAATATAGAGAAAAAAACTGAGTTACATTAAGTATATATATGTCTATTAAATAGTTAAGTTAAAATAAGTTGTGTAAAATAACAGAAATAAAAAAAGTAATGAGGTAGTGTTCTTGGGTTCAATGTCCATTTAGAAATTGGATGGCAGAGAGGAAGAAGCAGCTCCTGAATCACTGAGTCTGTGCCTTCAGGATTGTGTACCTCCTTCCCAATGGTAACAGTGTGAAAAGGGCATGTCCTGAGTGGTGGATGCTGTCTTCCTAAGGCACCGCTCCTTGAAGATATTTTGGACATAACAGAAGCTGGTTACCGTGACAGAGCTGACAGAGATTCTGCAACTTATTTCGATCTTGTGCAGTAGCCACCCCCCCCGCCCCCATATCAGATGGTGAAGTAGCCAGTCAAAATGCTCTCCACAGTACATTTGTAGAAGCTTTTGAGTGTTTTAGTTGACAAACCAAATCTCCTCAAACTCCTGATGAAATATAGCTGCTGTCTTGCCTTATTTATAGCTGCATCAATAGCTCCTCAGAGATACTGACATCCAGGAACGTGAAATTGCTCACTCTCCCCACTTCTGTTCCCTTATCCATCCTGAAGTCCACAATCAGCTCTTTGGTCTTACTGACACTGAGTACAAGGTTGTTGCTGCTACACCACTCAACTAACTGGTATATCTTGCTCCTGTATGCCCTTTCATCACCATCTGAAATTCTGCCAACAATGGTTGTATAATCATCAAATTTATAGATGGCATTTGAGCTGTGCCTAGTCTCACAGTCACGGGTGTAGAGAGAGAGTAGAGCAGTGGGTTAAGCACACATCCCTGTGGATTGCCAGTGCTAATAGTCAGCGAGGTGGAGATGTTATTTCCAGTCTGCACAGATTGTAGTCTTCCGGTTTGCAAGTTGAGAATGCAGTTGCAGAGATTCTGTAGCTTTTTGATCAGGACTGTAGGAATGATGGTGTTAAATGCTGAGCTATAGTCAATAAAGAGTGTCCTGACATAGGTACTTTCATTGTCCAGGTGATCCAAGGCTGCATGGAGAGCCATTGAGTTTGTGTCTGCTGTAGACCTATTGTGGCGATAGGCAAATTGCAGTGGGTCCAGGTCTTTCCTGAGTCAGGTGTTGATTCTAGCCATGGTCAACCTCAAAGCATTTCATCACTCTAGATGTGAGTGCTACTGTACGATAGTCATTGAGGTAGCTCATGCTGCCAGTTGCCCTTTTGAAGCAGGTGGGAACTTCCAACTGTAGATTTAAAAGAGAGGTTAGTAGAGGTTGCTGAAAAGGATGATGAGGTAAAATATCAGTCATAATATGATGTATGTCAGAACAGACTGGAGGGGTTGGATGGCCTACTCTATAATTCATTGGAAGTGGCGACACTGGTAGATAGAGCTGTAAAGAGAACATTTGGTACCTTGGCTTTCATACATCAAAGTACCGAGTATTGGAGTTGGGATGTTATGCTGAAGTTGTGTTAGATGCTGGTAAGGCCTAATTTGGAATATTATGCGCAGTTCTGATCACCTAAATACGGGAAAGATATCCATAAGTTTGATAGAATACAGAGAAAGTTTACAAGAGTGTTGCTGGGACTTGTGAACCTGAGTTATAGGGAAAGTTTGAATAGGTTAGGACTTTTTCCCCTGGAGCATAGGAGAATGAGAGAAAATTTGATAGAGGTATATAAAGTTATGAGGGGTGTAGATAGGGTAAATGCAAGCAGGCTTTTTCCACTGAGATTGGATGAGACTAGAACTAGAGGTCATGGACTAAGGGTGAGAGGTGAAATGTTTAAGAGGAACATGAGGGAAACATCTTCACTCAGAGGCTGGTGCAAGTGTGGAAAGAGCTGCCAGCAGAAGTGGTGGATGTGGGTTCGGTTTCAACTTTTAAGAGAAATTGGATAGGTACATGAATGGGAGGGGTATGGAGAGCTATGGTCTGGGTGCAGGTTGATTGGACTAAACAGACCAATAGTTCACCGACTAGATGGGCCGACTGGCCCTTTTCTGTGCTGTAATGTTCTCTGATTCTATCACTCTACTCTTGCTCCTGTTTCTTATGGTCTCATGTTCAAACCAAACAGGAAAAGCTGAAAATGCTAGAATCCTGAATAAGTTCCAAAGCTATAGGCTACTTTTGTAGGGTACTCTTCCAATCTAACACTTTAGTAACCAAGGGGTGGGGTGGAATTCAAAATAGCATCTCTATCAATTTCAGTTAGTGGTAGAGAGTCATATGACATTTATCTCTGGACATTGGACTGTATTAACATTCCTTGAGCTCCTGCATTGATTTTCTGTTAATATAGATGGTGTCTGACAGCTGTTCATTTTGTAAATAAATTCATAACAGCACAGCATTTGTATTTTCATCCAAAACCGTCTAACCGAGGGGTTCTCACCCTTTTTTATGCCATGGACTCTTACCATTAAGCGATGGGTCCATGGACCCCAGGTTGGGAACCTCTGATCTAATCCTAACTCTAAAGTCTATTTCTTTGAAGTTTATTTACAAGGTAACTTGTCTTGTTACATACACCTGTTAGGGTACATTCTCCAGTTACCTTATAAGGTAACCATAGCCTTCAGCCAGGAGCAGATGTCATCAGGTGGTTCCCAACCTTCACCGAGTGTTTTGACCCTTAACCACGACACTCTCCAGTTGGTGGGCCGGCAGTGGTGGCCAAATCACTGCCCATCTGCTCCTGGCTTCCAGCTTCCCTCCTCTCGCCTACTCCAAATCCAACAAGAGGCTCGTTCTGCCTCTTACCCCATCCTACTTGCTTTTGTGTTGATTTTACTGAATCCTAATGGGGCTTATATTTATTGTTTTTCTTCAGCCTTGCACTATTAACAGTGCAATTGAGTTTATTTTCTCTGCACACTCTGTTTGATTTGTCCGTAAGGGTTAGTTACAAGATAATACCTTTCATATTTGCAATGAAGTAAATACTTAAACCTGAAATTGGACCATCTTTCTGGACCATTCTGTAAACATAGTAATCTTATTTATAAGGCTCCATTGAGAAAAATGTGGAAAATAGGCTTCTTACAAAGTGTCTTGTTCAATGATTCAAGGTCATTCTGTCTTTTTCATTGGGGACCTTTTCTCATGCATTTATTTATGTAGTCCTCCATCTTAGTAGTACTGTAGTAATTTGGACACAAGTTTGTCCCTGTGAAGATCCAACCTGTAGAAATTCCTGTAAAGCAAATACTCTTCTTGGTATAACTCTTGGACTATGAACACAGTACGAATGATTTTATATTAAACACAATGTTTTCTGTGAATTTGTGTAAAAGTCTGTATACAGAGTGTGGAAGTTAGAAAGAGATTTGATCTTCAGTTATCAAAAACATTATTAACATAGAGGACCCAAATACGAGAATATATGCAGATGCTGGAAATCCAGAGCAACACACACAAAATGCTGGAGGAATTCAGCAGGTCAAGCAGCATCTATGGAAAGGACGAAAACGTCGACGTTTCGGGCCGAGACCCAAGGACTGGAAAGAAAGAGAAGAAGTCAGAGTAGGAAGGCAGTGTGGAGGGGAGGAAGAAGTACAAGGTGGTAGGTGATAGGTGAAACCGGGGGAGGGGGAGGGGTGGCGTAAAGAGCTGGGAAGTTAATTGGTGGAAGAGATAAAGGGCTGGAGAAGAGGGAATCTGGTAGGGGAGGATGGAAGATCATGGAAGAAAGGGAAAAAGGAGGTGCACCAGAGGGAGGTGATGGATAGGTAAGGAGATACGGTGAGAGATGGAAACAGGAATGGGGAATGGTGAGGGAGAGGGGACAATTACTGGAAGTTTGAGAAATCGATGTTCATGCCATTGGGTTGGAGGTTACCCAGACAGAATATAAGGCGTGGCTTCTCCAACCTGAGCGTGGTCTCATCATGGCAGTAGGATGTTGATGATGAGTGGCTTCTTGAAGCACTGGACCGGAGCTGCAAGAGAAGATTGATGGTGGGCATTAAAAACATGGACCAAGAGAAAATATTTTGTCACCAGAGTAATCATCGCCAGTGGAGTTTGTGAAGTCACAGAGTATAGGAGTGGAAGGTATTAGTTCAATGAAACATCATTTAATTTACTTAGGAATAAAGTTGTGAGGGTCAAAGTAGAGCATTGTGAACTTCAGTAACCAATGATCGTCACAAGGGACAAGTGAAATCAGAGTATCCAGTGAATAACATCAGGGGTTTCTGTCTCAGCTTGATGATTTCAGTGTATGAAGGAGGTTATTGTGGTATTTTAGTATTCCACTGGCATAGTTAATGAATGAAAGGAAGGTGACCTTGGTTTAAGCAGTACTCCAAGGACCTTCATACAGTTATAGAGTCATACAGCACAGAAGCAGACCCTTAAACCCAAGTAGGCCATGTTGCCTACCTGTCCCTTCAAGCCTTCCTTATCCCTGTCAAAATGACTTCTAAATGTTGAAGGTAAATTTGTGTTATCAAAGTACGTGTGTACATGTTACCAAACACCAGATACTATCTTGAGATTCATTTACTTTCAGTCATTCACAGTAAAACGAAGAAATATAATAGAATCAGTGAGAGGCTACACACAGAGACTGACAAGCAACCAATGTGCAAAAGACAAACTGAAAATACACAAGTACCAATAATAATAATAAGTAAATGAATTATTATTTACTTTATGGGCATGTGGCCAAGTGGTTAAGGCATTCGTCTATGATTTAGTTCGAGCCTCAGCTGTGGCAGCGTGTTTGTGTCTTTGAGCAAGGCACTTAACTGCACATTGCTCTAGTCTGTGCGAGGAGTGGCGCCCCACACAGACTTCCAATCTGCGCTTTGTAAGGCAGGAAAATGCCCGATGCAGGCCTCTCATGGTCTGAGTCGACGTTCCCTCCCCTTATTTATGATTTATATTACTGTATTATATAATATTTACTCCATTAGGTCTCTCCTCAGCCTCTTACAGTCCAAGGAAAAAGTCCCAATCCTGTCCAGCCTCTCCTTATATCTCAAGCTGCTCCCTGCTCCCCCCCCCCCTCCAAAGTTCTGGTAGTATTCCGGTGAATCTTTTCTGCTTAAAAATAACAGTTCATTTGCTTGTTGCTGAAAAAAGATTGCAATATATAAGAATTTCCAGGCCCTTGTATTTGTTGGCATTCATTCTCAACTGGAGGCACTCCACATTTGAGAGAACAGACTGAGTCCTGATTTTAGAGTTAAAGGAAATGAATTTGCATGTGTTAAATTCTCAGATGTCCCAAAGCATAATTCCTATTATTTAGGCAACTATTTTGAGCATACAAGTTCCTCAAATCAGTGTGATATGAAGGACTACTTAATCTATTTTTAGTGGTTTCGTTTGATGGAATTATTAACCAGGACCACAGGGGAATTCTCTGCTCTCTGATGAATAGCATCACAAAAATCTTTGTTCTGGTCTTTTTATATACTGTATGTCTGTCAAAAGATGACAGTTCTGGGATAAAGTGAGATTGAGGCCGATGGATCCGTACTCCCTTGAGTTTGGGTGGATGAGAGACGATCTCACTGAAATATCAGAGGACTTGGCTGGGTACATGTTAAGAGTTTGCTTTCCCTGGATAAAGTATCTGCATTTTCATGCCATCAGGATAAATGGTCAGTGATTCAGAATTGATATGAAGTAATTACTACTTTTGGAGGGATGTGGATGCTCGGGCATGGATTATACTCACAGCTGCGACTGACATATTTTCAGATTCTGTGGAAATCAGACAAAAAGGACACTGACCATGGAAGTGGGGCAACACGGTAGTTTGGGGGTTACGGCATCACTTTACAGTGCTATCTGTGAGATCAGGGTTTGATTCCCACAGCTGTCTGTAAAGAATTTGTACGCTCACCTAATGACTATGTGGGGTTCTTCCCGGTGCTGCAATTCACCACCCCCCCACGTTAGGGTTAGGGTTAGTGAGTTGTGGGCATGCTATGTTGATGCCAGATAGCAACGCTTGCGAGCACAATCCTCACTAATTTGACGCATACAGCACATGTCACTGTACGTTTCGACGTGCATGTGGCAAATAAACCTAATCTCTGTCTTATCTTTTTTTAGAAGGTGGTAATTAGAATTAGAAATTGTTATATAGATTGCTCAAAGCAGTAATTGTTCAAGAGTCAGCTATGATCTAACTGAAGCCTGATTATACTTGAATAGTTGACTCCCATTCCACTTTCCTTTGCTTTTGTGCTCCTAGATATTGCAGTGGGAGATTAAGATGGGTTATTTATTGGTTTGAGTCTTGATCCCAAACCCTTTGAAGCCAGAGCTCGAGTCGAGAATGCTACCACTGGCCCCAGATGGCACTTGAGTGGAAAATAATTGATGGTATAAAGCAAAACAATAAATTGAATCATTAAGAATAATATGTAGACCTAGAGTTTTACATCAGATCCCTACAGAATTGAGCTTTCCAATACTTGGTTAATTACTGTGTTTGCTTATTATCATTTGCAGGATCCCTACGGAGTACTGTATGAACAGGACTTACACAGTTCCTTAATCTTTTTTGTAGCTTGGAAAGAGTTTTCATAAAACAATTTGACTCATTGAAATATGGATATATGGGCACTTATGCTAAGGTGGCTTCTCTGATTGAAAGTAATACTGGTAGCCCAAGAACGACACGGGATAGAGCCAGTTAACTTGTCCCCATGAATGTTCTGAACTCCCGCTAAAGTTCCTGAGATAAATTTATCCATGGCGCATGGTGCCATGAATGATGGAAATTACATGGGAAGGTTTTGGAGCTAGAGAACTGAGTGAAAATTTTAGCATTCCTTTGAGCATGGAATCATAGAAATTTAAGTTCAAAGTAAATTCATTATTGAAGTACGTATATGTCACCATATTTTGAGATTCGTTTTCTAGCAGGCATTTACAGAAAAGTAAAGAAATACAATAGAATTTATGAAAAACCATACATAAATAAAGACTACAAACAATGGATGAGAAAAAGAAGACAAACTGCAGAAAAAGAATATATATATACTACTGAGAACATAAGTTGTAGAGTCCTTGAGTCTTTGTAAGTGAGTCTGTAGGTTGTGCAATCAGTTCAGAGTTGAGGTGAGTGAAGTTATCCATGCTGGTTGTAGGCTATGAGGTAGGCTATGTTGGCGCATGGCCAAGTGGTTAAGGCATCAGTCTAGTGATCTGAAGGTTGCTAGTTTGAGCCTCAGCTGAGCTGTTGTGTCCTTGAGCGAGGCACTTAACCACACATTGCCCTGCTACGACACCGGTGCCAAGCTGTATCGGCCCTAGTGCCCTTCCCTTGGACAACATCGGTGGCATGGAGAGGGGAGACTTGCAGCATGGGCAATTGCAGGTCTTCCATATAACCGTGCCCAGGCCTGCACTCTGGAAACCTTCCAAGGTGCAAATCCATGGTCTCATGAGACTAACGGATGCCTACAGTAGGCTATAGTATAGAAAAAGGCCATTTGCCCCTTGATGTCCGTGTTCACCAAAACGAACTTTAAGGGAGTCACATTTCACAGTTTTTGTTGCAGAGACTGGCATCTTATGGTTCATAAATCATTCATCCATATATATTTTGAATGGGATGAGGTTTTCTGCCTCCATCATCCTTTCAGGCAATGAGTTCTTTACACCCCATTTATTGAGTAAGATACTTCCACCCACATCCCTCCAGTCTGCTTTCTGTCACTTAAATCTGAGCACCCCATCTCTCTACTAAGAGAAATATGCTCTCTCTCCTTACCTGTCTGTATCTCCCATAATTTAGTGCAGCTCAATTAAATTTCCCATTTCTTCCAAGGAAAACAACCTTTTTCAGGATTATAGCTCATCCTTTCCAGTGCTTTCACATCCAAGTCTATGGTCTTTGTTACCTGGGAAGCCGCAGTTTTGTCCATGCTATATCATTGGTGAAGGCGTATTGTTCACCATTTTAGCTGAGGTGTACTTACATAAAATGTCCACATAAAGAATAACATGTGTGACCTATTTGCTATTATCATCCTCATCAAAGCTGAGCTATACTGTGCATATGCCTTGAACTTACTAATTCTTCCTTTGTGAATCTGCACTTTCGTTCCTTGCAGAGTAGTAGCATAAAAATAGCACAGCATTAAGGGTTCCTTCTCCCTCTCCTCACAGGAGCAACAAACTCTGCCACCTTGTCTTTAATGAAGAGCTAATGGGAAATCTGTGTTTAAAACTGGGTGTGATGGGGGTGGGTTGTAGGTGGTGATGGTGCCGTAAGAAAGAATTGCAGAATTCTGAAACAAAGACATGTTTTCCTGAGCGCTTTCCTTAAAGCAGTATTTTACAGCATCTGACAACAGAAAATAATTGGACCAGAATTTATTAGCTGTCTGTCATTTCCAATTAGCCTCTGTTTTCTTTTACAGAGTATGTTGCACTCTGTGAAGAAGACTGAAATATTCTGAATGGCCTATTTCACAGAATTGTAAATGTTTCCCTGCCTCCTCTGCACTGTATTTTCTAACTTGAGTTTGCCCTTGATGAATTTCCTTTTAACTCTGAATAAACACGGCATTTGGGTGGACAGTGGCTGTACTTAAATTTGTGTTTAATCAAAAGAAGGTTAAGAGTGAGAAGGGGCTTTTGGTTCACTGCATGTTGGTCCACAAGAGAGACATGCAACATTTCCATAGCGTTGCTATAGAGACCATCCTGTCAGGATTGTTTTGGTTGGGTGTGATGCAAATCTCGTTCCCAAAAGCATACTGTCATATTCAGTTTGAGTCAAGACCCGATTACATTTTTAGTTGCATGTAATTATTATCTTGCAGTGATCTGAAAACCAGAAGTGGTTTGCCAGACGTCTTTGCATTCTTTCTCTCTTTAAATAATTTTAAGTGAGTTTTTAATAGAGAAATAGTTGTATTCTGGCTAAGTTTATTAAATAATTAGAGAAGGTTGTCATGGATCAGACAGTAGATGAAATTTGTATGCATAAGTATTTATAAGCAAGGAAGAGTGCGAGATGGAAAGGCACCTTGTTTATTTTTTTAATCAAATGTTCCCTGTATTTTATTGAGATATACAAACTTCATTAAAATGTAATGAAAAGACACATTGAAAATTGCAATAACTTGTTTTGAAATCATTAATCTTTCCATACTTATGGGAATGTAAATTATTTTAGAGGAAAACAACAGGGGTTCATCTAAATTATAATTCTGTCCTTAAGATGTAACAATGGCGACATTTTCATTCACATTGATGTGTCAAGAAGAATTAAGAATTAATTTGTATATTAACAAAACATTGCACGTTACTGTGTGGGACATTTTATCTGCAGGATGCATGCAGCAGGATTGTAAACCTGGTTGCAGAGAATGTCCTTCTCATTCCACTGATTCTGTGTGTATCATTTGCCTATGTATGCACTCATATCCTTTCCTGATTAAGATTGCATTTCATTTCATAACACCAACACAATTTTTCCAAAAATAAAATACCGCAGATGCCGGAAGTATGAGATAAAAGGGAAATCCTGGTGGTGTTTATATGTCAGGGAACAATGATTTATAGAGAAGCAAAGCTAACATATCAGGTCAATGGCCCTTCATTAAAACTGAGTTGTTGCAGGTCTTTCTGCATTCTTCGGTAAGATTGTGTCATGTTTTTTTTGGTTTATACATCCTTGAATAAATGCTGTCCAGTTCAAAAGGCTCAAACAGCAAATAGCTCCAAGTGTTTTTTTGTAAATTTCTTCATCTGCCATTTTATATTCAATCAAAAGTCAGATCAGAATATTAAATATAAACAAGACGTGAGCCTTTATTATTGTTTTTTTAAACAATTTTTGGTTGGATTAATTTAAACTATTGGATCAAGAGCAACACGCACAAAATGCTGCAGGGCCTCAGCAGGTCAGGCAACATCTATGCAAATGAGTAAACCGCCGGCATTCTATTATGTGTGCATTGATGCAGCCTGACCTGCTGAGTTCCTCCAGCATTTTCTGTGTGTTTCTTTGGATTTCCAGCATCTGCAGACTTTCTTGTATTGGATCAAGAGGAAGAGAAGGAGCTTGCATGTACACAGTCCCTCTTTCAACTTTGGGATGCTCTAACCCAAAGTTGTGAAAGGAGTTGATATCGTTAAATTATTTTTGATGTTCAGTCCTTGCTGCAATGTGTGGTAGTGTTGTTGCCAATACACACTGCAAGAATCCACAGAAAGGAACATCTCAGAAAGAAAGGGAGAACAAACTTATATTCCGTAGACCCTTTCATGAACATAGGACATCCCAAGAAGACCTTATGTTCAGCAATGTGCTTTTGGAATATTGCCTCTTTTGGAGTATCAAGAAGTATGGCAGCCAAGTCTCACAAACAGCAATGACACAAAAGACCAGGCTGTTGGTTGATGAATTAATACTGTGCAGACCACTGGGAGATTTCCCCTGCTAATCTTTGAATAATGCCTTAGGATTTTACGTATCCATCCCGAGGTAATGTTTCAGGCAAATGGTGGCAATGCCAACTGTGCAGTACTCAGTATTAATTAGAATTGCTGGTTGGAATTATGATCCCATATAGTCTGATTTCGAGAAGAGAGTGAATGAACCACACAAAATATACACATACTCAGAATGAAACTCGGTTAACATAAAAGAAATCACACATAACTGAATCCAAGCAGGACCACTCCCAGTGTGTCAGACACTCGTCTTGATCTCAGCCATAGAATATCAGCACCAAAAGGATAGACTCCTACAATTGACCTTTAATGGGTGGTATTATACCCCTGGTGAGATAGTGGGGTGGAGATACGTCTCTACCAAAGGAAGTGTAAAGTGCTTCTTACCTCTGCTAGCCTGCAGGTCACCCTTGGGCAAGGTGTAGCACCAGCTTAGCCACCCCACCCCCAGTCAGAGTCACGGGAAGCCATGGGTGCAGGTGGTGGATGGCTGTATGAGAAGGTGCCTATCACAAGTCCTGGTTATGCGACCACTGATGCCAGGTAGACACTCTCTGAAGAGTATTGATAATGGCTGGGGTCACCCGTCTTAGAAAAACACTGACCAGAAGAAGGCACTGGCAAGCCACTTCGTAGAAGAATTTGCTACGAACAATCATGGTCATGAGACCATGATCACCTCCGTCATACGACACGGTACATAATGATGATGATGTACTACTGGTACCTACTTTCCTGCATTAAGTTTAGTTCTGCTGAGGATTCTTTAAGAGACTACTAAAAAGTTTAGTGTACTTTAGTGTATTACAGAATAAAATATTTTCTTATAGGACTGAAATTGACAGGAATGTACCAGAATTCTGAAAGAGCAATGACTTCTCCCTCCACCACCACTACTTGGCCATTTCCTGTCAGTCACCTTAGGTACAGACACTCCTGTGCCTACTGCTACTTCATGTACATACAATCAATCTATGTATTTCAGCGATCTTATTTATTCTTTGTTGTACTCTTTATCTTGGTGTGTTTTTCATATGTTGCATCAGATCCAGAGTACCAATTATTTCATTTTCCTCTACATTATGTACAGGAAATGACATTATGCAATCTTGAATCTTGAATCTCACCATACTTGACATCTCTGTTGAATAGGCTGCTGCCGGCTGTTGCCCCTAAAAGCTATGATAGGTTGATATTTGGAGCTTTTGTTATGGGCATAGTCATTTTTGTATTGCCTTATTTTTACCATTGTGATTTCAAGAAAGATAAGGCAAAATTGCCAGAGAATTTTCAATAGTTAGCATAGCATATTTCAATCAGTAGGTACACGACCCTTGGTGCAGATGATCCACCCAAAAAGTCTACACTGTAATTAATAAAATATGACAGAATTAATACCTTTTTTAAATTTTGGGATGCGGATGATGAAACCAAGAAGCGTTTTGATAAGAAATCATCAAGGTTAAAAAGAAAAGATGAGATAATTCAGGAGTGCTTGTGAAATTGGGTGGGAGAGGGTGGGGAGTGGTTATTATTGGTTCATTTAAAAGTGGTAAACAGTTACATTGGAGGATCTTGGCAGATCTGCCTGAAATTTATATCTTTTCACCAGCAAAGAAAAACATCCGTGACTTGAAAGTTCAGATGGAAAAAAAAACAAATTTGAAAGGAGAAGAAACCAAGTTTATGGTGCTGTCTTCTCCTTTTTCGATTGCCATCTGTGGATGAGTAAAACACGTCGCCTGAGTAAAACATTGCTCGGGAAATTAGCCTTGAGAGCAGTTAGGAATTTCATAATTATCATTCAGTATTAATTGCACACAGCAGCATGATAACACACAGAGTTTACTCAGCGGCACAAAATTAAGGAAGTAAATAGATGATGGCTGTTTTTCATTGTAGACAGTATGATAATGAGCTGCTATGAAAGTATGCCTGACACAAAATATCATTTTAAGAATGTTCAACTTGACCTTTCTACAAAGAATTAAATTTGTCAGTCATCAGGTAGTGGTAATTGAGAATGGTTAATATATCCAAATCAAGTGATTGCTACTGTGTCTGCCCTTGAAAATAGGCACCAGATTCTCATGAGGTTTCTTGAGCATATTCATGATTTGAACTGAATTCTCATATTGACTTATGTATGAAATGGGATTAATTTTGTTCAAAACCATAATTGCAGACTCAAAATGGTTGGTATCAAAAATTACAGCATAGTATAAACCCTTCAGCCCAGGTTGCTGTGCTGATCTTCTAACCTACTATAAATTCAGTCTACCCCCTCCCTCCTACTTAACCCTCAATTTTTCTCTCATCCATGTGCCTATCTAGGAGTTACTTAAATGCCTCTAATGTGTCTGTTTCTACCACCACCCTTTCAGCACATTCACGTACTCACCACTCTGTAAGATAACTTGCCTTTGACATCCTTCCCAATACTTTCCTCCAATCACCTTGAAATTATGTCCTTTCGTATTAACTACTTCTGCCCTGGGAAAAAAGTCTATGGCTATCCAGTCGATCTATGCCTTTTGTCATCTTGTACACCTCCAACAAGTCATTACTCATCCTCCTTAGCTCTAGAGAGTAAAGTCCTAGCTTGCTCAACCTGTCCTCATAAAAGACACACTTTCTAAACCAGGCAGCATCCTGTTAAGTCGCTTCTGCGCCCCTGTCTAAAACTTCACAGCCTTCCTATTTGA
The DNA here is from genome assembly GCF_030028105.1 of Mobula birostris. Taxonomy (NCBI): domain Eukaryota; kingdom Metazoa; phylum Chordata; class Chondrichthyes; order Myliobatiformes; family Myliobatidae; genus Mobula; species Mobula birostris. Next base: position 11,508,842 of record NC_092396.1, read on the forward strand.
GGCAACTAGAACTGAACGTAATATTCCAAGTGTGGTCTAACTAGGGCCTCATAGAGCTGCAACATCACCTCATGGCTCTTGAACTCAATCCCCCAACTAGGAAGGCCAATACACAGTATGTCACTTAACTGTGTATGGGGAACATAGGAAAAAAGAACAGAGGGGGTCATAAAACTGTTTACTCTTCTAATTTTGAATAAGGTGTGCACAACAAGCACGAGGGCTTTCATTAGCGTATACAAGAGTGGCACTGTTTATGTTGGATGACTGTGAATGCCTAAGCCGTGGCTTCCCACCCTTTTTTATGCCATGGACTCTGGACTCCAACCACTAACTGAGGGATCTGTGGACCCCTGGCCTAAGCAATCAGGGATTTTTGGGCTTCTGTCTGAGTCCCAATCAGTGGGTATACCCTGCCTTCATTCCTTTGCCAAACAAAGGGCTTGTAAGGCCCCAAATCTTTCCAGTTTGAATGTATGTTACATTATTAGTAGGTAATGAGCTCCTGATCTTGCCTGGACACTGAGCTGGAGCCTCATGGATGCTGCTTAGCTTTCCACTGGGCCATCGGTGTCAGTCAGGCACGTGAGCGGTTCTGATATTGGTGAAAGTCATTGTACCCGTATTCCCCAGATTGACTTCTCCATCCTTGGACCCTGACATGCTCCACTGTCAGGGTCTGGCCCAGTGTAAACACTCATTGTTCTGTTTTCCTTGTCTACAACACAGCGGTATGGACATTGAATTTTACATTTTCAGATAACCCTTTGTTGTTCTCCTCCTCTCTCCTTCTGATCTACCTCCAGTCTCCTCCCCTCCAGCACTCCATACCATTTTCATCCCCCTTCCCTTCCTAGTTCTACCCACACACATCACTCCCTCCCACCAAACCTGGTTTCATCTGCCTTTCACTTCTTCCTATTATCATCTTCCTTATCAGATTCCAGCACAGGAAGCCTCTTGTGTTCCTGTTTTATCACCATCCTGCAGGTGTCTCCACCTTCACCACCTCCCTTCCCACCTGCCAGACTGGATAACTGCTTTGCTGAGCACTTGCCCTCTCTCTGCATTGGCCACTTTGAGCTCCTGGATGCAATTTCCCACTATTCAGGACATTTTCAAAGACAGGTATGTTAAAAGTGGCCCAAAGGATCACTGGGGACCTGAGTCACCCCAACCACAAACTATTCCAGCTGCTACCATCCGGGAAACGGTACTGCAGCATAAAAGCCAGGACCACCAGGCTCTGGGACAACTTCTTCCACTAGGCCATCAGACTACTTAATTCATGCTGACACAACTGTATTTCTATGTTATATTGACTGTCCTGTTGTACATAATATTTATTATAAATTGCACATTTAGGCGGAGAGGTAACAAAGATTTTTACTCCGCATGTATATGAAGGATGTAAGTAATAAAGTCAATTCAATTCAATTTAAAGCCAATTCAATTCAATTCAGCACTTCTTACTATTCCCTCACTGACCTATTTATCTTCGGCTTGCTCCATTGTCTGGCCAAGGCCAAACACAAATTAGAGGAACAGCACCTCATGTTCTCCCTGGGGGTCTACAACCTAGTGGCAAGAACATTGAATTCCCTCCTTCCAGGTACCCCACATCCCTCTGTTCCTTTCTCCCTCTTCTGACCAACTCCATTTGTCTCTTACACCCCTTTCTATCCAATATTCCCAGCCCCTATTAACCAGTTTTATTCATCCCCCAACCTGGTTCCATCTGCTTAACACCCCAGCACTCTATCCGCTCCATCCTGTCCCCACGCTGTTCCCATCTCCCTTGTCTGTTTCACATTCCTTTCTTGTCGGATTCCGTAAGTGCAGTCCTTTGTTCTCTCTGCCAGTTACCTCCCAGCCTCTCACTATCTTCATGCCTCAATGCCCCAAGTCACCTCTTTTGTACGGGCTTGCACTGCTAGCCCTGGTGCTGGACCCTGACACGAAATGCTGACCATCCCTTTGCTTCCACAGATACTGCCTGACCTGCCTGGTTCATAGAAACATAGAAAACATACAGCACAATACAGGCCCTTCGGCCCACAAAGCTGTGCTGAACATGTCCCTAGCTTAGATCTACCTAGGCTTTACTCATAGCCCTCTATTTTTCTAAGCTCCATGCGGCCATCCAGGGGTCTCTTAAAAGACCCTATTGTTTCCGCCTCTACCACCGCCACCGGCAGTTAATTCCACGCGCTCACCACTCTCTGCGTAAAAAAACTTACCCCTGATATCTCCTCTGTACCTACTTCCAAGCACCTTAAAACTATGCCCTCTCGTGCTAGCCATTTAAGCCCTGGAGAAAAGCCTCTGACTATCCACACAATCAATGCCTCTCATTATCTTGTACACCTCTTTCAGGTCACCTCTCATTTTCTGTCGCTCCAAGGAGAAAAGGCCAAGTTCACTCAACCTATTCTCATAAGGCATGCTCCCCAATCCAGTCAACGTCCTTGTAAATCTCCTCTGCACTCTTTCTGTGGTTTCCATGTTCATGCTTTCTATGCTCATGCATTTTTTTTTCCCTACGTCCACCTACCTCCCCCTCCCTTATCTGTCTCCATCTCTCCACTGTGCTAGAACTATCCTAGATCCATCACTTACACACTGGGTCCTATCTCACCCCTCCTCCCCTGCTCTTAATGTTCCCTCTCTACACCCAGTCCTGATGCAAGCGTTTGACCCAAAGCACTGAAAATTCCTTTGGCATCGCAGATGCTGCTCAGCCTGTTGAATTCCTCTGACAGGTTGGTTGTTTTTCCTTGCATGGTTATTGGGCATCTGCTGTGGTAGCACAAGCTAAGAAGAGAATGCTTTGAATGCAAAGGCATTTGAAAATAAAAAGTTCAGAAAACTGGAAATATACTGATCATATACAAGAGTACTGTTTGATCAGACAATAGAAGCTGTGTATTCATGTCTTTTTTATATATAGGCCACAATGGAATAGTTATTGTGGTGGCACCTGAATATTTTGTGTTGCCCCTTCACCATCATATGCTTTGTAATATAGACTGCTTACCCAGTGATCAATTACGTCAAAAGAAGTGGCAGCAGTCACAAGATATCAAAGTGACCGTAATCGACCTATAATTGCAGTAATCAGCCTCGTCTAGAGGCGGCAGACGTAAACCTCAGTTGCATAAGTATTTGGAAGAAACAGGGTTCTGAATTCAGAGAGGAAATACCACCTTTATTTTGAGATCAATTTAATTAGTTTTTGAGGCATCCAATCTCTTAATTGACTAAAATACAAAATACTGCAAATCTGAAATGAAAACAAAACACTGGAGTCGCTGTAACCGTCTGTCGGAAAGATGTTTCAAGCCTTTCTTGGAAAAAATATTAGTAAAGGGAATAGCCTTTTTTTTAAATTAAGAAAGGGGCGGGAAAGAACAGAGGGAAAAGACAGAGAGCAAGGTTCTGTACAGAAAATACTAATATTATCTGTGATTGGCATACATGGCACACATAGACAATAGTTCTATTTAATATCAGATAATGTATACAATGTACAATCTGAAATTCTTGCTCTTTGTAGACATCCGTGTAAACAGAAAGGTACCTCAAAGAATGTGACAATAAAAACATTAGAACCCCGAAGCCCCCCCACTCCCCACCCCCACGCACAAGCAGCATCAAACCTCCCCGTCTCCCTTCCCTTCCCCTACTTACTACAGCAAAAAGCATCAGCACCCACCACCCACCCAGCAGGCAACAGTAGAGCACCCAAGACAGACCATGATCTGCAGTACAACAAAACTAATCTTTCACTGGACAATTTGACATGCCTTTCCTAATAAAGGGGCTGAGGGGTGTCATACAGCAAGAGGGGAGACTAACAAAAGTAAAGCAACTCGCTAAAGTGGCAGAAGTGATGTTTGAAGATAAAGAGAAGCATAATGAGGAGAGCTAAAGAAAAAGATCTCTGCAAAGTATGAGAATAACATAAGTTGTAGGCTTGCACTCGCTTGATCTAGACTGCGGAGAACTAAGGTAGGGATGCTAGAGTGAGGTGAGAGCAGCTGGCGTTGTGGGATATGTGTTTGCCAACGTACAGGAGTGATGGGTGCTTTATGACCCAACGTCTTGCAATGTAGTAAATCACTCAACCTATTATTGAGCTGATTCCAGCAATCAGTCAGACTGTGTACCATATTTAAACCCTTTCAGAGTCACATATTTCTATCTTAGAACCATTTCCCTTGATATTCCTATCAAAAAAATCTGTCAACTTTGAAAACTTTGACTGAACTTTGTGAAGGCAAGTGGTTTTCCGAATGCACTAAATGTCTTGGTTGTATTGTTAGGATTTTTTCCTTTGCTTTCCCATCACAGCTACTAGTTTACCATTGGATCATTTTCTGATTTTCTACACCTCTGTTAGGGTTGAGGGAATATAAACTACTGTTTTGCAATCTATTCTGTCTGCCCACTGGTATTTTGATCAACATAAGTTGACTTCTTAAGTCAAGTAAGCCTGCTGGGAGTCTGGCACACAAAACCAGGTCTAGCCAAACTGACTGCAAAAGAACTGAAACTGATATGAAAATATTAGAAACAATTCTAATTGCTAGCCACTTTAATGAATTCTTCCAAGTTTGGCTCCATTGTGAGCCCAATGATCAAAAATGGTTTGCCTCACTAAAAATAATAGCATTGTCTTGTTGCGATTATGTGTGTTGAACAGTTCAGTATGAGCTGGATGGGCCAAAGGGCCTGTTTCTGTGCTGTAGCACTCTTTGTCTCCGTAGCCTAGAAATTAGATTGCATAATATTCTTTTGATCAGCAATGCACGATTAAATTTCTATTTGCCCCAGAGTGAAATTGGATAATGATGATTTCCAAGTTGTCTCATGCCCCTGTGGAAACTTGACCAGGCACTTCTTGAGATGAGTCAAACTTGCGCATTTGATGTGATTTCAGCAGTGAATATGCATTGAGTAACAGTTTTCTCTGTCCACCCTCTGCCTTCCCCTCTGCCATTGTGAGTGAAAAAAACCCCAGGGCGGAATTGGCTAATATGAGGGGCATAATGTTAAAGTGATTGGAGGGAAGTATGGGGGGATCAGAGGTTAGTTTTTATACAAAGAGTTCTATGTGCATGAAACACCCTTCCGGGGTAGTGGTAGAGGCAGATATGTCAGGGGCATCTAAGAAACTCTTGGACAGGCATATAAATGATAGAAAAATGGAGAGCTATGTGGGGGGAGGAGGATTAGATTGATCTTGGAGTAGGTTAAAAAGTTGGTACAACATCATAGGCCAAAGAGCCTGCATTGTACTGTACTGTTCTGTTCCATGGGCTATGTTTTATGCTTTGGATTGTTGATGGGGATACTAGTTCCCATTGTTTATCTGCTGTTTTCTTGCAGTTCATTGCAGTACCTGGACTCCAATAAAGAATGTAGCATACTTATCTTTTCATAAGATAATTGACCTTTTAATAATCTTTAAATAAACTTTTAATTGGTCACTCCATACAACATTCTAAGCAACTTTCCACTGATCATCATTTATCCCTACCCCACCTAGTCTGTGGATAACCCAGGTCTGATCAGTTCATTGCCAACAATTTCTAAGAGATCAAGGACCTCACTAGACCAAGGAACTTAAGAGTCTTGCAACTTCATGGGAGTTATCAGAAATTAGCTTGACAAGAAAAGAACTTCACAATGGTTACTTACACTCAGTGGCCACTTTATTAGGTATCTCCTAAAGTGGTCTCTGAGTGTATGTTCATGGTCTTCTGCTGCTGTAGCCCATCCACTGCAAGGTTCAACGTGTTGTGCAGTCAGAGATGCTCTTCTGCACACCGCTGTTATAACGTGTGGTTATTTGAGTTACTGTCACCTACCTGTTGGCTTGAACCAGTCTGGACAAGTCTACTCCCTACAAATGCTCATATCATGCTTATCAATTCCAAACAAGGACTTGTTCAACCTAGTATGTTTGAAATGTAAATTTCATGTATAACTTCTCTCTCATACCCATCGCCCAGTTGAGCTCCACCATCCTCAGAATTTTGTATAAATGCTGTCTTCTCTTTTCCTTATCCCAACTTAGTTGCCACACTGATCAAAAGGACTTTTGAATTCTGACTTTTTGGCTTTTACCTCCCCTTTATGCAAAGGCACCACTACCTTCACATCCTTATTTCTTAGCGATTGCACCTCATTTCCTTCAACCCCAAATCTGAACCTCTTGACCATGTCTGCATGCTTTTATGCATTGAGTTGCTGCCACGTGATTGTGTGATTAGATATTTGCTTTATTGGGCGGGTTTACAGGTGTACCTAATAAAGTGGCCACTGAGTGTAATTACATTGGACAACAATTTTTTTTGAAAATGTTGCTTCTTCGGAATTTTGTTTTGTTTGTGATAGACCACATGAAGCTGAACACAAATATAATTTCAGACTATTTGTATTGCGTTGGAATTTGGAGAAATAAGAAATTAACATTGAATATGATGAATTTAAATGCAGTACAGTGCTGACACTTTGCAATAGTTCAACTAAACTAAAAATGCTTTGTTGATGAGTTTTGTTTGTACTAAAGTGAGATGCCTCAGATAATAAGTGTCCAACAAAAATCAGCCAGCATTGATGGAATCCAGTTGCCCTGATACCGTTTCTCCATGACCGCAATGTCCTGGTGAAACCATTCACCGTGCTCATCACTGTCAGTGCCAAGATTTGCAGGGAAGGAGTCTAAATGGGAATGCAGAAAATGGATCTCCAGTGACATGTTGCACTTCATGGTTTTGTATGCTTGAAGCATGTTGTCAACCAGCTGCACATGGTTTGGTGCTCTGTAGTTGCCAAGAAAATTTTCAACAACATCCATGAATGGCTTCCTTGCGATCTTCTCTAGAGGTTCTTCGAATTGCCTGTCATTGATGACCTGTTTGATTTGTAGACCAACAAAAATGCCTTCCTTATCTTGGCATCAGTTATTCTGACTTGAATTATGAATTAAATAGGAAATATGGCAATTTCAACAAAATGATGCATGATAGGGAAATTTCATGGCAATTTTCATGACCCCAAAATTCTTAAGAACTTCAAAAAGTATTCAGGAAGCAAAATCTTTGTTGTCCAGTCCTATTTAAGTAATTATCTTCAAAAAATACATGGCGAAATACCTTTCAAATTTATTGTGATAGGAATGTTTTGTTTTAATTATTTACTTACTTACAGCCAAGGTGATTAAAAAGGTGATCATTTACTTCTTAGAAAGCAAGTGAACACGTAGGTTAGAGGAGAAAACTTTTGTTCAAACTTATGGTCTCTGTTTTGTTTTGAACGTGCCTAATTTCCAATAAGGCAACTGATAGATTTAGTCTGAAACTACTAGTTTATATGTATTCCTTTTGTTTCTTGACAGGGCTTGTATGAGACAGCTTGAGATGATGTGGAAACACTTGCATGGCAATACAACATTTTGACAAAGTTGAAATATCAAAATCTCATGCTGCTTTTTTGGCCGTCTTAAGTTAATTATGAACAGATTTACATGGACTCAGTGCAGCTGTATTTCAGCTTAGTCTTCCCATATCCCAGTTTGGTCTCTTAGGGATTTGATTAAATTGTGTACAACTCTGTGGACAATTAATAGACAATGAAAATTTCAAAGCTTTTAGCACCAGTCCAAGTGAGCTCTCCAAAGTCAGCTACAGTAGTTCCATGTTGTGATGATGGGTCCTGGACCTAAAACATTAATAATTTCTCTTTCCACACATGTTGCCTGACCTCCAGCATTTTCTGATTTTATACAGCAGTATGGTATTCCATTGAAGTTTACAAATTAAAGAGATGGTTTTTGGTTGCCAAGGCTCAGTCGCACAACTAACAATAGTTTGTTAGTGTGCCAACAAACAAAGACTTGGAATATGATTTTTAAATAAGCTTAAATTGCAAGAACAATGCTTAGCTAAGTTATGCAATGTTAGTGGGACATGTATGGGCGAACAGCTCTTCAGGATTTAGCACGATGGCCTGTTTACCAGTGTCTTACCTTCACACCTCTGTCATTCCTCATTGTTCATGTCCATCTTCACCCTGCCTTGCCTTCCCATACTATGTGGAAGGTACCAAACTCGTTGGCCTAGAAATTTGTCTACACTGTCTTTCCAGTGATAAAACAAAGATTCGAAGTACGTTTATTATCAAGAATGTATAAATTATACAAGCTTGAGATTTGTCTGCTTACAGGCAGCCAGAAAGCAAGAAACTGTGCTAGTAATTACTCAAATGTTTTTTCAGAAAGCTCTAATATTTACATATTTTCTACAAGTCAACCCTGAATCGCTAAACAAGCTTTTAAATGTTGCCTCTAAATTTGTTAACCTTGTTATCTCATTCTTTAAGCATTCTTTAAACTCTCCCTCTTTGTAAAGCACTTTGATATCTGTCGTAATGCCTCCTGAGGGATGCAGGTTAAACTGGAATTTTTGCAGTTGCCTTCCTGAAGCAAATGAAATTGAGGGAGCATTTGATAGAAGTGTACATTACCACTACTGGTTTAGACAGGATAAATAAAGGGAAGCTGATCCCACGTGCAAATGATTCATGCCCTGAGAGATGTGAATTTAAAATGTGTGGCAAAAGGTACAAGGAAGGTGTGAGGAGCAAGGTGCCCTCTAAGGTGCACAAAAGAATTCAAACTGCACGCAAAAGGTTGTCACCCTCTACCTTGTTGGCATGTTAAGTATATTTCACGATCATACACAATCACATTTTATTTTCCGGTTTCTGACGTGGACGGTGTTGACAATGTGGAGTTTGCGATGATTTGTCTGCAGATTTTAGAACTGGCTTATTTATGCTGTTTTTATTGAAGAAATTATTCAGTGCACGCATGTTGTTGTCACTGGGCAAAAAAATTGCACAGCCCAAGATTTTTGTGCACACTGGTCATAACAAATTAGAGGGAGCATTGGTGAGGAGAATTATTTTATTGAGATGGCAAATAGGTGGTGAAAATGGAATCAATCAGTGTCTTCAAAAGGCAATTGGAGAGGCATTGAGATGGTAATTTGCAGAGCATTGCTGAGAGAACAAGGGAGCGGTACTGATGTGATTACCACACCAGGAGCAAGCTTAGTAACCCCCTGCACCATTGCAATGAAATGATTCAGTGACTCCCCCGTAGTTTCAATTCTGTCCGATAATGCTCCTGTGAAGCAACTTGAGATCCTTTATTACTTTAAAGGTACAATATATAAATGCTTGCTCTCTGAATTTAAAGTAAAGAATTTCCTTTCTGTGATTTCTAGGTGCCAAACGTATGACCAATCGGGCAACACTATGGTATGTCCCATTGTCCGTGGAGAACGTAAATAAAGTGGTCAAGGTTCCTCCTATGCAGGTAACGAATTATAGTGCTGCGTCATGTAATTCTTGATATTGTGAAAGTGAGAATCAGTTCTACTTAAAAGATGAGTAAAATAATTGTAGAATATTGAACATTAAGGTACAGGTCCACAATGTTGTGCCAACTTTTTAACCTACGCTAAGATTATAAGATCAATCCAACCCTTCCCTCCTACATAGCCCTCTATTTTTCTATCATCCATTTGCCTATATAAGAGTTTCTTAAATGCCTCTACCACCACCCCCTGGCAGTGTATTCTCCACACCCACCATTCTCTGTGTAATAAAACTCACCCCCATACTTACTTCCAATCATCTTAAAATGATGCCCCCTTGTATTAGCAGTCTCTGCCCTGGGAAAAAGTCTCTGGAGAGAAAATTGAATCAAAAATAAATAATTGTGGAAAAGCAATGCAGTTTGGGAATTGGTCATATTTTGTTGAAGTATTAATTCACGTGAATATTACGGGCAATGCAAGCAATATAACTGACAATGCAAACTGAACTGTGGTAGCTATTGCAAGTTAACCCATTGGTGGGGCTGGCGCTGCATATAAACCAGAACTGGATAGGCTGGTAGCATTCCTACCCCAATGGGCACTAATGAACCAGATGGACAATCCGGTAAATTTGTGGTTAGTGACACTGAGATTAGTGAATGAAAATTCCAGATTTAGTTCATTATTTAAATTTAAGCACTGCAGCTGTCACGGCAGATTCAAACTAATGGATCAGTGGTCTAGAGCAATGGCTGGTAGCTTAACATAGTCCTTTAAAATAATCTGTCACGCTTTCATTTCAGTTGGACTATATATCAACTGAATATTATCTCCATCTTTCCTGTTCAATGGATAGTAGCTTACACCTAAAAAAATGGTAGCTTAGCCTACAATTTTTAAACTCTGTCTATCTTTGTCTGGGAATGTTATGAATCACTTTACAGGCAAGAGGCTGCAATTGAAAGTTGTTCTTTCAATTCAGGCTTTCCAAACAGAATGTGATAGTAAGGTTTTGATGCAGAACAATACTGACAGATTTGACCCACCTGTTTAACAAAAATATGATAACTGCCAAAGTGGAACACCTTCCTTTGAGTTCAGCTTTCAAACTCTTAATTTTCCTGTTTATTCTCATTCATTGCTTTTGATTATCTAACTTATTCAACTCCTCTCATTTGAGATTATTGAAATTTTAACTCTGTTCAGACCCATTCGACTGTTGGAAAAAGTGCATTTCATTTAAACCAGCTGCTTTGAAGAAAGACATTTTTTGAAAGAACTCTTTGCCCGAATCTTCCTGCTGGTGTGGATTGGGGCGTGTGCCACAGTATTTTGTTGAGCAATGCCATATTTCATCTCAGCTGGAATACGTTTTTTTTCCTATTTGGAGAAGAATGTTATGGGAAGGCTTGTGGGTAGTGGGGCAACGCTGGGTGGCCACTTCGAGTAAATGACTGCTGAGATTAGACAATTTACTGTTTCAAACCAAAGCTGAACAATACAGCAGGTTATATCAAAACAGGAAGATGGAATAGCAAAATAGCTGCATAATTACTGTGGCGTAGCAGTTAGTGTTATGCTATTACAGGACTAGTGATCTGGGTTCATTTCTGCTGCTGTCTGTAAAAAGTCTGCCCTGCCAGGGTTTCCTCCGGGTGCTCTGGTTTCCTCCCACATTACAAAATAAACAGTTTGTAGGTTACACACTTCAAAGTTGCTGGTGAACGCAGCAGGCCAGGCAGCATCTCTAGGAAGAGGTACAGTCGACGTTTCGGGCCGAGACCCGTCGTCAGGACTAACTGAAGGAAGTGCTAGTAAGAGATTTGAAAGTGGGAGGGGGAGGGGGAGATCCAAAATGATAGGAGAAGACAGGAGGGGGAAGGATGGAGCCAAGATCTGGACAGGTGATTGGCAAAAGGGATATGAGAGGATCATGGGACAGGAGGCCCAGGGAGAAGGAAAGGGGGGGGGGGGAAACCCAGAGAATGGGCAAGGGGTATAGTGAGAGGGACAGAGGGAGAAAAAGGAGAGAGAGAGAAAGAATGTGTGTATATAAATAAATAACAGATGGGGTACGAGGGGGATGTGGGGCATTAGCAGAAGTTTGAGAAGTCAGTGTTCGTGCCATCAGGTTGGAGGCTACCCAGACGGAATATAAGGTGTTGTTCCTCCAACCTGAGTGTGGCTTCATCTTTACAGTAGAGGAGGCCGTGGATAGACATATCAGAATGGGAATGGGATATGGAATTAAAATGTGTAGCCACTGGGAGATCCTAAATTCCACACTCAGCCTCCAACCTGTCCATTTAGAACAGAAATGCGGAGGAATTTCCTCACTGAGTCTCTGGAATTCATTGCTACAGTTGGCTGTGGAGACCAAGTCATTGAATATATTTAAAGAGGAGGTTGATAGGTTTTTGATTAGTCAGGGTGTCAAAGGTTATGGAGAGAAGGCAGGAGAATGGGATTGAGAGGGTTAATAAATCAGCCATAATGGAATATTGGAATAGAATTTATGGGCCAAATAGCCTAATTCTGTTCCTATGTCTTATGGTCTTATTATCAGTAACATCTCAAGCTCCATCATGCAGAGCACTGATGCCCCTCAGGGCTGTGTGCCTCGCCCGCTGCTGTTCAGACTGCTGAATCACAACTGCACTGCCAGATGCAGCTCAAACCAGATTATCAAGTTTGCTGATGATAGAACAGCTGTTGGCTTCATCATCAACCGTGATGAGTCGGCATACAGGGAGGAGATAGAGAGGCTTGTCAAATGGTGTGAGACCAGCAACCTGAGTCTCAACATGGACAAGACAAAAGAGGTGCGAAGGCGCAGGTTGATCACTTTCCATCACGCATCAATGACTCTGCTGTAGAGAAAGTGAAGAGCACAAGTTCCTTGGTGTGTACATAACAGATGACCTAACCTGGACTCACAACACCTCCTCACTTGTCAAGAAGGCACAGTAGCGCCTATATTTTCTGAGATTGAAGTGTACAAGGTTCTCTGCCCCACATTCTGACAACTTACCTGGCTGCATCATTGTACGGTTTCGACGATGCAAGACATTGGATGGCAAGACCCTACAGAGGATTTTAAAAACTGCCGAAAGGATCACTGGTGTCTCCTTCCCGCTATTTGTGACATTTACCTGCAGGATTTCAGATGAAGGGCCCGAATCAATATTGAGAACTCCTACCATCCATCATCCCACAGTCTCTTTGACCCACTACCGCCAGGAAGGAGGTACGGGAGCATCAGGACTGGCAGAGAGGGTAACAGCTTCTTCCCCCAGGCTGTGAGACTAATGAATACCCTGTCATTACCGAGGTCTTGTCTCTAGGACACAAGCTGTTTCCTGTACTGTTTACCTGCGCTGCTCACTGCATGTGTTTTGAATAATATATTTATTACTTATTTATGGTAATATTTTGCTTTATGTGCAGTGTGTGATATATCTTTTGTGGGTGCCCTGTAGTCCAGAAGAATTTTGTTTTGTTTTATATATATGAATAAAAAAAACACACGCAATCAGATGGCAATGAACTTGAACTTCTCTTATTGTCTTATGATTTTTACATCCACAGAGACCATGTTTTGTGTAGTATTTTGTTAAAGGAATGCTCCCTCCTATCTGACCAGAAGTGCATATTTGTTGCTACAGAAAAGGAAGGATTTCAATTTAGATGTTTTGCCAATCTGTTAGGATTTTTTAAAAAAAATATGATGATCAATGCGCAATCAGCATAACTGGATAGAAATGTGTTCATGATTATCAATCCTACCTTGCTACAGAACTTAAAAGACTAAATAATATTTTAAATTGCTGTGCAAAAATATAGTTGAAAAGGTTTGGTAAATATCCAGAAAATGCCAGTGTAATTGTATCTTCCCCAGATTAACGCCTCCAAAAAATGAGGTACTTCCACTCTGAAAAATGTGTGGTTTTATATCAGCACCAGACTGCATGCCCCCTCATTGAACTTTGGATGCTTGGTTCAGTCCTCCCATTATTACTCCAAATTTCCATTACATCTCACACCCAGATCAGTTCCCATGACCTAATAATGTCAAGAGGAAGCCTTGTTTTTACTTCGGGAACATTACTGTCAAACTCAAGGATGAGGTTTACACAAATCTCAAATCCTTGCTCTTGCGCTGCAGAAAAGACACTGTAACTTAATGTAGAATTGTATTCATTAGTTTCCCATAGCCAAACTGGTGGTCCTTAAAAAAATACTGCTAGAGTCCTGTCATGAATATCCCACCCACCCTGCTTATGGACTGTTTGTCCTACTCCCATCTGGGAAAAAGCTACACATCATCTAGTAGACTCAAAAACAGTTACTGTACTTCCTCCAGGCTTTCAGGCATTTCAACACCTCCACCCATTAATCCACCTCATCAACTCCCACCACCACCACTGTTACATCGCCTCAGAGTTTTTATTATTTCCTGTCAGCGTCACTGTATGGTCAGATACAACTGCACCTCGTTTCACTTTATGTACATGCAATCAGCCTATGTATGTAAGTTAATCTTATGTATATCAACATCATCATCATTATGTGCCCTGTCTGATGACATGGGGAAGCATGGTCCATGACCATGATTATTCTTGGCAAGTTCTACGGAAGTGGTTTGCCATTGCCTTCTTCATGACAATGTCTTTACAAGACAGGTGACCCCAGCCACTATCAATTCTCTTCAGAGACTATCTGCCTGGCGTCAGGGTTCACATGACCAGGACTTGTAATAGGCATCAGCTGCTCATACGACCATCCAGCACTTGATCCCGTGGCTTCATGTGATCCCAGTCGGTGCTACACCTTGCCCAATGGTGACCTGCACACGCGGGGAGGGAAGGAGTGCCTTATACCTGCTTTGTTGTTGTTGGCGTTCCTTTCCGCGCGTTGTGGCGCTTTGGGCGGCGACCTTGCTCAACACTCAACCCAACACAGATGGAAAGTGGGCAAGGAGCCGGCCGGATTTGAACTCAGGACCACTTGCCTTGAAATCTGGTGCGGATGTCTCTACACCACCAGCTGGCATTACATCTCCTTTGGTAGAGATGTACCTCCACCTCGCCACCCAATATATGTATAAATGGCCACATTTGAAAATTACTTGTATGTTGTGATATATGTTATTGCTTTTATATTTATAGTTATTGTATATTTTATGCTGATTGTGTTTTTTAAATTTTGCATTGGATCCAGAGTAACTACCATTTCCTCCTTTACACTTGTGAACTGAAGAATGACAATAATCAATCTTGAGTTTCTTAGGTGAGACTTAAATTCTGTGTCAACATCAGTATTTGTGGGATCAGTAGGAAGAATGTTCCTACAGGCTCCACAAAAATGTTTGTTACCTTGTTGTTTACACCTCACTCTGCATAACCTCATCAGCAATCTTATTATCTGCCCCAGTTGTTAGAATGCCTCTCACAATTAGTGTGAGTCATGTACCTTGCTTGATCAATGCAACTGTGACTTAGACTCTAAGCTGTTGCTCAGGAAGCAGCTTGGTTTACTCAGCCATTATTCATTCCATACTGTGCCAAAAGTTGAAATGAACTCTGT